>NC_135236.1:208974793-209597293 GCF_051348905.1 Ranitomeya variabilis | reverse complement strand
ACAGACCAAAAGTTTGGACACACCTTCTCATTTAAAGATTTTTCTGTATTTTTATGACTATGAAAATTGTACATTCACACTGAAGGCATCAAAACTATGAATTAACACATGTGGAATTATATACTTAACAAAAAAGTGTGAAACAACTGAAATTATGTCTTATATTCTAGGTTCTTCAAAGTAGCCACCTTTTGCTTTCATGACTGCTTTGCACACTCTTGCCATTCTCTTGATGAGCTTCAAGAGGTAGTCACCGGGAATGGTCTTTCAACAATCTTGAAGGAGTTCCCAGAGATGCTTAGCACTTGTTGACCCTTTTGCCTTCACTCTGCGGTCCAGCTCACCCCAAACCATCTCGATTGGATTCAGGTCTGGTGACTGTGGAGGCCAGGTCATCTGGTGTAGCACCCCATCACTCTCTTTCTTGGTCAAATAGCCCTTACACAGCCTGGAGGTGTGTTTGGGGTCATTGTCCTGTTGAAAAATAAATGCTGGTCCAACTAAACGCAAATCGGATGGAATAGCATGCCGCTGCAAGATGCTGTGGTAGCCATGCTGGTTCAGTATGCCTTCAATTTTGAATAAATCCCCAACAGTGTCACTAGCAAAGCACCCCCACACCTCCTCCTCCATGCTTCACGATGGGAACCAGGCATGTAGTGTCCATCCGTTCACCTTTTCTGCTTCGCACAAAGACACGGTGGTTGGAACCAAAGATCTCAAATTTGGACTCATCAGACCAAAGCACAGATTTCCACTGGTCTAATGTTCATTCCTTGTGTTCTTCAGCCCAACAAGTCTCTTCTGCTTATTGCCTGTCCTTAGCAGTGGTTTCCTAGCAGCTATTTTACCATGAAGGCCTGCTGCACAAAGTCTCCTCTTAACAGTTGTTGGAGAGATGTGTCTGCTGCTAGAACTCTGTGTGGCATTGACCTGGTCTCTAATATGAGCTGCTGTTAACCTGCGATTTCTGAGGCTAGTGACTCAGATAAACTTATCCTCAGAAGCAGAGGTGACTCTTGGTCTTCCTTTCCTGGAGCGGTACTCATGTGAGCCAGTTTCTTTGTAGCGCTTGATGGTTTTTGCTACTGCACTTGGGGACACTTTCAAAGTTTTCCCAATTTTTCGAACTGACTGACCTTCATTTCTTAAATTAATGATGGCCACTCGTTTTTCTTTACTTAGCTGCTTTTTTCTTGCCATAATACAAATTCTAACAGTCTATTCAGTAGGACTATCAGCTGTGTATCCAGCAGACTTCTGCTCAACACAAGTGATGGTCCCAACCTCATTTATAAGGCAAGAAATCCCGCTTATTAAACCTGACAGGGCACACCTGTGAAGTGAATACCATTCCTGGTGACTACCTCTTGAAGCTCATCAAGAGAATGCCAAGAGTGTGCAAAGAAGTCATCAAAGCAAAAGATGGCTACTTTGGAGAACCTAGAATATAAGACATATTTTTAGTTGTTTCACACTTTTTTGTTAAGTATATAATTCCACATGTGTTAATTCATAGTTTTGATGCCTCCAGTGTGAATGTTCAATTTTCATAGTCATGAAAATACAGAAAAATCTTTAAATGAGGTGTGTCCAAACTTTTGGTCTGTACTGTATATATTTATCTATCATCTATCTGTATAGCTGCCTTTCTATGTATCTGTCTATCTTCAAGAGAGATATTTCTACAATCTCTCTGCAGATAAAGAGAAAGTAAAAGGACATTTGTGCAGAGCAGTCCAAGCTCCATACTTTGATCTGTGCAGTCGTTTGGCATTTTGCAATCCATACAAGCTATATACACACTGCAGCAGGTTTATGGAGTTGTCAGTGCATTTTATACTGGACGGTAACACATTATAATGTAGCATTCATTTAGTTGCTTATATAAAAGCACACGTGGCTGGCGAATGTCCAGTGAAATACAAGTTTATTCATGCAGATTACTTTGTGAGAAAGAATTATGGCCGCAGCTTGTGCTGTACAGGATGGACCTGCCCTGTGTGCACATCGATCATATGTAGTTTCAGCTGGCTTATGCTGTACATGTATTGCATGTATATATCTATCATATACCTTTGTATATATATATATATATATATATATATATATATATATATATATATATATATATATATATATATATACACACACACACACACACACCTATATACCGAGCAGATATTTACCCATTTCCTTGAGTCTCTAGTGCTGCAGCACTATGCGCCAGATACAAAGGTTCTGCACTGTATTATAGGTGCTGTGCATAAACAAAAGAACTGGATGGAATGTTTTTTTCTGACCCATATTCTACATATAGATTTCAAATGTGACCAACATCTATCTAAAAATAAATCTATCTATCAATCATATATTTATATGTCTATATAACGTATCCTACCAGCTATTTCCTGATCTCTATCTATCATCATGTATGTATGTATGTATGTATCTATCTATCTATCTATCTATCTATCTTGTGTGTTGAGTGTTATCTCGGGGAGGCGATCCTGTCACTGCTGAGCGGGTCACAGGACGGCACCTGCTCATATATAATACTTTGAGCAGTAGGAAAGTGACGATTGTTCTGCACTTGTGCCCTACCTGCAGGGTGACAAACACAGGGGAAGTCGGGTGCTTCTGATCTATGCAGTGTAGGGACCATACGCCATATACATTTCTGTGTATTTGTAATACGTATAATGTTATGTTTCCACGCAAAGTATGTGAAGATTGCTTTTTACTGCAATTTTTAGATCGTAAATTTCATTTCAAAGAATGTTTTATTCAAAGAAATAAATACCTAATATGCAGCCGAAGTCTCCTTTATACAACACGAGCTATTTATACTTCCGTTACAAGCCTGTGTCCCAAGTTAAATTTGTATTATTAATGATATTGGCATTATTGCTGTTCTTGTTAAAATTAGTGTTATTAATATTATCACTGTTATGATTATTATTTTATGTATGTCGGTATTGTGTGCCAATGATTCTTTTCCAGATCTATTATAACGAACACCTGAGAAATTAATGTACACAAAATATATTTATATATTCTGACAAAAAAAATATTTGTGACTAAAGTAAAGTAAATAGTAGGGCATTAAGGGATCCATGTAATTGACTTAATTTCACTTATTTAATGGGTTAACATGAGAAATCAATATGCAGATCTGTTATTGAATGCATGAGGGAAGGAAAACAGTCTTTGGGGTCTGAAAGTGTAAGACGAATCAGTGTGGGTATTATATAATTTAGTTATGTTATGTCAATTAAGATTCTGCTAATCCCTGAGATGTATTGTCTAGCTGGTAAGGAAGAACTACTGCTATATAAATGATGACAGGCAATAAGAATTACCTATGAACTAGATTTATAAGAAGGCTAAGCTTTGTCAGGTAACTCAGGTCCCCACTCTTCTGTTCATAATAAAAAGAAAAACACATTGATATAGATAAAAAAAGAGATTTAGATAGATAGATAAACTATAGATAGATGGATAGATAGACAGACATAGATAGATAGATAGATAGATAGATAGATAGATAGATAGATAGATAGATAGATAGATAATAGATAGATGGATAGATAGATAGATAGATAGATAGATAGATAGATAATTAGATGGATAGATGAAAGATAGATAATAATTATGAGATAGATAGATAGATAGATAGATAGATAGATAGATAGATAGATAGATAGATAGAGAGATAGATAATAGATATGAGATAGATAGATAGATAGATAGATAGATAGATAGATAGATAGATAGATAGATAGATAGGTACTAGATAGATATGATATAGATAGATATTAGATGGATAGATGAAAGATAGATAAATAGATAGATTGATAGATAGATATGAGATAGATAGATAGGTAGATAGATAGATAGATAGATAGATAGATAGATAGATAATAGAGATAGATAGATAGATAGATAGATAGATAGATAGATAGATAGATAGATAGATAGATAGATACTAGATAGATAGATAGATAGATAGATAGATAGATAGATAGATAGATAGATAGATAGATAGATAGTAGATGGATAGATGAAAGATAGATAAATAGATTGATAGATTGATAGATAGATAATAGATATGAGATAGATAGATAGATAGATAGATAGATAGATAGATAGATAGATAGATAGATAGATAGATAGATGGATTGATTTGTATAACAGAAGTTTATTTCCCTCTAGTCCACGTCATATAAAGATCTATTTGCAATATTCATCATTACAAAATAATCTCTTCCTAGAAATATTTGCTTTACAAAATAAAAAAAAATATAAACTGTAATACTAGAACAGAACTATATGTTATCTCATTTCATAAAAATGAAAATAAGTCTCCTCCATTAAATTGCAGAACCATAAAAAGGGAAGAAGGGAAGAAATCTCACTTCCCCATTGATTTTTCTCTCCACCCCAATGAAATTAATTGTAAACCTGTGAATGGCCTGTGATTCTATCAGTGAAGCCTGAAATCTGTCCTGTGTACATTTTGGTTATAAAATGTGTATATATATATATATATGTAAAAATAGTTGCCACCTGCCCGGAGAATGTGTTTTACTATTATAACAGACTCCATTAATATGGGCTTCCCAGAAAACCATACACAAAGAGGGAGAAAGACGTACACATATATGTTTATTAGCGTGTGTCCATAGATGTGTGCTGGTAGTAGTAGTGCCTGTTCTGTATACGCTGTGTAGCACACAGTGCCTGTTCCCTTCTACCATGTAGTAGGTCCTGGACTGTGGCTTCTGGGAGCTGGCTCAGTGATCCCCTCTCCTGTGCGGTCACCTCCTCTGTTTACCTTGGTAAATCACTGACTATAAATGGATTTAGCTGCAGCCTGTGCACAATGGCGATCAGGGATCGATGAGGCTCCGCATTTGCATTTTGCTCGCTGCTTCCTATGCCCCATGTCGCTGGGTGGGATGTTTGCAGTCGCCCTTACCCCCTATATTATCTCCAGGCTTCAGATTAACCTGACAATCATCCTGAGGACTTTCTGAAAATGTTTAACTTTCTGGATTCCCTATGACAACCTCTTCATATTGAAACAATGAGACCTGCACTTGTGTAACGATAAACTACACGGCGGCTCCTGGCAGCCCCATTACAGCAGGCTGTGTCAGGTATTGGCTCCATTGTATCAGGTGTAGCTATGAACCATTGTACTATCAGGGCGCAGATCTATCACACCCCACCTGGAGAGAGGGGTAGGCATGCCCTATTATTCGGGGAAATGGCAGCATTAACCCCTACCTGCGAGCCTATAATATATACGCGTGAGTGTGTAAATAAAGACATATGTGCATGTGTGTGTATATGTATATATATATATATATATATATATATATATATATATATATATAAAGACAACATTTACGTGTGTATGTGTATATATATATATATATATATATATATATATAAACAGATATACATGAAGATATATAAATGCAAATATGTATATAAATAAACATTTATGTGTATGTGTGTCTAGTCTACATATATATATCACTGTATGATTATCAAAGCTATAGAAAAATAAGAAAAAGTTCTCCATGATGATTACTTTCCCTGTGTACACTTTTCATAATTAAACTATTACACGCATAACATATCGAGAATACTGATCCTGATAATAAATCATATAAAAAGCAATACTGAATTAAAAATAGCAGAGCTTAGTTTGTTGTTAAGTTATTTTTTTCTGTGCTCCACAATATATTATAATTGAGTTATGATATCACTAATTAGATAAATTACCTACGGTCCTATCAAACAGCACGAGAGAAAAAAAAATCTTTTAAAAGAAAAACTTCTGCATCTGTGTAGATAGATAGATAGATAGATAGATAGATAGATAGATAGACCCTGTTAATAAATGCAGTACGGTTTATATAAGACACAGTATATATTAATAAAAAATCTACATACAGATATATATATATATATATATATATATATATATATATATATATATATATATATATATATATATATATATATATATATATATTTGTATAATTCTAAGATTATTTCCTTTGGTTTTATAGCAAGAGTGAGGGGGAATAACGTTCTACTATACCTATTATATCAACATGAATGACCCAAATCCTCACACAATTACAAACACTATCAATAGCTGGAATATTCTCAACACGGCTCAGACAGAGTTTAGAGAATTCGCTCAATAGTGGCATAATGTTTTATTTCTGTGAATTTGAAAAGAAAATTATCTTAGAATAAAAACTGCAAAGCTTTTTTCATGGGCTGGAACTGAATTTTTCCCAACTTAGCAAATAATGGCCTGCGATGGTGTTCCATCCGTAATGTTCTTATTATTATCTTTGCTAATCTAGGTATTTCATTTTGTTTGCGTGTACCATTGCAATAAAATAAAAGCTCAAAAAATAAGTAAACGAATACAAAAAAATATTTAAAAGAAAGAAGGGAAAAAGCATTCCTCTGTGCCGATACCTGGTGATTGTGGACACACAGGGTTGTCGTTAATTTATGTAAATTACTTTGTTCAATGTACAGATATCTTATTATTATACTGTTTTATTATTAGTAGTAGTAGTGACATCATCATCAGTAACATGCCAGACACCATGCTGCAATATTAGTTGCATGGATTTGGTGTATTATTATTATTATTATTATTATTATTATTATTATGCACTGTTCAGGCTGCACGTAAGGTGCATTATTATTATTGCTGTTATGATGATGATGTTTATTATTTTCGCACCGATGACCTATGTATTCTGCATGCAGATTGTTCTGGCCGTGATGGAGCAGAGGAGCTGGGGTGCCGGGAGCAGCACACACTACCTGCCTTCCTCCCCAGTATTGATCCGGGCAGCCATTCATCTCCGCCATAGCAGACATGGAATCATTTTCGCATTACAGTAGCCGGGATTTGCTTTTAATTCATATTTAAAGCTGCAACCGGCCCCGCGGAGCTCTCAGTGCAAAGACTGGAGGCGCCTAATTAATAATAAGGCAGAAACGAAGGAAGGCTGCTCCATGTCAATTATTCATGGCCGTATCTATGGCTCCTTCAGTTTTATCATTACTAATACTAATACTACTCCAAAGTTTTCTACTAGGTAGGAACAACTCTCCTTGCACTATCCACTGACATGGCCACTGGCAATCAATATACACCATTTATGTATATAGGGTACATGAGTGTATGTCTTACTATATGCACAGTGTGCAAGGATGCACGTGGGTGTGTATATATGTATATATGTGTATATATGTGTATATGTATATAGTGAGCATTTCTGTCTATGGATTGGACATTAGTGTTTTCTATCAGTATATGCATCTGTTCATATATGTTGTACTGTGTATATATGGCCATGAGTGTGTGTATGTGTGTGTGTGTATGTGTGTTTGTATGTGTGTGTATATGGTATACATGTGTACTGAGTATTTAAGTAAGTAAGTTTGTGTATGGATTGGACATTAGTGTTCTCTATGTGCACAGTAGGTGCATGTGTTGTACTGTATGTATGTGGCCATGAGTGTGTATATTTGTGTGTACATGTGTGTATGTGTATATGGTATACATGTATTGCATTTAAGTGTATGTTTGTGCACGGATTGGACATCAGTGTTCTCTACCAGTATGTGTATGTGTCCATATGTGTTGTACTGTATGTATGTGGCCGTGAGTGTGTGTGTGTGTATGTGTGTACATGTGTTTATGTATGTGTGTGTTTGTGGCTTAGTGTATAAATGTATATACAGGGTGTGTAACTATGGATGTGATTGTATATCGTGTGTCGTTTTCAGTTGGTCTATGTGTGTATTCTTTACATGTCAGTGTATGTATCTGCATGGATGAATGTATGACTCCTGTACAGAACCGTGATCAGACCCTACTGACTTTGAACAATTACAATATCTTTGATATAAAGCCGACCTTATATTAGTCTATCAGAATAATACCCATAAGGGGTGTATGTTTCCTCGCCACGGACAATACATTTTCAGCCACCAGGACAATACGTCCAAATAGCAAACATGGCTTATCATTGCATGGCGTTCTCCTGTGAGGGGCTCATCCTGCTCAGATAAGTAGTTCGTGATGAACTAATGGCCAGATAGAGGGAGAGACCCCCACATGAAGGCCGCTTCAATGCATCTTAACAAAAGTGTAATTTTCCCCTCTTGCAAAGCAGAAAGGCACGAGTGTGAATGAAAAATATCGACCACTATGAGAATATGAGCAGATGCTCCATCTCCTAATACCACAGGGCTGCATCTCTCCACCACTGCACTGGGCTGGGTGATCTGCCTTCCCACTATAGGGTTAATGTATGGGGGCCTTAGATACAATGTATCATCACCTGATTGTTTACAAGTTTATTTTAGGATTCAGCTCACGACTCCATGGGCTGATTCTTGATAAATCCCCAATGAATTTCATATGCAGTGATTGCAATATACAATGTATTGTTGCCCCTTAGTTATCAGCCTCTGTCTTATACAATGTCGCTAATAGGATTCTTCTTCTTCCTCATGTGCTTTCTTTTATTTAAACTAATAAAAAGAACAACCACCCTGACCCCCACCCGCCTTTATCCCCCATTTTGTTACTTTGTAGCGACAGATGTAGATGTATTTGTAGATGGACAAGTTTGCAGGAAGCTCTGGAGAAATGTAACTGTCCAGCTGGCAGCTGTGGCTTCTGGAGTCTTCACGCGTCACCTTTGACATCCTGCCTATTGGAGAAGAGCTGAAGCCTCCATCCACTGACCACTGCAAGCTGTCACCACCACCACCACATGGCGAGCAGCCTCCTGCAGCCCAGCACACAAAGCCGATCACATATACTGCCCGATGTCACAATATACTGCTCCAATGTCACAATATACTGCCCCAATGTCACTACACAAAGCCGATCGCAATATAGTGCCCCGATGTCACAATATACTGCTCCAATGTCACAATATACTGCTCCAATGTCACAATATACTGCTCCAATGTCACTACACAAAGCCGATCGCAATATACTGCCCCGATGTCACAATATACTGCTCCAATGTCACAATATACTGCTCCAATGTCACTAGTACTATACAAAGCCGATCACAATATACTGCTCCAATGTCTCAATATACTGCTCTAATGTCACTACACAAAGCCGATCGCAATATACTGCTCCAATGTCACAATATACTGCTCCTATGTCACAACATACTGCCCCAATGTCACTACACAAAGCCAATCGCAATATACTGCTCCAATGTCACAATATACTGCTCCAATGTCACTACAGAAAACCAATCGTAATATACTGCTCCAATGTCACAATATACTGCTCTAATGTCACTACACAAAACCAATCACAGTATACTGCTCTAATGTCACAATATACTGCTCCAATGTCACTGCACAAAGTCAGTCGCAATATACCACTACACAAAGCCAATCGCAATATACTGCCCCGATGTCACAATATACTGCCCCAATGTCACTACACAAAGCCAATCGCAATATAATTCCCTAGCACAATCATAATATCTTACTCCAGCTTAATCATACAGTAAATTGCAATATACTGGCCCAATCCCACTACCTAAAAACAATCTCAGTATTCTGATCCGTCACAATCACACAGAGCCAATCGCAATATATTACCCCAAATCTACTATGTAAAGCCAATTACAATACATCAGGATCTTGGTATAGCGCAAAGCACAATATAATAATCCAGCTATATCATAGAAAACTCATCACTAATCACCACCCATATCCCAACAACCTGCAGCGTCGCAAATCACAGCACTGCCATAGAAAGCTGATCACAACATACTACCAATAATTACACGACAACGACAACACTCAGCTCAAGCAGCACCATGCAAATCCGAGGACAGCATACTGCAAGAGGAACATTTACCTAAGCGACCCCAAGTATTGCAGATCTGTGTGCAAAGCAGATCACTGTATACATGAGCAGGATAGCACTACTTATAGATGGAGATATTCATGTGTGTCACTGCAAATCACACTATATAGACATTACTACAAATAAAAAATCAGCTAGCAATAAAAAAAAAGATAATATACTATAATGGATATCCTTATATAACACACTCCATACCATCTGTGTGTGTGGCTATCTATCTATCTATCTATCTATCTATCTATCTATCTATCTATCTATCTATCTATCTATCTATCATCTATCTATATAGAAAAAAAATAATTTATTGGAGTGCTGCCGCCTTCTTTCTTTCTTATCTATCTATATAAATATATATGTATTTTTTATTTTATTTTTTTACTCATGTAAAATCCATAGAAATGATTTAATGATCAATTGATCCTGCGTGTTGATTTTATATGGTTAAGCAGGCTATCTATCTATATCCATTTTTATGATCCACATATTAATTGTTAGAACGACCTAAATATAAGTAGAATATATTTTATATATATATATATATATATATATATATATATATATATATATATATATATATACATAGATACATTTGGTTTGGTTATTGTCTCTGTGGGCTGGATGTGCGCTTGTTCCTGTGTTTTGTGCTAAGATCCTTTCTGTGGATTCGTTATTACCCAGCATTGATCACGTTTGATTTGATGTAAATGTATTTACTCTCAGGGCCATTTTTCCTTCTCCTTTTACACTGGGGGTGATTGGCTTTTACCAATCTGGTAATTAGCGGCAGTTTAGTGTCAGGGACAGATACATTATCTAATCAATGTATATAAATATTCCCTATTACATGCACATCATTGTTTTTGTGTCATTAAAAATGATTTTCTAACCAACCGATCCTATCCTGCTAGTGGCAAATCATTGAATAAATGTGGGATTTGTAAAGACTATGTGCTGAGTATTTGGAGTGGATTCCTGTGTGGGGCTGATCAGTCTGCGGCTGTGGGGTGTCGTCTCTGGCTGCACACAATAGACACGTGCACTTGCTGTGGTGTCACCTCCTGACTCCTGCCCTGCCATGATCCCTGCACTGCCATGCCATGATCCCTCCTAATCCCTGCACTGCACAATGCCGGGCACAAGCTCCTGACTCCAGCCTTGATGCACAGGAGGATATGGAGAATATGCATGGATGGATCATTAGCATGGAAGCTCCAGGAAGACCATGAATTGCAGATCGCCTCTTATATCTATCAGAGCAGATACAAGGTGCCAGGCTGTGCCAAGAAGGTGCCTGCTTAAGAGGAATCGCCTTGATGTAATGAACAGAGGAAACCCGGAAGTTAAAATTAAAATTCAATTTGAGCAGCACCCAGGCACTGCTAATGCAAAGTCACCAATGGGAGGGACATGGAGGGATAAGTAATGACTGCACTGGCTGACATGCTGGGAGGTGCAGGGACCGAGCCACTGACTATAACACCATCAGGGCATAGATCGCTACATGGTGACAATGATTGGAGAACTACATTGTATGCAGGGCTGATGGGGTCATTAAAGGGACACTCTGCATCCACTCATAATCAGCCATGTATATGGACAGATTCCCAGAGCCGGTAACATGGGGAATGAAGAAGTGAATTCTTTACCAATGACCCAATTGAAGAGCAATACTGGCTGCTTCCAGACAACAATAGAGAGCATCGGACCAAGTGCATGTGAGATGCAGCCACCCATGAGGCTGTATTGGGGTGTGTGGACGTGAGATACAGCCCTTGTGGGTCTGGCCATCCGTGAGGCAGTGTTGGGGTGTGTGGACGTGAGATACAGCCCTTGTGGGTCTGGCAGTCCATGAGGCTGTGTTGTGGTGTGTGGATGTGAGATACAGCCCTTGTGGGTTTGGCCACCCATGAGGCTGTGTTGGGGTGTGTAGACGTGAGATATAGCCCTTGTGGGTCTGGCCACCCATGAGGCTGTGTTGGGGTGTGTGGATGTGAGATACAGCCCTTGTGGGTCTGGCCACCCATGAGGCTGTGTTGGGGTGTGTGGACGTGAGATGCAGCCCTTGTGGGTCTGGCCATCCATGAGGCTGTGCTGGGGTGTGTGGACGTGAGATGCAGCCCTTGTGGGTCTGGCCATCCATGAGGCTGTGCTGGGGTGTGTGGATGTGAGATACAGCCCTTGTGGGTCTGGCCATCCAAGAGGCTGTGTTGGGGTGTGTGGACGTGAGATACAGCCCTTGTTGGTCTGCCCATCCATGAGGATGTGTTGGGGTGTGTGGACGTGAGATACAGCCCTTGTGGGTCTACCCACCCATGAGGCTGTGTTGGGGTGTGTGGACGTGAGATACAGCCCTTGTGGGTCTGCCCATCCATGAGGCTGTGTTGGGGTGTGTGGACGTGAGATACAGCCCTTGTGGATCTGCCCACCCATGAGGCTGTGTTGGGGTGTGTGGACGTGAGATGCAGCCCTTGTGGGTCTGCCCACCAATGAGGCAGTGTTGGGGTGTGTGGATGTGAGATACAGCCCTTGTGGGTCTGGCCATCCATGAGGCTGTTTTGGGGTGTGTGGACGTGAGATACAGCCCTTGTGGGTCTGCCCACCCATGAGGCAGTGTTGGGGTGTGTGGACGTGAGATACAGCCCTTGTGGGTCTGGCCACCCATGAGGCTGTGTTGGGGTGTGTGGATGTGAGATAAAGCCCTTGTGGGTCTGGCCATCCATGAGGCTGTGTTAGGGTGTGTGGACGTGAGATACAGCCCTTGTGGGTCTGCCCATCCATGAGGCTGTGTTGGGGTGTGTGGACGTGAGATACAGCCCTTGTGGGTCTGGCCACCCATGAGGCTGTGTTGGGGTGTGTGGACGTGAGATACAGCCCTTGTGGGTCTGCCCATCCATGAGGCAGTGTTGGGGTGTGTGGACGTGAGATACAGCCCTTGTGGGTCTGCCCACCCATGAGGCAGTGTTGGGGTGTGCGACGTGAGATACAGCCCTTGTGGGTCTGGCCACCCATGAGGCTGTGTTGGGGTGTGTGGACGTGAGATAAAGCCCTTGTGGGTCTGGCCATCCATGAGGCTGTGTTAGGGTGTGTGGACGTGAGATACAGCCCTTGTGGGTCTGCCCATCCATGAGGCTGTGTTGAGGTGTGTGGACGTGAGATACAGCCCTTGTGGGTCTGGCCACCCATGAGGCTGTGTTGGGGTGTGTGAACATGAGATACAGGCCTTGAGGGTCTGCCCATCCATGAGGATGTGTTGGGGTGTGTAGACGTGAGATACAGCCCTTGTGGGTCTGCCCACCCATGAGGCTGTGTTGGGGTGTGTGGACATGAGATACAGCCCTTGTTGGTCTGGCCACCCATGAGGCTGTGTTGGGGTGTGTGGAGGTGAGATACAGCCCTTGTGGGTCTGGCCACCCATGAAACTGTGTTGGGGTGTGTGAACGTGAGATACAGCCCTTGTGGGTCTGCCCATCCATGAGGATGTCTTGGGGTGTGTGGACGTGAGATAAAGCCCTTGTGGGTCTGCCCATCCATGAGGATGTGTTGGGGTGTGTGGACGTGAGATACAGCCCTTGTGGGTCTGCCCACCCATGAGGCTGTGTTGGGGTGTGTGGACGTGAGATACAGCCCTTGTTGGTCTGCCCATCCATGAGGCTGTGTTGGGGTGTGTGGACGTGAGATACAGCCCTTGTGGGTCTGCCCACCCATGAGGCTGTGTTGGGGTGTGTGGAAGTGAGATGCAGCCCTTGTGGGTCTGCCCACCCATGAGGCTGTGTTGGGGTGTGTGGATGTGAGATACAGCCCTTGTGGGTCTGGCCATCCATGAGGCTGTGTTGGGGTGTGTGGACGTGAGATACAGCCCTTGTGGGTCTGCCCATCCATGAGGCTGTGTTGGGGTGTTTAGACGTAAGATACATCCCTTGTGGGTCTGGCCACCCATGAGGCTGTGTTGGGGTGTGTGGACATGAGATACAGCCCTAGTGGGTCTGGCCACCCATGAGGCTCTGTTGGGGTGTGTGGACGGGAGATACAGCCCTTGTGGGTCTGGCCACCCATGAGGCTCTGTTGGGGTGTGTGGACGTGAGATACAGCCCTTGTGGGTCTGGCCACCCATGAGGCGGTGTTGGGGTGTGTGGACGTGAGATACAGCCCTTGTGGGTCTGCCCACCCATGAGGCAGTGTTGGGGTGTGTGGATATGAGATGCAGCCCTTGTGGGTCTGGCCACCCATGAGGCTGTGTTGGGGTGTGTGGACATAAGATACAGCCCTTGTGGGTCTGCCCACCCATGAGGCAGTGTTGGGGTGTGTGGACGTGAGATACAGCCCTTGTGGGTCTGCCCACCCATGAGGCAGTGTTGGGGTGTGTGGACGTGAGATACAGCCCTTGTGGGTCTGGCCACCCATGAGGCTGTGTTGGGGTGTGTGGACATGAGATACAGCCCTTGTGGGTCTGCCCACCCATGAGGCTGTGTTGGGGTGTGTGGACGTGAGATACAGCCCTTGTGGGTCTGGCCACCCATGAGGCTGTGTTGTGGTGTGTGGACGTGAGATACAGCCCTTGTGGGTCTGGCCACCCATGAGGCTGTGTTGGGGTGTGTGGACGTGAGATACAGCCCTTGTAGGTCTGCCCACCCATGAGGCAGTGTTGGGGTTTGTGCACGTGAGATACAGCCCTTGTGGGTCTGCCCACCCATGAGGCAGTGTTGGGGTGTGTGGACGTGAGATACAGCCCTTGTGGGTCTGGCCACCCATGAGGCTGTGTTGGGGTGTGTGGACGTGAGATACAGCCCTTGTGGGTCTGCCCACCCATGA
This sequence comes from Ranitomeya variabilis, assembly GCF_051348905.1. Classification (NCBI taxonomy): domain Eukaryota; kingdom Metazoa; phylum Chordata; class Amphibia; order Anura; family Dendrobatidae; genus Ranitomeya; species Ranitomeya variabilis. The sequence goes on along the minus strand of NC_135236.1, from coordinate 209,582,523 downwards.
GGCAGTGTTGGGGTGTGTGGATATGAGATACAGCCCTTGTGGGTCTGGCCACCCATGAGGCTGTGTTGGGGTGTGTGGACATAAGATACAGCCCTTGTGGGTCTGCCCACCCATGAGGCAGTGTTGGGGTGTGTGGACGTGAGATACAGCCCTTGTGGGTCTGCCCACCCATGAGGCAGTGTTGGGGTGTGTGGACGTGAGATACAGCCCTTGTGGGTCTGGCCACCCATGAGGCTGTGTTGGGGTGTGTGGACATGAGATACAGCCCTTGTGGGTCTGCCCACCCATGAGGCTGTGTTGGGGTGTGTGGACGTGAGATACAGCCCTTGTGGGTCTGGCCACCCATGAGGCTGTGTTGTGGTGTGTGGACGTGAGATACAGCCCTTGTGGGTCTGGCCACCCATGAGGCTGTGTTGGGGTGTGTGGACGTGAGATACAGCCCTTGTAGGTCTGCCCACCCATGAGGCAGTGTTGGGGTTTGTGCACGTGAGATACAGCCCTTGTGGGTCTGCCCACCCATGAGGCAGTGTTGGGGTGTGTGGACGTGAGATACAGCCCTTGTGGGTCTGCCCACCCATGAGGCAGTGTTGGGGTGTGTGGACGTGAGATACAGATCTTGTGGGTCTGCCCACCCATGAGGCTGTGTTGGGGTTTGTGGACGTGAGATACAGCCCTTGTGGGTCTGCCCACCCATGAGGCAGTGTTGGGGTGTGTGGACGTGAGATACAGCCCTTGTGGGTCTGGCCACCCATGAGGCTGTGTTGGGGTGTGTGGGCGTAAGATACAGCCCTTGTGGGTCTGCCCACCCATGAGGCAGTGTTGGGGTTTGTGGACGTGAGATACAGCCCTTGTGGGTCTGGCCACCCATGAGGCTGTGTTGGGGTGTGTGGACGTGAGATACAGCCCTTGTGGGTCTGCCCACCCATGAGGCAGTGTTGGGGTTTGTGGACGTGAGATACAGCCCTTGTGGGTCTGCCCACCCATGAGGCAGTGTTGGGGTGTGTGGACGTGAGATACAGCCCTTGTGGGTCTGGCCACCCATGAGGCAGTGTTGGGGTTTGTGGACGTGAGATACAGCCCTTGTGGGTCTGCCCACCCATGAGGCAGTGTTGGGGTGTGTGGACGTGAGATACAACCCTTGTGGGTCTGCCCACCCATGAGGCAGTGTTGGGGTGTGTGGACATGAGATACAGCTCTTGTGGGTCTGCCCACCCATGAGGCTGTGTTGGGGTTTGTGGACGTGAGATACAGCCCTTGTGGGTCTGCCCACCCATGAGGCAGTGTTGGGGTGTGTGGACGTGAGATACAGCCCTTGTGGGTCTGGCCACCCATGAGGCTGTGTTGGGGTGTGTGGACATAAGATACAGCCCTTGTGGGTCTGCCCACCCATGAGGCAGTGTTGGGGTGTGTGGACGTGAGATACAGCCCTTGTGGGTCTGGCCACCCATGAGGCAGTGTTGGGGTGTGTGGACGTGAGATACAGCCCTTGTGGGTCTGGCCACCCATGAGGCAGTGTTGGGGTTTGTGGACGTGAGATACAGCCCTTGTGGGTCTGCCCACCCATGAGGCAGTGTTGGGGTGTGTGGACGTGAGATACAGCCCTTGTGGGTCTGGCCACCCATGAGGCAGTGTTGGGGTGTGTGGACGTGAGATACAGCCCTTGTGGGTCTGCCCACCCATGAGGCAGTGTTGGGGTGTGTGGACGTGAGATACAGCCCTTGTGGGTCTGGCCACCCATGAGGCAGTGTTGGGGTTTGTGGACGTGAGATACAGCCCTTGTGGGTCTGCCCACCCATGAGGCAGTGTTGGGGTGTGTGGACGTGAGATACAACCCTTGTGGGTCTGCCCACCCATGAGGCAGTGTTGGGGTGTGTGGACATGAGATACAGCTCTTGTGGGTCTGCCCACCCATGAGGCTGTGTTGGGGTTTGTGGACGTGAGATACAGCCCTTGTGGGTCTGCCCACCCATGAGGCAGTGTTGGGGTGTGTGGACGTGAGATACAGCCCTTGTGGGTCTGGCCACCCATGAGGCTGTGTTGGGGTGTGTGGACATAAGATACAGCCCTTGTGGGTCTGCCCACCCATGAGGCAGTGTTGGGGTGTGTGGACGTGAGATACTGCCCTTGTGGGTCTGGCCACCCATGAGGCTGTGTTGGGGTGTGTGGATGTGAGATACAGCCCTTGTGGGTCTGCCCACCCATGAGGCAGTGTTGGGGTGTGTGGACATAAGATACAGCCCTTGTGGGTCTGCCCACCCATGAGGCAGTGTTGGGGTGTGTGGACGTGAGATACTGCCCTTGTGGGTCTGCCCACCCATGAGGCAGTGTTGGGGTGTGTGGACGTGAGATACAGCCCTTGTGGGTCTGGCCACCCATGAGGCAGTGTTGGGGTTTGTGGACGTGAGATACAGCCCTTGTGGGTCTGCCCACCCATGAGGCAGTGTTGGGGTGTGTGGACGTGAGATAAAACCCTTGTGGGTCTGCCCACCCATGAGGCAGTGTTGGGGTGTGTGGACATGAGATACAGCTCTTGTGGGTCTGCCCACCCATGAGGCTGTGTTGGGGTTTGTGGACGTGAGATACAGCCCTTGTGGGTCTGCCCACCCATGAGGCAGTGTTGGGGTGTGTGGACATGAGATACAGCTCTTGTGGGTCTGCCCACCCATGAGGATGTGTTGGGGTGTGTGGACGTGAGATACAGCCCTTGTGGGTCTGCCCACCCATGAGGCTGTGTTGGGGTGTGTGGACGTGAGATACAGCCCTTGTGGGTCTGGCCACCCATGAGGCTGTGTTGGGGTGTGTGGACATAAGATACAGCCCTTGTGGGTCTGCCCACCCATGAGGCAGTGTTGGGGTGTGTGGACGTGAGATACTGCCCTTGTGGGTCTGGCCACCCATGAGGCTGTGTTGGGGTGTGTGGACGTGAGATACTGCCCTTGTGGGTCTGCCCACCCATGAGGCTGTGTTGGGGTGTGTGGACGTGAGATACTGCCCTTGTGGGTCTGGCCACCCATGAGGCAGTGTTGGGGTGTGTGGACGTGAGATACAGCCCTTGTGGGTCTGCCCACCCATGAGGCAGTGTTGGGGTGTGTGGACGTGAGATACAGCCCTTGTGGGTCTGGCCACCCATGAGGCAGTGTTGGGGTTTGTGGACGTGAGATACAGCCCTTGTGGGTCTGCCCACCCATGAGGCAGTGTTGGGGTGTGTGGACATGAGATACAGCTCTTGTGGGTCTGCCCACCCATGAGGCTGTGTTGGGGTTTGTGGACGTGAGATACAGCCCTTGTGGGTCTGCCCACCCATGAGGCTGTGTTGGGGTGTGTGGACATAAGATACAGCCCTTGTGGGTCTGCCCACCCATGAGGCAGTGTTGGGGTGTGTGGACGTGAGATACTGCCCTTGTGGGTCTGGCCACCCATGAGGCTGTGTTGGGGTGTGTGGACGTGAGATACTGCCCTTGTGGGTCTGCCCACCCATGAGGCTGTGTTGGGGTGTGTGGACGTGAGATACAGCCCTTGTGGGTCTGGCCACCCATGAGGCTGTGTTGGGGTGTGTGGACGTGAGATACTGCCCTTGTGGGTCTGCCCACCCATGAGGCTGTGTTGGAGTGTGTGGACGTGAGATACTGCCCTTGTGGGTCTGGCCACCCATGAGGCTGTGTTGGGGTGTGTGGACGTGAGATACTGCCCTTGTGGGTCTGCCCACCCATGAGGCTGTGTTGGGGTGTGTGGACGTGCCCCCTCTTCTCTCTGCGATCTGGCGCCGACACGGTAAATAGCAGCCTCATTATAAGTGGGAGTGATGTGACAGGACTGCTCCTCTCCAGTGCGCAGGCGCGGTGCGGCTCCAGCTGCAGGGGCAGCAGCTCAGTGACTACACATTGATCAGTGAGGGACATGGCAGGAGATGGCGAGGGGACTGAGCAGCCTGCAATCACTGCTCCCGTAAAGGGGACCGGGCCTTGAAGCATAATAACGAGCACCCAGTAACACAGTGTGTCTAATGGTAGTAAGCGGCGCGGAGGACGAGTTCCGTGTGCCGCCGCCGCTGCACAGTGTTCCCGGGACGTGTCACCCGCGCGCCACATACATGTGCTGTCCACACGCCTGCACGGCTCATCATGAACGCTCAGCTGACCATGGACAATATCGGCGACCTGCACGGGGTGAGCCATGATCCGGTATCGGTCGCTGCTGATCTGATGACCGGCAGCCCCCACCACAGAGGACCGGTGGCACACCGCAGCAACCACCTGGCTGCTCATCCCAGATCCATGGGCATGGCTTCCATCCTGGACGGAGGAGAATACCACCACCACCACCACCACAGACCCCCAGACCATGCCTTAACGGGAGCGCTGCACCCCACCATGACCATGGCGTGTGACACCCCACCGGGCATGAGCATGAGCAGCACCTACACCACCCTCACCCCTCTGCAGCCCCTGCCACCCATCTCCACCGTGTCGGACAAGTTCCCCCATCACCACCACCACCACCATCACCCCCACCAGCGGATACCGGGCAATGTCAGCGGCAGCTTCACCCTCATGCGGGATGACCGAGGGCTGACTTCTATGAACAATCTGTACACCCCCTACCACCACAAGGAGGTCACCGGCATGGGGCAAAGCTTGTCTCCCCTCTCCGGCTCTGGGCTGGGGAGCCTCCACAATGCCCAGCAAGGCTTGCCTCACTATGCCCACCCCAGTGCCACCATGCCTACTGAGAAGATGCTCACCCCCAATGGCTTTGAAGCCCATCATCCTGCCATGTTGTCAAGGCATGGAGAACAACATCTCACCCCGCCATCTGCTGGCATGGTGCCTATCAATGGGATCCCTCATCATCACCCTCATGCCCATCTAAACGCCCAGACTCACGGGCAAATCCTGGGCTCCACTAGGGAGCAGAACCCCTCATCTGTGACTGGATCACAAGTCAACAATGGAAGTAATTCAGGGCAAATGGAAGAAATCAATACCAAAGAAGTCGCTCAGAGAATCACCACCGAGCTGAAGCGGTACAGCATCCCCCAGGCGATCTTTGCGCAGAGGGTGCTGTGCCGCTCACAGGGGACCCTCTCAGATCTGCTGAGGAACCCCAAACCTTGGAGCAAACTCAAATCCGGCCGGGAGACCTTTCGTCGGATGTGGAAGTGGCTTCAGGAGCCAGAATTCCAGAGGATGTCAGCTCTGAGGCTAGCAGGTGAGCCCCCTCCCCAGGTGTAGCCCCTCTTCTATTGTGCTCCCTACTTCTCTGCTTTCCTGGACCCTGCCACTTCTCCTGGTAGATGGGTCCTTGCAGTCTCATTCCCCCCGTGTCCTTTGTGACGAGCATTAGATACCATCTGTACCCTTGTGTTCTGGAGAGGGTCATCTCCTGCCACTGTCTCTCCAGCCCCAGCATTCTTCACCACCTCTGGTCTGTCATTGTCACCCTCATCATCTCACCACACTGTCGGTAGAGGGGCTATGCTCTACTATTGACTGGGTCTGACAAGAAGCCAGGTGCACTATTATTTTATAGGGTCATGTGGAAGCAGCAGATAGAAAAGCGAGGAAGACCCCACTCTTGTCTCCCTCCCATTGTCTTTGTCAAACAATTACTATCGTTTGATTGATTCTGCTAGTCGATAAATCAATACTCGGATAGACGTTTACACTCCCTGAGATCAGTGGCAGAACCAGCACTGAGACAGAGGCTGGAATGAAGGGCCGGATGGGGCAGGAGATGTGACTATGTAGGATAGCTGGCATTCTGTGTGTGCGGATGTGAGCTCGGGGCACAGGGCGCTATGCTGGCGGCTGGCAGGGAGATTGCCTTTGTTTCACCACTTATTAGTCCCAGGTCCAGGGTGGGAGATAACAGGCTGGTTCAATTATTATTATTACTCTGCAATATGACCCTTGCAGCATTCTGATGTACTTACTATTATTAGTAGCCTAAATAATACTATACATAGTACGACTATTATTATTGCTGTAATGTCTGTGCAGAATGCCTGAGCCCTGCACACTGCAGATTGGTGCAATAAGTGATTCCTGGAGTTTAATAGAAAGCAGAGTCTTATTTGAGGGATTAATTAACTGGCAGCTCTTCATTAATCCGTCCCGGGAGGATGGCAGGCAGTCAGTGTGAGGTGCTGTCACTGGCAGAGAGCAGTGGGAAGGAGTAGCCCCTGGATCCCACCCGGGGAGGGGATGTGTGCTGCTGCCCCCAGGATTGGGGTCTCTGCCAGGCTCCATGGCTTCTATGATTATACAGCTGCTCAGTATAGATAGATCTGCCCGATATCTGTGCCCCCCGATATCTGTGCCCCCCGATATCTGTGCCCCGAGCTGCAGCCAGCGCAGTCATACACAGAGGTGTGTGCACATCATATTACTGCCATCATCGGGGAAAATGGGATTAAAGCCCTGACCACAGGCGGATCCTGAGGGCAAACAGTAACCGGGAAGCTCCTCGGTGATCCCGGGAAAGCAGCGATTGATAAGGACAAGTCTACTTCGATTTACAGCGTATTTTTACAACAATTTGGTGGAACAGAATCTCCATTTATTTACATGGATCAATAGTGGAAACAAGCGCCTGAATTAGAATGTAGGATCCCCATCTTGGCGCTATCTGGGCATTAATCTGCCAATCTGGAGTGTCTGCTGGAGAGTGCAGCCCTTACTGCATACAAATGCTGCACTCTCCAGGCACACATATACGAAATATAGGGGGACATAGATAGCCATACATATCTGCCTGTCAACAGAATAAATATGCTCCACTTCAGAGTTGGGATATTCTAGTTATATATCTATATCTATATATATGTATAAAAATCCAGAACATTTTTCTTTCTCTTATATATATATATGTTCTGTATATATATTATATATATATATATATATATACATATCTATATATCTATATACGTCTATATATATACATATTTATATTTATCTATATATATGTCTATATATATGCATGCACATAAATATTTATATATATACATGTATATATGTGTGTATTTATATAGATAGCTATATATATATATATATATATATATATATATATATAGCTATTACAGTTATTAGTATTATTAGTTACAATAGCTGTGTGTATGTAATTATACTGTACACATATTGATCTATATTTGGAGATAGAGGCAGAAGAATTGTTGCTGCTGAAAATGATTATTTTTTGTTTCCTTATTTTTGTTTTCATTTATCCATTAAAAAAAAAGTTTCCATGAAAAAAAAAATCCATAATTCAAAACAGTGCTTGTTAGAGGCTTATATATTCTAGAAGACACTAAACCTGTACAACAAAATATAATTATTACATATATATAAACATAAAAGTATGTGAATGATATAAACAAATATTGAGAGCATTAATAACAATTATTATTATCATCTGTAATAGTATTTATTGATTTTTCTCTAATATTTTACATTTGATTTAAATATTTACATCACACTTTTGTAAAACATTAGGGGATTTATTTTTGGTTATTGCTGATCATTTTCGGTTTGAGGTGAAAGAATATTTTGTTGTGTTTTACTATTTTAGTATTTTTAAAAAAAATGTTTAGTAGAGTTTAGCCCTACCTGAAGTGTGAATAAGGAAATATTTTAGAAAAATAATATTTTTAATATATTAGTGAATAACATTTTACCTTTCTGTATATTTAGCAATTATTTTGTACACATTGCACTGTATCCTAAGAGATGACATTTGCCGTTAAGATTCTTTTTTGTGCTTCTGTGACTTGGAAATCTCTACAGATAAATGTATCACTGTGGATAGGCAATGTGCAAGTTTTGAAGAATATGAGTGCATATGTTTTACTTTAGTGGTGTCAACCTGTTCCTGAGAGTAGTATGTCATTTTACATTTGTTTCTGGGCCTCAGTTTAGATTGAAATGATTTTCTGCCATAATAGGCCTCTGTTGGTGTCTAGAGGTTGCCTGTGTTCTCTGATTCAATCCATGTTGTTCCACACACTTGGGGTTTACTCTTATTTTTCACAATGGGCATCAAACATATTCACTTTAGACATTTCCTTTACACTCAATTGGATGTACTTTTGTGGTTTAATGTGGGCCTGTTTCTTTCTAGGACTGGACACACTTGCTGATCAATATAAGTTCATGGTTCCAGGATCGCTGATTATTCAGCCACATTTCACAAATTATTGTACAGTGAAATCCTTTTTTTTATTCTCTCTAGTATTAATTTAGAGTTCACCTATTTAATAAGTGGCTTATATTTAAAGAATTCATTTTTACAGAATAATAATAATAATAATTTTATTTATATGGCGCCAACATATTCTGCAGCGCTTTACAATTATAATAAAATAATTGCCAGAAAAAAATAAGTTATTATTACATTTTAAAATTATTCACACAAAATTTCTAAATTTTACATTAATACTAGAAACTGTAAATGGAAAATTTTAGTGACTAGAGAATGGAATGTTTTATAAATTATTATTATTATTATTTCTATATTTTATTCTTTATCATACCTAGAATTATATTATCTTTAATAGAAAAAGTTTTCATGACCTTCTTCAAAGCGGAAGTGAAACCAGTAATGCAAGTGAGTTGTCTAATGAGGTTTTCTTAAGAAGTCACCGCCACTTTTACTTCCAATCCATTTTTCAGATTAATTGTTTAACAAGTGAGGATTTTGGCAGCCTACAATAATCTGTGAATATTTTATTTTATTTTTTTACTTTTTGGGATCTTTAATAAGTAAACTGGAATATAAAGTAATCACGTTATAACAATTAGGTTCTATATAGTAGGGAGCTGTCATAAAATCTTCATCTCTCGTTAATTAATATATTGTTCTACAGTAGCATAATGAAGAGCAATGGCGTAATTAATTTATTTCTGCCTATACGCCTCCACCTTAAGGGACTGAGTTTGTTGTACACAATCAGATAAGTACTGTTTAGTATCAAAGGGCAGAAGTGCAGCAGCAATCCGAGCAGCCAATCAGACTTCAGCTGAATGAATGACGTTTACTCCAAAGTTTATCTGTATTTTTTAATAATGCATAGCACGCCGTACATAATATACTGAAATGTGGCAACATCAAATTTATTCAAAAGTAGATACTAATATATTCATTATTTTATTCTAGCCTTAATTTACAAATGACTTCTTCCATGTTCTCTTAAGAAATTGGAATAAATTATGATGCATGTCTTTAAGGTAGCCATTCAAATAGATTCCTAGGTACTTTGCTGAGAAAGTATCTGCAGTGTTCTCACTTTAAAGGTACAAATCACTGATGTCCAGTGTATCTTGATCCCTTAGACCAGAAATAAGTAGAATAAGAAATAGAAAAGTTTGATTTATTTGGTCAACTAAGTTTCCAATGAGTTTGTCCTTAGTTTGCCTATATGTCCTGAAGGTTCACCCAAGGCTAGGTCACCCTATTATGATAACTGATTACTCCCAGTTTTCAATTGACATAGCAATATATCTTCTAAGTAAGTAGTAAGCTCTCATGTTCTTCACCTTCCTTTAATGAATTGAATTATATCCCTACAATACAATTACTACTGATCTGATTGGGACAGATGGACCTCAGCCATGACATATGTATTCTGATCATTCCAATCTTTCCAGAGGACTAACACTGAATTCTGTTTGATCTTCCTGTATATTTATTGCCATCACACAGAGGAGCTTCATATAAACATATCAGGTAGTTTTCAATATTACTGGACTGCACCACGCGCAATTAATCAATTAACCAATCTGCCATCTCCAACTCTCACTGACAGCTATGCTACAATGAGGCAAAATATAGGAGACCAAGCATCGAAAACTTCTAGACATTGATCATTACTTGTGTTTCTGGATTGGTTTTAACTTCTTTAAAGCTCTAAAATAACACAAGGAGCAGAAGGAAAGTGGTATATGGTCATCTATAATACATGGCCCCATAATAACTGAGGGTGATGTTATAGTGCAAGTGTTCAGAAACGTGTTATCAAGCTAAAAGCCATAATAAGGAATGTAGTATTTAAGGCTAAGTTCCCACTGTAAATAATTGCTGCCTTTTTGATGCTGCATATTTTCATTGCAGAAAACAAAACGCAGAGTATTACAGTCTCAGCAAAGTGGATGGGATTTATAGGAATCTCATGCTAATGTTTGTTTGTTTGTTTTTAGCTGTGTAAATTGACATGCGGTGTTGTTTTTAAATCCGCAACATACAATTTCTCTTGCAGTAAACAGGCGCTTTATTTGCAAATTTTCCCCATAGACTTGAAAGAGATAAGTAAAATCCTCAGGTAAAAAAACTGATATGCAGTTTTAGTGTATTGCATAGCAGAAAAGCTCTAGAAACCTCATGCAATCCATAAACAACTTTATCAATAAAGTTTTAGCAAGGCTACGTAACAGGAGGTATCCAAAACAAAGCAGTTTTATATAAAATATAACATAAAAAAGAGACAAAAACACCCTGCAAAAATCATCAATAAAAATACATGTCAAAAATGCAACAACATGAAGTAAACAAACTAATGTATTTAATTGGTGCAGAAATACTACAGAAAATCAGCAGTATCTAAAATGCATACTCATCGTGTGAACTTAGCTGTAGATGTGGGGAAAAGGTTTTTAGCTGTAGTTACAACAGAAATCTGACCTCAGTGCTATATTGTAACTCATTTCCCAAAATCCGTAAATATAATATATAGGACTATGGTAAAAAAGAATTACTTATATTTTGAGTACTTTCTGAAACAATTGAATTTGATGTCCACGTGGCCTTGCCACTTCAGTTAAGTCCTGTGTCCTAGCAGTTGGGGCCACTTTGTGTTTGTTTTTAATTTCGGCTTTCATCTTCATGTACTTGTGCATCAGGTGCTGTCCTATCTACAGGACGGTCCCCTTCATATATGGTAACTTAGGCTCTATCTTCTTAACCATGAAGACTTACAACAGTCCCAGCAGGCACATAGCCAGTGCACCTATACATTGCTTGGTGTGAACCGATTGGTCACAACCAATGACTCAAAAGAAAAAGAAGTGCCCCAGCTGTGTGGCTCACCATACCAGGCCTTTTTGTGACTATATGCACTGGCAATTGCCATTATTGACACCTTCGCATTCACAAGACAGTGCTGTTGAATTCAATGGTAACTTCCATTATGTTTCTTAGCTTTCAAAATTGCCAATTCCAGTATTACGATCCTTATTATGATAAGCTTTAAGTGCAACATAACCTTGAAGCTGGCTATAGAGACATCTCACAGTTTTCTGACACGTTACTGTGTCAAATCAAGGCCAGTGGCAAAAAATAATCATATAATCTTGTTGGACAAGTTAGAAAACCCCAGTGTGCAGTAGTGAGCTGTCTATACATACCCAGTGCAGTTCTTTGTTTTCACCTGGTAGATGGTTGCATGGCCAGTAGGAAATGACGTAAAATATTCTCAATTATTCTCAATACTACGTTGGCCAAAACTAATCTTGATCCAGCAAGTTAGAGACTTAATTGGGTAAAACACCAATCCAGCGTAATTTTGTTGTTGCAGCGCTGGAGTGGAGCTACTAACCTAAGTTCAATATACCTAGTATTAGACTCACCAGCCACCATCTTGTTCTGTTATCAGCGCCGCTCCGGTCGATCTCCGGCACTTTGTGACCTGCTGGATGGCTCCAGTGATTGCTGGGCAATCCGGAAGTGACAACTCAGTATAAGTCTATGAGAGCCAGAACGAGGCCAGAACGAGGCCCTCATAGACTTACACTGAGAGCTTGTGACCGTTACCTCTGCCTTCCGGTCAGTCAGAAGTTGTGGTCACAAGATGATGGCACGGGACCGGAACGCCATCGGGAAAAGCTGAAAATGGCATCTGGTAAGTATAATACTAAGGTCAGGGAACTTAGATTAGTAGCACCACTTCAGCACCGAAATAAAAAAAACCTAATGACTAAATTCAGTTTAGAAGGGATGACGACTACAATTTTTATTTTTAACACAAGAAAGTGAGTGTGAAAATATCAGTTATACCAGCTTCAAGTTGTGACTTCTATTTCAGCAGAATATTAAAGTAAAGTGACTCCCATTTCCAATAAAAAAAACCCTATCAAATTTTAAGTGAGAAAAAATGTAAGTAAAATTCTCTGTTAGTATCCTGAGAGTGTGAATGGCCTTCAATAAAATTGGAGCAGTGTGGCAATACAGGTCTCATTGCATTTGGCCCTTCATTCCTGGTACTTACCTATTCTCGTCTGTGCACAAGTTGGCGTTCCTTTTGTTTTCCCTTGTCAGTGACTAGTAAATCTGTGCAAGTCAATACAAATATTGTGTAGAACTTGTATCTCTAAAAGGAAAATATATGTACAATGTTATGCAGTTCAACACCTAAACCAGATAGAAAGCAACAACTGCCTTCTATAAAGTGGATCTGTCACTAAATTTCCCATTGTAATATCAGGATTGTACAGCCCAGCTGTCATGGACTTTTAGGTTACGGCCACACTATCAGGATTTGGTCAGTATTTCACATCAGTATTTGTAGCCAAAACCAGGAGTGGAAATACTGACCAAATACTGAGAGTGTGACCGTAGCCTTAAAGTAAGTACACCAGTCTCATTAGGTATAAGGTATCTAATTTATGTCATTTGTGATGTGAAATTTAATGACAGAGCCACCTAACATTGTTTGCTTCATGCTGTAGAACCTGTGCTGTACAGTCTATGTCGGGGGTCTTTTAACAAATTACTTTGACTACAGTTATGAACTCAGGTAAAAGCCGATTACATTACGCAAAAGAATTATGTGAATGTGTGAAATCTTCCCTGCTTGGAATAATACTCCCACAAAGGGAAGGCTGACTCCACATATATCCGTTGTGTCCGACTAGTTTCTTTCAATTCGAGCTGGACACATCTGATGAAAAAGTTGTACACTTTGGACACTGGTCCAGTGTTCATGGCCGGAAACAGAAATGTGGCACACAACATTTTTTGATCCAGTTCTAGGACCATATAACAGAAATAATCTATTGTGAAACTCCTAAAACAGAGGAAAAAAACATCAGAAGATCTTTTTGGAACAAGACCTAATTGAGAAATAGTGTGCAATAGCAGATAGTGACTCCCGTGACGTCATGTGACTGTTGAAAATGACATCACATGGTTGCACCAAAGTTGCTGTATGTCTATAAAGCACCACTCCAGTGGGTTATGTATTATTTCCTTATCTATTAGCTATCAGTAATGTATGTACAGTGTGTGCATTAAAATACTTACCAGTCGTTGTCTTCTGCTGTTTCCAGCAGTGATCCGGTCTCTCTCCTGTATCATGTGACCACAGCTCTTTCTTGGAGCGTTCACACAGCCTTCCACTATTTAGGTTCATCCTGTAAGTTTATGAGATCCTCATTTTGCCTACGAGATGCTTACCCTGAGAAAGTGACTTTCGGTCCACATGGAAACACTCTGTGAGCCGACTGGTCACAAGTATAGTCCGGTGGTGCAGGAGAGGACGGGAGCAGCACTGAAAACAGCAGAAGATGGCAATAAGCAATAATGCACACACTGAGCATACATCACTGATAACCAATGGATAAGTTGATAAAAAAGAAAACCTGGAGTGGTACTCTAAGTTGCAGACACATTCAGTGCAGGTCTATTGCTTCCTTTCACATGCACAAGTTGAGCCATTCTTACATGGAATATCATTGGAGAATTAAACAATATTTGGGGTCCTGGGGAAGCTGGGAAGCAGTTATACCAAGAAGCAATGGCCAACTTTGATGTCATCATTTAGTATTTACTCCCTATGTAGGAGGCAAAGACCGTTTGGAGACGAGACAACTAATGTTCTTTCCGACTACATTTTTATTTTAAGAAGAAACCCTCTTTAATATTAGGGAATTTGTATGAAATCTGTATCCACTCGGAATATGAAAGGTCACTTATCACTGTAAGCTTCATCTTCTGTCATCAGAACTTGACTTCTTAATATAATGAGTCATGCATATGAGATGACATTGAAGAGCACCTCAATGAGATCATTAGCTAATATCCCGAGCATCAGATTATCTCATCGCCATTTATACTATTCTATCCATTTACCAGGCATCCTGCGTTGTCTCCGTGTATATACTGGCATCTGATCATTTCCGATTACTCACAGTATAGTTCACAAGTTCAAATGGACAATGCAATGTATTATCAGCATGAAGGTCATTGTTTTAAGGATTGTTAAATTATTATGGGATTATCATTCCAATTTAAATGACAATAATTGTTGAGATAACTTTCAGAAATCTCTCAGCGACACCATTACTACTGGAAAAATTCTCATGATAAAACTGTTACAACAAAGCAAAACAATAGCAAACCTGATGATCTTCAGGTTATTACTTTACATTATATCACACATATAATTTTGGAAGAGGTTTTACACTTTAACAAAATTGGTCCCTAAATGCTTTCATGCATCTAAGATAACAAACACAGCGGGTACTTACCATCCATGGATCCATCACTGGCTCTGATCATCGTGTCTTGGCTGTATCTGTGACATCACAACTACAGCACACATCACCACTGCAGCCAATCGCTGAGCTAAGTGGCACTTCCCATGTAGATGGCACGAGCTTCTGAGCTCAGTGATTGGCTGCAGTGGTGATATGCGCTGTAGATGTGACATCACAACAGCAGTCTATAAGCAAAAAGTAAAAAGTCGGCACTAAACCCATGGAGCGAGAGTACCTGTCCTGTTTGTTATTTTACATCTATGAAAGGCTCTGGGGACCAGCAATGATAGGGTGTAAAGCCTATGATAATCTGGTAATCTACCATAAACTGGCAAATTATGTTAGCAACCTATTTAAATAACTGTAGCTTATACTACATGACTATAAGTATGTGGATACCATTTGTAATGACTGGGCTTGTACTATTACACACCCTGGTAAGTAGGTAACATCATGCCATCGCAATAGATACAAATATAATGAATGAGTTAGGCTGGTTTCACACTTGCGTTTTGATCTGCAGCGTTTGTAAAAAAAACGCAGGTGGTGAAAAAACGCATGTAAACGCGTACAAACGCTGCGTTTTTTAGACGCATGCGTTTTCACATGCGTTTTAAAAAACGCAGCGTTTGACCGCGTTTAAGTAACTAATGCTTCTACTTTGGACCATCGTCAACTTAGACTCTTTCGCTTTACTACCTGTAACGTTCTGTTCTTGCACTGAGCCTTGTATTCCAGCCAGTGCTTAGAAAGGACCTCACAGCTCATGTGCCACTGGTTTTAATGCTGTACCAGCCTGAGAAAGCTCAATGACCTCTTGGACATTCACCAACAGTGAGAGCTCAGAAAACTACAGTACTCGTATAGATAGAAGGTAAGATGATAGCATTATTGATAGGTCAGACTATAACATTTAATTTTTTCCAAATATGAAGAGAGTGGCCAACGCTTCAATCCGTCCGAACCTTGACATAAACTTCTGTGATGAGAAGCAGTGTGCAGGATGAAGGTTGATATCACTACTACTCCTCATCACCATGTCCAAGGTGTGGATGGATCAAACTTGTTACTTTAGCCACCTTCGTGATACAAAGAATGACTTAAAGGGGCTGTACATTGATGGGCAACGTATTCTTAATCGCTCACTGCCCATCATAAAGTAAAAATGTTTCATAATTTCCTACTGGATCAGGGGCATTCCAAAATGTTGGCACTACAATTCCTGGCAGTAATATGACATTTTTATGCAGCCAATCAGCAGTCACTGATCGATTGCAGCCCTGCAATATTTCATCAATGCGAAAGTATATTGTGCAGAATAGTGGAGGATGCAGCCAATCAGGAATTGCTGATTAGCTGCAGCGGTCATGTGACATAACAATGTCAAGTGACCACCAGGAATTGTACCTCCAAAATGGTTGGAATGGTTCCGCTCTATATTGTAAGTGTCAAGCTTTTACATTTTATGATGGAAACTAGTGTGATTAAAATGGGTTGTCAAATAGTGGATAACCCCTTTTGATGTCATAGACTGACCTATCAATAAAGGTATCATCTTCACTGCAAATTAAGTGCTGCAACGCTCTGTATTCTTTGATTTGGATCTACATACAACCAATCAAACGTCAAGAGTGCTGATTATGTTCCTACTGAGAGGGAGTGACATCTTCCAATAGGTATGGCGGAACCAGAGAGATCTAACTGATCGGATGCCAAGATGCCAGTGCAAAAAATCATGGGGATTGTAACAGGGAGGCGAGGTAACTGATGTGGACAGGAGTGCCTAGGGAATCAAAAATGCATGGTGGTGGATTTGGATGAATCAAGGGGAGCAACTAATTAATGGATAAGGCATTTGGGGGTCTTAAACAGCTAAGCAGACCTTTTTAAGTTTTCGTACAGGGACATCTAAATCTGCAGAGAGAATAAAACATTTCATATAGCAATGTTTCCACACCCCCTGCACATTTCTAGTACCATAAGAATAGTTTTTAGGTTTGGTATGGCCTGCAGAGAGCAGAATAGCGAATATTATGAATAATTATGAATATTATGAATAATATGTAATAATTACGAATATTACTAATTATTTGTAATACCAATTACAAACTAGTCTTCATCATTGAAGCCTCCAAGGGCACTAATAACCTTGAGACTGGACAGACATCTTTTTAAGAAAAATGGTTATTTTAAAATGAAGAAAGTTTAACAAACAACATTTCTGTGTGTCCACATACTTTGGGCCATTAAGTGCATAGTCAAATGTCATTTTAGAAATAAAATAGATGAAAGGGTTAGAATAAAGTTTATAGTTGTGATGGCGACCATACAAAACACACTGCAGTTACCATATCCAAATATCTATTATGACATAAGCACATTTGCTGACATATGTATTTATCAGCTATATACAGTGGGTACGGAAAGTATTCAGACCCCTTTACATTTTTCACTCTTTGTTTCATTGCAGCCATTTGATAAACTCAAAAAAGTTCATTTTTTCTCATTAATGTACACTCTGCACCCCATCTTGACTGGAAAAAAACAGAAATGTAGAAATGTATGCAAATTTAAAAAAAAGAAAAACTGAAATATCACATGGTCATAAGTATTCAGACCCTTTGCTCAGACACTCATATTTAAGTCACATGCTTTCCATTTCCTTATGATCCTCCTTGAGATGGCTCTACTCCTTCATTGGAATCCAGCTGTGTTTAATTAAACTGATAGGACTTGATTTGGAAAGGCACACCTGTGTATATAAGACCTCACAGCTCACAGTGCATGTCAGACCAAATGAGAATCATGAGGTCAAAGGAACTGGCCAAGGAGCTCAGAGACAGAATTGTGGCAAGGCACAGATCTGGTCAAGGTTACAAAAGAATTTCTGCAGTACTCAAGGTTCCTAAGAGCAGAGTGGCCTCCATAATCCTTAAATGGAAGAAGTTTGGGACCACCAGAAGTCTTCCTAGACCTGGCCGTGCAGCCAAACTGAGCAATCGTGGGAGAAGAGCCTTGGTGAGAGAGATAAAGAAGAACCCCAAGATCAATGTGGCTGAGCTCCAGAGATGCAGTAGATGGGAGAAAGTTCCACAAAGTCAACTATCACTGAAGTCCTTCACCAGTTGGGCCTTTATGGCAGAGTTGCCCTATGGAAGCCTCTCCTCAGTGCAAGACATATGAAAGCCTGCATAGAGTTTGCTAAAAAACACATGAAGGACTCCCAGATTATGAGAAATAAGATTCTCTGGTCTGATGAGACAAAGATAGACCTTTTTGGTGATAATTCTAAGTGGTATGTGTGGAGAAAACCATGCACTGCTCATCACCTGCCCAATACAATCCCAACAGTGAAACATGGTAGTGGCAGCATCTTGCTATGGGGATGTTTTTCAACTGCATGGACAGGATGACTGGTTGTCATTGAAGGAGACATGTATACGGACAAGTACAGAGATATCCTGGATGAAAACCTCTTCCAGAATGCTCTGGACCTCAGACTTGGCCGAAGGTTCACCTTCCAACAAGACAATAACCCTAAGCACACAGCTAAAATAACAAAGTAGTGGAACACCTCTGTGACCATTCCTGACTGGCCCAGCCAGAGCCCTGATCTAAACACAACTGAGCATCTCTGGAGACACCTGAAAATGGCTGTCCACCAACGTTCACCATCCAACCTGACAGAACTGGAGAGGATTTGCAAGGAATAATGGCAGAGGATCCCCAAATGGTGGGGAAAAACTTATTGCATCATTCCCAAGAAGAATCATGGCTGTACTAGCTCAAAAGGGGTGCTTCTACTCAATACTGAGCAAAGGGTCTGAATACTTATGACCATGTGATATTTCAGTTTTTCTTTTTTAATACATTTGCAAAAATTACTAAATTTGTTTTTTTTCATTCAAGATGGGGTGCAGAGTGTACATTAATGAGAAAAAAATGAACTTTTTTGAATTTACCAAATGGCTGCAATGAAACAAAGAGTAAAAAAATTAAAGGGGTCTGAATACTTTCCGTACCCACTGTACATATACAGAGCAGAATTAAGTCTCAGAATAATATTATACAACATTTGACTTTTTATTAATTTATCATAATTTATTCCTGTAAATTGCTTTACTACCCAATGTCTACTGAGAGTAGTCTTTATTCCGCAAAGCACAATTGGCTATCATATGTGTAATCTAAAGCAGGATTTCGTATCGAAATAAGACATTCTAGTGGAATCACATTTGTCAGTAGCAACATGGCATCAAGATGACATCACACGTGGTGTGAACTCTGCCCTTATGATTAATAAGTGTGTGCAGATATCGCAATGAGTGACCCCTCGGAGGGTCACTGAACTATATCTGGTCATTAGCTCACTTTCAGTACTATGACTATACAACTCTATGTGACATTAGAGTTTCTATGTTAATGAATAAACTAAGTGAATAGTGAGCTATTGTCTTTACAACATGAGAACTAACTTAATCAACCCAGCACAGATAAGAGATGGCAGAGTTTTCCTTTTGTAAATAATGAGTAAAATATCAGTAGGATTAAAATAACATCATATCCACTGTCCTCTGGTGTCAGGTGCTCTGCTAGAATATACACTGAAATTAAAAAAAATAATTTAAATGTCTGAAAAAAATCCTGAAAATTTGCCTTTAGCTCATAAAGAGGAGCGTTAGTCCGAGGTTACATTTTGACTTGCCAATCTGTGATTGTTAAACATCCGCCAATCGGCTACATAGACATGCTAACTTGTAGTTGTTTAATAGCCTGCTTACACAAGCCAACCACACATGCATGTGCACAGATGGATCAGTAATACAATCACTCTGTGCCCGTAGAACATCATTGCTCTCGGCAGCACATGTGCTGCCGAAAACAATGATTTTTCCTCAGGCTTAAAAATCATTTCATCTGACGACCATTTTGCTGATTCATTGGGTGATTGGCAGCCTGTCTCCACTGGCCAATTATTGGATACTCTTAATTCCCAATAACAGACCAGAGATGTATACATAGGCCGTCTGACACTGACCAATCCGTGCTGCCACTGTGAGACCGAAACAACAAAAATGGTAACACAGGTGGTCAATTTATTAACAGAGGTAAATGACAACACAGTTTTAAGAAAAGTTTCAGATTCATTATTTTATGTATTTGTTTTACTCACTTACCATATATAGTACCGTCATAGTCCACAGCACTGTACTGTACGGGCATCACCATCATCACTGGGGCTCACAGTCTAAATTCCCTATCAGTATGTCTTCAGAGTCAAGGAAGAAACTTTAGGAGAACATACAAATTCCTTTGAAACTCCATGATAGTATTGGGAATGCTAGTATTTACCAAATTTAGTTCTTCGCACATAGTTTTTTGCTGACTTGTAAAATTGCCATGATTTACTACAATAGTTTTGCGGGTTTTTTTTCACAAACATATGCATTTACCAATTTTACACATTAAAAAAGATAACATACAGAAAAAAAAGCAAGGGAATGAAAAAAAACCCCCACAAAACATATAGTGTGTAGTTTATTGATTATTCTCCTAGTAACGCATTGTCAATATCTGGCACTGTGAGTTTTATTGCAGGAACTCTAGAGAAATTTTTGGAAACAACATTGGGACACTTTTACAAAACTTGTGTGAGAGCGTCTTAAAATGTACAGTAGCTTATCTCAAGAGAGAAAAAGGGATCATCTACTGAAATTCTGTAGGCCGGGTTCTGTTATCCCCAACATCATCTGTCAGTGGAGAGGGAGGAGGCCCCATACACATAGACTGTTTATGCTGGGGAAGCGTGGAATCAACAATATGAAGAGATGTGCATGTAGGTTTAGAGGTGTCATAGATGCAAAAGCATATACTAGGATAATTCATTTTTATATCAGTCACTCTAAGTTACATTGATCTGCAGCACGGCGGCTCAGTGGTTAGCACTGTTGCTTTGCAGCGTTGGGGTCCTGTGTTCAAATCCCACCAAGGACAACATCTGCAAGGAGTTTGTATGTTCTCCCCACTTTTCTGTGGGTTTCTTCTAGGCTCTCTGGTTTCTTCCCAAACTCCAAAGACATACTGAGAGGGCATATAGATTGTGAGCCCCAATGGGGACAGTGACGATAATGTCTGTAAAGCGCTGCAGAATTATAGGCGCTATATAAGGGAGTTGAATACTTATACCTTTTTTCTGTATGCATAGAGGAAAAGTCAACCATTTTGAAACCACTACTGTTTATCTGCATACAAGCTTTGCCCTAATCCCTGTATGAAGGAATTTCAGAAAGATTTTAAAAAGTAGTAGCTACTTTTTTGCTCAATAGATAAACATGGACATTGCTTGGAAATTCTTTGCTAGTCGATTATTAGGGTTTGAAAAAAGTCTCATTGCGAAGACTGGTGTAGCTGTATCCTAAAGGTTGTCTGGTTTAGAAAACCCATTTTATTTACTGACTTGAGAAATTCTAAGCTCATCGAGAAGAGGAAGTTCTTGTTGACAATCTTCACTGATTAGCCAGAAAAGACTTTGGAGGACCTAACGTATTCATACATTAAAGGGACACCCACTATTGTTAATGAAAATTATGGAATGCTTAATTTTTCCTATGGTGACATTGCCAGGGAATTGCTCACATAAAAAGTTTGTAGATCACAGCCGGGGAGGTCCAGAACGACATCTAGTGATCATCTTATGTTAAACTCACATGGGCAGATTTTTGTCCATAGGAGAGCCTCTCGAGAATATTAGTAGGTGATTGATGCTCATTTAAGAGACATTTTACGTGGGCCCGATGCAAACTGTATGATCGTGTCTCCATCCAGTATGCGTATTGTTGGCACACCATCGTTGTTTTCAAATGGACATGTGCTACCAACAACAATGACTTTTAGAAAGTTACAAAGAACGCCATGTGAGTCTGAAACGCGTTGCTGCTATGCTGTCTATCTACTAGCATTTTTCATGTGTTTATACATTCTCCAATAAATCTTACAAAATCGCTGGAAGCTGGGTCAAATCTTTTTTTTTCTCTACAATGACTTTTAGGCCCATCAAAAATGATCCAACCAGCACACAACTGAGCTTTTTGCTTGTTCACAAGTGGCTTTTAGCCTGTTTACACAGACTAATAATCAAGAAGGGGCATTTTTAAGAATGATTGTTATTGTTAGGCCAAATATCAGATCATGTAAGGGGGATTTTACTGTCAAGCATGCTTGGACTGGTCCATAGGGGAACAGAGGAATCCCCCGGTGGGCCCCTGTGTAGATCTGGGCCCCCAACCTCACTGTATGGGCAGTATTTGGCATAATTCACTTGATTCACTGTGTACGGAAAAAAAAGCAGCATGTCATCATTCATTAACCAAACTACCCAGTTTATTATTATATACAGATATAGGTAGATTTGTGAATGAGGGTAGTGTAATATTTGTATGCAGGTGAAAAGTGGGCCCTCAAAGTCATTGTTACTGGTGGGCCCTTGGCACCCCAGTCCGACACTGTGGTCAAGGGAGCCTTCCAATAAAAAGCACTTGTTCACATTGGACAACCCATTTCAATGCTACCCTTCCATCTTGAATTTGTGCCTCAGATGGGTTCCTAGTCGATGTTCTGTGATATTTGTGCAATTATTCTTTACAAACTTTAAACAGTGATGCTTTCAACAGGGACACAAGTGTGACAGCTTCTAACGAGTGTCTATATGTTGTAACTATCCTACAATACGTAACTATTTGATGGATATATGTATGCGACATGAATACAAATACAGGAAGAATTCATTGTAATAGGAACTGCCTCCATCTGACTCACACATACTGTACAGAAAAGATGATGACCCAGGACACAGACCACATTAGTCCATAATGAGCGCAATATGCTTTATAAATACATGCAAATGCATTCATTGGTTCCAGCTTCTATGAAATGTAAGTGTTTAATATTTTTGTTAAGTTCAATAAAATACATAATCATTTCCAGGACTTGACTCATATTTGGGGCATTTTTGATGCTTTGTGTTTTTGCTATGCTAAAACACAGCGCCTTACAGATCCAGCCAAGTGGATAGGATTTATAGAAATCACGTGCCCATGGTTTTTTTTTTATGCAGCATAAACTGATCTGTGGTGCGTTTTTAAAATCCGCACATAGACTCGAATGAGATGAGGAAAATCCACAGATAAATAATGCATATTCATTTTTAGTGCATTTCCACAGCAGAAACGCACTAAAAACACATATAATCCACACATGACTTATCAATAATATGTTATCAAAGCCAAAAACTAGGAGGTACAAAATCCTAGCGGTGATAATGAAAACATTACATACCAATGGAAGATTAAAATCACATCTGCAAAAAATGTGATAAAAATGAGTGATGAGCAAATGTGCTTGGATAAGGTGTTATCAGAAAATGCTCGGCTGCTAACTGAGTGATTCGGTGTGCCCATATAATATGTTTGAGTCCCGACGCCTGCATATCTCATGGCTGTTCAACAGCCGCAACACTTACAGGGATTACATGTTTGTTAGGCAAGCCCTGCATGTGTTACCGCTGTCGAACAGCCGCGAGACAGGCAGGCGCGGGGACTCGAGCATATTATTCGAGCACGCCAAAGTCACTTGGTTAGCACCCGAGCATTCTCTGATAACACCTTATCCGAGCACGTTTGCTCATCACTAGTAAAAACGCATGCAAAAAAGTGAACGAAAAAAGCAGCGACAAAACAAAAGTAACCTAAGTTAGCTAATTGGTGCAGAAAATCTGCAACATCCAAAACTCCTCATGAGAACTTAGCCTAAAGAGGTTGCTTCAGAAGCACATTGCTCTCTAGCCTCTCAGCTTCATGGAGGCACGGGGTGGTGCACTTCTGAAGACTGACAGTTCAGACCGGCAGTGTGACCACGAGACCACTCCCAGGACGTCTGGAGATTCTACAGTATAGCATACGGAACCTAGTATTCCTTAGCTAGATAATCGGAAACCCTGAGACTGTAGCGAGACTTAGGTAGCGAGCTTTATTCAATAATATTTAAATACTCTCTTCTTGAGAATGGAAAGATATTTATAAGGATAAGTTAATTGTCTTTACAAGCACGTTGCAATTTTACTCAGCTAAGATCTTGAGAGAACCCATTTACGCTTTCTGATTTGAGAAGAATCATTTCTCTGCTTATTCTCTGTGGCATTCAGACAAAGACAGAATGACCTGTCATTAAATACTTCTGAAATCAAGGTCAAAACTTTAAGTGAAGCTGCACATTCTTGTCAATGGCACAAGTGAATACAATGAGACGACTGCATTATTGCATGATTCTCATTGGGGATTTCCTGTTACTTAAATCACTTCTATTAGTAAATGGAGAAATGTCGGTAATATAAGTATATGATGGGATTGCGATCTAATGGGAAACTCTGCAAAGGATAGCGGGATAATATAAGTGCTATATGCTGCAGCGCTAGAGAGATCTTATCATATGGCTACCGACCAACAAAATGCCAAGAAATGGGTGTACATTGCAATTATTTCTTAACCCCTTCACCCCCGGAGCTTTTTCCGTTTTTCCGTTTTCGTTTTTCGCTCCCCTCCTTCCCAGAGCCATAACTTTTTTATTTTTCTGTCAATTTGGCCATGTGAGGGCTTATTTTTTGCGGGACGAGTTGTACTTTTGAACGACATCATTGGTTTTAACATGTCGTGTACTAGAAAACGGGAAAAAAATTCCAAGTGCAGTGAAATTGCAAAAAAAGTGCAATCCCACACTTGTTTTTTGCTTGCCTATTTTGCTAGGTTCACTAAATGCTAAAACTGACCTGCCATTATGATTCTCCAGGTCAGTACGAGTTCATAGACACCTAACATGACTAGGTTCTTTTTTACCTAAGTGGTGAAAAAAAATTCCAAACTTTGCAAAAAAATAAATAAATAAAATTGCGCCATTTTCCGATACCCGTAGCGTCTCCATTTTTCGTGATCTGGGGTCGGGTGAGGGCTTATTTTTTGCGTGCCGAGCTGGCATTTTTAATGATAGCATTTCGGTGCAGATACGTTCTTTTGATCGCCCGTTATTGCATTTTAATGCAATGTCGTGGCGACCAAAAAAACGTAAATCTGGCGTTTCGATTTTTTTTTTCATTACGCCGTTTAGCGATCAGGTTAATGCTTTTTTTTTATTGATAGATCGGGCGATTCTGAACACGGTGATACCAAATATGTGTAGGTTGGGCTTTTTTTTTATTGATTTATTTTGATTGGGGCGAAAGGGGGGTGATTTAAACTTTTATATTTTTTTTATTTTTTTCACATTTTTTTTTACTTTTTTTTTTAACTTTTACCATGCTTCTATAGCCTCCAAGGGAGGCTAGAAGCAGGCACAGCCCGATCGGCTCTGCTACATAACAGCGATCATCAGATCGCTGTTATGTAGCTAAAATGCAGGTGTGCTGTGAGCGCCGACCACAGGGGGGCGCTCACAGCCACTGGCGATCAGTAACCATAGAGGTCTCAAGGACCTCTATGGTTACAATGTACAAGCATCGCCGACCTCCGATCATGTGACGGGGGTCGGCGATGCGCTCATATCCGGCCGCACGGCCGGATGCGGTAGTTAAATGCCGCTGTCTGAGTTTGACAGCGGCATTTAACTAGTTAATAGCGGCGGGTGATCGCGATTTCACCCGCCGCTATTGCGCGCACATGTCAGCTGTAAAAAACAGCTGACATGTCGCGACTTTGATGTGCGCTCACCGCCGGAGCGCACATCAAAGCGGGGGTCCCGACATGTGACGTACTATTACGTCACATGTCGGGAAGGGGTTAAAGATGGTGGACATAATGTAACATATGTTGGATACTGGATGGGACAAAATTGGATTGTTTTTTTAGAGAAATCAAAAGAAAAATAACAATGTGACAGCGACAACAAGAACTCTGTGACGATGTCATAAAGTTGTATTGCATATGATACCATATAAAATTACTGCCTCCCTTTAGCTGCTGTATGGAGATAGCTTGTGCACACGACCAGTTATATCGGGCGAGTGCTATGTATGGTTTTCCCGGAAGACACTCATACCCATGATATTCTATAGGGCTGTGCACATTTTTTTCCCTGGGCCGAGTGGTCTGAGGTAAAAAATCGGTAACAAGTCTGATTTCGATCCAAGCGTTGGATCAAAATCGGCAATGCAAGTCTATGCGTGCATTAAAAACATCAGACCTCACTTGGATGACATCCGAGTGCAGTCCGATTTTCACGGACTGACAGAATGATGAGGGCGGAGAAACTTTTTTTGTCTCTCTGCCTTTGAGAAAAAGTGATGCCTCTCCGATCAAACTCTGATCTGATCACAATAATTGGACAGTTTTTCTTGGATGGAGAGAAAACTGTTGTGTGCAATTACCCTTACCATGAATTGCAGACTACCAAAAGACTCTACTAAAGGCATAGAACTGCCTATGTGCTGAAATGAAAACCGCAGAACAAATTAATATTACTGAACATGAATTGTTTTATATTATTAACTAGTTGGCCCATGCAATATTTTCGCACATTGGTTGTCGGGGGTGCAGGCAATTTCAGGAAAACCAAGCTGGTCAAATGGAAATGTATTTAATGAGATGATGAACACAGAGAGGTATGTGTCTCACTGACATATATATGTATATATATAGACTGTATATATGTTTTCATGAATATTTGAGCCCATGGATCCATTATATCTCCATTTTGCAAGCCGGAAAGAAAATCTTGCCATACGGATGTCACACAGATGCTTAAGAAAATTGCATCCTCGCCCTGCCCATGGATGACATACGGATCACTGATCAGGGAACATTTCTGCGATTCTCGTCTGTGTAAAACGGACCGATTTTTTATACGTTGTGTGTGACTCCATCCTAAAGGAGATCCCCCAACATTAAACATAATGGTATTTTACTTACTGATCAGAAGGGGTCTGATTGTCAGGACCTTGCAAAAGAACAGGGGCAGCAGCATTTTTTCCCCTCCACAGCAGCACTGCCACCTATCTGCAGTGTGAACGGAGCAGCTCCCTGTACAGCAGTGCCAATTTGACAGTAAAAATGATGAAGGCGAAGTGACCCCATAACTGAGCGTATTTACACCATTGTATAATAATTGGGAATATCACTTTTAAAAAAAAAAGTAATATCTGCAGATTATTTAATCTTTTTTTCCCTACGGTTGGATTTTTTTTTTTCAATTTTTTCAAGGTTGTTTCCAGCAATCTCTCCCATCGGGAAACATTGTACAGTCTGAGTTATGTCAGTGCTGCAGTTTTTTACTTGGAACCAGAGGTGACTCCAGGTCACCAATAAGCCGCAACCTTAGACGGAAGATAGACTTTTCAATGACTGTCCAATAATACGGAAAATCTGATGGTTCAGAACCTGTCCGGTCCCTTTTAGGCTGCATTCATTTATATCTTCAGTTTTAAAGGTGAAGTCTTGAAAAGGTAACATTTTACTTTTATTCTACTTCCATATATGCAGCAAATATTTTATATGTACGTGCCTGAAATCGGCTGGGCAAGGAGTTCGGCAAGCTGGAAAGCCCCCAAGGCAAATGTTAGCATTTGTTTCAGCCTTGTGGTATTGTGCTTTCGGGTAGTGTGGTGCCACCTGCAGGTCATTTTTCCTTACTGCAGTTTTATGAAAATTAATGTTTAAAATGTATTTTGTGATAACATCGTAGATGTGTGGTTTGTTTGGCTATTTTCTTGCTGAAGGGGGCAAGTTTACCTTTCAAATGGTGTATCATTTGTGTGTGTGGATGCAGTATGAACGGAAAAACAAAGTAATCACTGAAAAAGAGTGATTTGAAATAACATAGAAGGATTGCTATGTAATGCACCAATGCCATTAGAAAGTACTCCCTTTTTATCAAGTAGATGATCCTAAAGGGTTAAACCGTTGAATGCTACAGCTAATTTCTTAATTCGGTTATTAGTTTGGCTCCGAGATAAGGTTTCTCTTTAAATTAAGCACAAATTGTTATAAGAACATTGATAGATGTGCTGTGGTCATCTGAGGTCCTTCACCTCCAGCCCCTCCACCCTCCAGGGCCCATAATACACTAGAAAGAAGGGGGGAAATACATTCCAGCGCAGCAAAGCATTACAGGACAGGGTGTGAGGGATAATGTACAGCGGGTACAATGACGTCCATGAACCAGCACCGGCTCCCGATATAATAGAGCAGATCTTAGTAAAGCCTGATATACATGATAAATAATATAAAATAATGTCCAGTCACCCGCTACTATTACAAAATATCTGCTCTCTTTTTATTGAATGAAAACAAGGTGGTTTGTGAAGTCTGCAGTGTCAAATGTGGGCTGACAGCGCTGCATGAAGACATAACCAGGGACCTGAGGTGAGGAGAAGGTGGGCCTCCATAAATCCCTCACACGGCACAGGGCTGTTCCTGGCAATCGTTCTAAAAATCTTGCTTCTGTTTGCAAAATTTCCTTACGCTGAAGAGAACATTGGCATTTCTGCACTCTTAACCCATTTATCGCGGACAGATATGATAATTCATGTTGTGAAATTGCTATATGCAACAGTATCTATCAGGAGAGCCTGGAGATGGTTTCCTTGACAACGTGGCCTCCCTCTGTATGGCAGACATCTAGCCCGGTGAGGACACGACTTGGTGGATTAACACTATCCCTGCTGCTAGGGTCTGCAAGACAGCGCCGAGCGGAGAACTGCAGGCCAAAGGTGACTGCAAAATAAATGGCTGCCACAACCATAGTAGCTTGTACATGAATGAAGACCAGGAAGGATGCACTGATCCTCAGGGTCCTCTACATGCACATGTTATAGATAATTCTGTTATATCACTGATTGCAGCTGACATTAGAAGGCCATTTATTATTCTGCCAATGACTGAAAAGGATTCCTGTTACAAGGAGCAATTATAATGGCAGCAATTAACATCAAATCTAAAAGATGGCTCCCTAGCACCAAATACTATTGTTAGATGCTCTAGGAATATGTTGTATTGCAAAAAAAAAACAAAAAACCTGATGCTTATAAATCAGTCAATCCAACGAGCCGACATCCCGACAGTGAGATAATATCAGAGTGTAAAATGTTCACGTCACGTATACTCATCAGGTCAAAGACGATCGTTTCTCAGCGGTACGGACAGTCTCTGATGACCTGGTCATGGGTTAGTGGCAACCACTGGATGTTTGGGATGTAGAATACTTAGGGTATAAAAAACCTGCCAAAAGCACTGCCATGCCAAATGTACATAAGGTTCATTAAAAGCATCATGTACCTCCTCCTCTTGTCACCCACTTCCTAGAGAATTTTAGGAAAGGTTAGGTATTATCATTAGAGACTTCTATTTTTCTTTACATTTTTTATTCAGGGTATTTCCCATAAAGGCAACCACTACATATATATTTTAAGTTCATGGTATATCCCATAAACATAATGTATATAATTATATATATATATATATATATATATATATATATATATATATATATATATATATATATATATATATGTATATATATATATATATGTATATATATATATATATATATATATATATATATATATATATATATACAGTATATACACATACAGATTCTGTTTATAGAAGATACCATGGACATAAATTATATATATATATATATATATATATATATATATATTAATTAATGTTTCATGGTGTTCTGAAAGCTTATAGGTACCCCTTCTTTAGATAGAAATACTAAAATGTATCTTAAAGTATTACCGGTATAAATGTATAAATGTACAAAGTCATTGAGGAACATTTAGTGTCAGGATAAATAGACATGAAATCATTCACTTTCCAACTTTAGGAATACTTGAAAACACTTTATCACATTCAGTGAAGCATACTTACATCTATATATATAAAAAGGAAGAGGAGAATCGTAGAAGAGTTGTTTTTTTTCTCCGTGATATTGTTTTGTATGTGTTCTTTTTTAAAATGCATATATTTGTAGCTTAAAATCATTTTTGTAAAGGATTTTTACTAAAAATGTGGCATATATAACAGGCTCTGTGTATCTGTAGCCTCTATCTCTGGTCTTTTCAATAATTTCTAAAGTGATTTTGACCAAATGAAAGTACAAATTTGAACTGATTATAAATCATCTCAGAAGAAAGTGACGAGAGATAAGGGGGAGAGACCCTGTTATCAGAGAAGATCACTGTTAACTGTTGCTATGTACTGTGATACCTAGAGGCTGTAGAAGCCATACGCTCCAACATTTTTAATGAAACCCTACTGCAAAAATTATTTTTAGCCACAAATACATTCATTTAATAACCCCCCAACCTTCAGTATCCATATACTTTATCTAAGACAAAGGAAGTGATCTTATATTATTTTTACTTGTACTGCAGAGTAAGAGATAATGTGCACAATAACTGGTTTAGTCCATAATATTTTATAATTACTGTATCCAAAAAGAAGAGGCAGACCTCCAGAAAATTCAGAAAAATTGTAAATGTAATCACTCAGTGTTACAAGGCTACAGAGAGCACTTTGTCCATCTCTAGTAGAATAAATATAGGCTGTGTTTGCACTGACGTCATAGCTTTACATTACAACCTCAGCTTCTGATCTGTTATCTTCATGTTTGTTAAATATTTTTTTTACCTCAAATTACTTAAATGGAATAAGTCATCAGAAAATTACATAGTGCTGAAATCAGGTTTTCATGTTGTTGTTTTTTTTAATTTTGAACATTTTTATTTTATTTTATTTATCACTACCTCTAATAAAAAAAAGTTTTGCAGTTTTCTCTCTAACCAGGAAACTTAATATTAAACTTTCTTCCTGTTTTTCAATTAGCACAAACAGCCTGACTGAGACCCTATTTGTTTATATAGAATTATAAACTGGGCATCCTCTAATCCAAGCAAAGGTCATTGTGAAGGGGGGGGGGGGATTGCTGTAACATTACCCAATGTGAATGATGGATCCTTTGTTACCGAATCTACTACCTATTATTGTAATCTGCTTTATCTTGCATCTATTAGTTTCTATTACCTTATATGGTTATCATGTCTGTGATGATAATGAGACTGCTGAAAAGGCATCTGTAAAGAAAAGCAAGTTTGAAACTAATATTAGACTTAGTGGTCCTTGTGAAAATTGCAAGATTGTCTTTATTATTTTTTAATACAGTTAATGATAAGGAAATTTGAAAAAAAAATATGAAAAGTTAAAAAAAATCATTTAATATAAAAATCTGACTTAAATAATATGTAGACACATTCTCTTTACAATGGGTCCATCATGTGTTCATTTGGTATGCAGGTGTTTTTGAAGATAAAATATTGCAGCATGCCTGAGCTTCCAAAAGCAACAGAGACATCATGAGAGAGAGTTAACAGAAGTGTAAAGACAGCATTAAAAATAGATCCATACCAATGTAAGTAGATACCGGTCAATAGGTGACCGGCTTACAAATAACACTTCAGCATTGTGCTCTTCACATCACCACATTCCTCTACAGAAATGAAGTGTCGTTGTTTGTAACGATCAATGAAAGACTCATTGCTATCGCGCAACATTTGGAATTTAGCATCTTGCAATATATATATATTTGTTTCTATAATTTATTACACTTTTTTTTCTTAACACTTCTCTATACAAATTACACTTAAACCGGCCAGACAAGGACAATTTTTCCCCAATCCAACCACCTATTCAATTATTGGTTCATGATTGGTTTACAAGTGATTGTTTAACGGGCAAACAAGGCCCCTTAAGAAAATCATTTTGACTGCTATACACTTTCATTATGTACATTTATGTGTATATATTTTCTTAAAATATTAGTTATTTATGTTACCATTGTAATGCCATATTAGTAAGAAATTCTACCAATTAGTAATCGTTGGACTTCATTTTTATCAGTCATTTGCCTTCTATAATAATCATTAACTATCAATTATTCCTGCTGTATTGTTCATGAGTGTCATTATGTCTATAATACAAAATTCTGGAAATACAGAACAACTACATAATCAATGATTTTTTACATGTAAGAAAGCTCCTGAAATGTTCTTTTCAGCTTAGTGCTTGTGAAGGCCCTTCGAGGTTATTAGCTCATAATGAAGCACCAGCCCACAGGGTGGGGGAATTGCTACTTACAGAGAACCTATATTGAGGTCTCGTCACCTTCTCGGCTGCCTCTCAAATTATAACCAGCAGCTAATTACATCTATGACCTCTTCCGCAGCCACTGTGATCACCTTCCGTATTTACATAGAGCTGCGTATTTCATTCCCCTGCTCAGACATTTGCAGAACATGCACCGGGTTTCACTGCAGCTCAGGCAATTGCACATTTCATCCTCTGATATGAAAACATCAACTCAAATAAATTACAGGTAGATCTTATAATTTGCACAACTAATTCTAATTCATAAACTCAATTTATGCTTCAGGGCAGTTCAATAAAGCATTTAAATGATTGTTAGAATACTATATCAAGAGGCCTTACAGTAAAACCGCATTTAGACATTACCCTTGCCATTCATCTTACCTTTATTTTCAGCACACATTAGTACACGGAGAATGATTAGAGTGTACTTGTACATTGTGGTTTTCAGTATAAAACATCTTGTCTCATCTCCTCTTCACGGTGTATGGCACTTGTAAGAGCGATGAGTAAGTGAGTTTGGTTATTCAAAAACATTCCGTTGTGTTAGGAAGTAAGAATCAAATAACCACTAAAGCCTAAATATGTGACATATATCTGCAGCACCCCAGAGTCCTGGTTGTTGCAGTACTGTGGCTCCGCCACTATGGGGAGCTGTGGTACGTCTGATTGCACTAAAGGAGTTTCTCTGACCAGGTACACTCACACCACACTTCACACTCCGGCCACCAGGGGGGGTGGTCCTATCTAGTAGGCCACTCCTCACAACTCTGGTAAAACTGGGGGTTGGACAGGAAGACAGGGAGAAGTAGCTGGGAAGAGCTAGTGAGAGGACCTGTCAGGGATGGGGATCCTGGCAGACTCCTCAGAGCAGAACTAACCAGTAAACA
Source organism: Ranitomeya variabilis (assembly GCF_051348905.1). Classification (NCBI taxonomy): domain Eukaryota; kingdom Metazoa; phylum Chordata; class Amphibia; order Anura; family Dendrobatidae; genus Ranitomeya; species Ranitomeya variabilis. The sequence continues at coordinate 209,549,922 of NC_135236.1, read as the reverse complement.
ACGGGAATACAGAAAAAGGAGAAATACCAGAAGGGGTCTTGCTGTTAGACCGAGGCAACATCCTTCTGAGGCGCAAACAATCGGTGGCCGGAACGCCGAGCAAGTAAGAGACTTTAAGTACATTGCAAACCACGGCAGGACAGCTAATTACAGGTTGGCTGTCTCACTTAACACCTAAGCAGACAACGGAGGCAGCTGTGGGAGAGGGGCGACTCTAGAGTCCCGGAAGAACTCCAGGCCTACCCTGTCATACGGGTGCGTCCTACCATATCACCTGGAGGACGGAGAAAGAACAGTAGAGACAGAAAGAAACAGTTGTGAGGACTATCCCGGGAGCTCAGCAGGGAAGAACTACAACACCCAGCGCTAGAAGGTAGATACTGATTCCCACCTGTGAGGAGAACTCCTGATGTGTCGTTGGACCGGCCGGTCTCTGAAAACCCAGTTAACAGCGCTCTGGACTGAGGTCTCCAACATCTTCAGTAAAGAGGTAAAGAGACTGCAAACTGGTGTCCTCATTATTTACCGCGACCTGCACCGCTACAACACCACTTATTGCACCGAACGTCCCCCACTGACAGACAGGGCCACGGACCGGGTCTAGCCACCGTGACAACCCCAGGACTGAGACCTAGAGGCCCGGCTCCGGGTACCCCTCGGCCCTGCGGCGGTGTGGGGGCGCTCCATATCCATCCCTTATAACAGGCGCAAATCTGTCCACAAATCCATGTATATTTAGGGCCTATAACATTTGAAAACTATGTACATCTTTTGTTGACATGTAATACGTGCAGCGCCCCCACCGCCGCAGGGCCGAGGGGATACCCGGTACCGGGCCTCTGAGTCTCTGCTCTGGGGTTGTCACGGTGGCTAGGCCCCGGTCCGTGACCCTGCCGTGGGGCGCACAGCAAATAATTGATATGAATGGTGCGGATGGTGATGTGGTGCCGTAGTGGTGCGGTGCAGTAAATAACGAGGACACCAGGTTGCAGTCTCTTTACCTCTTTACTGAAGATCTCTGGGTCCTCAGTCCGGAATACGGTTCACCAGGCTGCGCAAGTCCGGCCGGTCCAATGGCACCTCCAGAGTTCTCTTCACAAGTGGAAATCTGTGCCTTCCCCCTAGCGCTAGGTGTTGCGGTCCTTCCCTGCTGTGCTTACAGAAAGTCCCCACAACTGTTGTGTCTGTTTCTTAAGTTCCCTCACAACTCGATTAGATGATGTTCTGCTAATCCTCCGTCCCTCCCTGATGTTCTGGTTGAGACGGCACCCGTTTGACGGGTAGGCTCGGAGCTCTTCCGGGACCCTAGAGTCGCCCCTCTCCACAAGTTGCCCCCCCAAGACTGCATAGGTGATTTAAGTGAGACAGCCCGCCTTAGACTGACTGCCCTGCCGCTGTTTAGAGTACTGCTTGAAGCTGAATGTTAAGATACTCTCTCGGCGTTCCGGCCACCGGTTGTGCGCCTCAGTAGGATGTTGCCTCGGTCTTACAGCACGACTCCTACTGGTGTTCTCCTTATTGCGTTGATCTCGTTTCTCACTCAGCACAATCTATCTCGCTTCTGATCCTTCCTTGGGCACCGCCGCTATCCTGAGCAGGCACGGTCCCGTTACGTTCGCTCAAATTGCCAAGCCTCTGTCAGGATCCCACCCCTGACAGAGACCCTACTGTATCTTCCCCTACAACACCCTCTGCCACAAGGTGTTGCCTGGTTCCAACCCAGTCAGCTTTCTGATCTAACTTCCTGCCTGACCCCCAGTTTACCCACTATGGTGGGGAGTGGCCTAGTGAATAGAACCCTTAGCTCCCCCCGGAGGCCCGGCTGTGAAATGTATTGGTGTCTGTGATACCTGGTCAGATGAACTCCTTCAGTGCCATCAGACGTGCCATAGCTCCCCTTAGCGGCGGAGCCACAGTACTGCAACGACCAGGACTCTGGGGCGCTGCACTCCCCCCTGGTTAAACACAGTACTCCGGGACTGGGAAGAAAACAACAATACCAGTTAGCAAAAAGACATACAGTTTTTGTTGAGTGCAATAACAATAAGTAAGCTTGAACAGAGCTTCCCTTTATGGGAGGTGAGGACGCTTGAACGTTACAAACATGGTTAACATTATAAATTACAGGCTACAAATAACTCCTGTTACCCAACCGGGTATTCTACTTAGTGCAAACGTTTGCATAATAAGTTAACATTGTCCTTAAGGATGTACACTCTAAATCCGCTAAAGACCTTCTTATAATCACATTATAAGGCAATTTAACTTTTACATTCTCCTTCTTTAAATCTGCAGGGCCGCCTGTCCCAACGGCACCAGACCTACTGCCTCTCCTTTCTCACAGGACCGCTCCTTTCAGCCCGTGCCTTCTGTCTTTTCAACTACTATACACAGTATAGAACATAACATTACTTTCAGTTTAAGAGCACCGAGTCATCTCTACATGACTCCTATGAGGACTCAGGGTTTACCTTCTGTCCTCGTTGTCTATCAACATTATCAAACATTTTCTATAGAACATTAGACCTTCTCATTATCTTTCAGGGGACATCATCAGCATTTCTTTACAATTAACTAGTTGGATACATTTAACTTTTTCTCGCAAACATTATCATCGCTTTCTCTTTACCAAAACATTATTGCTATCTCTCAGTCTTAAAGCAATATTACTCTCTTAAGTGCAACACATAAACATCCCCTTTAAGAGGGGACCAAGTCTCTATGAGGTAGCATATCTTCTCAAGCTACCAGTCCGTACTCAGCAAAGGTTCCAGTGTGGTATCTTCACAAAGAGTCCTTTTTGAAGTAAAACCAGTAGGGAGCGCCTTTAATAAGGTGCAAACTATTTACAAAAAGTTTGTATCATGCACTGTTCATGATTGCGGCAGTTCTAGAAACTTGTACAAAACTTTAGAAAAATAAACAAAAACAATAGGGATCCCGGGTCAACGAAGGGATCCCCTTTAAAAGTTAACCCTGAACGGGTTTAGCAGCAAAACAGGAAACAGTAACTATATACATACTTTAAAGCATTTCTGTTTACTCATCTTTCAGCACAGAAGGTGGTTTCCTTCCGGGCCTCACCAGACCAACGGGTCGCGCTGCCGGTTCGAGGAGCGGGTCCCGCCCCAGCAACGACAGGATCCCTCGCCGTGATGTTCTTTTCACGGATGAACCAGCACGCCCCCAAGGTACATGGTGGGTCCGGGTTCCCCGCTGCTCTGCAGGGACAGATTCCGTGGCTTTTGCAGCAGGGGGTGCATCCCCCGATGCCCCAGCAGCGGCTTGGAGTGCGACGCACCGCTGGATGCCCCGAGCTACCCAGCCGGCCTCACCGGTTTCCCTCCTCCACCTGGTGTAGGTCACAGCGTCACCTGGCTCCAGGTCGCGGGTGAACCTTCCTCCGCAGGGCTCTACTTCCTCCCGGTCCACGCGGATTTGCAAGGGCTCCCCGATCTCCTGTATAACTCCCCTTCCATGTCGGGAGTTGAAGGAGGCCACTACACCCCAGTGGGACGATGGAACCTCTGCGACGCTGGTCAGATCAACCTGGATTGCCGGTTGTGGTCGGTCTCGCCATGCAGCCATCAAGCGCCGCAGGTGTTCGGCCTCTAGCATGATCTTCAGGCCCTGCGTCCGCAGCGCAGCTTCAGCCGCGGCCGGGTTGGGAGGAGTGGGGGACACCGCCGACAGGTGGACCTCCGTGGGTTGGCCCAGCCGTGCAAGCACACGAGCATCCGCCTCCAGGCGGTGCGCTATCTGCCGGGCTTCGGCTGCGGCCACACACTCCTCGGACGGCGGCCAGTTGGGTCGACCCAGCAGTGGTTCTGCAAGGGTCAGGCCCCTCAACGATGGCGTCTCCGAGGCTGTGTCCGGTGATGCGGCTCTAAACCGAGGCAGGTCATCCCCATGCGGTGCTCCCGGCGTCGCCATCTTTTCCTCTTCTCCTGCATCTCCTTCCTGTGGTCTCTTTCGTGGGCGGCCCCGTCTCCATGGTCTCCACCCTCCAAACAGGATCAGGAGGCGGACCATCGGCTGTTGACGGACACGTCCTCAGGACACATAAATATTTAGACTGGGCGGCCATTGTCCTTCGCGCTCTTCAGCTTGTCCACGCCTACTCCACGCCCCTCTTCTTCTCTTGCGCTCTCCTCAGCGCTGTAATGGCGGTGGATTTTGCCGGTAAATGGCGCAGCACAGTCTTTGCAATGAAGTACAGTCCAAGCACAATAAATCACAGTTCCAAGGCACACATGACCTGATTCTTCAGGCTTAAGTAAATCCTGTTCGTGACGCCAAGTTTGCAGCGCCCCCACCGCCGCAGGGCCGAGGGGATACCCGGTACCGGGCCTCTGAGTCTCTGCTCTGGGGTTGTGACGGTGGCTAGGCCCCGGTCCGTGACCCTGCCGTGGGGCGCACAGCAAATAATTGATATGAATGGTGCAGATGGTGATGTGGTGCCGTAGTGGTGCGGTGCAGTAAATAACGAGGACACCAGGTCGCAGTCTCTTTACCTCTTTACTGAAGATCTCTGGGTCCTCAGTCCGGAATACGGTTCACCAGGCTGCGCAAGTCCGGCCGGTCCAATGGCACCTCCAGAGTTCTCTTCACAAGTGGAAATCTGTGCCTTCCCCCTAGCGCTAGGTGTTGCGGTCCTTCCCTGCTGTGCTTACAGAAAGTCCCCACAACTGTTGTGTCTGTTTCTTAAGTTCCCTCACAACTCGATTAGATGATGTTCTGCTAATCCTCCGTCCCTCCCTGATGTTCTGGTTGAGACGGCACCCGTTTGACGGGTAGGCTCGGAGCTCTTCCGGGACCCTAGAGTCGCCCCTCTCCACAAGTTGCCCCCCCAAGACTGCATAGGTGATTTAAGTGAGACAGCCCGCCTTAGACTGACTGCCCTGCCGCTGTTTAGAGTACTGCTTGAAGCTGAATGTTAAGATACTCTCTCGGCGTTCCGGCCACCGGTTGTGCGCCTCAGTAGGATGTTGCCTCGGTCTTACAGCACGACTCCTACTGGTGTTCTCCTTATTGCGTTGATCTCGTTTCTCACTCAGCACAATCTATCTCGCTTCTGATTCTTCCTTGGGCACCGCCGCTATCCTGAGCAGGCACGGTCCCGTTACGTTCGCTCAAATTGCCAAGCCTCTGTCAGGATCCCACCCCTGACAGAGACCCTACTGTATCTTCCCCTACAACACCCTCTGCCACAAGGTGTTGCCTGGTTCCAACCCAGTCAGCTTTCTGATCTAACTTCCTGCCTGACCCCCAGTTTACCCACTATGGTGGGGAGTGGCCTAGTGAATAGAACCCTTAGCTCCCCCCGGAGGCCCGGCTGTGAAATGTATTGGTGTCTGTGATACCTGGTCAGATGAACTCCTTCAGTGCCATCAGACGTGCCATAGCTCCCCTTAGCGGCGGAGCCACAGTACTGCAACGACCAGGACTCTGGGGCGCTGCAATACGCATTGGATCAATCCATAATGATGACCACTGAAAGATCCACAAAGATCCATCAGGATTTTAGCAACTGCAATTTATTGTTTCTCCTAATAATTAGTACAATCAGAAGTTTTGCTTTCCTCTATTCCAAAAACCCTGCATGACCAGTCAAACCCAATGGCATGAGTCATTGTGTTATGATCCGGTGACCTTGGAGCCGCATGAGACTTTCTCAGGAGTAGGTGGAACCTGTACTGACCGCAAACCCTAAACTGTCACCGCAACTAGAAGTAGCCGTGGGGTGTACCTAACACATCCTAGACACCTCGACACAGCCGGAGGACTAAATACCCCTATAGATGGAAATGGGAATTCTATCTTGCCTCAGAGCAGAACCCCAAAGGATAGGCAGCCCCCCACAAATATTGACCGTGAGTATTAGATGAAAGACACACGCAGGCAGAAATCAGGATTTAGCAAAAAAGGCCACGCTAGCTAAATAAGAAAGGATAGGACAGAATACTAAGCGGTCAGTATTAAAACCCTAAAAATATCTACAGCAGATAATACAAAAATTCCACCATCTAACTAAAGACATGGAATGTATATCTGCATCTCCTGAGAATCCAACTAGACTGAAATATCCAAACACAGTCTAAGCTGGACAAGAAAAAACATTGAATAGTACTGAATTGTAAAGCACACAGAATGTGTGCTGTAGAAACAAAACCAGACATTTATCTTTGATGATTTGGCAGCAGGGCTGGAGGAACCAGAAGAGATGCAAAACCTCCAAGAACAATGGACAACTGGCAAGGGCTAATGAATCCTGCACACCTAAATATCCCAGTCAGAGCTGCAATCAACAGGGACACCTGCCCAGGATTGCAACCCAGGGACAACTGCATTACTACCAACAACCACCGGAGGGAACCCAAGAGCAGAATTCACAACATCATTGATGGTTGGTCTAAGGGGGAACACTTCTCTTTGTGTAAAGAACCCTCCCAACCCCTTCTCCCTCGTATCTCACCTAGCCAAATCAGATATCCGGCTTTGCACTGATGAGAGGCAAGCAGCCCAAAACATGTGTCTCCAAATTACATGTCTCATTTAGCTTCTTAGCTTAAGTAATGTGGCAAGGCTTTGATATGGGGTTTATATTGAATTTTAGGATTTCTACCCCAATAGGTGACACTAGAATTCAAATATTCCTTTATGAAGAAGCTATTTGCATCAGGGATGCTTCAAATGTATGTATGGTTTGGAAAGCATGGCTTCATTCAAGAGATGTTGTAAGTATGTGGACGTCTTGAAGGATATGTCCACCTTTGATAAACACCTAATAATTGATATAGCATTAATCTACAAGGTTAAGCAACCTTATAATAAATGTTTAGCAAAAGTCATAAATTAATTATTTGATTCTCTAAAGACATTGCGTTGTTTGTTTTAATACATTCATCAGTGACCTCTATGAGGCAGATTAATGCTTTTCTGTGGAAGAATCTCATCATCTCAGCTTTCTGGAATTACGAATTTGATTTGAGAAAAATGAAAGGGTTAAGTGTAGTAGATTCTATCCTTTTTTTCTTTGTTTGTTTGAATGGACATAGATAAGAAATGATTTGGAAATAATTTTAGCCATTCAAACACGGTAAACGAGTAACTAGTAGCGAGTAAACAATCAGCAATAGCTCACTTTTTTTTATCGCTGATCGTATCCATTAAACTGATTTAAGAATCCATCTGTGGTCAGCAGTAAATTCACCCATGTAAAAAGGGGTTTTGCTACTGACAATAATGTAATAGGATTTTCTATGAATGAAGACTGACAGGTATTGTCACGCATATATTGCGTAAAATGAGCCTGAGTAAGGGAGCAGCCTTAATTTATAACCCCCAACAGTAAACTCATAAGCGACATTTGCCTCAATCACCATGAGGCTGGAATCACTCATTCATTTTTTAGGTAATTTAGGTTCCAGTTGTTGATGTAGTCTTTGAATGAAAGCAAGAATTGGATTCAAAAGCAATGGGAAATATAAAGGGAGGACTTCGGTGGGGCTGTGCGACATATGTCATGCGACAGCACAACCAAAAACATCTGTGAAACTTGCCTGTGACTTACTGTCATGCAGCTATTTAGAGCTGTGATTTTGCTGTAAAAAAATTTGTAAAATTTCAAATAAGTTGTACGCAGGTCGCTGTCGCATGTGACTTGTATTGAAATCTATAGCGATGAGCAACAGACACTCCAGCACACTCAGAATCATTAGATGTGGTATGGCAAAGCAACTCTGTGATTTGTTTGTAGCACAACTCATATCGCCGTGTAGGCCTAGCCTTAAGGTGCTTTCACACTGGGTTTTGGCACCCGTTCGGTGGCTTTCGTCTGAACCCCAGCACAATGGGATTTGGACGTATGCGCTGATGGGCCAATATACTGTAATGTTTCTGGCAAAGCGAACGTGCCCTCTGCCGTGCATCATTTTCGAGCATGTACGCTTGTTGAAAATGGACACCCAGACATTATAGATGGGCGGTTATAGGTACCTTATCCGAACTTCTAATGACAGCGTCTTCATCCTGTTTCTACTCAGGCACAAAAGATCAATGAAGACACTGTCATTAGAAGGTCGGATAAGGTACCCATAACCAAGCGAGTGCATGGCGCATGTGCGGGATTATGGCACCACAACTGCTATAGGGCAGTGTGACATGCATGGGAGGGGGTGCTATTGTAATGAAGACGGGAGGCAGGGATGTCTTTCAGGCACCACACGCCCCGGAGGATGGAAGAAATCATTAACATAAAAGATTAAAAGTGCATTTCTCAACATCTAGACCGCAGCTATGAGCATACATGTAAGACTGGTTTACCCATTATATTACCTGTATGCCCATAGTAATAGCTTAAAAGCATCCAGGGGGTGATAGATTCCCTTTACGGTCCTTTTTTACATTATATACAGTATCTTTGCAGCATTGAACCACAGCCAATTAGTAAACATTTAAGTATAATAGCCTATTTACACAGGTAGACCGCGATTCAGATGACACTGAACGATCTGTATTAAATTATTCAGTACACATAGGCTTCCATCGTTCTCAGCAGCACAGGTCTTGTTTATATAGGACGATGCGCTGCCGAGAACAATGAACTTTGTTGCAACCAGAAGATCAGTTCACATGACGAACAAGCATACGAACAACTTGTTAGACTGCAGGATTGTCGGGCAATAATGGTTCTAGGAACGCTCAGTCATGATAATTATGCAGTGTAAATGCATCTTAAGTGATTGTTATTACAAACCCTTTAATGTGTACACAGGTAGAATGCAGTCTTATTCTTAGTTTACGGAAGAGCAGGCTCAGTGATAAGGAGACAGAGAATCCCTGGCTGAGAAAGTCGTCCACCTGCGACTGGTGTATTGTCAGTGTCCTTGTAGACTGATTGATTTATAACCAGCTAATGCATTGCCACATTTGCTCAGAGTTAATGTTTATCTAAATGAGATACAGCAGTAGGAGATATTTTCTAATACCATTTCATACTAACCACGTTCCTTTAGAGACTTTCAGAATGTATGAAACAGAACAGCTAATATTATCTTCCAATGACATAAAAGAAGAACAAAGGATATCTAAGGATATCTAAGTTCTTATAGGATATATAGGATAAGTTATTTACTAATAAATAATGTAAAAAAAAATACCCTCCACAATGGCCCGTTCTACAAATCTGACACAAAGGCGGTTTCTTTTGTGTAAAATATGTTTCATTTTGAAAACTAAATGAAAAAATCTGATTAAAAAAACATTATGTAGATATAAACACAGAAGCCTAAAGAAAATGCATTGCTATACAATGGTAACTGTCTGCACAATATTTTTGTAATTAACAGTGAGCTTTCGAATAATTGTAGACAAGGTACCGGTATATTCAGAGACTCCAACACTCAAAGATCACACCAATTATCCAATCTCACACTTTGATTTTTAATGATTGAAAACAGACAATAGCGGGAGAGTAGGACCATGATGTGATACAATGAAAATAAATAAAATAAGAAAAATCATCATGTGTAAAAATTACTAATGAGTTAGGCCCCTTTACATATGTCCAACTCTCTCCTCATAATCCCACCTATGTAGTAAAAAAACTGAAAAGGAAACTGATGATAAAACTGATCCAATAGTTTCCCAAGTGAACAGTTTTGTATCTGGTGGCATCAGTTGCTGATACTGGATGTCTCCCTGTGCCAGACAGATAAACATTGCATGCAGGATTTTGTATTTCGGCTATAGGTGCTGGACCAGACAGTCTAGACACAACTGATACCTGATCCCAGTCTTACATATCAATAACTCTATCAATGATCACATTGGAAAGACAGATGCAGAAAACAGGCCCTTGTGTGTTTATTGTAATTCATGGGATAGACTGCCTAAAGATTACTTTTTGCCCAGCGATAATCTTTATTGTTCACAAAGTGTAAACAGCCACAGCAAGAATCAGTTGTTGAATCCTTAAAGATGGGCGAATGTGTTTGAGTAGAATTAAATTCTACTTGAAGTTTCCAAAAAATACGAATTCTGCAGAACACAGATTTTGTGTAATTCGCTTCATGAAAATTTATCACCATGCTGTGTAGCAGGAGACCAGCAAAAGGGCTGCCCCCGCCTCTCCCTGCCCATTCCTCATACCTCCATCACATCACATCTGAGACCTAGTTTTCACATTAGGCCAAGACTTCCAGCTGTGAGCAGGCCCCAGAGTTTACTACACATGTGCAATGAATCCCAGTGCCTGCTTGCGGACAGAAGCCCAGGTCTATGGTGAATACAGGGCTGGAGATGCGATGCAATGGAGGTGCAGAGGACCGGACAGTGGGAATAGGGCAGCAAGGATGGCCGGAGAGATCAGTGGCTGGCAAAAGGTTAAAAAAAAACCTCACTGCTCACCTTTCCGGCCATCATCACTGCTTCCAGCCTGATGTCCGGTCCTCTGCATCTCCATCATATCACATCTCTGTGTTCACTCTAGGCTGGAACTTCTGGCAATGAGTAGGCCGAGGAGGTAACTGCATGCAGTCAGAAGTCATAGCCAGTGTTCACTCCAGGCCGGCAGTTATGGCAATGAGAAGGCGCTGGAGGATGTGCAGTTATCTCTGAGATCTGATAGGGGCCAGCAACCCCACATAAAAAGTGAACACCAGGCTGGAGATGCAATGTTACAGAGACACAAAGGACCGACCATCAGGAAAAAGAAATGAAAGTGGACGGAATGGTAAGCAGAGTGGTGATTATAAGTGTTGAGGCTTTTTTAATGCCTTACTTTAATTAAAGCCTTTGGCTTTCAGTCATCGAGGCTCAGTTGGTGTGGCTTTAGTCACCGCTCAGTACATAGTGGCAGCGGTAACTACGCCCCGACTTTACCTGCCAGCCGACCCCGCAGTGCATCAGTACAGAGCCAGCTGTCAGCCAGTACCGCGTGGTGCATCATTACAGAGCCAGCTGTCAGCCAGTGCCGCGCGGTGAATCAGTACAGAGCCAGCTGTCAGCCAGTGCCGTGTGGTGCATCAGTACAGAGCCAGCTGTCAGCCAGTGCTGCGTGGTGCATCAGTACAGAGCCAGCTGTCAGCCAGTGCTGCACGGTGAATCAGTACAGAGCCAGCTGTCAGCCAGTGCTGCGTGGTGCATCAGTACAGAGCCAGCTGTCAGCCAGTGCTGCGCGGTGAATCAGTACAGAGCCAGCTGTCAGTCAGTGCCGCATGGTGCATCAGTACAGAGCCAGCTGTCAGTGCATCAGTATGGAGCCAGCTGTCAGCCAGTGCCGTGTGGTGCATCAGTACGGAGCCAGCTGTCAGCCAGTACTGCGTGATGCATCATTACAGAGCCAGCTGTCAGCCAGTGCCATGCGGTGAATCAGTACAGAGCCAGCTGTCAGCCAGTGCTGTGTGGTGCATCAGTACAGAGCCAGCTGTCAGCCAGTGCTGCGCGGTGAATCAGTACAGAGCCAGCTGTCAGTCAGTGCCGCATGGTGCATCAGTACAGAGCCAGCTGTCAGCCAGAGCCGCGTGGTGCATCAGTATGGAGCCAGCTGTCAGCCAGTGCCGTGTGGTGCATCAGTACGGAGCCAGCTGTCAGCCAGTACTGCGTGGTGCATCATTACAGAGCCAGCTGTCAGCCAGTGCCACGCGGTGAATCAGTACAGAGCCAGCTGTCAGCCAGTACCGTGTGGTGCATCAGTACAGAGCCAGCTGTCAGCCAGTGCTGCGTGGTGCATCAGTACAGAGCCAGCTGTCAGCCAGTGCTGCGTGGTGCATCAGTACAGAGCCAGCTGTCAGCCAGTGCTGCGTGGTGCATCAGTACGGAGCCAGATGTCAGCCAGTACTGCGTGGTGCATCATTACAGAGCCAGCTGCAGTGCCCCAGAGTCCTGGTCGTTGCAGTAGCATGGTTCAGCCACTAAGGGGGGCCATGCTGCGTTCGATGGCACGGAAGGAGTTCTCTGAGCAGGTATCACAGTCACCAATTCATTTCACAGCTGGGCCTCCGGGGGGAGCTAAGGGTGCTATTCATTAGGCCACTCCCCACCATAGTGGGTAAACTGGGGGTCAGGCAGGAAGTTAGGGAGAACGCTGACGGGATTGATCGGAGCAACACCCTGTGGCAGGGGGTGTTGTGAAGGGAGAGACTGTAGGGTCTCTGCCAGGGGTGGGATCCTGGCAGAGGCTTGGCATTGAAAGAACGTAACGGGTCCGCGCAGGCTCCTGGAAGCGGCGGGACTCAAGAAAGGACTAGAAGCGAGATAGATTGTGCTGAGTGAGAAACGAAATCAAGCGAAAGGAGATACCAGTGAGGGTTGTGCTGAAAGAGGCAGCACCTTACTGAGGCGCACTACCGGTGGCCGGAACGCCGAGGAGGTAAAGAGTTTCAAGCCATACCTCAGACCTACGGCAGGGCAGTTAGCTTTAGGCGGACTGTCTCACGCATCACCCAGGAAGGCAAAGGGGGGTACCAACAGGAGAGGGGCGCAGATAGAGTCCCGGAAGATCTCCGAGCCTCCCCGTCATACGGGTGCGTTCCTACCATAGTATCTGGAGGGACGAGGAAGATCATTGCGAATTAAGTTGTTGTGAGGGAACACGAGAAACAGACACAACAGTTGTGGGGTACTTTCCGTAAGCACAGCAGGGAAGGACTGCAACACATAGCGCTAGAAGGAAGGCACCGATTTCCACCTGCAAGGAGAGCTCTGGAAGTGCCATTGGACCGGCCGGACTTGCGCAGCCTGGTGAGCCGTATTCTGGACTGAGGACCCAGAGAGCTTCAGTAAAGAGGTAAAGAGACTGCAACCTGGTGTCCTCGTTATTTACCGCGACCTGCACCCCACAACTGCACCGCTACACCGTTACTTCACCACTTATTGCACCGGACGTCCCCCACTGACAGACAGGGCCACGGACCGGGTCTAGCCACCGTGACAACCCCAGGACTGAGACCTAGAGGCCCGGCTCCGGGTACCCCTCGGCCCTGCGGCGGTGTGGGGGCGCTCCACATCAGTACAGAGCCAGCTGTCAGCCAGAGCCGTGTGGTGCATCAGTACAGAGCCAGCTGTCAGTCAGTGCCGCATGGTGCATCAGTACAGAGCCAACTGTCAGTGAGTGGTGGGGCTGCTGCTCACTATGCACTGAGTGGTGACTGAAGGCCTGCCGGCTGCACCTGTATGACTAAAAGTCCAAGATGGCTTGGAGGAATAAAGATCATTTCTTCCCAGCAGCCGGGCCTTCTGTGGGGCAGACGCACAGCATCAGAACACTATTAACCTGCAGTTTAACTTCATATTTGCAGGCTGATAGCATTTTTTCACATGACAGGTTCACTTTAAAGTCACAGAAAATTACTTCTCGAAAATCAAATTTCCTGGAAAAATCCAGGTGGACAGGCAAATTTGAATTTTGACTGATCCACTAATCATTACCTATAGTGGATTTAATCCAGGGGAACAACAAGGAAATTGAACTTGATGTACAGCATGTGTTTTATGTTATAGTACCTGGAATGGCAGCACTACTGTAGCAGCCCTAGCAGCTATGGGTCAGAGTCTGGCGGTCCGCTTAGGTAAACAGACATTTTTGTTCTTTATCGGGAAGAAACATGGTGGCTTTCAGTTGTCTAGTTCTACTTCGTAGGTTCTTCTTTGTGAAAAAGATGTGATATATAACACCAGCATCCATCCTTTGGTTGCTGTTCAAGTGACAATTAATTTTACTGCTGCTTGTATTACTATAGTTATTTCACTGTGAAGCCAGAAGGGGGCCATTTATGACTTTAGTATAGGGCCCTACAGATTCTAGCTGTTTAGGCACTTAACTTGCTGTTATAGTGAGGGAGCATAAACGATCTCAATGTATTACAAATTTCTGAATAGCACATACCAAGCAGGATTAGTATGTGTAATTAGGGGAACGTGATACAGTCTTTTTGTTTGCGATATTCCTATTTATTGCGCTTAATCCCCACCTAATCAAGTGTAAGTTGGCACTGTCCGAAGATAAAATCTACCATTGGCGTCTTTGAGCTATGGGCACTTGAGAGATTATTTCACACTAGGGAACGATTTATTCTGAGTCAACAACTTGCACTTTTTGTAATGTGCGTGTGCTTATCGATGTTCAGATTTTAAATCATTTGCCATAACTAAATCTAAATTACCATTTGTATAACAAGGGCAATTTATTGCCCATTACAATTCAAAGCTGTATTTCCCATTAGCATGCAAGGCACTTTGTACATTAACTTAGCATTTATGCCAAACATAATGTTTTACTCATTCCATCTTACAACCCCTTTGGATATGACATCGGTATTTTTTATTTCCCTTCTGTGCTAATCTTTCAGTCTTCCTTTATTGACCACCTATTTTCTGCCAGCATCTCTAGCAACTAATTACGTTTGGTGTTAAGTTTACGCCATACCTCAGCGTTCTCCTACAAGATTACATTATATAGTGGGCTTACCTATTAAAACTAGTGCAGGTATGGAAGTGGACTGGCGCTGCCAATCCGATTCTGTCATTTTGTAGAAAAGAATTGAAAATTTGATATCTTGATAATGCAAAGAACATTAGTGCTCTTTCTGTGCACTAGTTTTATACATGATCCCCCTATTATTTGTTTCCATCCATATTCCCTTCTCATTATTTCTTACTTGACAAAATTGCATGCCTATCCTTACATTAATGTCATGTAAATTTACTTGTATGGTGAATATTGCATTTACTTTATATAACAAAGTGAATGAGTTGATTTGTTGTAATAAGTGTAGTCTTATCATTTAAATTATCTAATGTCTTTACTAAACTAGCTTTGGTACCAGCCGATCCGGTATTTCAGCACTCTGGACAGTTGCCTGCAGACTCCCTGGTTAAAATCGGTTATCCATCACAAAGCACCCAGTCTAATCACTTGTGTGAGTATATATACTGCATTTCTTCGGGAGATATTCCAAGCAGCCTGTTTTTCTTTTTTTCTTTCCTTTTCCTCTTTTCACTTTAAAAGAAAATGCACAAATTAATATTATGTGATTACTGTGAAAACATACAATCTAAGACCATGGTAGGTCCAGCGATAGGTATAAAACTAAAATACAGACATACGGTATTTATTTAATTAGTAAATCAGGGACGGAGACTTTACTGCAAAGCATGAGTGTGGTTGGTTCCCTAACAATCACTTTATGGACTTCACATTAAGATCCTCTTCTAAACGATCCATTTAAATGCTACACAGTTTACAATCTGTACGTTAAAAAACATGCAAACAGTAGCAGATGATATATAACTAGTGATGAGCGAACGTGGTCGGATAAGGCGTTATAGCATGCTCGGGTGCTAACCAAGTGTCTTCGGCGTGCTCGAATAATATGTTCTGGTCTCCGCGCCTGCGTGTCTCATGGCTGTTCGACAGCTACAACGCATGCAGGGATTACCTAACAAATCGGCAGTCCCTGCATGTGTTGTGGCTGTCGTGGGAGCTCAAACATATTTTTCAAGCACGCCAAAGACCCTCTGTTAGCACCCGACCATACGATAATAACGCCTTATCCGAGCACCTTCGCTCATCACTTGGTATAACAGATCTGTGATGAAAAAATATAATATAATGTAACGTAAAAATCATATACACAGCATTATCAAGAATGTTAATATCATTTATGTATGCATGGTTTACATTAAATGCGTTACCCACTAATGATGTTTTAACTTATTTCAGGAATATTAACTGATGATTTTAGCTGAAGATCATAACTACTATAACACATGTAATAATAGTGAGAACCACCATACACGAGAAGAATCGCCTCTCTCCTGCCATCACTTAGCACTGTTTTAATACATAACAAAGATATTTCTTACAAGGAATTTTTATTTATGCAAAGACGATGATAATAATAATAATAATAATAATAATAATAATCTATCAACAGACAAGAAGGAATAAAATGCACATTTCTATATGCATGGTAACTGCATTGCATCTTGAATACAGTGATAAAAGTATACAATTTTATTATAATATACTACTTATGTCAGCATTTATTATGTTTACAAAAGAGTGCATGTAATACATTTTTTGTCAGTAGCCATCGTGCCTTAATACATAATTGTGCATGATAGTTGCGGCATGTTTCTTACATGCCATTTATTTCTAAAATCCAGATAGATTATTGAAGAATCCAGATACATGATAGATAGATAGATAGATAGATAGATAGATAGATAATTATAGATAAATAGATATAAGGATACAGTAGATGATAGATAGATAGATAGATAGATAGATAGATAGATAGATAGATAGATAGATGCTAGATAGGTAGATAATAGATAGATGATAGATAGATAATTATAGACAAATAGATATAAAGATAGATAGATGATAGATAGATAGATGATTGATAGCTGGATAATAGATAGATAGCTGATAGATAGATAGATAGATAGATAGATAGATAGATAGATAGATAGATAGATGCTAGATAGATAGATGATAGATAGATGATAGATAATAGATAGATAGCTGATAAATAGATAGATAGATAGATAGATAGATAGATAGATAGATAGATAGATAGAAAAAAGAAAGCACAGCAGCACTATGTATAAGTTTAGGCCATGTCAAAACAAAGAAAAGCATTAAAAACATATAATCTAGATTTTACTACCCAAAAAATTTTTGTTCAAATTTTTTTTTTTTTTTTTTAAACTTACGGAAATGAATGAAAATGAAGGTTCTTAGCGCATAAATTGGCCAATTCATGTATGCCCATCAACCACGGCAAGGTGACCTCCCTCTGATGGGTCCCTGATCTATTGTACATGCCTTCTCTTAAACTATCAACCTAAAATTTTGGACACTCATGTCTAATCCTGGGTTTAGCCTACAATTAGATAGATAGATAGATATATGATAGATAGATAGATAGATAGATAGATAGATAGATAGATAGATAGATAGATGATATATAGATACCGTAGATAGATAGATAGATAGATAGATAGATAGATAGATGATTGATTGATAGATAGATAGATAGATAGATAGATAGATAGATAGATAGATAGATAATAGATAGATATGATAGATATATAATAGATGATAGATAGGTAGATATAATATATAATAGATAGATAGATAGATAGATAGATAATCCAATGAAAAAAAGGCAGCACTCCATCTTCAATTAAAAAAGTGGACTCGTACGTGGACTTTGCATGAATAAAGTACATTTTAATCAATAGATCTTTGAATAAAAATAAGTTCTACAACTGGATGTGTTACAAAAATGTTCCTGTGCTGAGATAATCTTATAAATGTGCCCCTGCTGTGTGCTGTGTATTGGCCGTGTCTGACCGTACAGGGACATGGTCTGATCACACCACAGCTCCTGGGCGGGGGAGATTACAAAAGAGTATACAGACAGGACAGCATGGGATCACATCTGATTCTTTCTGTGCGGTAAAACATTTACCTCACAGAAAGCAACATTTATGATCTCGTGCTGTGCTATCTATAGCCTCTCTTTTGCTTCCTCCCCTGGAGATGTGGTATGATCAGACCATGTCCCTGTACGGTCAGACACACACATTACACAGCACACAGCAGGGACACATTTATAAGATTATCTCAGCACAGGAACATTTTATTTTAATACATCCAATTGTGAAACTTAGTTTTATTCCAAGATCTATTGATTACAGTGTACTGTGTTAGTGGACCTCTTTAATTATTTAACAGGTAGATAGACATAGGCATGAATTGAAAGTGAATTTCTAACTATTATTTCTAAGATACAGTGCAGTATTGGACTACGGGTAGATAAGCCATTTCAACTTTAAAAAAAAAAATAAAAAAAAATAGGTAAATCATCTTATTAAAAATATTGTTAGTCACAATTTTTTTAATTAAAGCAATTTAGTGGTAACAATGAGGCTGCCGTCACACTATCAGTATTTGGTCAGTATTTTCCATCAGTATTTGAAAGCCAAAACCAGGAGTGGAACAATTAGAGGAAAAGTATAATAGAAACATATGCACCACTTCTGTATTCGTCACCCACTCCTGGTTTTGGCTACAAATACTGATGTAACATACTGACCAAATACTGATACTGTGACGCCGGCCTTAGAGTTCCGTTAAAACCACAAAAGGTAAATACTCCAGATGTGACCGTAAAAATAATTCACTGGTTAGTAATTTAAAAAGAAAAAAAAAACAGGATAAAATTTAACATTTCTAACAAAAAAGATATAAATAATTTAAAGAGTTACTACAGTATCTATCAAGAAAATAAAGGAAATAAAAGGTAGCTTTGCAACTCAGCAAATATTGAGTTAGACCACTGCTTTTTTTTTTTTTGCTTCTTTTCTATTATCCTGACACATGGCCAGTGTCTTAAAGGGTTTGTTAGGGACTGAGATATTGAAGACCTGTCTTAGAAATAGGTTATCAATATCACCCAACACACGTGGACTGCCCATCGATCAGCAAATATCTGTTGCCACTGCTGTGTGCGGAGACGGAACATCACAGCTCTTTCCTCTGTGTACTGGCTATTCGCAGGCACTGCTGCTCGAGTAACATTCACTTCAATTGGAGCTGAGCTGGATTACTCAGGAAGGGTCACTACACAATGTACTGAGCTGTGCTGTTTTAGCTCCTTACCCTATGCACGTCCAACTGCTGCAGCACCAGGTATCAGCCAATCTGATACTAATGGCCTATCCTCAAGATGACCCCTTTAAGGCTTTCACCTTCAATTATTATTTCAAAGATCTATTTCCTTTTATTTATATATTTATCTATCTCTCTCTCCAAAGTCTATCTATAAGTCCTATCTATAAGCCTTATTCTATCTTCTATCCGTATATCATCTATCTTTCTATCTATCTATCTATCTATCTATCTATCTATCTATCTATCTATCTATCTATCTATCTAGTATCTATTATCTATCTATCTATCTATCTATCTATCTAGTATCTATCTATCTATCTATCTATCTATCTATCTATCTCATATCTATTATCTATCTATCTATCTATCTATCTATCTATCTATCTATCTATCTATCTATCTATCTAGCTATGTTCTGTCTATATATAATGTGTATTCTATCTGTTCTATCTGAACTTATACTATTGTACTGTATATTACCTTCATGGTAGAAAAATGTATATTGCTTTTATCTTAATGACAATGGAAAAGAAACAATGGCACCGATTTCACCTCTTTTAGATGTATAATTCATGTCTACTGCCCTCCATCCCATCATCGCTTTGTAGACATCAAGGCAGAGTCAGCTTTGCATTGTATATCCACTGATATGACTAGCTTGGATATCTGTTGCCATTCATTCTACTGACTCATTATGGTTTTTAGGTGAGCAGGTTGGTTTTAGAGTTGTGTAATGTGCAAGTGGAAAGTAAGTTGCATGCAAAAAATCAATAGGAGAGTAAGCAGACGGCGCCATATATACGTACCAAGCTGCTGGCCCGGCAGAAGAGGAAGCAATCAGGAAAGTTCAGATCTTGGCACATGAAGCAGATTGTGTATTGTATATGACAAAGGGGAGCTCAGTTCAGCACAAAGAAAAGTGGATTGCACAAACAAACTACTGTATATAACCATCTGTGATTCTCATAATGATGCAAAATGTTTTATATGGATCCTTCAAATAATAATGGATATAATAAATATATGGCTGATATGGTTATTGCTTTTAGGTTAATGGATCCCGTCATTATATATAGTGTCTAAGGAGAGTGTCTAATGGCAATTGATCCCATCCTCACCACCTCACCTCCACACCTTGACATTACATGCACTTTTTAGTAGTAGTGAATGTGCATTTAAAAATCTTTGTTCACAGTTTAAGAAAGGGTGAGGCCTTGGCCTCATCCAGACGTGTGCTGCCTGTATGCAGAAATGGTTAGTGTACGGACGGCACACAAACCAATGCAAGTCAATATGGTAGTTCACATGAATGCTTTTACACATGGGCCGATGATCCACGTGAAAAGATTCGCATGTGCTACTTTGATCTGTATTTCGGATCAGACTCTTCCAGTATAAGACAATGGATGTGCAAAAAGAAAAAGAATCACACACAGGTTGCCATCTGTATGACATCCGATTTTTGTGGATTCATTGCAATTGTTAACTTTGGAAACTATAGTGGGCCTTTTATTATTTATTAAAGCCAAACCCCAGCATTTTCTTTATTTCAGCTCTGGAGTGGTGCTATTAATGTCCCCTGGTCTTGTACTCCCCAACCACTGTCTACAGCTGTTCCCGATACTGCTGCGGTCTTGTGTCATCATCTTGTGACCACAACTTCTGACTGACCAGAAGTGGGAGGTAACAGTCACAAGCTCTCAATGTATGTCTACGAGAGCTTCGTTCTGGCCTCATTCTGGCCTCGTTCTGTCTCTCGTAGACTTACATTGAGTTGTGACCTCTGGCTCGCCCGGCAAACACTGGAGCCATCCGGCAGGACACAACCTGTAGCAGACCGACCAGAGCAGCACCAATAACACATATGAAGACAAAGGCTGGTAAGTACAATACTAGGGGCAGGGAACTTAAATTAGTGACACCACTCCATCTGTAAAATAAAGAGATAAAATGCTGGAGTGGTGCTGTAAATTGTTCATGTAAAATCGGATGCCATATGGATCTTAACATTGGACATACAGATGACATAGGAACTGAATTTGGATGAAAATATTCATGAAAAATTATCCATTTTTTGAGGCGACAAACAATTTTTGCATATGCTTTTCTGAATCTTATTCTTGAAATATCCCCATTCTTGATTATGGGCATTGTCTGCAATTGAAGCTCAGTTCTATTCACTTCCATAACACTAGACACCGCTCATAGACAAGACTGGCAACGATTCTGATAAAAAGTGTCAGTTTTATAATCCGGGACAGCCTCTTTAGTGATGTAATCACTGTGGGCCGAACAATCATTTAGCTGACGGTAATTTTCTGCCTGTGCTTTAAGTTATTAAATGAGTTACAATAACTTAGATCTGTATCATTACAAAGAATTCTATTAAGAAATGAACTTTGTGCTGTCGAGATAAAGAAAAACTTCTCTAAATACATTTTACTATCACTCTTTGCGGGCTGATAATGTTTATGTAAATACTGGGCCAAAATGAGGATAAATTGCTAGGCTATTATTATATATGAATTATTGGCGTTGTCTATTGATTTGTCATATTGATTATTCTTAAAGATAACTTGGCAGACATACAGTCTTTAAAGAGTATGACATGTTGTCAGCAAACTATGTCTTATGTTATAGAGTAATATATAGTCACAGACAGAGCACTGATAATAGGTAGCTCTTGGACCCAACTGCTACCAGCAATACAATCCAAGAGGCGCCTCCTTATCTCAGATGAGATAGGTCACTATGTGTTTATTAGCTGATTAATCTTACTTAAACAAAAGATACAAGAGGAATGGAACATTATTTCCAGCTATCTGAGTTGACTTTGCTCCAAGTTTAGCCTGTGGCTATTAAAACTATGTTATAGAAATGTACCTGCCATAATTCCATAATATTACTACACAATAACAGGCTTAAGTGCTACAATGTAAAGATGTATACTCTGTTGCAAAACTTGACCACTTGTGTTACAGAGCAAATATCCTAGCAAAGCTTTAGATAAAGGGTAATATAGATGCAGGTTTCCCCAATGTTTACCATGTTTGTGTTCCTAAGCCAATTCGGAATTTTAATTACTAATCTGAAAGGCGGAAGAAACTTTAACCTTTAGCAATTATCTGGAAGCCCAAGATGTTTCAGGCTTTTTTTTAAAAGTGCCTATGGTTTTCTTGTATTCTGACTGTTGTTATTATCCCACCATTTTTGCATTTCCGTAATCACAGGTTAAAGAGGTTATATATGATATTGTAGTAACTGCATCCCATTTTTAAACCTTTTGGGGTAAATGTAACCAAAGTTTAAAACTGCAAGGGATTACCATTCTTAATTTTTTGTTAGACACTGGTCCTCTTGCCATGCACATTAGGTGGCTGTCGGGTGAACGATACTTCTGGCCGATCGTTTAGCCAACAGCAATCTCAACTGACTATCTCATACACAGGAGCGCTCGCTGGCCAAGGGCTCCAGTGTTCTTTATGAGGAAGCCACCAGCTGACCTTTCGGCCGGCGGCTAATCTTCGTGAGAACGATGTAATTGGCAGTCCGAAAACAGACGTACGCGACCAACATCTCTCCCAGCCATACTGATTAGAGCCTTAGCCAAAGCCATCAATATCAGCTGGCTCAGCCAACGTTAGTTGAATGTGTGTGGGGGCCTTTAGATGTATGCCAGTCACACATTTTCTAGTTACTCAGATGCCCTCATGTGTTGACTGTCTCAAATTGGCCAGACTAATATCTAGCAGGTACTAGCATGAGATGACGATCTATCACACATTTGTACACCAGGAAAGAACTAATATGATATCTGTATATAATGTGTGACAATATGTCTTTATTCACCAAAGTACTATTGTGTTGTATTTGTAATTTGATGGATGTAATATTTTAACACTGATAGTTATATTTCTTTTTTTCTTTTTCCCATTTTCCTTTCTTCATTTTTTATTAGCTTGTAAACGAAAAGAACAAGATCATGGTAAAGACAGAGGAAACACACCAAAGAAGCCAAGGTTGGTCTTCACAGATGTCCAACGGAGGACTCTCCATGCAATATTCAAAGAAAATAAGCGTCCATCCAAAGAGTTACAGATCACTATTTCCCAGCAGCTTGGCTTGGAGCTCAGCACAGTCAGCAACTTCTTCATGAATGCTCGCAGAAGGAGTCTAGATAAATGGCAAGATGAGGGTAGCTCGGGAAACACATCATCTTCATCAAGCACTTGTACCAAAGCATGAAGGAAAAAAAAAGAAAAACCAAAAAAAAAATAAAATAAAATAAAAAAGAAACTACAACCTCGGTGGAAAAGCTTTAATACAAAGGACAAGGACCTCACAATAGCAGGTTTATACTTTCAGAACTATTTCAAACCAAAATTATTTATAAATCCAAAGAAACCAAAGACTCATTTCTCCTGTATGGTGAACTTTTCTTGATAAGACATTTTTCAGGAGAACGACTTGCAAAAAAAAACTACTAATGATGATGATACAAAATTCCACTGGCCTTACACCTTCAATCATCATTTCCACCTTCACCGTAGTTTGCTGTTTGGTGGTTTGGAGCATCGTGTTCTCTTTTTATTGAAAGGACTTCTTCTGATATGGGTTTTTTCATTTCCACCACACATTTAAACATGAAGGTGTATGGTGTATTAGTACTTTATACAATCCAGTGGTAAGGAACATGGTCATAACTTGTCTACAGGTTGGGATATGGTGTGACCTACAAGTCGTCTTGAGTTCATTGGAACTGAGTGTAATTGTGTTGTTTGAACCTAGCGGTTTTAAGACTTGCCGGTAGTGCTCAAATGACTGAATGGCACCTAGACCTGTGCATTCTCTTTGTTTGTTAAGAGTTCTTCAGAAAATAGTGATACAACCTTTCCCACAAGTGCAACATACCAAAGATCATGTTTAGAATAGTAGTCCAGGTGTTTTATTCCAGTGATTTTAATATTCCAGTGATATTTTTACATAATGTTGTATGAAGAAGCGTAGGTATAAACAATTCTAATTTCTTACTAGATAATAATGAAAATTCACAAACATTCACTAAAAACAGGACTGTTATTTATAAGGAAACCAAATAACCATTGTAGTACCTGAGGCTACGATCTGCTCGAGCACAAATATTTTCAGTTTGTCTGATATTTTTACCCACACGCCACCATCTTACTATTTTGTATATTTACCATGAATCCAGTGTGTGAGAGGGTGTGTGGGGTGGGTGGATGAGATTAGGTGTGTGTACGAGTGTGTGTATGGTATCGTTTGTGGCCTTCAAAATATTTCCATTTCCTGCACCATTATTTTTGATAAGGCTTTGAATCCCACTGTATTATAAATCATTTACCTCCACCCCATCAGCTCCTATAATCTTACCTGGCACACAATAACATATATAACAGTAAAAATATTTAAGTTGAGGATTAGTGGGTATTTTTTTCTTCTTTCCTGCTGTAAAACCTAAACTGACGCATTGTCCTTCAGCAATACAAATCCAAAAATTTGTGCTCTTGTAATCATTTGTTTCTGATTTTAATCAAGTTGTAACAATATCCAAACTGCAGTGACAGCAAACCAAAGATTTATATTATATGTTCAAGAGCCATGTTATATTTTTTTATGAACACTACATACACTACTCAATATATAGTTGTCGGATGAACGATTGTTTAGCTGATCGTTTGACTGACAACTATATCTCACAACTTCTTATACACAAGAGTGCTCAGAGCGCGAAGAAAAGGATCAGCAGTCTAAAATTGCTGTAACCTTATTTCCCCCGACATCATCTGTCATGGGAAAGTCAGGAGGCCTCCTACACATTGAACTGTAGGCCAAGCTCACCGATATGGGTAGGTTCGGCCAACGCTAGTTTAATCTATATATGGGACTTTATACAACCAATGGCTAGAGTTGTAGAATTGTAAATCCTGGTGTTCATAATTTGTTACACAATTGCAGTTTACTCAATGGTGGTCTACATCTGCTTTACTTTTATTGACCGCCTTTACTTTACTAGGTGAGCAGGTTTTATTAGCTGATGAACCAGCAATAATAACCAGTTCACTGATATAAGTAAAACCTATATTCTTTTTGTCCATTTTGGTGAACAGAATGTCAAGAGGCCTTTCTCCAACTTTGACTTACTTGTCATCCTCACTGTATCATAATAGTGCTCTATGCTATGTACTTAATGATTCATAAGCCTAGATTTCAGACTACACAGCTGGACTATCGTTCCATCTACAGTGACATGACGTTTATCTACTACGGTAATTTAGTTTCAATCGCAAATTACCATCATATTTAATTCCAAAGACAGCTAGAGTTGCACATTTATACCATAATAGACTTTAAAAACTAAATTCATTGATATATTTTTGCAGTTTTATAACAATGTCCAAGTTAGTAGTGTTCTGTAAATGTCTTGTTATGTAACCAGTGAATCCATTGCTGATACCAAAGAGTAATGTCTAATAGTAATGATGTTCTACTGGTATACAAAGAAGACGTGCAACTACAACTGTAACTATTCCATGCTGTACTATGATGAGTCCTTCCTATGTGCTCCATACACAAGAAATATTCCTTAAAGGGGCTGTCCAAGACCTAGTAGGTAACATAGAATGCAAAGCAATCACAAAAAATAAAAATCTACAATATCATAATCTAGATCGGCCATGGTTCTTCACATTCAGGCTACTTCAGATGTAAGCTATGCTGTAGACAGATGTCAAAGGGATATGTCCATGTCTATTCATAGACAGATGCACACCAACTTGCTCCGCACAAACGATGGCTCTGTAAGTTATATATATATGTATATATATATCTTTGTGTAGATATATATACATATATGTATACAAATATATCTATATATTTATATATAAATATATATATTTATAGATATATGTAGATTGCTTTTAAACTTTTTTACATTGCAGGTAGCTATACGTTCCACAAGTTGTGTTGTATGTTTGCATGTTTTTGCCGAGGCTTTATAAAAATCATTTACAAATTGCAGCTCATCTGCAATGTGCAAACAAGAATAAATATTTCATGTAATATTTAATTGAAAACAAAATTTAACAAATTTAGTGACAGTCTACAGTTCAGCACTGTAACCAATGAAGGCGATGCTATCTATTGGACAGAGCAAAACATTTTTCTTTCTTTTTTTCCCCACTTTTTTTTTTTCCACTTTTTTTTTTCCACTTTTTTTTTCCACTTTTTTTTTCCCACAAGCATGGTTGTCCTTATTTTGGTATAGTATATATTTTATACTCCTGTAGAGCCGTAGTTTAGCTTGCCAGACTCTAGTTA
The DNA here is from genome assembly GCF_051348905.1 of Ranitomeya variabilis. Lineage (NCBI taxonomy): Eukaryota > Metazoa > Chordata > Amphibia > Anura > Dendrobatidae > Ranitomeya > Ranitomeya variabilis. Next base: position 209,523,896 of record NC_135236.1, on the reverse strand, counting down.
CAATGTATGACCATACTAACAATTGCTCTCCTTATTCATAAGGTACAAATAATTTGTACAGGTTTTCTGCCACACTTTTCCTCATGACCAAAGCTTTGATAATTATTTATTAATGTATTATTCCCAGTTGCACATCACATTTTTTACAGGAGTGATTTTGAGTTCATTTTGGGTCATACAGCATTGACTAAATTGGGCCTTTTACTAATGTTACTCCCGAGCAGTTTCCACCTGCTGTACCACATTTTTTAAATGTATCTCGAATTTCTAGAAGTGCCACTGTTGTCATGTCTGATTCTGTGGCTCAGTCTCTTTTACTTAAGAAGGGTTACGTCACAATACCAGACACATCCCAGAGACAAGAATGGCGCTATTTCCGGAAAAGCAAGATACTCTTTTTATTAATCTCAGACAAGACCATATCTGAGTTGTCCCACAAAAAAAAGTTACTCTCTTACATCTTGTAAAACAGAGATATTTTATTTTCATTAGATCGAAGAACGTTATTGCTCAAAGTTCTGAAGGCTCCACAACAGTTACAATACTATCTAGCACATAGGTTACTTGTATCTTTTTCTAAAATAACTAAAACCAAGAAAATGCACTTAGCACAGATTTCACATTTTCATTTAGAATATTTTTTACAAAGTTTCCTGTGTCCAGATATTCCTTTTGCCTACTTGGTATAGCAGCCTCCGGTGTTCTTATTATTTATGTTTATGTTTTGATCCTTATTGAAAAGAACAGCAGGGAGCGTTATAAGAATGAAACAGTTATATCTAGACACAAGAATTATTTTTTTTAAAATAAAACAATTTTTTTTTCAATACATGTGCCGTTAAGAATCAGAAAAATACCGCATGGTGCAAAGGAGGCCTGACTATGGTCACACAACCTAAAATACATTGTGCTATTAAATATGTAGACCTCAGGACATGGCTTCTAAAGTTATAAAGTTTTGTGGGGAAATGCAGGAATGGTTCTGTAATCATATAACACGTTACAAATTGCATTTATGAAAACCAAACTATACACAGTCAAATCTGCTTGCTTCTACTTCTTACTTCCCAAAATGTTTCAGGGGGCAGAATTGTTTTTGCTTTTTCATCATGTTTTTTTTTTTGTCTGTACTGCTTACAATTGCATTCTTTTGTATACCAAAGAGTCTTAGGACACGTCCTCTCACTAGAGCTGGGAAAAGCAGTAACCCAATAAAAATGTCTTTTTTTCACACCAGATCAATGTCAAAAAGGAAAAAAAAAAAGAAAAAAAACTATGCATTTAGCAAACAAAGAGAAAGTACTTTGGCTGTGTTGCCTAATTAGTGTTTATGGTGCGTTCAATTTCCTATCACAGAGGTCAGGCTGATTTCATTGTACTGACCTTCTGGTCTATTGTGGTGTGGTTAGCTTTACAATACGTTTGGTAACAATTTCCTAAAAGGACAAAGAAGCAAAGAAAAAGCTGCTTCCGTGTGTAAAAAAAAAAAATGAAAAAAATGTAAAGATCGACTATTTATAGTGTGAACCAAAGATGCTACCTCACTCAATTTCCATTTTCGTGATTTTAATCACACTGATGATACCAAAGAATACCAAAGATTTTTTTCTTCTTGCACGGCCTTCGTCTGCCAAAGGCACTCGGCGACCTTTCTTTGACTCCTGACCCATAACCCTTGACCTTTGAGAAATATAACTCTTTTTTTTTTTCATAAATATTATAATTAACCCCTTCAGGGTCAGAGGTGCTGTAAAACACCCTTGAGACTGATGGACTCAATAGTAGAGAGACCAGATGGCATATCATGATCATGGTCTGGCTCATCAATTTTCCTTAAAAAAAAAAAATCACTAACTTATTTGGAAATTGACTTTTCAAAATGCCCAAAAGCTAACATAATCATGTCTCTGGTTTCCCTATCAGGTACCTAGAAAATAAACTTTTGCTTAATTTTATATTTAGGCTCTGTCCATTTTCATTCTTAAAATGTCCATTCCTTTCCCTTTCCGAGGCAATCATCAGCCCTCCTGCTGTTGTTGGCCTACAGGTCTCATAAATCAAATTCATCCAAACAAGCTCTTGTTTCCCTATGGTTGATGGTTGACCTTCTATAAGCCAGACCATGGTCATTGCTTGTCACTGGTCATCTGATGCCCTCTAAAAAAACAAAAGACACATAAAATCCATTACCAATGCTAGGAACAAAAAATAAAGCTTTAGGCAAAATTGTTGAAGACTTTGTAAACTCATAGGACGAGTGCCTTGCTTATACCAAAGTGTTAAACCGCTGTTGACCTCTTCTATCTCACCTTATATGTCTTTGAATACCTCAGCCTCTAAGAAAGGCCACTAATTAAATAATAATAATAATACTCATAAAGGAATAATTCTTCACCGTGGTGCTTTTGCAGTGCAACCATGCAATGAACATTTCTTCGATACCAAAGGATTTTATTTTTCACTCTTTTAGCTGATGAACCAAAGTTTTAGCTAGTCTTAGCTGTTGGCAGTCTCTTTTTCTGCTCTCTCACTCTCTTGCCTGCGCCTGGCCAATCGCTTTGAGTGCCTATTGCCTGGATGTAGGCCGTGCAGTCCTCTTACCAATTCCTTCAAATACCTCATAGTATAAGAAATCTTTAGGGTAATGTATAGAAAGTCTATGTGATAAGACAGAACTTACTAGTTTGGTAAATGTTAACCTTCATTCAAATGCTTTATAATCCATATTTATTTGATACCTGTTTTATGTTATTATTAAATCTTTTTGTTTTATTTTTTTTTTCCAAATACATTATTTTACCCATAGAATAGGAAGGGGTTGGGTCAGGACAGGTTGCAATTTAACGCAATGAAGGTTTTATTTTTGAACAAGGACGCTTTGTGTTTAATATTGAATTTTTTTTTTACAGGGTAAAACAAAAATGAAATCAATGTAATAATACGCATTCTTTATGTTCCTTTTCAACGAACTGTAAATTGAATCTTTCGTTTTTGATTTTGGTTATCTTTGCCTAATTTATGATGACATTTTAATAATGCCTGTATATAGTCCGTTTTAAAACAACCAAAGTTTCATGTTACAACCTTTTTATTTGTCTGCCGAGATAAAATGATGGAGAGATGTTTTTGTTGTTTTTTTTTTTAATCTCTTGACTGTGCAGGGTGTATAAAGAATAATCTTTGCAGACATTGTCGTGTGTTTTAAACACTGCCAGATCCCTATACCTTGTACTGACGAAGGTATTGTTATCAAACCAAAAAGAAGTCATTTGTATGTATTTATGTACATTTTATGGGTTTTTGTTGTTAATTTATTTCTTAAGGGGGTTACTTTGTGGGTATGACCTGCACATCCAAAGAATATTTCTGATGTTCAATGTTAATCAAGCACTGGCATTTGTGACTCTTTTCTTTTGAGTTGATTTGTTTATGTGTGTATATAAATATGTATAATTTGCCATAAGCACGGGTATAGAAAGAAGAGGGCGTTAAATGTTGGACGACAAGCAAACTTGTGTTTGGATATTTGCTCAACTTTATAAATAAAATGGTCATACTAAATTGATTTACAGAGGAGGAGGGAAACATGTTATGAACCGGATCATTCCTTTTGGTTGCTTTGTGGATACCAAACCAGTTACTAAGAGCAGCTGGACTGCTACCTAAGTAAAAGAAAAAAAAAACGCTGTGTAAATAATTAAAATAAAACATTGGTGGAAAAATAAAGTAAAAATAAAAATAATAAAAAAAATGCATCTGAAAATGTGATACTTTCACTGCCCACTATCTATGAAATATATTGATAGTACATTGCTAGTTCTACCCTATTTTTTTTAATGTAGGATGAAGAAAACTTAAAACTGTACACCAATCTTCAATTCACTAAACAAAGGCTTCATTAGGCTATATAACAACAAAGGACATCACGTGTCTATCAGGTGCATTCGCTCAGGTAGGATATGACCGGTAGTGGTCACTGTCAGGATTATTGACAAAAAATGGGTATTCTCATCTCCAAGATCCTATCCCAATATGTAGTAGGTGTAATAATAATAATATTAGCAAATACCTTCAAATAAAAATGTAGTCTAGTTTTTCTGATTCGCTAGGTCTCTTACCCCATGTGCAGGGTATTGCTGTATGTTAGGTATTCATGGTTACGACCACTCATATAGTGACAGTTGTTAGTGGTTGTACCCATTGATAACTAAACTACTGCAATGCCCAGCACATGGCTAATCAGAAGAACTATACATTTCTAATTAGAGGTATTTCCTAATATTATTATTATGACACCTACTACATATTGGGATATGATCTTGAAGATAGGAATACCCATTTGAATCTATCTATTATAAGGCCCCATTGTAAAAAAAATGTATCCATTTTCCATGGTGCCTCTCCATCTAGTAAAGTGCATAAAGAATGAAAGTGATGCATCACAACATGTGTACACATCTGATTGTAGTCTCCAATATACTATTGTGAATTAGCGGGCTAACCATAGAAATGGAGCAGATCTCTGCAGTAGTATAGGATGCCCAGTGTTCAGTTATAACTTCACAGGAGTGGCACTTGGCTGCGACCCACAACACAACCGGCACCGGGCATCCATTTTGGCAGTAAATAGAGGAACATTTTGAGTGGAGCTGGTACTTCATATGCTTGATTGGTCAGGGGAAAGACAAAAGATTGTGAATGCAGGTAGCAGTTAGGACACTGACCTCTCCATCTTCTTTTTGCTTTGTGATCCTTTTTCCATGGTGTATGCCCATACACTGCTCAGAACATTGTTTAAAATGATTATTTTTTACTAATAAACTGTTAATGCCATGTAACCTTGACCTGTCCAACATGCGCGATAGGTGGAGTGAAGACCTGGTTGCACATGAGTCTAGTTGGCATAATAGAAGCCCGCCAAACCTCGATTGTCAAATGTAACCCCAAATTTGGGCAATATCAAATTGGATTTCATGCAGTTAGCTATGTACTATCCAAATTATTTCACATGAGCGGGTTGTAATACTACTTTCAGATGCATGAGTTTTCTACAGTTTTTCTACAGCTTTACTTCACATTTAAACTCTAGATTTGTCTTTTTGTGTTTTATTTCATTTTAGGTTTTTTTTCTTTTACCATAATTCCCATATAACTGAAATGCAGATGTGATGTGTCATTAACTCTTGTAAAATAATGTGCATTGATTTACTGTGCGACAAAGTCTTGTGTTTTGGAAACTGTTCTGACGTCTACAAGGCACATTTAAAAGTCTGCATCATTTTGCAGTGACAATTATTTTGATGTCAGAAAATGAAATAAATTTCATCAATGTATCCGCGCTCTTTACCCTTGTTCTTTCTTCGCATTCATTATTTTATTGTCTGTACACTCCACTAAAAGTGGACATATTTCTTACAATTAGTAGCATTGCAGCCCTTAAGAAATGACTGTCTGCAGCTATCATCCAGTATCGAAAGATATCCATCACTGCACACGATTGAAAAAAATCTTACAAAAGAGCTGAAATGGCCTTTCCAGAGTGTATTTAATTCTGACATAAAGATTTATTTGTTAGGCTGAGATAGTGCTGATCTGAGACGATACAGAATTAGATCTGCCATCTAGTTTTTTTTTTCCTTGAAAAGAAAATTCTTGTTCTGCATCAGTTCTCTGGTTTAGAGAAAATATCTAATTGCCGCAGTAGAATATAGTAACTGTATCTACCATACGGCTGGAGCAGTGTATTAAATGGAGAAACACTAAAGTGGACATTCACATTGGAAAAATGTGAGAGCAGCTTCCCGAGGTGTCCAAAAATTAATTCTCATGAATAATGAATAAATTACTTAATATTTAATAAAGAACTTCAATCATTGGAGCAACTAACAATGTAATCGCTTACCAGCTACTAATCGGATCCATCATCACTCAATGGTATGGTGCAGTCAGTGATGGCTAATTATTATTATTATTTATTATTATTATCGCACCATTTATTCCATGGCACTTTACGTGTGAGGAGGGGTATACATAATAAAAAGCAAGTACAATAATTTTAATCAATACAAGTCACGACTGGTACAGGAGGAGAGAGGACCCTGCCCGCGAGGGCTCACAATCTACAAGGGATGGGTGAGGATACATAGCGGTTTGGTGGATCGGTGGGTACTGCAGGTTGTAGGCTTGTCGGAAGAGGTAGGTCTTCAGGTTCCTTCTGAAGGTTTCCACGGTAGGCGAGAGTCTGATATGTTGGGGTAGAGCGTTCCAGAGGAGGGGGATGCGCGGGAGAAAGCTTGCATGCGATTGTGGGAAGAAGAGATAAGAGAGGAGTAGAGAAGGAGATCTTGTGAGGATCCAATAGCAAGAGGCTGTAGAAAAGTAAATGGGCCCCATTCAAAGTTTAGTTATTGAGGTCACGGTTACTTATCGTGCCCTAATGTGTTCAATATCCCTTTACTTTTACAAGACATTTTCTTGTACTCTGACCCCACTCCATGATCCCTATACCGAGACATTGGATACCTCCGTTGTAACATCATTATGTACCTGGTAACATTTCTGTTTCTAATATCCCTGTACTGGTACATCACTGTGTGCATTATCGCTATACCCTGACATTACTGTGTGCATTATCCCCCTAGTGTGACATTAATGTGGGCACATTTCGTGTTGCCAGTTAAGGGGCACACAGTGACATTTTTACAAATGGAAATATATAGGCGCTTGCTCTTTAATAAAAAAAAAATATTTTTTATTGAGATTTGATTTACCAGTCAAGAGAAATCTAGTGTAGAAGCCACATGCAAATCAGGCTTGAAGTGCACTGGGGGAGGTCATTGCACTTGGACTCCTTCTTGCCAAGTGCATTGACAGTGAATTTCAAGTCTAATTTGCATATGGCTTCTACAATAGATTTCCCTGTGCTTTAAGGAGAGTCCCAAGGCACAGGGAAAGCTCATGTCATACATGCTAAACAAAAGAGCTATAGTGCCAGACAAAGGCCAAATAAGTATCCTAATGGCCTTCATCGGGTCTGGACAGTAAATGTCAGCGCTGTAAAGAAAGCATTGAAAATAGAAGAGATTAAAAGCTTGGTAATTCCCTTTCGTCTAGCTCCCTTCTGTCTTCTGCGTGGGTATTCTGCCTCTAGTGAATGTCATTTATTGGGACATAGTTGTGTTTAAAAGGTTCAATAAATGACACATGCAAACCAAACAAAGGGGATTTCCAACAAAAACATTTTCAAAAAGTGTGTTAAATAGTCAGAATGAAAGGTGATCTTTTTTAGAGGGCCAGTTTAATTAGACTATAATGTAAATACAAAGTGGTCACAGAAAAAAATGATCTTCAGGGTCGGTGGTCCTAGGAGGTTTCACTGTGCCGACTTTAGAAATATTTTCACATTATAAGGCTAGATTTCTATTTAACTGTGGCATAAGGATCGGTTTTCCTGTGCCTCAACTGATCACAAGTGATTTCATAATGATATCAGCTGTCACCTGGCTTTGCTAATAATTTCCACTACAAAACTGGAGAACCAGATTGCACTGCGTCCACTTCAATGTTCGTTCCTTTTGTTTCTGTTTCTGTTACCAGGCCGCACCATGAATGGTTTTTCTAGGACTAGTGGTGCATGCCAGCAGGGTCGGGATGAAAAGTAGGCAGGGTAGGCACCGGCCTAGAGCACTACCTCCTCCCCCATACCCTCTTGGCGGGGCGCACTTTGAAAGAAAATTGCTGAATGTCTGCGGACCCCCAACATCTTGCAGCCGCAGACATTCAGCACAGTGATGGTCAGGACGCAGGCAAGGAGGTGAGCGATGTCAGTCACTGACATCGCTCACCCCTCTCTGCCTGCGTCCCGGATTTCACTCCCTCCCCACACTCAATTGTATTTGTGTCTGTCAGACACTTGGGACAGGAGCAGAGGAGCTGTAATTTCTCCTTCTTCACCAGGATCTCCTGCAAGATGCAGGCCTGTAACTTGTTGGAGAAAGCACAGGCAGGGGACATTGAATGGCGCGGTGCAGTGAGGTCATCGCACTATCCAGTGTCCACTGCCGCACTTCACATAAGAGGAGACAGTGGTCCGGGAGCTTGAATTATGTGAGTATTGGCTTTTTTTTTTTTTTTTTTTTTAATTCTTATATAGTATGTGCAGGGGGGCATAAAATAAAGCGCTGTGCAGATGGGATAAAATTAGGCGAGGAGCTGTGCTGATGGGGGGGAGTAAAATAACTGAGGGGCTGTGCTGATGGGGGGAATAAAATGAGGGGCTGTGCAGATGGGGGAATTAAAATGAGGGAAGGGGCTGTGCTGATGGGGGAATACAATGACATGAGTGGCTATGCTGATGAGGGAATAAAATGAGGGCCTGTGCTAATAGGGAGAAAAAATTGAGGGGCTGTGCTGATGGCGGAATAAACTGAAGGGCTGTGCAGATTGGGGGAATAAAATGAGCGGCTGTGCTGAAGGGAGGAATAAACTGAGGGGCTGTGCAGGGGAGGAATAAAATGAGGGGCTGTGCAGATGGGGTGATAAAATGAGGGTATAGGCACTGCTACTAGGGAGAATAAAATGAGTGAGTGGCTGTGTTGATGGGGAATAAAATGAGGGGTTGTGCAGTTTGGGGGAATAAACTGAGGGGCTGTGCTGATGACGCAATAAACTGAGGGGCTGCTGATAGGAAGAATAAACTGAGGGGATGTGCAGGTGAGGAATAAAATGAGAGGCTGTGCAGATGGGGGAATAAAACGAGGGTTCTGCAGATGACGGCAATAAAATGAGGGTCTGTGCATACGGGTGCGAATAAACAGAGGGGCCGTGCATGTGGGGATAAACTGATAGTTTATGCAGATGGGGGAATAAACTGATGTGCTGTGCAGATGGGTGAATAAGCTGAGGGGCTGTGCAGAGGGGTGAAATGAGGGGCTGTTCAGATGGGTGGGAATAAACAGAAGGGTGGTACAGATGGGGGGAATAAACTGAGGGTCTGTGTATATGGGGGGAATAAACTGTGGGCCTGTGTGGAGGGGTGATAAAATGTTGAGCTGTGGAGATTGGAGGAATAAACTATGTAGTTGTGCAGATAGAGGGAATAAGCTGAGGGACTCTGCAGAGAGGGAAATAGCTGAGGGGCTGTGCAGTCTGGCATAACATGAGAGGTTTTGCAGGGGGCATGAATAGAGAGGCAGTGTGGGGGAAATGAAATGAGGAGCTGTATGGGGGCCATGAAATGACGGGCTGTGGAGGGGGGACAGCAAAGTATATGAGAAACTGTGGTGACCATACAGTATATGAGGCTGTGAAGGACATTATACTGGGGCTGTGATCACCATATTGGATAGGGGATTGTGGTGAATATCATACTGTTTGAGGTGTTGTTTTTGCGCCATAATACTTTATGGGGTGTTGTGGGGACCATCATAGTATAGCCATGGTATAGGTCGTGGTTTATAAAGGCAGATGGTGTGGCAGTTATAGCTGATAATGTAGACAGTGTGGAGGCCATATATCGTAGGAGGCTTATTTAGGGTCATAATATGGACAGATATTTTTATGCAGAGGGCATTTTAATAAAACTCTTATTTTTAAGGGCACTTTGTTGGGGTGTGCTGCAAAAGACCGGAGAAGAGGGAGGTCTGCAGAGAAAAGCTCTGGATGTGAAAATTCATCATGGCATCTAGACAATATGGAGATGAAAAAAAGAGGCGACTCCAGAGAAGATGCAATCTATAAGGTACCTGGATGTAAATGTTTATTTGTGATACTGACTAATTCTCATCAGTACTATGGTTCATGCATGGTCTGCATTCTGATGATTGCTGTGAATAACAACTCCCAGTATCTCCTTACCATTGTTAAGTACATACTGGGAGTTGTAGAGTTGTAATTTCATGCAATACAGTTGTTTATGGGGCTGACTTGATATTACAATTGATTGTTTTACTAAGCTTGGTTCCTGTATTCAAGTACTCTTGGTTCTGGTCATGTTTCCATGTACTTATGAAGTTTCTGGTGACGTATTAATTTGCTGATGGTGGTTCTGGTGACGTAGTCAATTACTGATGGTGGGTCTGTTCATATATTCATGTACTGATAGTGGATCTAGTAATGCATTTATGTACTAGTAGTGGTTCTGGTCACACATTCATGTACTGATGGTGGTTCTAGTGATGTATTTGATTACTGATGACGTTTCTGGCTCCATGTTCATGTACAATTGATGACTCTGGTGCTCTAATTATGTACTGATGATGATTGTTGTTTCATATTCATGTACTGATGACGGTTCTGGTGATGAATATATCACCAGAATTATCATCACTACAGGAATATAGTACCAGAACAACCATTACTACACAAATATGCCACCAGAACCGGAATACATCACCAGAACCACCGTCAGTTCTGTTCAAGCTATGTTTGTTGCACGATGGATGCAAAAACCATCAGACATACCCCTTTATTTATAATGGAGGTCTGTTTATTTTCCGTTAGGGTATTTGTCAAATGCTGGACACTTTAATTAAAATCAAACAGCCCTGATTATAGTTATGCTTTATTATTTTCCTTAACTATCCATGGGTTCTACATTTAAAATATTGGATGTCAGGGATCTCTATTTTTTTCTTCTGTATTTGTATAAATGGTCCCCAAAAAATGATTGATTCTGTATTTAACTTTGATATTGCTCTCCCTGTTAAGTCACATTCCTAAAGTACACCACTTTTTTTAACTTTTGATTACTTTTTTTGTCAAAAAAGGTAACAATTCTAATGGAAGTTGTCATCAGAGCTTGCTACCTAACTCATCGGAGGGGAAGGGGGAATGTGCATTAGGGGTCCTGTTACCTTTGTTTCTTAGCCATTCCTTTGCTTTAGGGTGGGGGGGCACCATTGGCTTCATCTGCCTAGGACTCCAAAATACTTTGTCCTGGCTCCGTACACCAGAATGGGAGCTTGAGGGTTAACTCTTAAACTTGTTACCTAGTTGCTACCTTCCATGAGCCTGGACTCACACTATTTAATCCTTTGACTTTCACCACTTAGAAAAGGGCTGATGTGGTTAACTGGAAACCTGAGGCAATGATAAAGGAACACTGCTGATCTTACCCTATATTGGTTCAGCCTGATCTAGAATTTCTTTTCATGGTCAAGGTGTGGGTAGATGCCTCTGAAATTGGAGTTGGAGTGGTGTTACAGGGTACATCATCTCTCACTAAACTTTGTCGGTGTGTCTTATTTTCCAAGAGGTCTTCATCCCCTGAAAAGAATATTGTGAAGTATTGTCAATCAAATGGGTCTTCTAAGAAATTGCACCCCTTTCCTTGAACATGCCAACCATAAAGTCACTTATCATAGGCCACAAAAATCTTACATATGTCTATTAAATCAAAAGAACAGAACGTTAGGCAAGTTGCATGACTTTATTCCTCTCTAGAATTTGATTTTGTGGTGCCATTTTAGGCCGGTACTAAGAACTCTAAAGCCAATGCTCTACTTAGTATTTTCTGTCCATCATAAAACAAAAATTTCCAACTAGCTCCGATTGTTGTGGAGAGTTTGGTCGTGTCTTCTATGTCCCTAGAACTGATGACGGAGATTCATAGATCCCAAGATTTAGCGCCTCCCACTGCTAGTACCAAAAAAATAATTTGTTATATCCCAATTTCATATGCAAATTTTTCAGGAATCCCATGATTCAGTGGTCATTGGTCAACCTTGGATTAATATTACTTTTCGACTAGGAACCAGAAATCTTTGGTTGTCTACCATTTTTTGGGATTACATGGAAAATATTATTACATGTGAAGCCTGCACCCGACCCAAATTGCACCTAAACAGTCCTGATGGACTTCAGCAATTCTTACCTTCACCTAAAGGTCATTGGACTCCATGGACTTCATCACTGACCTCCCATCCTCTAAAGGGAAGACTGTGATTTGGGTGGTGGTGGACAGATTCAGTAAACAGTGTCATTTTCTACTTCTGTCTAGGTTGCCTAACTCCTAAACCTTATGTAGATTAAATAAGGTTATTAAATACATTGGCCTTAATTCATTAAAATCACGTTCACGCTAGTTTCAATCAGCTGTTCCAAACTGGGCAGAGTTGAGGTGGGACAGGCGCATGACCCCACAGCTCTTCTAATTCATGACAAGATGTGGCATTCCTTACTCCAAACTTCTTATTCCTTTTCCTTGGGATTATATAGGATTTTGTTTCCAACTTGGGGATCTAGCTCACTTCTGAATTTTGTGAGGACATCCTGTAAAAAGATCAATATTGATTTGCCCTTTTCATACACTTACCACGCAGAGACCTATGGTCAGACTGAACGTGCCAACGAAACTCTAGAGCCATCTCTCAAATGTTATGTCTCTGGCCGTCAATCTGACTGGATGAAATATCTTCCTTTAGATGAGCCACACTCTGATTCATGCTGCCCATGGTTTGGCCAACATGAATTGATTGTCAATTCACAAGCTTTCCTGACACATACCTCCCCGATTTATAACAAAAGGACATACCTTGGAGCTGCTTTCACATTTTGTATCTTTGTTGGCTTGCCCATCTTTCCCCTAAACTTTCATTTTTTTCCACTAAAAATGCCAAAATAATCTAATAATGAACAAACATTGTGCGCTGCATATTACACAGTATACATAGTGCAGTCTACAAACTGCAAGAAAGAAACAAGCAATATGATTTATTGAGTCGCTTGCTTGCAGCGCCTAAGCAGAGAAACATCAGGGAACAGCGCCACCAAGTGGCCCAGTGAAAAAACTGACAAAACTGTGAATATCATTTACTAACCGCAAATTTTATTCTTTAGAGTAAAGCTATAAAACTGTGCAATAACACAAAAGGACACTTGCGATACTCAAATTGATGTTACAAGCAAGTCCAAACTATTACATTTTTGCTTTTCCCATGTTTATTTTTTATTTTGTTACCTGTTTTGCGCACTCAGGACTTCTTCACATTCTCCGTTTTTACCATGATTTTTTCCACTTGTTTTTGCAGAGGAAAAAAATGCAGTTTTATAGTACCAGCAAAGTGAATGGGATTACTGAAATCTGACACACATGCTATTTAATCAAACTTTTATCAGAGTATCTGCATAGTGTGATCTGATTCTCTTGGATGAGAAGATAGAGAAGAAAAATGTCTCCATTTTCCCTATTCTGTGAGTTTGAGGAAATCGGACTGCACTTAGATGTCATCTGAGTGCAGTCCGATATTTCCCAGGCGCTCATTGACTTGCATGGCAGAATGCAATCCAAATAACAAACTTGGACATACTGCCGCAACAGTTTCTGTCCGAGGAAAAGAATCTGACATGTGCACGGCCCAATAGACTAACATTGATCCGAGTGCGATCCGATGTTTTGTCAAATCGCACTCAGACTGCAATCAGTCCGCAGCTGCCCTAAAAGAACAGAAAAAAAACAAGTAACTTCAAAAAGGGTATATTTTACTCATCATCGTTCCTGTCCACATTCTGTTTTATACTGCAGAAAAATCTGCGCGTAACAATTATTTTGTCACTCCAAGAGCGTCATGACGTGGCCACATGGAAGGCTTTTCCAATAGAGTTGCAGGTGCTCCTATGTATGCTAGGAATTTCCCTCCCTCTCTGGGACATCACATCCGAAAACCATTTATTTGACTACAGTGGCCAGGTAATCCCATGCAGTCCTCCTTTACGCCGGGGTCACACTTGCGAGTGTGATGCGAGAAACTTGCGTGAGTCTCTCGCATCAGTACCAAGCACTGCCGCCGACACTCAGGACTGGAGTGTGCGGCTGCATTATTTCTATGCTGCCGCACGCTCCGGTCCCGTGTGCCGGCGGCAGTGCCGGGTATTTAAACATGCCTCAATCACACCTATCCTCAAAAAGCCCTCTCTTGACCCATCCTCTGTATCTAGCTATCGCCCTATATCACTTCTCCCCTATGCCTCAAAACTACTGGAACAACACGTCTATTTTGAACTGTCCTCCCATCTATCTTCCTGCTCCCTTTTCGACCGCTTACAATCAGGCGTCCAGTCACACCACTGCACTGAAACTGCCCTAACTAAGGTCACCAATGACCTATTAACCGCCAAGAGCAAGTGACACTTCTCTATCCTCCTCCTCCTGGACCTGTCCTCTGCCTTTGACACAGTGGACCATTCCCTATTAGTACAGACCCTCTCATCCCTTGGCATCACAGACTTTGCCCTATCCTGGATCTCGTCATACCTAACTGACCGAACATTCAGCGTCTCCCATTCACACACCACCTCCTCATCTCGCCACCTATCTGTCGGAGTCCCGAAAGGTTCAGTTCTAGGGCCCCTGCTCTTCTCCATTTACACTTTTGGCCTGGGACAGCTCATAGAATCTCACGGCTTTCAGTATCATCTCTATGCTGATAATACACAGAGCTACATCTCTGGACCAGATATCACCACCCTACTAGCCAGAATCCCTCAATGTCTATCAGCTATTTCATCCTTCTTCTCCAATAGATTTCTAAACCTTAACATGGACAAAACAGAATTCATCGTCTTTCCCCCACCTCACGCGACCCCCCCAACGAACCTATCCATTACAGTAAACAGCTGCCCACTCTCCCCAGTCCCACAAGCTCGCTGTCTCGGGGTAATCCTTGACACTGATCTCTCCTTCAAACCGCACATCCAAGTCCTTTCCACTTCCTGCCACCTTCAACTCAAAAATATTTCACGGATCCGTACATTCCTAAACCAAGAATCTGCAAAAACTCTAGTCCAGAGGTATCAAACTGCATTCCTCGAGGGCCGCCAACAGGTCATGTTTTCAGGATTTCCTTAGCATTCCACAAGGTGCTGGAATCATTCTATGCAGGTGATTAAATTATCACCTGTGCAATACAAGGAAATCCTGAAAACATGACCTGTTGGCGGCCCTCGAGGAATGCAGTTTGACACCTCTGCCCTAGTCCATACCCTCATCATCTCCCGCCTCAACTACTGTAACCTCCTGCTC
The DNA here is from genome assembly GCF_051348905.1 of Ranitomeya variabilis. Taxonomy (NCBI): domain Eukaryota; kingdom Metazoa; phylum Chordata; class Amphibia; order Anura; family Dendrobatidae; genus Ranitomeya; species Ranitomeya variabilis. The sequence continues at coordinate 209,508,877 of NC_135236.1, read as the reverse complement.
TGTGGCCTCCCCTCTAAAGGTACCTTCACACTGAACAACTTAACAACGATATCGCTAGCGATCCGTGACGTTGCAGCGTCCTGGATAGCGATATCGTTGTGTTTGACATGCAGCAGCGATCAGGATCCTGCTGTGACATCGTTGGTCGGAGCTAGAAGGCCAGCACCTTATTTCGTCGCTGGATCACCCGCTGACATCGCTGAGTCGGCGTGTGTGACGCTGATTCAGCGATGTCTTCACTGGTAACCAGGGTAAACATCGGGTTACTAAGCGCAGGGCCGCGCTTAGTAACCCGATGTTTACCCTGGTTACCAGTGTAAATGTAAAAAAAAAAAACACTAAATACTTACATTCCGATGTCTGTCGCGTCCCCCGGCGTTCTGCTTCCCTGCACTGTGTCAGCGCCGGCCGGCCGTAAAGCAAAGCACAGCGGTGACGTCACCGCTCTGCTTTATGGCCGGCGCTTACAGTGCAGGGAAGCAGAACGCCGGGGAACACAACAGACACCGGAATGTAAGTATGTAGTGTTTGTTGTTTTTTACATTTACACTGGTAACCAGGGTAAACATCGGGTTACTAAGCGCGGCCCTGCGCTTAGTAACCCGATGTTTACCCTGGTTACCCGGGGACTTTGGCATCGTTGGTCGCTGGAGAGCTGTCTGTGTGACAGCTCTCCAGCGACCACACAGCGACGCTGCAGCGATCGGCATCGTTGTCTAGATCGCTGCAGCGTCGCTAAATGTGACGGTACCTTAACACTCTCGCACCCCTCCAATCTATTCTAAACTCCGCTGCCCAACTAATCCACCTGTCCCCCCGCTATTCCCCGGCCTCTCCCCTCTGTCAATCCCTTCACTGGCTCCCCATTACCCAGAGACTCCAGTACAAAAGCCTAAACATGACATACAAAGCCATCCACAATCTGTCTCCTCCATTCATCTGTGACCTCATCTCCCGGTACTTTCCTGCACGCAACCTCCGATCCTCACAAGATCTCCTTCTCTACTCCACTCTTATCTCCTCTTCCCACAATCGCATACAAGATTTCTCTCACTCATCACCCCTACTCTGGAACATATCAGACTTTCACCTACCATCGAAACCTTCAAAAAGAACCTGAAGACCCACCTCTTCCGACAAGCCTACAACCTGCAGTAACCACCGATCGACCAAACCACTGCACGACCAGCTCTATCCTCGCCTACTGTATCCTCACCCATCCCTTGTAGATTGTGAGCCCTCGCGGGCAGGGTCCTCACTCCTCCTGTACCAGTTGTGACTTGTATTGTTCAAGATTATTGTACCTGTTTTTATTATGTATACCCCTCCTCACATGTAAAGCGCCATGGAATAAATGGCGCTATAATAATAAAAATAATAATATTGATGCGAGAGACTCGCTCGAGTTTCTCACATCACACTAGCAAGTGTGACCCCCGGCCTTACTCTCATCCTTTCCCAAATAGTCCTGACATGGCCTCCTACAGCCAGCATCTGGCTGTAGTGTATGTGTGTCTGCATGTGTGTCTCCGCACAAAATCTCCTTTCTATCATTTGAGGTGAGAACAACATATGCATTCATCATCATACATTAGAATAGGCAATATTATAATGTCTGGATAACTGGTTCTCTGTCTCACAAAGCTTTTTGTTAGTCTAAGGCCACGTTCACACATTCAGTATTTGGTGAGTTTTTTACCTCAGTATTTGTAAACCTAAACCAAGAGTGGGTGATAAATACAGAAGTGGTGACGTATTTCTATTATACTTTTCCTCTGACTGTTCCTCTCCTGGTTTTGGCTTATAAATACTGATTTAACATACTGACCAAATACTGAACGTGGTCGGATGTTCCCAGTTTGTTTTTTCTCACTGTTTTTCTCTTCAGTCGTGGATCCATGCAGCAATTCTACCACGAAGCTTTGAAGCATAGCGTTCCCTGGACAGCTGATGATGAGATGTATCTTCGGCTTGAACTCAGTGAACCATTTATTTCTGCTAATAGGCAATTTCTGACTTTAAAAACTTAGGCTCCATGCACTCCATGTTTGTCCCTACAATTATTATATACTAGATGGAGGCCCAATGCTACCGCATCGGGAGGACGGTAATGTCACGATGGGGGCAGGCATGCAGCGCTGTTGATGCCTAATGGCATCCTGTGATAATCTAATGACTTTTGCATCAGGGGACTCATGTGCTTGACGCCTACGCTTATATGCATTGTTTTTCTCCCAGCGATGCTGTTGCTCTTCAAGAGTCTCATTTGCCCTTTGTTGTCTTTGACGTTGTGCCTTTGCTGCTTTCCTTTCATTGTCATTGGTGTACTTTTTATGAGGAGCCATGTTGGCATCGATATTTTCTTTTTAAAGGGGTTTAACCACGAACAAAAGTTAATTTTAAAAATTGTCTGTGTCTGACCGTTTACCGAACATACCACAGCTCCTGGGCAGGAAGGAAGCAAAAGACAATACTGACATTACAGCAGGAGATCGCAGAGGATACATTTTGTGAGGTAAAATTTTTTTAAAAATCGTCAGGGAAATATTTTACCTTACAAAATGAATCCACTGTGATCCCCTGCTCTAATGTCAGTATTGTCTTTTGCTTCCTCCCCTGCCTAGGAGATGTGGTATGTTCCATAAATAGACACAGACAATTTTTAAAATGAACTTTTGTTCGTGGGAAAACCCCTTTAATGTGACAGGCTTCCTCTGCCTGTAGACACATCGCGCATCTGCCGCCGGGATCAGCTGAATGATTCAGTGTACCTGCGCGTAATTTGTAGAGGCACAGTAAATCAGACCTCTGCCATCTTTGTGCAGACAGATAGCGGCGGTCACATTAAAACTGTGCATGCGCCCCTCCTGTACAACGATGGCGGCAGTCAGTAAATCATTCGGCTGATCCCGGCGGTAGTGTGTTTGCGACGGTGTTCCACTGGTTGTACCGTGCAAGAGGCTGCGTAAGTGTGAGAGTGTGTGAGTGTGAATGTGAGTGTGTGAGTGAGACTGTGTGTGAATGTGAGTGTGTGAGTGTGAGTCTGTGTGTGAATGTGAGTGTGTGAGTGTGTGTGAATGTGAGTGAGAATGTGAATCTGAGTGTGTGTGTGTGAGTGTGAGCATGTGAGTGTGAATGTGAGTGTGAGTGTAAGTGTGTGAGTGTGTGTATGTGTGAGTGTGAGAGGGTGAGTGTGTGAGTATGTGTGTGTGAGTGTGTATGTATGAGTGTAAGTGTGTTTGAGTGTGAGTGTGTGTGTGTGGGGTGACGGTGTTCCGCTGGTGGTATCGCGCAATAAGTTGGTACCAGCAGCCGTTTCCATATTGAGACACCCATCACTTGGGTGTCCCAATATGATGGTCGGTGAACTTCCTCCGCTTGGAATTCTGGGATACGGTGACATCTGGACAGAACAGAAAATGAAAACATCACAAGGCAATTATATAAATAGATGAAGCAACTTTGTAACCACTATTGTCTAAATTATCATAACATTTTGTAACAGCTCCTATGCAAATTTGTGTCTCCATAGTAACAACAAAGAAACTCTTTGTAGTCTGACTTTTCCGCCTGTGCCTTACTTCTTGCTGATCTTAGCAATAGTTTCTCTATGTATAATTAATAAACCAGGTTTCAGAATTTACAACACCTAAACATGACTAGATCAAATAACTTAAAAGCAGAAATTGACCTAAAAATGCTGCTCTCCATGACAGATTGCATTGCTGAAGTTCAGAAGACTTTTTAACCCATTAACAACAGGGCCGTTTTCCATTTTTTCATTTTTGTTTTTTTTTCATCCCCCTTTTTCAAAGAGCCAGAACTTTTTAATATTGCCGTCAATATAGCAGTATGAAGGATTGTTTTTTGCGATGTGAGTTGTGCTTTTGAATAGCACCATTGACTTTCCCATATATTGTAATGGAAACGGGAAAGAAATTCCAAGTGCAGTGAAATTGCAAAAAAGTGGCCTAGCACCTCCAAATTAATATGGATGGATTAACATCATGATAGCAAATATGGGAATAATATCTCATGCCTGGGACCTCCAAGGATGAAGATATACTGAAAGTTAGGGATCTCATAACTTTGTAAAGACCTAGCCACATCCCATCACCAGCCCCCCACATGAGCTCACCAGTGCGCTGTGGTTCTCTCCGTTGCTTCCTCGAGAGCTTCCCTCATCTAAGCTCTGAGCTGTATCCGTGACACAGGTTTAGTACATTTCTTTTGCTTCGTCTTTTTATTTTATGTGATTGTATCTACTGTACTGTTTTATTCTCATTTTGTAACATCTTTTGTATATTTTTTATAAACACTGCCTATTTTGTGGATTAAATATATAAAAAATGTAATAGCTTTGTTCCTCTTGCTCTATAAACTGCACCCCTGAAGTTATACACTATCCGTCGGTTGTCCAATTGGCCTGTATAAATGATTGGTTGTGATTTTTCGTGGGTTATTGGGAAGCCTTTTGGTGATTGTAACTGAGTATATATACAGTAGCGGAAACAAGTATTTGATCCCTTGCTGATTTTGTAAGTTTGCCCTCTGACAAAGACATGAACAGTCTATAATTTTAAGGGCAGGTTAGTTTTAACATTGAGAGATAGAATATCAAAAATAAAATCTAGAAAATCACATTGTGTAAATTATATAAGTTTGTTTGCTCTTTGCAGTGAGAAATAAATATTTGATCCCCTACCAGCCATTAAACGTTCTGGCTCCTACAGACCAGACGCTCCTAATCAACTCATTACCTGCATTAAAGACAACCGTCTTACATAGTCACCTTTATAAAAGACTCCAGACAACAGATTCAATTAATCAGTCAGACGCTAACCTCTACAACATCGGCAAGACCAAAGAGCTTTATAAGGATGTCAATGACAAGATCATAGATCTGCACAAAGCTGGAATGGGCTACAACACCATAAGTAAGATGCTGTAGCATAGTAACATAGTTAGCAAGGCCGAAAAAAATACATTTGTCCATCCAGTTCAGCCTATATTCTGCTGGGTGAGAAGGAAACAACAATAAGAAAATGGAAGAAATACAAAATGACTGTCAATCGACATTGATCTGGGGCAGCATGCTGTAGAGATCAGATTGAAGAATCCATTTTGTCTTCCTCTACTCAGAGACGTATATGAAGAAACTTGAGCAAGGTAGACATATTTCCTTTTATGGACGCATTCCTTTGCCATATTGTAACCTGCATTCCAGAAGTGAACGTTATCAGTAGAATAGATACTCTTTGTTAGAGAATATGAGCCCTTGTACGCATGTCTGTAAATGCTTATCTCATTCCTATATAAACAGGAGGGGTGAGCCCAGTGAGTCAGAGGCGAGCTCCTGAGCGATCCCTGCATATGATCACACATCTCTTGTGCTGTGTGTTATTACTTGGATCTCTCTACATCAGTAAGCCGGGGACTGATAAGGACTCAACATTTCCTGGCGCTCGAACAGGGACCCGAGGTGAGAGTATTTACTCAAGATTTACCTGCGGATACGGACAACGGAGATCTGGGATAATGGACGGCAAATGAAAAAAAACCTGGCCAGGTAAGAGACATTATTAGTTCTCTTTTATCTGCCCTGTATTATCCGAAAGATCTCTATGAGCCGTGTCATGCTGGGTTAGTCTAGTAGTGAGTAGATACCTATAGAACTCGGGTTACCATATTGTATAGATTTATGAGTCTAGTCCCTGGCAGTGTGTGAACAGTGTGTGAACAGTGTGTGAACAGTGTGTGAACAGTGTGAAGGTTGTGACATGTTGTGAAAGAAGAATAGAAGTACGTAGAACAATAAGCCACGATTGTTAGAACAAGGTTATTGGTGAAGTCAGCCTAACTGGGTTATGAGGTAGCGTCCTTCTGGGAGACCTCCGCCCATGCTTGACTCTCCTATAGAACTTGTTTCTACATTCCCTGGATAAGGTGTGATAGAATGAGCCCAGGACGCGGTTTTCATGAGCCTGGGACAAGTATGCTAACTGACACAGAAAGTTTTGTGATCTGTATGGTGTTGCTGGGTCTGTGTGCATAATAGCACTTAAGTACGTCCTGCATATTAGAAGAAACAGAGCAAACAAGCCCTTCAATATTTTAGCTCCCTAGGAGAGAAGGCAACGAGACGCCACCAACAGAGGAAGTGGTTGTCCAAACGTCACCTGGGGTAGAAATAGCAAATATTGAAAGGATATTTTAGCTCCCTAGGAGAGAAGGCAACGAGACATCACCACAGTGATTGTCCAAACGTCACCTGGGGTAGAAATAGCTAAAATGAGAAATAAACAGACCAAAACTGTTTTAGGACAAGTGGAAGCAGCAGATATCATACAGGAAAGATGTGGAAAGGCAGTCAGAAGTCAGATTAGAAGAGTAAGAGGAAAATTGGGAATTTCAGAAGCACTTATGTTCAGTACAGAATGGGAAAGACTGAGTAAAGAACGAGGTGGAATTATCAAAGACAATGGGTGGGAAGAAATCATACACTGTATGATAGAGGTCTCAAAAAAAACAGCTAAAGAGGAGAATTGGAAGTATGATCCAGACACTTCCAAATGGATCATGGGAAAGGGAAAAAGTTGTAATATAATCCCACCACCTTACCTAGATCCAAAAGCCCAATCATTTGTACCATCTGGAAGAACAGAAGGAGGAAAACAGAGGGAAAGGGGATCTACGGGTGTGATTATGCAGAAATTTGGGCAAAGTATTGAAGAATATAGTCAAGAACTAGAAAATAGCTTTAGGGATGAAGGATTGGATATGACTGATGCTTCAGTAAGGAGACTTTTTACAAAACAATTAATAGAGGGGTTAGATCCGAAAATCAGAGAAAAATTTAAATCCTCTACTCCAGATTGGAGAACAATTGAACAACCAAATATTGTGAAACAACGATGTTTAGGAATAGCCATGGATATGAGAGAGAATCATAAGCCTGTTAGAATAGCACAAGCTAATACAGGAGGAAGAGTGAGACACAATTTTCCTTGCCACTACTGTAAAAAGCCAGGTCATTTCCAAAGAGAGTGCAGGAAAAAGTTGGCAGATATAAAGTCAGGCAAATTTGTTCCCAGAAATAACCCTCCCCAAACGGACAACCAGCAGAAATCTACCATCATAGATGGTCCCATACCAGATTCAGATTGACTCGATGTGTTACAAACTTCCCTACCAGCTAGAAGACCTATGATTCAGGTGAATGTGGGGGGGAGAGAGATTCCATTTTTGATAGATACAGGTGCAACTTCCTCAATTTTGAATCAAGATTTTCTTCCAAATCCGGAAGATATTTCAGAACAAACAACTTTTGCTGAGGGTTATGATGGGGTAATTCGAACACTGCCATATACTGTGCCCCTAGAGGTCTCGTTAGGACCTAAATGTTTTGCATCCAGATTTTTGTATGCCAGAGGTGCCCCAACATGTTTGTTAGGAACTAATGTACTAAAGAAATTAGAAGCTAACATCAATTTTAGGGACGATGGCACAGTTATGTTGACTATCCCTGATGATGCAGAATCATTAGAACAATATGTCAGAATTCAGGCTTTTGAGGATTATACTGAAGAAAAAGAGTACACCACAGATCTAGATCTCTCAACGGTCCCAGAAACACTGTGGGCACAGGGTGACACTGATGTGGGATTATTACATATCTCTCCTGTAAAATTATCTGTGCAACCAGGAACTGTTCTCCCACAGCTCAGACAATACCCTGTGAGTGCCCAGCAGGAATTAGCAATTACAAAACAGATAGAGGGATATAGAGAGAAAGGAGTTTTGGTAGAGATACAATCACCTGCTAACACTCCTCTTTATCCAGTCAAGAAGAGAACTCTTGATAAGGGTTCTATGCCCAAATATCGTATGGTACATGATCTAAGAGAAATAAACAAAGTTCTAGATCCAATCACCCCAGTTGTACCCAATCCTCATACGTTACTATCACAGATACCAGCCAGTTCTCAAGTGTTTACTGTAATAGATCTTTCAAATGCATTTTTCTCGGTTCCTTTACACCAAGACAGTTGGCATTTGTTTGCATTTACATTTAAGGGCAAACAGTTGGCGTGGACACGCCTTCCACAGGGAATGATACACTCCCCTACTCTTTATTCAAATGCCCTACAAACAGTTCTTCAAAGGTTTGAACCTGAATCACAGGTAGTAATTTTGCAGTATGTGGATGACCTACTACTTTGCTGCCCAGATCTAGAAACTGCAGAAAGGTCCACTGTGAGTTTACTATGTTTTCTAGAAAAAGAAGGGTGTAAAGTGAATAGACAAAAGCTACAAGTTTGTCAGATCAAAGTGGTCTTTCTAGGTCATTGCATTTCTCAAGGTAAAAAGCATCTTACACCTCAAAGAACTGAAGCAATAAGACAGATGAATGAGCCTAGAAATCATAAACAGCTACGAGCATTTTTAGGAATAGTGTCTCATTGTAGACAATGGATTATACATGCCAGTCAACTAATGCAATCACTGTATGACTGTGTAAAAAGTGAACCTTATTTGTTGACAAAAGAAGGTCAGATTTCGTTCCAACAATTAAAAGATGCCCTTGTTTCAGCTCCAGCGTTAGGGCTACCAGACTACACCAAACCATTTCAGCTTATGGCTGCAGAAGTTGATTCTCATGCTACAGGAGTTCTTACCCAGAAGCATGCAGGGAAACAAAGACCAATTGCATATCTTTCAGCAAGGTTAGATCCAGTAGCTAGGGCAGCGCCAACCTGTGTACGTGTGGTTGTTGCTGTCTCGCTATTGTTGGACAAAGCATCAGAAATTGTCCTAGAGTATCCACTCACAGTTCAAACTACGCATGATGTTTATGGGATATTAAACCAGGTCCAGCCAAAACACATTTCCATGGCCAGACATTTGCGGCTACAGTGTTCTTTGCTGCTCCCCTCTACTATCACATTTGCAAGGCTTCAGACTCTCAATTTAGCTACACTGCTACCTCTCGAGTCTGAAGGGGGGAATAAGGACACTGATCCACACGCAAATTTTTTCCCTACAGACACACATGATTGTACAGAGCTCATTTTACAAGAAACGGTAGGCTTACCCAATGTATCCGAAACACCACTTCAAAATCCAGATTTAGAGCTGTTTATAGATGGTAGTAGGTTTGCAGATGACACAGGTAATTTCCATACAGGGTATGCAGTTGTGTCAGAATCTGAAACTCTCAAAGCAGAACCTCTTCCACCGAAACAGTCTGCACAAGAAGCAGAACTAACAGCATTGATTGAAGCGCTAAAAATAGCTGAGAATCAGACAGCTAATATATACACTGATTCTAGGTATGCACATGGTATTGTGTTTGACTTTGGAGTAATCTGGAGAGCTAGAGGTTACATGACAGCGTCAGGCCAACCTGTAAAACATGCTTCTCTGATCAAACAGATCTTAGAGGCTGCACAAGAAACAAAAGAAGTAGCAGTAATTAAGGTAGCTGCACATGTGAGACTCGACACTAGGGAATCTAGGGGAAATGATAGGGCTGATAAAGCAGCCAAGGCAGCAGCGGTCAAACCCTTACAGCAGGTTCATACTGTAAACCCCACAGAAAATACTGAAGATAGACTGAGACAAGCACAGGAAGATGCAGGAGAAGAGGAGAGGGACAGGTGGAAAAAGGAAGGGGCAGAAGAACAAGCAGGAATTTGGAAGAAAGATGGACTAATATGTCTACCTAGAGCCTGGTACCCGATTGTAGTTGGTGGACTGCACCACCCTACTCATGTGTCTGCAAATGCAATGACACTGCTGGCAAAGCAAGTCTGGTTGGCTCCAGGTTTTGGCAACTATGCAAGAGACTATTGTGCTGCATGCGTTATATGCCTAACACATAATCCTGGACAGACAACAAAGACCCCTATGAAGCATCACGTCCGACCTCTCTATCCGTTTCAGCGATTACAAATAGACTTTATCCAGCTGCCAAAAAGTAATGGGTATGAGTATGTGTTGGTATGTGTGGACATGTTCTCGGGGTGGCCAGAGGCCTATCCAGTTCGGAAGGCTTCAGCTAAAAACACTGCTGTAAAGCTAGTTGCCGAACTGATACCCCGTTACGGTCTCCCTGAAGTGATCGAGTCAGATAGGGGTACTCATTTCACTGGAGAAATATTTCAAAATGTACTGAAAATGTTGGGTGTTGAAAGTCAGTTACACACTCCGTACCATCCTCAAAGTTCTGGTAAGGTGGAACGCATGAATGGAACTTTAAAATTAAAAATACAGAAAGCCATGGCTGAAACAGGAAAGCCTTGGACAGAATGCCTTCCACTGGCCCTTTACTCAATACGCAATACCCCAAGGGGTAAGACTAAACTGTCTCCATATGAAATTTTGTTTGGCAGGACTGCCAATTTAGGATGTTATTTTCCACAGCAACTTGTGTTAAATATTGAGTCATTGACTTCTTATGTGCAAAATCTTCAGAAACAATTAACTAAGGTGCATGCACAAGTTTTTGCTTCCCTTCCAGATCCTGACAACATTGAAGGAAGTCACAAGTTGGAACCAGGTGATCAAGTCTATGTAAAAAGACACACCAGAAAGGCTCTTGAACCAAGATTTGACGGACCCTTCCAAGTCCTGTTGACAACACCTACATCAGTCAAGCTTGAAGGAAAGGCATCATGGATACATGCAAGCCATTGCAAAAGAGCAGTATAAAACTCATAACATTGATGTTAATAGTATTAACCTCAACGGAGGCATGGGATAAACTGAATTCTCTAACCCCTTTGAACAATAGATTCGTACAACATCATAGAAAATTAGTACATGACTTGTTAAATAATACACAACCCCTAGCAGATTGTTGGATCTGTACCCATTCACCAGTATCAGCCACAAGTATACCTTTTCTAGCAGTTCCCGTGTCAGTTGAAGAAATATTCGCTTGGCCTAATTGTTCAGACAACCTGGCCAACAACCAAATTGGTAATACTAGGCTGTGGAATACTACAATCGCCATACCAGTTGTGGGATGGGTAGAATTTCCTTGGTGGCAGGGTAATCTTACAGGAAGAATAGGCAACTTACAATATTTTGCATTCAGGGGAGGAAAATGGGTACCTAGAAATAAGACTGGATTAACTGATTTAGGACAGGTCCCCACTGAAAATCTACAGCTCAGTTTCAGTACAACCACCGACTCTTCTTATGCTTTCAAACCTACAATGTTGGAAAGGTACATACATAATAGAAAATGGGAACATTCTGCGTTGTTCCCCCAAGGTGATGCAAACAGTTGTACAAGCAAACCGGGGAACCTGGTTTGTAATGAATCCGATGAGTATATCAGAGGAATGCCTTTATGTGGGAATCCCGCAGCCGGGTACTGTAGCCCCTTGGGACAAAAACCCTCTTGGTGTATGCTTCAGAATGTATCTAGATTTGTGGATTTGGCTCACAGATTGGTATTGCAGCACTCAGCACTATGGGATCTGCCTGAAGGTACATTTTGGATATGCGGAGAAGGAGCATATAAATGGCTTCCCGTAGGTATAAAGGGTACTTGTACATTAGGACGCCTAACCCCGGCTACTTTCATAATTTCAAATAAACAAGTGAATATGCAAGCCGTGCCCAAGCACACACTGTATAAAAGAGCTGCAGATAACTCACCACGTCCCTCAGGGAGACCACACATAGTGCAAATGGGTATAGCCAATAAAATTGTCAGTTCTATTTTTATTTATCCTATGTTAACACAAATGTGGGATAAATTAGTTAGAGCCACGGATTATTTAGATGATCAGATCTGGGATATATTGGATATACTAAACACTAGTATAGCTGTACAGAATCAGCTTATAATAGTCGTCAACCAACATACCCTGGTATTGGATTATCTAACTGCCTCACAAGGGGGTATGTGTCAAATCATCGGACCCACCTGCTGTCATTATATAGACCCGAATAGTACGATGAGTATGACATTCAAATTAAAGGATGTACAACGACTCAGAGATCAGTATGATAAAGACAATGACCAGAATAAGGATAGCTGGTGGTCTGATACTTTCTCTTTTCTCAACCCAGCCAACTGGTTCAGAGGAATCGGCGGGTGGGTTGCTGGGATCATGCAGAGCATAATACATATAGTTATGATTATTGTAGTCATATACGTACTATTCCAGATTGTGCTCAAGAGTATCTCAGTATGCACAGATAAATTTTGTGTAATAGATGCAAGAGTATAAATTTTCTTCTTCATTCTTATGTTATCCTCTAGTGATTCTAATTAATATTACTGTACTAATTTTTGTTTTTATATTTTAGTATACTTATTGCAGAACAAAGAAAAGGTTGTGAGAGTTAAACGGAAGAATTGATAGTAGATTTGATTCTCTTATTGAATACAAGCGTGTACATGTGTAATACCAAAAATAAAGGCTTTGTCTTTGGCCCTGTGGTAATCTAAAATATGGATATGTTAAAGGGGGATTTGTGATAGATTATAAAAGGAATATGTCAAAGGGGGGAATTGTAGAGATCAGATTGAAGAATCCATTTTGTCTTCCTCTACTCAGAGACGTATATGAAGAAACTTGAGCAAGGTAGACATATTTCCTTTTATGGACGCATTCCTTTGCCATATTGTAACCTGCATTCCAGAAGTGAACGTTATCAGTAGAATAGATACTCTTTGTTAGAGAATATGAGCCCTTGTACGCATGTCTGTAAATGCTTATCTCATTCCTATATAAACAGGAGGGGTGAGCCCAGTGAGTCAGAGGCGAGCTCCTGAGCGATCCCTGCATATGATCACACATCTCTTGTGCTGTGTGTTATTACTTGGATCTCTCTACATCAGTAAGCCGGGGACTGATAAGGACTCAACAATGCTAAATCTAACCTCGATCCTTGATCATGAGAAAAGTGAGAGATCAGCCTAAAACTACACGGTGGGAACTTGTTAATGATTTTAAGGCAGATGGGACCACAGTCACTAAGAAAACCATCGATAACACATTACGCCGTAAAGATTTAAAATCCTGCAGTGCCTGCAAGTTCCCCCTGCTCAAGAAGGTACATGTGCCGGCCCGTCTGAAATTTGAAAATGAACACCAGGATGTTTCTGTAAGTGGTTGGGAGAAGGTGCTGTGGTCAGATGAGACAAAAATTGAGGTATTTAGCATTAACTTGACTCGCCGTGTTTGGAGGAAGAGAAAAGAGAAATGCTGCCTTCGACCCAAAGAAAACCATCCCTACTGTCAAGCATGGAGGTGGAAACATTATGTTTTGGGGGCGTTTATCTGCTAAGGGCACAGGACTACTTCACTGCATCAATGGGAGTATGGATGTAGCCATATACCGTAAAATCCTGAGTGACAACCTCCTTACCTCTGCCGTGGGTCGTGGCTGGGTGTTCTAGCAAGACAATGACCCAAAACATACAGCCAAGGCAACAAAGGAGTGGTTCAAAAAGAAGCACATTAAGGTCATGGAATGGCCTAGCCAGTCTCCAGACCTTAATCCCATAGAAAACTTATAGAGTGAGTTGAAGATACGAATTTCCAAGCAACAGCCTCAAAATCTTAATGACTTATAGATGATCTGCAAAGAGGAGTGGACCAAAATTCCTTCTGACATCTGCACAAACCTCATCATCAATTACAAAAAACATTTGACTGCTGTGCTTGCCAACAAGGGTTTTGCCACCAAATATTAAATCTTGCTTGCCAGAGGGATCAAATACTTATTTCTCACTGCAAAATGAAAATAAATGTATATAATTTATACAATGTGATTTTCTGAAATTTATTTTTGATATTTTATCTCTCAATGTTAAAATTAACCTACCCTTAAAATTATAGACTGTTCATGTCTTTGTCAGCGGGCAAACTTACAAATTCAGCAAGGGATGAAATACTTATTTCCCCCACTGTATATATTACATGCATTGGAATCGGATGTGTATGTACTATACGTTCCCTGTTAGCTCCCTAATATCTTAGATAATAGTGAAACAGCGACGGCCTCAACCATCAATCATCATCCATTTGCATAATTGTCTTCTTGACGATTGGAGGCAGCAGAGTGCTGGTTCGTGATCATTTAGTAACAGCAGTGAGATATCTGCAGGATCTCCCGATTATTCCCTTACACCGATTGGAAGAATTAATTTTATATTTTGATAGATCGAACATTTCTGAACGCAGCAATACCAAATAAGTGTAATTTTTTTTATTGTTTTGTTTTCAATGGGGCAAAGGGGTGTGATTTGAACTTTTGCGTTTTTTTCATTTTTTATATTTTTAAAAACTTTTTTTCACTTTTTACATTTTTAATTGTCTCCTTGAAGCTGCGATCGTCTGGTCGCCTGTGCCATACATAGCAGTACATTAGCACTGCTATGCACCATATAACAGAAATGACGACCTCCACGAGCCAGTGCTCACAGGAGTATCATAATGACAGGCACAGGTGTCTTCAGCAGACCCTCGACTGTCATGACAACCCATCGGCATTTCGTGATCATGTCATATTCACACCAATGGCAGTATGGAATGACGTGGGCCCTGCAGACATGTATTAAATCCTCCTGTCACAAATAGACAGCGAGATTTATCAGGTTAGCAGCCGTTAAAGACACATGACAGTTGATTAAATCAGGCGTAGAAGCCCCCATTAAAGTCAGGGACACGACATATGACGTAAATATATGTCATGTCATGAAGTGAATAAAGAGAACCTGTCAACCTAAAAAAAGTTATAAATCAAGTAATGATATGCACCAGTCTATGATAATGTCGGAAGCAGGGTGTGACCAATAGTATAAAATTTAACTTTTAATACATATCTATTAAAAAAGGTTGGTATATCCAACTATGTAAAAAACATAAAAGACTCCACAAGAAATTTCCCAAATCAGGGGAATAGTATCAAAAATCCAACCCTCGAAGTTACTACACACACATCAGTGCATCAGCAAAACAAGGGGTACAATATGCGCTCCTATGTCGGAGTGTTTGAGCACAACCATATAACACAAAGTTTATATATTTGTGACCTATCGCATGTCGGCATACCCCTATTTTGCGGATCCTCCACGGAATCAGCGAGGATCTCTCTCTAATTTTCCCCTGATGAGTTGATCATAACGAAACGCGTAGGGAAATATGCGGTGATTTATGGGGTCTAGAATATTCGCTCGAACAGTGTGGACGGGTTGATGTGCGGCCAGAATTATAGGCCCCCCCTCTGTATGCTGTTACCACGGGAACTCTCACCCACATCACAGAAAATTCTGAGGTGAGATCGTTCCAATTATTTTGGCACTTGTTCGCATTTACTGCATCTCCTTTTGACAGGTGGGGGCAGCTGATATGCGATCGGTCATGGACATATAAACCTTGTGATTTATGGTTGTGTCCAAATACTGCATCCCCATATGATAGGTGGGGGCAGTTGACATGCGATAGGTCACAAATATATAAACTTTGTGTTATATGGTTGTGCTCAAACACTCTGACATAGGAGCGCATATTGTACCCCTTGTTTTGCTGATGCACTGATGTGTGTGTAGTAACTTCGAGGGTTGGATTTTTGATACTATTCCCCTGATTTGGGAAATTTCTTGTGGAGTCTTTTATGTTTTTTACATAGTTGGATATACCAACTTTTTTAATAGATATGTATTAAAAGTTAAATTTTATACTATTGGTCACACCCTGCTTCCGACAACACCCTAAAAAAGCACTATTTACCTGCATATATAGAAATAATGTGCAGGTAAATAATGTTTAAATCATGCCTGGCTGGTTTACAAGAACAGCATCTACATGTAGAAAATGAAGTTACATTCTCCCTGCAGCTGCTCTCCACTTCTAGTCATCAGGGCAGTGCAGGGATCTTCAACAGTCACTGTTCAGTTCAAAGTGAGAACACTGTTAGACTCCACCTACACCTTGACGCACAGTGTGTTCTACAGCATGTGTGTGCACAGCAAGCTGTCAATCAATGTGGCAGGGAGTGATTACAGCACACTCATTAGGTAGTGAATGGTGATTGTTACTGGCACTGCCCTGATGACGGGAAGCGAGCGGTTACAGAAAGTTATTTTCTGATACTACCTAGTTCACCGATGATCTCTACTCCTCCTGATCAATCCCTTGCTGCTCCTGGTCACTTCCTGATGTCTTGATGACATCCCAACAGGTACAGCTAATGAGCTGTTGTACTAGTTACAGGAAGTGACCAGGAGCAGCAAGGATTGGTAAGGTGGCTTCTTTTACTTTTTCGGTCTGCCTGGTCTCCTGTTACTCACATGATCAGAGACATTTGACTGCTGCAGCCAATCGCTAGCAGCAGACCTAACTCACTAAGCAGTTGATTGGCTTCAGGGTTGGACCTGTCATTGCATCAGGAAGGAGCATATGTGAGTGGTGGACAAGATGCGCAGGCACAGGAGCGGCAGGGGATTGGTGAGATGAGTATGTCTTCTTTCGTTTATTTTTTAACAAATCTAAGTATTTACATTTTCTGTGTCAAAGGTCAATTCATTTAATATCTAAACCAAATATGTATTTAGCACAATTCAGCAGATATGACCTTTTTAGTAATGAGCTTGGAGAATTAAGGTTACAGGAAGCCTTGGGCCAAGTATAGATTGGGAACTGGCAATTATTTTACTCACGTAATTGTCCCATTCCCCACGAGTGCATTAATCTTCTCTAATTACAGTTGTCCGATGCATTTTGCTTTTTAATACATGGCTATGTAACTATTTTATCACAAAAAAACTTGTTTGTTTAAAAAAAACTAGAAATAAAATGTGTTGTAAACTGTAAAAACTATGTACAGCAACTTTTACCTACAGTGGCTTCTGAATGTATTCACCCCCTTGGTTTTTTACTTATTTTGTTACATTACAACCTGTGTTTAAATATTTTTGTAATCCGATTTGTGTGTGGTGCATTAGTACTAAATAGTCTAAGTAGGTCAAGAGAGAAAAATATAAGCATAAATTACATTTATGGGATCAAATAACTTAAAATTGGCATGTACATATGTATTCATCCCTTTTGATATGAAGCCCCTGCAAATTTCTGGTGTAAGCAATTACCTTCATAAGTCACATGCTTAGTGAAAAGATGTCCCGCTGTACACAATCTACAGTAAGTGTCACATGGTCTGTCAGTATATACTCATCTGTTCTGAAAGGCCACAGAGGCTGGAACACCATTAACCAGGAGGCACCACTAATCAAACACCATGAAGACCAAGGAGATCTCCAAACAAGTCAGGGACAAAGTTGCTGAGGAGTACAAGTCAGGGTTGGGTTATAAAAAAAATATCCCAGTCTCTGATGATCCCCTGGAGCACGATCAAATCCATTATCATTAGTGATGGGCAAATCCCCTGATGTTTAAGATCAGCGGGTTCGCCCGAGTTTTTTTGTAAAGTTCGAGTTCAAAGCCGGAGATGACACGAACTTGCATCCGAACCCTGAACTTGCACTATACATATATGGGATGGGGCGTGGGGAGCTGTAAAAAAAAAGCAGAAAATTAATAATAAACATTATAATTATACTTACCTGTCCAGCGACGTGTCCTCCTGTCCCGCTGTCTCTCGGCCACATCTGCTTCCGGGGCACTCATTAACTGCCAGCAGTATTCACTGCACTCGGCAGTCTTCGGCTTTTTCCGGCAGTGTTCGTGCGGTGACGTCACCGCACGAACACTATCGGAAAAAGACAAAGACTGCCGAGTGCAGTGAATACTGGCTGAAGTTAATGAGTGCACTCCTTAAAGATGGCCTTTATGGAAGAGTGGGAACAATATAGCCTTTACTTACATCTATAACCAGAATCTTTCTTAAAGTTAATGGATATAAGATCAAAGTATAAATAAACTAGAGATAAAATATCAATGATATAATATAATAGGTCCAAAAGTTCACAAAAATAAAGATATGCCCTAACATGCAAAGTATGGTAGTTTCTGTTTTAATAAATTCTTGTAGTCTTCAAGAAACAACACTTCTGTGGGCATCCACATCTACTCTTAGAAGTTTGCATTGTTCCATTCATCTTTTATTCTTATGTTAAATTTCCAAATAAAAGGAACAACGGGGTGCTAGCAGTTTGACAAGTGGAATATATCTTATATAGTCTTAATATATCCATAATATTCATGAGGAATAAAAGTGTTATAATAACAATTCTGGATCATTATTTATTTAATGGGAATGCAAGTATTTATTCATACAGACTTTTGAGAACTGATATACGAATAAGGGCTATGGGCATGTGTAAGGGCTCGCTCACATAAGCATACACATCGGACGAGGGCTACCCGATGTTTTATTGTATAGCACTTGCACCAATGTTATATTATGGGGCAGTGATCAAATTCAGCATGATAAAAGATTCACAGCACGCTGCGATTTGCTGCTCAAATCAGATCTCACCCACCCATTCAAGCCTGGTGTAAAACATCCAATTTCCGTGCACTCACACAATGAAGTGATGAAGAAATCTTCATCTTCTACAGGAAAACTAAAGCTAAACAAGGGCTTTCACATTTGTAGCACTAAATTAATACGCAGGAGCACATGTAGATTTGGAGGCGCCCCCACGTTATTGGCAATGGGGTACTCGGTACCGGGTCCTTCGGTTCGGGGGATGTCACGGTGGCCTGACCCGGTCCATGGCCCTTTGAGGGGCGTCCAATTAAAGGTGTAGTTTGTATAATGTTCGTGACGCCACCTGTGGTACTCGGTCAGGGTGACCTACGCTGCTTAGGGGTCCGCTGGGGTGATGTTATGGCAGCTTGATGGTATACCTTCCCACAAGTGAAGTGTATCCCCAGGGCTTCCCAGAAGTGGCAATGGTGATGGTGGATGATGTAAGGCGCAGTGAATAACGAGGACACAAGCTTGAAGTCTCTTTACCTTTTACTAGAAGCTTCAGCATCCACAGCCCAGGGTACAGATCACAGGGTAGGCAGAGTCCGGCTGGTCCGAAGGCAAATCTAGAGTTCCCTTATCCAGGTGGAAATCAGTAGCCTTCCTACTAGCGCCTGTGTGTTGTAGTACCTCCCTGCTGAGCTTCCCGGTAAGGTCCTCACAACTCTTGATGTTCTAGATGTTATTTCTTCCTCTCTGTCCCCCAGATGGTGTGGATAGGACAAACCCGTATGACTGATGGCCTGAGGCTTGTTTATAGGGACCCTAGAGACGCCCCAACCCCCACAATTTGCCACTGTGCCTTCTTAGGTCAGGTAGCCAACTTGGAATTGACTGTCCTGCCGGTCTCTGAAGTAATGCGTAGAGTCAATTACTCCCTCGGTGTTCCGGCCACCGGCTACGCGCCTCAGAAGGAGGCAGCCTTTACAGGGCAGAACTCCTTCTGATGTTATCTCCTTGTGCTGTAACTTCGTTTCTCACTCTCTACAACAAAGTTCTCTTCGTGTCCTTTTTTAGGATGCTGCTGCACGTGGGGCAGGTGCAGCTCCGTAGCTTTCTATCCCGCTAGGCCTCTGTCAGGATCCCACCCCTGACAGGGACCCTCTGTCTGCAGCTCAGATGTTCCTCCTTTCCCCCTGTCTGCCTGACAGGTGTTGCCTGGGCAAAGCCCAGTCAGCGTCTCTCTAACTTTCTATCCAAACCACCAGTTTTCCCTTCTATGAGGAGTGCCCTACTAGATAGGAGCGTAGCTCCCCCTGGTGAGTTGGAGTGTGAAGTGTGGTGTTTGGTTTGTGATACCTGGAAAGATGAACTCCTTTATTACCTTCATACGTAATATCACTCCCCCTGGTGGAAGAATGACATTACTGCAGCAACCAGGACTCTGGGGCGCTGCATATGCTGTGGCCATTATCAAATAAATAGGAACACAATAAAAACACCGCCATAAATGAATACTAACATACTTGCATTGAGTACATTGGGGGGGTGCTCCCCCTTCTATGCTGTGCACTTTTATCCATCCAGCTTGCCCCAAACAGGTTTTAATCACAGTCAAACATGGATCCTATCTTTGCCTTTGTCTTTTTGAGGTATTGGTAGGCACAAAGAGGTGAGTCACTAGCGCTATGGACCCTCTAGATTGGAGTACACCTTGTCGTGATGGGATAGCTTTTACACTTTTTGATGAAAAGTACCCTGATTTTTACATTTATACTATTGTACATATTTATTGCAGTGTTTTTATTGTATTTATACTTGATTTTTTGTATGGTAAAAGGCATGCTGAACCCATCATCGTGCTCAATCTTCCTTCCCCTCAACATTTGCAATCAGAAGATAGTCAGGTAAGGTCCATATACATTGGACAGGCCATGAGTTATCTTATATATGGCCACTTAAACTTGGGACCATGTCTTCTACTAATTACTGTTCTGCTTCTATAATCCTCAGGTATAGAGCGGATTTTTCTTTATTTAACGTCCAATCTATGATTCTGTATTTTTACAGAAATAAGTAACATTTCGTTGTAAAGACGTATATTTACATCCAGTACATGGCCACAGTTCTGGCTTGAAAATTACATCAATGCCAAATAAAATTTGCAAAAAAATGCAATATTGCCATGTATTAGAGAGCTCTCCACCAGTATTTTGCCCTACTGGTTGATTAGATTGTAAATTGGCCATTATTTTTCAACAGGCGCAGGCACAGACCGAAGAGGACACTGTGCAAAAACAATATATGGACCCTTTGCAGTCCAATAGCTTTTCATCATGCACAATACGACCTGCTTTGAAGGTGAAAGCGGGCCTCTACCACTTGGACCCCTGAATGGCTGCAATTGCTTCAATTCTTACCATCCTCCATTTCCTTTCAAGTCTTTATTCTGGTAATGGCAAATATGGTTAATTTTAATGATACAACCTTTGCTTTACCAGATTCTACAGATTCTGTTCCTGTTTATAACTTATGTCAAGAAGTTTCTACTTTCTATTCCCACATTAATAGTTTGAAGGTAGAAATATTATGTAAGTGCTAAACTATCGATCAATACCAAAAGAAGCTTTATCCTCTGCTACATTGTTGCCGGAGTGCTGGTTTATCTCTTTCTTTGTAAAGTCCACTTCTTTATTTTTTACTTCTTTCATTCAGTAAAGTGCATTTTCTTAGCACAGTACTCACATCTAGAGCTGTTAGCTTTAAACCTTGCCATAAACAGCCGCACACAGACAGGCTCAAAATGAACTCTTATTTCTGACACTCAAAATACCTGAAAAGGCTTGCTGTGAGATTGCCGTCCAGCAGGGGAACACACGCAATAATCTTGAAAGTACTGCCATATATTTTCTGCAATCTCCACATGGCACATTCTATCTTTCTCTACAATCTGTCCCTATGACTTTTCCCTTGTAACTATTGTATTAGGCTTTCTCGCTTTCATTCCACTATCTGACCTCCTAAACTGTTTCCTTTTACGTCTGTTTCTTCAGATGACAACTCATTCTCTTTACTTTCTCAATAACGTGTCTTTTCTTCATTTTCACATATAACCTTTCAGACTTTTCAATAGGGTTTCTGGAAGAGTCTGCTTCCAGGGCAGCGAAAGTTCAAGTAGCTTTAACTTCTGACATCAAACTGAATATTCATTACAATTTTTTGCACCAGACTGACAAAAACAAGACCTCCATGTTATGCATAAGCAGGAGCCAGCAATATAAATATTTTTTAACATGGATTTAAACTAATCACATGTTCTGCATCAGTGATCAAGAAATGGAACAAGAAATGTGATGTTTATAAATATATATATTTATAGGGAGACATACCATTGGTGCAACCTGCGCATCCAGGGCCCTAGAGATACGGTGGTTCACTTCCACATCCAAAGCAGGTGGAATTGTGCATTATGATGAGCTATTGGATTAAAAAGGGGCCCATGAATCGTTCTTGCACAGAGGCCCTCTTCTGTCTGTGTCCTCCGCTATATATACGGTGGGAGAAAAAAGTATTGAACGCGTCACCATTTTTCTGATATGTTTCTAAAGGTGCTATTGACATGATATTCTCACGAGATGTTGGTCAGTAACAACCCATCCAATCCACACAGGTACAAAAATTAAACTATAGATGTCCATAAATTAGGTTAGGTGTAATAATGAGACATGACACAGGGAAAAAGTATTAAACACATGAAGGAGAGGTGCAAAAAGCCATTTAAAGTCCTGACACCAGCTGAAATCTAGCAGTAATTAGAAAGCAATTCTGTCAGATAGTGAAAAATAATATCAGCTCGTTCAACTTATGGCCTATAAAAAGGTGTCTCATTACCAAGGTGCCACACAAGAAACATCTCATGATGGGTAAAACCAATGAGTTGTTTCAAGAATTACAGAAGAATTTGTAAACTACTGAAGGCACCAGTGAGCACTGTTGAGGCAATAATCCAGAAGTGGAAAGAACATCATTTCACCATAAACCACCCATTATCAGTAGAGTTGTCCAAAAGTTAAAGACCATCTGTGGAGAGCTACAGAAAGACCTGGAATCAGCAGATATAGTTGTTCCAAAGAAAACAATAAGTACTCAACCTCCACGGCCTGTATGCACACTCACCACGCAAGACTCCATTGCTCAACCTAAAGCTTATTCAAGGGCTATTAAAGTTTACTCAACAACATTTAGACAAACCTGTGAAATACAGGGAGAATGTTCGCTGGTTAGATGTGACCAAAACTGAATTCTTTGAATGCCATGATACACACAATCTTTGGAGGTCAAAATGCACTGCATATCACTCCAAAATCACCATACCAACAGTGAAGTTTGGAAGTTGGAACATCATGGTGTAGGGCTGTTTTTCAGCATACGGCACATATAAGCTTCAGAAAGTTGAAGGAAGGAAGAATGGACAAATGTATTGAATACATTCATGATAAAAATCTGTTGCCATTAGCCAGGATGATGAAGGTGAATCGATTGTGGACACTTCAAGTAATACAATGATCCCAAACGCACAGCCAAGGAAACTCTCAATTTGTTTCAGAGAAAGAAAATAAAGCTACTACAAAGGGCCAGCCAATCACCTGATCTGAATCCAAAAGAAAATTTATAAAAATAACTAAAGCTCAGAGTTCATAGGAGCCCACAAAACCTTCAGGATTCGAAGAGTGTTAGCATGGAACAATGTGTCAAAATCACACCTGAGCAATTCATGCAACTAGTTCCTCCATACATGAGGCGTCTTGTTCTCATCAACAACAAAGGCTTTTGTACAAAGTATTCATTAAATTTATGTAAGCATGGTAAATACTTTTTTCCTGTATCATTTCTCATTATTATGCATAACCTATCGACATCTATGGTTTGATTTCTTTGCCTGGGTAGATTGGATGGGTTGTTATCAACATCTGGTCAGAATTTCATGTCAATAGCACCTTTAGAAATATATTTACTTAGAAAGTTAGTGACGTTTTCATATATATATATACTGTATGCAATATATATGTATATTTATATTTATATAGAGAGTTGAAACCAGAAATTTACATACACTATATAAAAAGACACATATGCATGTTTTTCTCTATATCTGACATGAAATCAGAATAAACCTTTTCTGTTTTAGGTCAATTAGGATTAGTGTCGGACTGCGGTGCCAAGGGCCCACTAGTAAAATTGACTTTGGGGGGCCCAGTTTTCACCTGCATACAAATATTACACTACCCTCGTCACAAATTTACTTCTATCTCTATTTAATAGTACACTGGGTAGTTGGGTTAATGAATGATGAGATGCTGCTTTTTTCTGTACAGAGTGAATCAAGTGAATTATGTCAAGTACTGCCCATACAGTGAGGTTGGGGGCCCAGATCTGCACAGGGGCCCACCGGGGGATTCCTCTGTTACCCTGTGGGCCAGTCCGAGCCTGACTGTGGTCTTCAAATTTCAATGACCACACTGAGGTGTATAATAATTGAGTTAAAAAGGATAGGTAAACTGTGGACTCCACTCAGCTACGTGCTGGAGAACATTTATTGTGCAGCCATTGTTTCGGCACCTGCAATTCTGCCATAATCATTACTGTATTCACTGACTCAAAATTTCAGTGTTAGCTTTGTGGGTTTTTTATCCATCAGCGTCTACGGAAATCATCACTTCTTGACAAAAAAACAATCCATTTGTTACCTTCTCATAATAAAACCACTCTGCGATCAGATTGCTTCACAACTTATTGCAAGATGTGTTCATTTATTCTTGCCCATGGACAGAAAGCATTACATGCAGCTCTTTTTAAAAGAGGATTTTTCTTTTTAAATTTCGATGTGAAAGTTTACTGTAAATCCTTTAGAAGGGCCTATATGTTTTGACAGTCTCTACAATTTGTGGGATGTCCTCCACTAGGCTGGAGACATAGTGCGGTATATCATTCGCACAGATAGTTCAATTTCCTCCTAGCCTGTCCACCCTCCTTCATATGATGCTTAATGTTTTCCAACAAGACTAAAGGTTCTTAACACCATGATGTATAGCTTGGAGTTAAAGGACAACCTTGGATTTTGCTTGTTGCCAGACCTAATGGCTTGGAACAAAATCCTTTTGTCACTATCATGGTCAGGGGTGATTGGTATGGTATTTTAAAATATTTACGTGGTCACTTTTAACTGTTCATGTGTCATTGCCCCCCCTCCCCCTCGTGAACAGAATCAAATGATATGGAAGCAAAGAAGTTATATAATAAACAATAGTAATAATAGATAGTTATATTATGATAAATAATGATCAAATAAAAATATGTGACTTAATACGGAGCCCCGAAAAACAATCCCCACAATGAAATTCTCCATCTGTATGAAACTCATTGAAAAGAGGAGAAGGGTTCTGACACATGGCAAAGAAACAAATCTCTGAGTGGGCTCATGACAAGAATACCAAAAGCTTCATAGCGCGAGCTGAAATGGTGCTTAAGAGACAGAAGGGGCATCCTGGGATACATTTGTTAAAAGAAAAGACAACATTGTGATTGGGTTCAAGTGAATGTGAATGTATAAACTTCTTTCAGGCACAATGAATTGCTGCAATAGAACCATAATTATAGGACAAAGGGTCCCTGCTATGAGCACAATGTAAACCTTGGAAAATAATGATGCACACAAGCAAAAATTCTGCCAATCCAATAAATCTGTTTATTTGGAGTTACATGTCATCAATAATGTATTAATCTATTTATCTATCTATTGGCTTGCATGTAGAACTACTAATAACAGTAATATTCATAATTAGTGATGAGCGAATATACTCGTTAATCGAGATTTCCCGAGCACGCTCGGGTGACCTCCGAGTATTTTTTAGTGCTCGGAGATTTATTTTTTCTTGCCGCAGCTGAATGATTTACATCTGTTAGCCAGCATAAGTACATGTGGGGGTTTCCTGGTTGCTAGGGAACCCCCACATGTAATCAAGCTGGCTAACAGATGTAAATCATTCAGCTGCGGCAATAAAAACTAAATCTCCGAGTACTAAAAAATACTCGGACGTCACCCGAGCATGCTCAAGAAATCTCGAGTAATGAGCATATTCGCTCATCACTATTCGTAATACTAAAAATAGTATTTTTGAATATTTTTGCTTTCTAATTTAAAGGGAACCTGTCACCAGTTTTTTTGCCTATCAACTAAAAATATCATCTAATAGAGTGTGAGCTATACATTCCCCAACTACATGTGAAACCCCCTGACTCCCCATGAATCCCCCATAAGAACCTTTTATATTGCTCCAGCGCTGTATGGAAATATCCTCAGTCCGGTCCGATGGGCATCGGTTCTGGCCCCTCTCCCCACCCCAAATCGGTGTGCTGTACGCATTCCGTTCTGTGAATAGTGTTGTTCGCGTACAGGTCCCGCACATGTGCCTTCAAATTGCCTTCTGCGCATGCGCAGTATGCTTTGCCCAACTGCGGGCAAAGCCGAAAAGCATTAGTGCGCATACCCTGGTAAACTACGTCCCAGAACACAGCGAAAGACTTCAGGGATATAGTACTTCCGGAGCATGCACACTAATGCCTTTTGGCCTTGCCCGCAGTTGGGCAAAGCATACTGCGCACGTGCAGAAGGCAATTTGAAGGCGCACGTGCGGGCCTGTACGCGAACAACGCTATTCACAGAACGAAATGCGTACAGCACGCCGATTTGGGGTGGGGAGAGGGGCCAGAACCAACGCCCATCGGACCGGACCGAAGATATTTCCATACAGCGCGGGAGAAATAAAAAAGGTTCTTATGGGGGATTCATGGGGAGTCAGGGGGTTTCACAAGTAGTTGGGGAATGTATAGCTCACACTCTATTAGATGATATTTTTAGTTGATAGGCAAAAAAACTGGTGACAGGTTCCCTTTAAAGGGAATCTGTCAAGTAATTTATGTTGTACTATGAGTAGCATGAATCCGTGACCGAGTCTGTTATTTCAGACATCTATGTTTTACTCTTATCAGTGATCTGGGTGGATTCTCCCTACCAAGCTCAGCATAATGTCTCCATATTTGTGTATAGGGAGTAACTTGGCAATGTAGCCAAGCAGGGCGGAGAGAAGTTAATGGGGACTAGCCCACTCTGGCCTTCCTGCTTCTAGACCCTGTTTAAATTATGTTGCATTTCAGATTAAAACATATGTTTCATCAATGGGAGAGCTAATCCCTGGTTTAAGCAGCGTGAATCATTTTGATAGGTTACTGTTAAGACTTTTTCAATGGTGTTCTGACCAATACAAGACTGCAGATTATGCTGTGTGCTGCATTGTACCGGAACAAACATTCACAGACATGACCTATAGAAACTGAAACATCACGACTTTCAAAAATCCAAAATGAATATAGGAAAAATTTCACCCAATTGAGCTGCCTTACGTAGAGTTCCTTACGTTGTACTTGGGTAAGATTATCATGTCTCACAAAATTAGAAATATTTTTAAAATCATCTATAACAAGTCTAGTGAAAAATTCCACTTGTTCCCTCAGTAGTCCCTCAAGGACCAACAAATCTTCCTGCTTCACCTTACTGTTAAGGCCTAAATCACATGAAGGTTTGGAGTGTCATTTGTTCAGGATCAATTTACGACGAGATGTAAGTCCTTCACGGTTGTAGAAAAAAACCTGAATCTGCAACTAGGTACAAAATTTGAACCACCTCTGAGTTATTTTTGTGCTTTTTTCTCTCGTTGTGGAGTAGTAAGTTTCCGTCTATTGATAGTTTTCCCTCTATTTGTCTTCAAATGATGGATAATCTCAATCTTTTCACTCCCATCCCCCCGATTGTGCACAATCTTCACAAAATGACATAGATGAAAAAGAAGCAGATCTGCTGTGGGTAGTTGTTCTTATCCTATAATTGGTGCGGTTCCATGTATATACATGATGATTCTGAAAATCCATCAAATCTTGTTAGGACTTATTAGACATGACTGACACAATTTCTATTTCTCATTTCTGGAACTCATTATCCAAATCTTTATAATGAGAAATAAAGATTTCAGGTGATAGTTGCTTCTTAATTTCATCCTGTAATGTATTCATCTCCAAGTCTCCAAGTCAAGACCCTTCAACGAGGCCTCATTAAATTGGATGAGCAGGAGGAAAATGGAGCTTTCCAACCATTTTTGAAACTTTCATCAGTGTTAGGAAAAGATGGAAAACCTAGACACATAGAACCCTAGGTACCAGGCCGCTTGCCACGTATTTCTCCAAAAATGCCTTATTCCACCATAGATGAATCCTCTTGTTCAAAAGTTTCTTAATTTTATTAGTCAGATCCTTTGTTTCTATGTAATTAGAGTCTAAAAGCACATTTAAGCCTTTACTGAAAACCTCATTAAATTGCTCAAGCCACACCTGCTTGCATGCTCCTCAGTCCACATGGACACAACAATCACGCTTAGACAACTCTATTCCCTGAAGAAGCCAACGCAAAACGTGAGTTGGGGTATTGTGGAGTATGCTTTGGGACATGGGAAAGGTGTTTCAACCCCTTCCCTCACATCGCATGCAACGTGGATTGTGTATGTCAAAACTATTATAGTCAGATGTAACATTGTTGGTATACATACATACATACAGTACATATGACATCATAGAACATATAGATCCTATTATAGTTAGCCATATTCGGATCAAGAAGTGTTTCTAAACCACAATATTTAAAACAATAAGTTTATTTATTCAACATCAATATATTGCAAGACAGGTAAGGCTTCTTTCACACTAGCGTCGGGCTCGGGCCGTCGCGGTGCGTCGGGCCGAGGTCCCCGACGCTAGCGTTGTCTCCGCCGCACAACGGGGGCAGCGGATGCATTTTTCCAGCGCATCCGCTGCCCCATTGTGAGGTGCGGGGAAGTGCGGGGAGGTGGGGGCGGAGTTCCGGCCGCGCATGCGCGGTCGGAAAAAGCGGACCGTCGGGAGCAAAAAACGTTACATGTAACGTTTTTTGGTCCCGACGGTCCGCCACAGCACGGCGCAACCGTCGCACGACGGTTGCGACGTGTGGCAATGCGTCGCAAATGCGTCGCTAATGTTAGTCAATGCTGAAAAAACGCATCCTGCAAGCACTTTTGCAGGATGCGTTTTTTCGGCAAAACGACGCATTTGCGACGTATTGCAGTTAACGCTAGTGTGAAAGTAGCCTAAAACAGATTGGTGCCTCAAACCAAACAAACAGAGGCCAGCAAAATGTAAGACAACGCAAAATTACTGGGTGAAAAATTCTATCCACTGAAACAATTGAGATCTTTTTGTAATGTTGGAGTACATATAAAATCAACAGAAATGTTGCATATTTTCAATTAGGAAGTAATAGTCCAATGTTTGCAACTAGATCTGTCTGTATTACTGGACTGACACATGTGGGAGACATGGAAACATATCCGCAATTCCAAAGCAAGTACTGCGGGCACGGTTCAGCCATTAGTAGAAAAACCCATAGTCAATACAATTGCATTGACATATTCTACTAATGGCTAAACCGTGCCCCCAGCATGAGTCCTTTCCTATTTAAATAATACTACTGGTCCAGAATTAATTTTCCTAAAACACTCACAGATAACCTAGTGTGTCACAGATATATTACACCATAAAACTGGCTATACTGGCTATATTGTAGAAAGGTTGACCAATAATGTAATTTGTATGAAAGAAGTATGAATGATGGACTTCTGCATGCCCACTCTTATGTCTCCAAATTGGGCAAGCTTTTGCCAGAGACTTTTGTACGGGTCACAGATGTCTGAAGTAACGTGTATGCTTAGATAACCCTGCATCTGATAAATTTATGGTGCTTGGTTCTGGGGTTAAACCGATGGCGGCATTTAGAAGATAGCAGAGGGAGACCCCTGCTATACTCACCTCTCCGACGCTCCCCGTGATGAGATCTGATCACATCACGGGGGATCTCGTGTTGTCCCGGCAGCCGGAATCCATGTGATGACCTCTGGGTCTGCCAGCTAAGGTGGCTTGTTAGGTTCAGCCTACAGCTGAGTTGAGCAAGCGATCTTCCAGTGTAAAATCGACAGGTCTCTTGCAATGCAATACATGTGTATTGCATTGTAAGAGACCAGTGATCAGACAAATAAAAATTGAAGTCCCATACAGGGACTAAGTAAATAAGTAAAAAAAAAAGTTACAAAAATGTTTTAAAACTATTAAAAAAAAATCACAAAATGAAAAAATAAAAAATATATTAAACTAATATATATATATATATATATATATATATATATATATATATATATATATATATATATATATATATATATAAACAAAAAAAGTACACATATTTGGTATCGCGGTGTCTGGAACGAGCCAGCTTATAAAACGGTCACACTTGTTCACTCCTTCGGTGCACACTGTAAAAAAAAAAACAGAGCAAAAACATTTTGCTTTTTCATCATGCAGCCAAACAAAAAGTAGAATAAAACGCAATCGAAAAGTCAAGTCAAAATAAAAATGGTAGCAAAGAAAATGTCATCTTGCCCTGCAAAAAACAAGCTGCCATACAGCTCCAACAGCAGAAAAATAAAAAAGTTATAGCTTTCAGAATAAAGCGATGCAAAAACAATTATTTTTTATATAAAATAATTTTTATTGTGAAAAAGCAGCAAAACGTTAAAAATAAATATGATTTCACTGTAATCATACTAACCCGAAGAATAAAGCTGCCTTATTAATTTTACTACACACGGAACGTCATTAAAAAAAAACAAAAAAAAAACAATTCCTGAATTCCTGGTGTTTGATCATTCTGTCTCCCAAAAATCGGAATAGAAAGTGATCAAAAAATGTCATGTGCCCGAAAATGGTACCAATAAAAACGTCAGCTTGACCCGCAAAAAACAAGCAGTCACTTAACTCTGTTGGCCAAAATATGGAAAAATAATAGCTCTCAAAATATAGTGATGCAAAAACTTGTTTTTGCAATAAAAAGCATCTTTTAGTGTGTGAGAGCTGCCAAACATAAAAACCCAATATAAATCTGGTATCGCTGTAATCCCACTGACCCGAAGAATAAAGTCATCTAATCACTTATAGCGCATGACGAACGGCGTAAAAAAGAAATGAAACCAATTCTTCACATGCTGTTGATTTTTTCATTCTGCCTCCCAAAGATTGCAGTAAGTCTCGGCGCACATTTATCCTGCGCACTGCACTGAGCGCGTACACCGGGGTTTCTGTGTAAATCTCTGAAATAGGTGATTCAGACAGAAGCCCCAGAGGACAATTCCCTATAATGAGGCAGATGGAGACACTGTGGACGCCATAAGACCTGTGATCCAGTGGGATCTGTTTTTTTAGTCATACATAAAAGCGCAGCCAGCCAGTTTTGTGCACCTCTGAAAAGAAGGACACCGCTGAACAGAGGCCAGACGGAGTCCAGAGTAAATCTACTGCCTCATTATAGTGAATGGGATAGGGGGTTTCATCTGTCATGTCACTCAGAGATTTAGATAGAAACCCCAAAGTAAGTGCTCAGCATAGAGCGCCAGATAAATGTGATCACAAACGTTATCTAAAATTTTCCTAATAAAAGCTTCCACTAAATACACAAAAAAAGCAAGTCCACACTCAGGTCCATCATCTGTTAACGGAAATATAGGGGGCTTCCACCTTACTGCTAGTACAAAAGCTCTGGAAAAGCATTATGGCTACTCACCCCCTAAAAGAAACTCTACGCTCCCAAATTCAAATGCCCCCCTCCCTTTAAGCACCACAGTGTACCTAAACCACATATATCATCCACGTTTGGCATTTCTGTAGTTATGATTGCTAATTTATGAGTGCATGTATCCAAAAGCACAGGCTGGGCATAACGTACTGGTGACTGCAACGTACTGGTCACTACAGCGTGCTGGTCACTAAAATGGCAGTTTGCAATTTTGCTGTGTGGCTAAGCAGTACTGTACAGCCACATATGGGGTATTGCCAAGTTCAGAAGAAATTGTGTAACACATTTTGGCACCATTTTTACCCAATTCCCAGTGTGAAAATGTAAAATCTGGGGCTAAAACAATTTTATTGTGGTAAAAATGTAATTATTTTTTCTTCATTGCCCAATGGTATCAAATTCTGTGACACACTTGTGGTGTCAATATGATCACTGCACCCCTAGATGAACTCATTGAGAGGTGTAGTTTGTAAAATGGGGTCACTTATGGGGGTTTCTGCTGTTCTGGCACCTCAGGGGCTCTGCCAATGTGACAAACCAATGTCCCTCAAACCAATGCAGCAAAAAATGCACTGTAATATGGTGCTCCTTCCTTTCATGCTCTGCCGTGCTCCCAGACAGTAGTTTTCCACCACATACTGGGTATTGGCATACTCAGGGGAAATTGCACAACAAACTTTGGGGTCCATTATTTATTGCTACCATTGTGAAAATAAAAAAGTGGGGGCTAAAACAGAATTTTTGTGGTAAAAGTGTTTTTTTTTATTTTGATGGCTCAATATTATAAAATTCTGTGAAGCCCCTGGAGGTTCAAGGTGCTCACCAGTCATCTAGATAAATTCTTTGAGGGGTCTAGTTTCCAAAATGGGGTCACTTGTTGGGGGTTTCCACTGTTTAGGCACATCAAGGGCTCTCCAAACACAATATGGCATCCACTATCGATCACAGACATTTATGCATTCCAAAAGTCAAATGGCGCTCCTTCGCTTCCAAGCCCTGCCGTGCGCCCAAACAGTAGTATTCCACCACATATGGGGTATCAGCATTCTCAGGAGAAACTGCACAACAAACTGTATGAAGCAATTTCTCCTGTTACCCTTATTAAAATGCAAAAAATGGAGCTAAAAAGATTTATTCGGGAAAAATGTTATTTTTTTTATTTCCATGGCTCTATACTATAAACTTCTGTGAAGCACCTGTGCTCAAGGTGCTCAATACACATCTAGATAAGTTCCCTAAGGGGTCTAGTTTCCAAAAAGGTGTCACTTGTTGGGGGTTTCCCCTGTGTAGGCACATCAGGGGCTCTCCAAACGCGACATGGCAACCGCTAATTATTCCAGCATATTTTACATTCAAAAAACCAAATAGCGCTCCTTCCCTTCTGAGCGCTGCCGTATGCCCAAACAGTAGATTTCCCTCACATATGGGGTATCAGCATGCTCAGGAGTAATTTAAAAACAAAATGCATAGTCCATTTTCTCATGTTACCCTTGCGAAAGTAAAAAAAAATTAGGTCTAAAGGAAAATTTTTGTGAAAGAAAAGTAAATGTTTATTTTTTCCTTCCACATTCCATTCATTCTTGTGAAGCACCTGAAGGGTTAATAAACTTCTTGAATGTGGTTTTGAGCACCTTGAGGGGTGCAGTATTTAGAATGGTTTCACTTTTGGGTATTTTCTGTCTTATTGACCCACCAAACTCACTTCAAATGTGAGGTGGTCCCTAAAAAAATGGTTTTGTACATTTTGTTGGAAAAATGAGAAATCGCTGGTCAACTTTTAACCCTTATAACTTCCTAACAAAAAAAATTATGTTGCAAAAATTGTGCTGATGTAAATTAAACATGTGGTAAATGTTATTTATTAACTATGTTGTGCGATATGACTCTCTGATTTAAGGGCATAAAAATTAAAAGTTTGAAAATTGCAAAATTTTCAAAATTTTGGCCAAATTTCCCTTTTTTTAACAAATAAACGCAAGACATATCAAATAAATTTTACCACTATCATAAAGTACAATATGTCACAAGAAAACAGTCTCAGAATCACCGGGATCTGTTGAAGCGTTAGGGCAGTGAGAATCTGAAATTCCTTGCCTGAGGAGGTGGTGATGGCAAACT
Source organism: Ranitomeya variabilis (assembly GCF_051348905.1). Classification (NCBI taxonomy): domain Eukaryota; kingdom Metazoa; phylum Chordata; class Amphibia; order Anura; family Dendrobatidae; genus Ranitomeya; species Ranitomeya variabilis. Next base: position 209,475,594 of record NC_135236.1, on the reverse strand, counting down.
CATTCGAGGAGTTCAAGAGAGGCCTGGATGTATTCATGGAGTGTAACAATATTGTATCTTGCAGTTATTAGGTTCTTTAGAAGGACGTAGATCTGGGGATTTATTCTGACGGAATATAGGCTGAACTGGATAGACAAATGTCTTTTCGGCCTTGCTAACTATGTTATTATGTTACTATGTTATGACCTCATAAAGTGACACTGGTCAGAATTGAAAAAATTGGCCCGGTCACGAAGGTAAAAACAGGCTTGGGTGTGAAAGGGTTAAGGCCCTTTTCTGGCCTGGTTATTAAGTAGTAAATAAACTTTTGGGGAATTCTGAATAAATAGTGTCATGACTCTGTTGTCGGGTGTCCTGGAGCCAGGGGCTCCTTCCCAGTTCCTAATGCTAGGGGTGCCCTAATTCACCCTGTTCCCCCAAATACTTCTGAAGGTGAAGACGCTGGGGCCACATACCCTGCCTTAGCTCCTGAATCTGCCCTCAGTCTGTACACTTCCCCCACTCAGGAAAGAGTGGAGTAGCAGTGTACCGTAATTCACAAACCAGACTAACAAGGTAATACAAACAGGGATGAAGGAAAATACCAATCATACAAATATACTTACGCAAACAGCAGAGGTAAACACAAGGGAGTGTAGGATTGGGTAAAACCAAAGTAGGAGAAGGTGGGGGATTAGCACACATCCAACACCTAACAACAGTCTCAGACAAATCCAAACACCTTCTCAAACAGCCACTACAAACCACCATCTTCTAACCATGCGTGCATATACCTTAATGAAAATAAATAAGTAAAAAAGCAAGTGCATTAAATAATTAACATAGGGTATTTAGTAAACACTGTTTTTGATTTTTAAAAAAAAGCATAAAGCTGTCCCACCACGACAAGGTATACCCAATTGGGACAGTAACTACACTCTCTAATGTTAAAACCCTGACACCCAGCTTTGGAAGGACTATATATGAACTGCCCAACTCAGTGAAAAGGGGACCACACCCTATTTGTACTGAATACAAAAAAACTGAAGAAAAAAACAGAAAACTGAGCTGGAGTATGACTAGAAAACATGCATGATGTAAAGGCATGTTCACACTGGCCATAGAAACAAGCATCATGCATGTTTTCAAGTCATACTCCAGATCAGTTTTCTGTTTTTTTCTTCAGTATTTTTGTATTCAGCACAAATAGGATGTGACCCCCTTTTCATTGAGCTCGGCAGTTATATATAGTCCTTCCAAAGCTGGGTGTCCAGTTGGGACCTGGTGACTCTCTGCCACTGTTCACACTAGGTAGGTTTTAACATTAGAGAGTGTAGTTATTGCCCCACTAGGGTATACCTTGTCGCGGTGGGACAGCTTTATGCTTTTTTTCATCAAAAACAGTGTTTACTAAATACCCTATGCTAATTATTTAATGCACTTGCTTTTTTACTTATTTATTTTCATTAGGGTATATGAACACATTGTCTTTTCTTTGGTTTTGCTTGTTTCTATGGCCAGTGTGAACACGCCTTTACATCATGCATGTTTTCAAGTCATAATCCGGCTCATTTCTGGGTTTTTTCATCTTCTAACCATGCAGCATGAAGCCACTCTGGCAATGAGTGCTTGCCAGGACCCAGATTATGCAGGAGATGGGAGTGGCTAACAGTGGACAGTTGAGAACCTTAGGCTGTGTGCACATGTTCCGGATTTTTTGCGTTTTTTTCGCATTTTTTGCTATAAAAACGCGATAAACCGCAAAAAAACACTCACATTAAGCATCCTATTAAAAGAATGCAATCCGCATTTTTTATGCACATGCTGCATTTTTTTCCTGAGTGGAAACGCATTCCGGAAAAAAACGCAGCATGTTCATTAATTTGGAATGCATTGATCCGCTTACTTCCCGCATGGGGCTATGCCCACCATGCGGGAAGTAAGTGGATCATGTGCGGATGGTACCCAGGATGGAGGAAAGGAGACTCCTCCACGGACTGGGCACCATATCAGTTAAAAAAAAGAATTAAAATTAAAAAAAGTGATATACTCACCTTCTGATGGTCCCCGGAGTCCTCCCGCCTCTCAGTGGTGCACGTGGCACCTTCCGTTCCCAGGGATGCTTTGTGCGAAGGACCTGGGATGACGTCACGGTCACGTGACCGTGACGTCATCCCAGGTCCTTCGCACACAGCATCCCTGGGAACGGAAGTTGCCACGTGCACCGCTGAGGAGATCGGGGGCCGTCGGAAGGTGAGAATAACCATTTTTTTTATTATTTTTAACATTAGAACTTTTTACTATTGATGCTGCATAGGCAGCATCAATTGTAAAAAGTTGGTCACACTTGTCAAACACTATGTTTGACAAGTGTGACCAACCTGTCAATCAGTTTTCCAAGCGATGCTACAGATCGCTTGGAAAACGCTAGAATTCTGCAAGCTAATTATGCTTGCAAAACGCTAGTGTTTAGCGGGAAAACGCATGCCAATTCTGCATGCGATATATCCGCAGCAGGAGTTGCAGAATTGCCGCAGAAATTCTTCAACGTGTGCACTTAGCCTAAATGCAGGAAAGCTTCCAAAAGCTCACAACTGAGCGTATTAACCCCTGCACTGCTAAAAGAAACATGAACCATTTAATATAAAGGTGAAGTGCTTCTATTCAGTGCAGGAATTGGAGATATCAGACGCTGAGATCTTCTGGCTCCTTTCGGTAATGATAAACCCGTGACAGGACCCCGTTCTACTCGTGAGCTCCGGAACTTCAGAACCGGATTGATCAGGGTGTGCCGCATGGACGTCAGATTCTGGTACCCACATCCTCTCTTCAGGGCTGTAACCCTTCCAGTGTACAAGATATTGAAGCAAACTAAGAGAGAATCAACGATCTTAGCTAATTGAAATTCCAAATTTCCATCCACAATGACAGAAGATGGCAGTAGTGGTGATGGTACAGAAGACGCAGCTTGTTTTTTGAGTGGAGATCGATGAAACACATTATGAATCCTAAAGGTGGGTGGCAAAACAATGAAGAATGCTGCAGGACTGACAGCAGTCACAATCTCAGGAGGACCGATGAACCTCAGACCTAGTTTCCACGAAGGAACCTTCAACTTAATGTTCCTTGAGGACAACCACACCAAGTCACCAACACATTCCGATCAGCCACACTCTTATATTTGAACCCCATCTTCCTCAAATTATCAAGAACCCCTTGCCACACAGACATAATTAATTATATAAACCGTTCTTATTCAGGAATTCCAGAAGAACGATTCCTATTAAATGAGCTGAACTTAGGATGAAACTCATTTGCCCCGAAGAATGGGGACTTACCAGTAGGTTCATGACAACAATTATTTACTGCGAATTTCGCTAGAAGTAAGTAGGTAACCCAATCCTCCTGATTCTCAGACACATAAGATAAGTCTCAAGATTCTGGTTAACCCGTTCAGTTTGCCCAATAGACTGCAAGTGAGATGCTGAAAAGAAAGACAGATGGTTCCCCAAATGAATGCAAAATGCCCTCCAAAATTTGGAAATAAACTGCACCCCCTGATCAAAAACAATATCAGTAGGGATTCTATGTTTTTTACAATCTCTCTAATGAAAATTTGTGCCATGGTCTTGGCATTAAGTAAAGTGGGTAGCTCAATGAAATGTAACATTTTACTGAATCTGTCCACCACCACCAAAATTACAGTATTACCTGCCGACACGGGTAGGTCAGTGATAAAATTGACCGATAAGTGAGTCTAAGGTCTACTGGAAATCGTCAATGGTTGGGGAGACCCAGACGGACGAATATGAGAGGTTTTAGAACACGCACAGACACTGCCGGAGACTACATACTCCCGAACATCCTGATGTACCTCTGACCACCAAAAACGCTGAGTAAGAAGATGTGTGGTGGCTTTCTTACAGGGATGTCCGGCCAAGACCGAATCATGATGTTCACTAAGAATTCTCAGATGGAGATTCACAGGTACAAACAGTTTACCTAACAGACAGGTAGCAGGGGCATCCCCCTGAGTCTCAACAACCTCTTTCTCAAGATCGGAGCATACAGACGCAATAATCACCTGTTTTGTAGTATAGAAACCAGTTCACAGTTATCTCAACCCTCAACGTGATAAGCCATCCACCTTATTGTTCTTGTTCCACAGCCAATATGTAACAAAAAAGTTAAACCTGGTGAAGAACAATGCCCATTTTGCCTGTCTAGGTGTTAGGCGGTTCGCAGACTCTAGATATACCATATATACCAGATTCTTATGGTCCGTGATTACCATAACCAGATGAACTGCCCCATCCAGACAATTATGCCACTCTTCAAATACCCACTTGATTGTCAAGATTTCCCTGTTACCAATGTCATAATTTTTCTCCGCAGATTAGTTTTTTAGAATAGTATACACAAGGATGCCATTTACCTGAAGACACACCCTGTAACAAAACAGCCACCACACCTACTTCAGATGTGTCAACTTCTACAATAATTGGCTGAGTGCAGATGCAAAAACAAGGTATCGAATGCCACCCTGGCTGGATTGCACCATTTGGAAAAATTTGTCCCTTTCCTGGTCATATCCGTCAAAGGTTTAGATGCTACCAAAAAGTTTTTTATGAACTTATGGTAGTAGTTGGTGAAACCAGAAAACATTTGTAATGCATTTGAATCCTGGGGTTGATCCCAATCCAGTACCGCCCGGACTTTCGCCAGATCCATGTGAAAAGTGGTGGATGATAAGAAATATCTTAGAAAAGGGATCTCCTCAACCAAGAATATACATTTCTCTGGTTTGACAAATAATTTATTGTCCCTGAGTATCTGTAAGACCAGCCTGACATGTACCTGATGTGACTCAAGGTCAGGAGAAAAAAATTAATATGTCATCCAGATATATTACAACAAATCTTCCTACCAGGTGACTAAAGATGTAATTTACAAAGTGCTGAAAGATGGCGGGAGCATTGATCAACCCAAATGGCATCACAAGTGTCCCTCAGGCGCATTGAAAGGAGTTTTCCACTCATCCCCCTCTTTAATATGAATGAGATTATAAGTACCCCTGAGATCTAGTGTAGAAAACCATTTTGCTCCTACAAACTGATAAAAGAGGTCCGGGATGAGAAGCAGCGGATACGGATCCCGGACCGTGATCTGATTGAGTTAGAGCAAATCTAGGCAGGAGCGTCACATTCCGTCTTTCTTCTTTACAAAGAAAACTCCTGCAGCAATGGGGGATGACAATGGTCTGATATGACCCTTTGCCAAACTTTCCGCGATATAGTCCTTCATGGCCTGCCTCTTTGGACCAGAGATATTATATAGTCTGCTCTTTGGCAGCTTGGCCCCAGAGTCAAGATTAATGGCACAGTCATAAGGACAATGGGGAGGAAGTTCTTGGCATGCCTGCTCTTAAAACACATCCCCAAAGTCAGACAGGTATTTAGGCACACACTGAGTATCCACCCTTGCAAGCTGGGTGCCAAAGCAGTGTCCTTTACAATACTCACTCCACTTTACCACCTCCAAAGTCTGCCAATCTACCACAGGGTGGTGCAGAGTAAGCCTAGGTAGTCCAACAACCACAGAAAAGGCCAGATACTCAAGCACATAAAAGTCAAAACATTCTGAGTGCATGGCCCCCACCAGTAGATGTAACCCTCGGACGACTTGAGTAAAATACCCTTGTTTCAAGGATGGAGAGTTGATGGCTATTATGGGTATATGTCTAGACAGTGTATGTAGTTGGAGGCCCTGGACCTGTATGAACCTAGGGTTGATCAAATAATACCCTGCCCTACTGTCCAGAAAGGCAGAAATGACCACCTTATTTTTGCCAGGATGGAATTCAGCAGCTAGAAAAAATTGTGCCCTACCCACGGAGGAGTTTTGTAAATTCCAGGGTTGCTCACCTCCCAGCAACCCGGGCCCCTTAGTTTTCCAGCGGCTGTTTACAGTGAGGTAGGGAATGACATGCACCCACGAAATGGCCCTTTCTCCTACAGTAAAAACACACTCCCCCTTTACACCAAACTACAGTTTGATTCCCAGAACGATTCGCCCCACCCAACTGCATGGGTTTCTCAGATGACTCAGATCAGGTTTCCCTTGGCTCCGGACTTCACGGACATTGGGGTGTCTTTTTATGCCTCTAGAGAAGATGGCAATCCACCCGGACAGCAAGAGACATGGCCACCTCAAGGGAAACTGAAGTCCCATACAAGGCTAAGGCATCCTTCACCCTTCCTGATAGCACTTGACAGAACTGGGTACGGAGTGTGGGATTTTCCATTTAGTGTCAGTGGACCACCTCCGAAACTCTGAGCAATACTCCTCTGCTGGCTGGTCTCCCTGCTGAAACTGCCATAGTGTGGACTCAGCCAGGAACATGCGGTCAGGAAGGTCATATATATGACCCAGCACTAGAAAAATTCCTCCACCACCCGTAATGATTGGGAGTCAAACGGGAGTGAGAATGTCCATGCTTGAAGGTCACTCTGAATAAGAGAGATTATTATTCCCACCTGTTGCTCCTCGATTCCTGAGGAACAAGGACATAACCTGAAGTATAGCTTACAGGCCTCCCTGAAAACAAAAAACTTGTCACGCCCCCCCAGAGAACCTGTCAGGTAAAGCAATTTTGGGCTACACTAAGGGTTGCCTGTGAGTCCGTCTACAAAACCGATGTGTTAGGGTGCTGCAAAATGACAGTGTGTACATCTGCCACCTTTAGGTTGAGTTGCTGCATTTACCCTGTCAAAGCAGTGATGGGATCCAAAATGGATCAAAAAATGGTTCCAGACAGACCTAATGTCACAACTCTCTTGTCAGGTGTCCCAGGACCAGGGGTTCCTTCCCTGTCCCTAATGCTAGGGGTGCCCTAGCTCGCCCGGTTCCCCAGATTATGTCTGATTGTGAAGACACTGGGGCCACATACCCTGTCTCAGCTCCTGAATCCACCCTCAGACTGTACCCTTCCACCACCCAGGGAAGAGAGGAGTAGTAGTGTATTGTAATACATCAACCAGACTAACAAGGTAATACAAACAGTGATAAAGGAAAATACCAATCATACCAGTATACTCACACAAACAACAGAGGTAAACACCGGAGAGTGGAGAATGGGGTAAAATCAAAGTAGGAGGAGGGGGATTAGCACACACCCAAAACCTAACAACAGTCTCAGATAAATCCACCAAACACCTTCTCAAGCAACAACCATAAACCACCATCTCCTAACCATGCAGCATGAAGCTACTCTGGCAATGAATGCTTGCCAGGGCCCAGATTACAGAGAAGATAGGCGTGGCTAACAATAAACAGCTAATGCAGGAAAGCTTCCAAGAGCTCTCAACTGAGTAGATTAACCGATGCACAGCTAAAAGAAATTTACACTGTTTAATATGAAGGTGAAGTGCTTCAAATCAGTGCAGGAGTAGGAAAAATCAGACACTGCGGTCTTCTGATTCCTCTCTGTCGGAGTAAACCCTTGACAAATAGTGGAGATTTCCCATCTATGTCAGGGTATGTGCACACGTCCGGATTTCTTGCAGAAATTTCCTGAAGAAAACCGGAAATTTTCTGCAAGAAATACGCATTTCTTTTTTGCGTTTTTTTTCCGGTTTTTTTCGTGTTTTTTTTAGCATTCTGCAAGCGTAATTAGCTTGCAGAATGCTAAAGTTTTCCAAGCGATCTGTAGCATCTCTTGGAAAACTGACTGACAAGTTGGTCACACTTGTCAAACATACTGTTTGACAAGTGTGACCAACTTTTTACTATAGATGCTGCTTATGCAGCATCTATAGTAAAAGATAGAATGTTTAAAAATAATAAAAAACATTAAAAAATGGTTATACTCACCCTCTGCAGACAGCCAATCTCCTCAGCGGCGTCCGTTCCTATAGATGCCGGTGTGGTTCAGGACCTTCGATGACGTCGCGGCTTGTGATTGGTCGCGTGAGTCACATGAGCGGTCACGCGACCAATCACAAGACAGCGACGTCATCACAGGTCCTGAACCACACCATCTATAGGAACGGAAGAGAAAGCATGCACCGGAGAGGCGGGAACACTTCGGGGGCCATCAGAGGGTGAGTATATCACTATTTTTTATTTTAATTCTTTTTTTTTCACCAATTATATGGTGCCCAGTCCGTGGAGGAGAGTCTCCTCTCCTCCACCCTGGGTACCAACCGCACATAATCTGCTTACTTCCCGCATGGTGGGCATAGCCCCGTGCGGGAAGTAAGCAGATCAATGCACTCCTAGGTGTGCGGAATCCCCGCAATTCCGCATTTTTAATGAACATGTTGCTTTTTTTTCCGCGATGCGATTTTTTCGCAGAAAAAAATGCAACATTTGCACAAAAAATGCGGAATACCCTGTAAATAATAGGAGGCATATGTAAGCGTTTTTTTCGCGTTCTTATCACGTTTTTATAGCGAAAAAAACGCGAAAAAAACGCGAAAAAAACGCGAAAAATCCTGAACGTGTGCACATGGCCTCAAAGTGTAGAGTAGATAAAAACAGCATTTCTCTTAGAAGGTTTTGGCATGTCTACACATTGCACGTACAACCTGTTGACTTTTCATTCTGTTGACACATCTCCTCTGGTGGTGTTGCAGGAGAATTTGACTCTACTGGAGATTTTAGTAGTAGAATATTTTGTTGAAAAAAAGATTGACATTTTTTGTGCTTCTGATTTCTTCACCTTTATTAAAGGGAACCTGATAGGTGATACATGTTGATCAAACGGCAGGCAGCATGTATCAGCCAGTGACTGTGCGATCACAGCCATGTATGTTTGTCTCTGAAACAATGCAGCGTTCCGAGAAAAACATACTTTTAATAGCTGCCAATGACCAAGTCCTACAGGCAGGTTCCTGACAGCTTCTCCCCACCCGCCGACAGTGACTGGCAAACCTCTGTCTCTGCGGCTGATAAATGTTAAATCCCGCTGTCAATCTCTGACGGAGGCACATGACATGCACTGATGGGTTATAATCAGCGTCGGACTGGAGCACCTTGGGCCCACCAGAAAAAATCATTCTTGGGGCCCACCACCCCATCATTGCCCATTCCATCACCTCCATCATTGCCTCCTCCCCCACCACCCCCATCGTCCTTTCCACCCCCCACCACCATTGCCTTCCATCCCACCACCCCCATCACTGCCCTCTCCAATATACAGACACACAGCACCGCACCACTCCCGCACACACACACATACACGCGCACGCAGACACGCACGCACGACAGACAGACACACAGCACCACTCACCTCTCCGCACGTTCCCCGCAGCCACAGCACATTCTGGCAGCATCTTCGTCGCCGGCAGCTTTTCTCTGTGAAACAGATGTGCGCTGAATGATGATGTCATCCAGCTGCTGCTGTGTCAGACAGGAAAAATCGGGCAGGAAGCAGGACGTCATCGGATCCCTGCCACTCCACTCCACTGCCATTGCCCGTCGATTGCCCTCAGTGGTAGCCGCCCTGCAGGGGCCCACCTCCGGGGCCCCGATGCAGCCGCTTCTGCTCTACATGCGGGCAGTGTTAGCCTCAGCCTGTGGCTAACACTGCCCGCTATTAAAGTGAAATGAATATTCATTCCTCTCTACGCCCATGGGGGTGTGGGGAAACGTGAATATTCATTTCTCTTTAGCAGCGGGGACAGGCTCCTGTCTCCAGCTGCTGCTCCGCTGGCACCTGGCGGGCCCCCCGACTCACTTGGCCCATAGCAGCTGGGTGTGCTGCTATTAGTGACACGCCACTGGCTGGGGGCCCCTGGAGCAGCGGGGCCCTAGGCAGCTGCCAGCCCTGTATGCCAGCAGGTGTAAGAGCCTGGGCCCACCGGAGAATCCTCTGGTTTCCCGGTGGGCCAGTCCAACCCTGGTTAAAATTAGACCTTCATCAGTTGCTACAAATAAGAAAACAAAAATAAAACATCAGGTAACATCAAAACACAAAATAAAGTATATACAGCAGCATTACTGGCCAATCGTATTATAGAGAAGGCCGGTAGAGCATGTAGTAGTAAATTAGTCCAGTGTCGCATGATGGAGTGCTAGGGATGATATCCCTTGAGTAGGAAGTAGAGTTGACCGAGAGAGTTTTTTTGTGCAGCAGTGAAAAAAATGAAGTTCATACCCATTCACTTTATTTGGGAAATGTCCAAAAGAACGCTAACTCAGTTGCCAACTGAATCTAAAGGGAAAAAAAGAGGTGCATATTCCTATATATGGATGAAAGCAGTGGCCACAGGTAGAGACAGTAATACTAGGTAGAGCATTTCACAATTGTGTACCAATAAGTAATGTGCCTTTAACTGAGAGTGGTGGTGCCTGCATCAATGCGGCGGACCTGGACGCATAATACAGGATTTTGCTATAGATAGAGCGCCGTTATGCTCTAAAATAAGAACAAGTGTAATCACCCAATACAGACCTGGGATGTGGTGCACAGCGTATGGTGCCAGACGCGGTATCCAGCGCTAGACCTGGATGTGTAAGCGCACTAATCAAGGGGTTAAAAAGAGAAAGGGGTGGGATCCAATGGTGGCATAGGGCCAATCAGAGTCCAGTATGGTTGTGACGTCACCGGATGTAGATGGCTGTGCATGCCGGAAGTAGTTTGTGAGCTCCACAGAGATAATATGCATTCCACTGCGTTCCAAAAGCCGGAAATGTGGGGTAATGTGCATTTCTACTATGCAGGAAAGCAATATCATGTGAGATAGCTGCGGAACAGAAGTTAGAGTGAAGTCCAGGGTGGAGGTGGATCACTGGATATTAATACAAGCGGCTCTAAGAGAGACAAAGAAACAATATGTTACACATTAGAAGTTATAGCATAGGTAAATAAGAGCATGATAGGTTCAAGATCTTGACACTCTAACCTTATATGGAGCCAGTGGTTTCTAATATGACTAAAGCAGGAATATTATGAATACATACAATATGGCAATAGTAATTGTATTCAGATAAAAGATACCAGATCGTATTCCCTATTAAGGCCTTTCGGGGATAAGGTATCCAAAGTATGGAACCAGAAAGCTTTCCGTTGGAGACCTAAGAGAAAGAAACAAAAAACGTTATTAAAAATGCAAAACTGTAACATGGAAAATGTATAACTCACCTGTATAGAAGATGAAAGAGGAGGGGTTAATTACTGTATTTCTTTTTTTATTATAGAAACCTGTGAAGAGTAGTTCTTCATTAAGGCCGTTGGGTGCCAAACTCCTAAGATTAAAAGTCCATCTTGCTTCCTGCCTTAATAATTCCTCTGTAATTAATCCACCTCTAAGGGTATGTGTCCACTTTCAGGATGGCCGGCGGTTTAGACGGAGCGGCAAACTTGCTCCGCCCAAATCTCCGCCCCCTTCTGGAGACGCGATGATGCCGGATGTGTTCATTGCACACATCCAGCATCATCGCACCCCACACATAGGGCCCTGTGATTTACCTTGCGGCGGCACAGCATCTCCGCAAGGTACACGGACATGCTGCGATCTAAAAAGACGCTCCGTATGTCCGTAATTGCAGGGCCACCAGGTGCGTGTTACCACGCATAGTGGAGACGGAATTTCATAAAATCCCCTCCACTATGCTGTAACATCTGGACGCTGCGGATTAAATGCTGCGGCTCCAAGCAGAGTTCAATCCGCTGCTATTCCGGATGTAAAATGGCACGTGGACACATACCCTAATAGTTGAGTTTAATTTGTCCACTAGCATGATGCGCAATTGTTTAGATGAACCATTATGAAATTCAAAAAAATGAGCTGCCAATGTGATAATGGCATTACCTTTTGCCTTATCCTTAAGGGCCCTTGAGATGTTTGAAATAAGTTGTTGGATTCTATGCTGGAGCTCCTGGGTGGTTTGTCCAACATAGATCCTTGAGGGTCCAGTCGCCACAGAGGTACTGCACCTCAGCAAGAGGTGTGGTACTCCACTCTCGGGTAAGGAGGGGGCACTACCCGGGACTCATATACTAGCATCCAACACCACACCACTCCAGGCCAGGGGATCTGGGCAGACCCTATTGAGGGAGGGCCCCATCTCAGGCTGGAGGAGAAACTAGGTAGAGGGTGTGGGTGGAGAGAGTGACAGTTAGAGGGAGGAGTTAGGGAGTGAATAGGTAGAAGAGTGGAGGAGAGGAGACGTGAAGGAAGAAGCTCCTGAGAGAGGAAGAAGGGGTCCTAGGAGCCAGGGAAGTGAGGAATCTGTTCTGACCCCAATGGCAGAGGGTCTCAGAAATAAATACCAAGTCTGCAAACACAAAAAACCAGCTCATAGGGCAGTGGTAACTGGGCTGACCGTATATCTAATCCTAGCACCACAAATAGCAGCAGCCGGGGAACGTGCCTACGTTGGTTCTAGACGTCTCGCGCCAGCCGGAGAACTAACTAACCCTAGAAGGGAAAAGATAGACCTTTCTTGCCTCCAGAGAAAAGACCCCAAAAGTTGGATACAAGCCCCCAACAAATAATAACGGTGAGGTAAGAAGAAAAGACAAACGTAAGAATGAACTAGGTATTTAGCAAAGAGAGGCCCACTGACTAATAGCAGAATATAGTAAGATGACTTATACGGTCAGCAAAAACCCTATCAAAATTTCCACGCTGGATATTCAAGAACCCCCGAACCATCTAACGGCCCGGGGGGAGAATACCAGCCCCCTAGAGCTTCCAGCAAAATCAGGAATCACATTTAGTACAAGCTGGACAAAAATAAGAGCAATGCAAATAACCAAAAAACAAGGAAGCAGGACTTAGCTTAATTTTGCAAGAACCAGGACCAGCAGACAGGAGCAAACAGAAAGGACTGATTACAACGATGCCAGGCATCAGACTGAGAATTCAGGAAGTTTATATAGCAACACCCCTGGACTAACGACCCAGGTGGGTGCCAAACTAGGGAAAGACAATCCCAGAGTCATATCACTAGTGACCACAAGAGGGAGCCAAAAAAGTCTAATTCACAACAGTACCCCCCCTTTAAGGAGGGGTCACCGAACCCTCACCAAGACCACCAGGGCGATCAGGATGAGCAGCGTGAAAGGCACGAACTAAATCGGCCGCATGCACATCAGAGGCAACCACCCAGGAATTATCCTCCTGACCATAGCCCTTCCACTTGACCAGGTACTGAAGCCTCCGCCTGGAGAGACGAGAATCCAAGATCTTCTCCACCACGTACACCAACTCGCCCTCAACCAACACCGGAGCAGGAGGCTCAACAGAAGGAACCACAGGCACAACGTACCGCCGCAACAAAGACCTATGGAACACATTGTGAATGGCAAACGACACCGGAAGATCCAAGCGAAAGGACACAGGATTAAGGATTTCCAATATCTTGTAAGGACCGATAAAGCGAGGCTTAAATTTAGGAGAGGAGACCTTCATAGGAACAAATCGAGAAGACAGCCATACCAAATCCCCAACACGAAGTCGGGGACCCACACCGCGGCGGCGGTTGGCAAAACGCTGAGCCTTCTCCTGTGACAACTTTAAGTTGTCCACCACATGATTCCAAATCTGCTGCAACCTATCCACCACAGAATCTACCCCAGGACAGTCAGAAGGCTCCACATGTCCCGAGGAAAAACAAGGATGGAAACCAGAGATGCAGAAAAATGGCGAAACCAAAGTAGCGGAACTAGCCCGATTATTAAGGGCAAACTCAGCCAACGGCAAGAAGGTCACCCAATCATCCTGATCTGCAGAAACAAAACACCTCAAATAAGCCTCCAGAGTTTGATTAGTTCGCTCCGTTTGTCCATTAGTCTGAGGATGAAAGGCAGACGAAAACGACAAATCAATGCCCATCTTAGCACAAAAGGATCGCCAGAACCTGGAAACAAACTGGGATCCCCTGTCAGACACAATATTCTCAGGAATGCCGTGTAAACGAACCACATTCTGAAAGAACAAAGGAACCAGATCGGAAGAGGAAGGCAGTTTAGGCAAAGATACCAAATGGACCATCTTGGAAAAGCGATCACATACCACCCAGATGACAGACATTCCTTGAGACACCGGAAGATCTGAAATGAAATCCATGGAAATGTGTGTCCAAGGCCTCTTCGGGACAGGCAAGGGCAAGAGCAACCCGCTGGCACGAGAACAGCAAGGCTTAGCTTGAGCACAAGTCCCACAGGACTGCACAAATGACCGCACATCCCGTGACAAGGAAGGCCACCAAAAGGACCTAGCCACCAAATCTCTGGTGCCAAAAATTCCCGGATGCCCTGCCAACACCGAGGAATGAACCTCGGAAATGACTCTGCTGGTCCACTTATCAGGAACAAACAGTCTGTCAGGTGGACAAGAGTCAGGTCTACCAGCCTGAAATCTCTGCAACACACGTCGCAAATCCGGAGAAATAGCTGACAAGATTACTCCCTCTTTAAGAATACCAACTGGTTCTGCGACTCCAGGAGAGTCAGGCACAAAGCTCCTTGAAAGAGCATCAGCCTTCACATTCTTTGAACCTGGTAAATGCGAGACCACAAAGTCAAAACGGGAGAAAAACAATGACCAACGGGCCTGTCTAGGATTCAGGCGTTTAGCAGACTCGAGATACATCAGATTTTTGTGATCAGTCAAGACCACCACACGATGCTTAGCACCCTCGAGCCAATGACGCCACTCCTCAAATGCCCACTTCATGGCCAGCAACTTCCGATTGCCAACATCTTAATTCCGCTCAGCAGGCGAAAACTTCCTAGAGAAAAAAGCACATGGTCTCATTACAGAGCAACCAGGGCCTCTCTGCGACAAAACGGCCCCTGCCCCAATCTCAGAAGCATCCACTTCAACCTGAAAGGGAAGTGAGACATCAGGCTGGCACAAAACAGGCGCCGAAGTAAACCGGCGCTTCAACTCTTGGAAAGCTTCTACGGCTGCAGGAGCCCAGTTAGCAACATCAGAACCTTTCTTGGTCATATCCGTCAAAGGTTTAACAACGCTAGAAAAATTAGCGATAAAACGACGGTAGAAGTTAGCAAAACCCAAGAACTTCTGAAGACTCTTAACTGACGTGGGTTGAGTCCAATCATGAATAGCTCGGACCTTGACTGGGTCCATCTCCACCGCAGAAGGGGAAAAAATAAAACCCAAAAAGGGAACCTTCTGTACTCCAAAGAGACACTTTGAGCCCTTAACAAACAAAGCATTCTCACGCAAAACCTGAAACACCATCCTGACCTGCTCTACATGCGAGTCCCAATCATCGGAAAAAACCAGAATATCATCCAGATAAACAATCATAAATCTATCCAGATACTTCCGGAAAATATCATGCATAAAGGACTGAAACACTGAAGGAGCATTAGAGAGCCCAAAAGGCATCACCAAGTACTCAAAATGACCTTCGGGCGTATTAAATGCAGTTTTCCATTCATCTCCTTGCTTAATGCGCACAAGGTTGTACGCACCACGAAGATCTATCTTGGTGAACCACTTGGCACCTTTAATCCGGGCAAACAAGTCCGACAACAGAGGCAAAGGATACTGAAATTTAACAGTGATTTTATTCAGAAGCCGATAGTCAATACAAGGTCTCAAAGATCCGTCCTTCTTGGCCACAAAAAAGAATCCCGCACCAAGAGGGGAAGAGGATGGACGGATATGCCCCTTCTCCAGAGATTCCTTGATATACGAACGCATTGCGGTATGCTCAGGTACAGACAGATTAAATAATCTTCCCTTAGGAATTTTACTACCTGGAATCAAATCTATAGCGCAGTCACAGTCCCTATGAGGAGGAAGAGCACTGGACCTGGACTCGCTGAATACATCCTGATAATCAGACAAATACTCAGGAACTTCCGAAGGAGTAGAGGAAGCAATAGACACCGGTGGGGAATCACCATGAATTCCCTGACAGCCCCAACTTGACACAGACATTGCCTTCCAATCCAAGACTGGATTATGGGTCTGTAACCATGGCAGACCCAAAACGACCAAATCATGCATTTTATGCAGAACAAGAAAACGAATCACCTCCCGATGTTCAGGAGTCATGCACATGGTTACCTGTGTCCAAAACTGCGGTTTATTTTCCGCCAATGGCGTAGCATCAATACCTCTAAGAGGGATAGGATTTACCAATGGCTCAAGAACAAAACCACAGCGCCTGGCAAATGACAGATCCATAAGACTCAGGGCAGCACCTGAATCCACAAACGCCATAACAGGGTAGGAAGACAATGAGCAAATTAAAGTCACAGACAAAATAAATTTAGGTTGCAAATTACCAATGGCGACAGGGCTAACAACCCTTGTTAGGCGTTTAGAGCATGCTGATATAACATGTGTAGAATCACCACAGTAAAAACACAACCCATTCTGACGTCTATGATTTTTCCGTTCATTTCTAGTCTGAATTCTATCACATTGCATTAAATCAGGTGTTTGTTCAGACAACACCACCAGAGGATTGGCAGTTTTGCGCTCCCGTAAACGCCGATCAATTTGAATAGCCAGCGCCATGGAATCATTCAGACTTGTAGGAATGGAGAAACCCACCATCACATTCTTAATGGCTTCAGAAAGGCCATTTCTGAAATTTGCGGCCAGAGCACACTCATTCCACTGAGTAAGCATGGACCATTTCCGAAATTTTTGGCAATACACTTCAGCTTCATCCTGGCCCTGAGAAATAGCCAGCAAGGCTTTTTCTGCCTGAATTTCAAGATTGGGTTCCTCGTAAAGCAATCCGAGCGCCAGAAAAAACGCATCAATATTCGCCAATGCCGGATCTCCTGGCGCTAGCGAGAAAGCCCAATCCTGAGGGTCGCCCCGCAAGAAAGAGATAACAATTTTAACTTGCTGAGCTGAGTCTCCAGACGAACGGGGTCTCAGAGATAGAAACAATTTAAAATTATTCCTGAAATTCCTAAACTTAAATCGGTCTCCAGAGAACAGTTCAGGAATAGGTATTTTAGGTTCAGACATTGGACTACTGGTAACAAAATCTTGTATGCCCTGCACACGAGCAGCAAGCTGATCCACACTTGTAATCAAAGTCTGGACATTCATGTCTGCAGCAAGCTTAAGCCACTCAGAGGTAAAGGGGAGGAAGAAAGAGAGGAAAAAAGCTAGCATGATGCGCAATTGTTTAGATGAACCATTATGAAATTCCAAAAAATGAGCTGCCAATGTGATAATGGCATTACCTTTTGCCTTATCCTTAAGGGCCCTTGAGATGTTTGAAATAAGTTGTTGGATTCTATGCTGGAGCTCCTGGGTGGTTTGTCCAACATAGATCCTTGAGGGTCCAGTCGCCACAGAGGTACTGCACCTCAGCAAGAGGTGTGGTACTCCACTCTCGGGTAAGGAGGGGGCACTACCCGGGACTCATATACTAGCATCCAACACCACACCACTCCAGGCCAGGGGATCTGGGCAGACCCTATTGAGGGAGGGCCCCATCTCAGGCTGGAGGAGAAACTAGGTAGAGGGTGTGGGTGGAGAGAGTGACAGTTAGAGGGAGGAGTTAGGGAGTGAATAGGTAGAAGAGTGGAGGAGAGGAGACGTGAAGGAAGAAGCTCCTGAGAGAGGAAGAAGGGGTCCTAGGAGCCAGGGAAGTGAGGAATCTGTTCTGACCCCAATGGCAGAGGGTCTCAGAAATAAATACCAAGTCTGCAAACACAAAAAACCAGCTCATAGGGCAGTGGTAACTGGGCTGACCGTATATCTAATCCTAGCACCACAAATAGCAGCAGCCGGGGAACGTGCCTACGTTGGTTCTAGACGTCTCGCGCCAGCCGGAGAACTAACTAACCCTAGAAGGGAAAAGATAGACCTTTCTTGCCTCCAGAGAAAAGACCCCAAAAGTTGGATACAAGCCCCCAACAAATAATAACGGTGAGGTAAGAAGAAAAGACAAACGTAAGAATGAACTAGGTATTTAGCAAAGAGAGGCCCACTGACTAATAGCAGAATATAGTAAGATGACTTATACGGTCAGCAAAAACCCTATCAAAATTTCCACGCTGGATATTCAAGAACCCCCGAACCATCTAACGGCCCGGGGGGAGAATACCAGCCCCCTAGAGCTTCCAGCAAAATCAGGAATCACATTTAGTACAAGCTGGACAAAAATAAGAGCAATGCAAATAACCAAAAAACAAGGAAGCAGGACTTAGCTTAATTTTGCAAGAACCAGGACCAGCAGACAGGAGCAAACAGAAAGGACTGATTACAACGATGCCAGGCACCAGACTGAGAATTCAGGAAGTTTATATAGCAACACCCCTGGACTAACGACCCAGGTGGGTGCCAAACTAGGGAAAGACAATCCCAGAGTCATATCACTAGTGACCACAAGAGGGAGCCAAAAAAGTCTAATTCACAACAGGAATCCACCCGTGGTGCCCGAATCCATGCCGACCGTAGTCGAGTGGAAAGACCAGGTCGCAGTGGGGAGAACCGGCCCCCAGACTAGTGGAGAACTGCTAGACTCAGCTAGCAAGCCGAAGGCGGTTGTATCTGTATGTGCCACAGCCACATCCATACACAATCGCTGAAAAGGCAGCCACATAGGATCAATGGGATCAGGAGGTCGTCACCTGACAGGATCCACGGCTGCTGGCTTGGGACACTGTAAGTGAGGCGCAGGGCAGGAGGGTGAAGCCAGCGCAGACAGATGGCCAGGAAAGGCACATAAGAAAGGGACTCTCAGGAAAGTGAACCTGAAAGCTGGCTGGACGACAGACCCGGAGTACACAGCACCTGGCTGGGGACTGTACCTAAGAACTGTGAGTAAAGCGTGAAAACTGCACCCTGTTGTGTCCTCAGAATTATTACTGCGCCACCTGCCCTGCACTGCAACATTCACAATCATAAACTTTAACACTTTAATTGCCTTGGGGCCTAGCTCTACCCGTGGAGGGCTGCAACACCTCTGCGGCATCACCAACTGCCCCAGTGGACCTGAATCGCAGTGTCAGCCATTTCCTTTTTTGCCGAACACCACGGGTGGCGTCACGAACAAATCCCGTATAAACTTTATTCCCCTTTAATTCACTTTTATTGGATGCCCAGGGCAATGGACCGGGTCACTGCTGCCGTGACAACCCCGCTGAAGAACCGTCGGACCCGGCCTGAGTACCCCGCGGCCCTGGCGGTTGCTCCAGCCACCACCTGCGCAGAAAATCCCTGAATGCAGCTTCAACAGAAGGGAGGAAGAGGTACGTATTGTGGAGGGATTGGAGGACGCAGGCGCAGGATTCCGAGGCCATAACTGATATGCATGGGAGGAGGGTAGTATTGTACTGATGACAGAGGGCAGCGATTTCTTCCAGGCACCACACGCCCCAGAGCCTGGAAGAAATCATTAGCATAAAGACAGAATATAAAATTTCTCAACAACAAGCCTGTTAACCGCTTCCTGATCGCGAATGGTAGATAAACGTCAGCGCTAGCAGGGCTTTGTGCAGCGCCGATGTTTGTCTACGGTCGGCGGTTTTGTGCTCATCGGGACCCCCTCGTACCTTATAACGAGGGGATTCCGGTGCACAATGCTTTCTGTGACCTCCGACCTCATCGAGACATGATTGGTTCAGGTCCTGATGACGTCAGCGTCACAGCAGCCAATGAGACAAATCGCTAGGAAAGTTTGTTGTAGCAACAAACTTTCCCGGGTGATCTGCCTCATTAAAACAATTAGTTAATCCAATAAGTAACCACTTGTATGTAAAATTATTGTGTCATGCACCAATAAATACATAAATCATCCCAAATAAAAAGTGCAACTAAAGACAACGTGTTAAAATTATTTTTATTGAAAATATTATAACATAAAAAAATAATATAAACAAAATATAGCTGATAAAAATTAGCACAATATAATGGTATGATAGGACACCAACCAAAATATATCATTAGCCACCACACATATGTGACATATCACAGCACAATTTATCCCTTGCACAAAATAAATGTAAATATAATTAATTAGAGTGCTAAAAATACTGGTGCTAGCATATATTAATATTGCACAGTATATGTAGATATATTGCACATAAGCCCAAGATATAATGGTGCAGATAGTGCTATAATGAACAATGCCACAAAAAGGTAACAAAGTGCAGAAAGTGCAAGTACTGAATAAAAGGCTAGCATATAATCACAATAGCGTGGATAACATAAATAAAATCCAAAAACCTCAGAGGCTCCACATACCCATAAGTGCTCAGACCCTACGCGCGTTTCGGCGCTTGCCTTCTACATATACTGTGCAATATTAATATATGCTAGCACCAGTATTTTTAGCACTCTATAATTTTATTTATAAGCACACAGTTGTACTACTAATGTTGTGTCTATGGGCTTGAGTGCATAGTTATTGCTTATATTGTGCAATATTGGTGTATGCTGGTGATTTATTGGTATTGACATATTTTGCACTTTATAGCCTTGTTTGGTTTTTTTTACAGATTTTTATAGCACTATTAGCACTTTATATTTCTGGTGTTTAGGGTTTGTTGCAATATATTCATGTATATTGTGCAATATTAGTTTATTGGTGTCATTATAAAAAATTTTTGAAACTTTTGCACTTTTAATAGCACCATTGCAATTTGTTTTGCATTTATTACATTTTTTATATATATTATTTATTGCACTTGAAAGTTTTTTTGTGATTAATTGCTCCGAATATATATATATATTTTTTTCTAATTTTGCACACAACATATTTTTTGTATTATTTTGCACTATATAATTAATTATATTTACATTTATTTTGTGCAAGGGATAAATAGTGCTGTGATATGTCACAGGCTGGTGGCTAATGATATATTTTGGTCGGTGTCCTATCATACCATTATATTGTGCTCATTTTTATCAGCTATATTTTGTTTATATTATTTTTTTATGCTATAATATTTTCAATAAAAATAATTTTAACACGTTGTCTTTAGTTGCACTTTTTATTTGGGATGATTTACTCATTAACCCTAGAACGCATACCTGGGGCCTCGCAGGCCTGCCAGTTTACTTGTTTTCTATTATCTGTAAAAGTACTTTAGTTAGAATTTTGAAAATCTAGGTAATCCTCAGGTATATAGTTGTTAGTAATTTCCAGTTATTCATATATTTTTATGTTACAGACATTTCGGTATAACAACCTTTTTTTGGGACTACCCCATATTCACGCACCTGGGGCCTTTTAAGCCTGTACTAGGTTTACATGTGATACTCAGTCTTTTTGTCTGTATTGTTGCTGGGGAAGAACTTTTATGACTCTGCTATTGCTGGGAAGAGTGTGGATTCTGCATGACAACATAAAAATAAGAAAAATAAGAAAAAAAAAAGAATAAAAATATTACAATGGATAATTACTTTACCAATTTTGAAATGGCCAACTTTTTGCTTCAAAAGCAACTTACACTTGTTGGTACTATGAGGCCAAACCGCCGCGAAATTCCTCCAATCATGAAGCACAATGCACAGCGAACAATCTACGAGAGTGTATTCGGTTTCTGCAATCAAGCAACAATGGTGTCTTATAAAGCCAAGAAAGAAAAATCTGTGATATTACTGAGTACAATGCATCATGATGGAAGTATTGACACCAATGACAGGAAAAAAAAACCTGAAATCATACTGCATTATAATAAGACAAAAGGACGTGTCGACAAGATGGACAAAATGATCGGAGAGTATTCGTGCAAAAGGCAGACTAAACGTTGGCCTGTTGCCCTTTTTTCCAATATCCTTGATGTGTCAGCCCTCAATAGCTACATTGTTTATTGTCAAACTAATCCAGAATTCCATGGCAACAGGAAAGACAAGAGACGTCTATTTTTGACAGAACTTTGTTATGAACTTTTGATGCCTACTATGATGGAGAGAAGCAGCATGATATGCTTATCAAGGCAAATTACCGAGGCAATGATCCGATGTGGAAAACACTTTCTGGAACATCCAGAGCAAAGAGAAAAAAAAAGAAAGCGCTGCTATATTTGTCCAGCAAAGAAGGAAAGAAAATCGGAGCGTTTCTGTTCTACTTGCGGACAAAATGTATGCAAGGAACATTCAGCCGAAAAAATAATATGCGAGAATTGTCGGGGGAATATGTAAAGTTACAAATAAATATTCCGGCACCAAGTTTGCTACAACCAAAAAATGTTTTCATAAAAAAATTGCATATAGAATGCCTATATTTGGCGTGCCTGTTAACTTACTTTTTTGTTGTTTTATGCACATAATTATGTTTTGAAATATACACATCTTAGGCTGTGTTCCCAGTAGCGCTGGGGTTCGCCAGAAGTTGATTCATAATGGATCTGACCTCCTAGTAACTCCAGCTAAGGCTGCCGGAATGGCGGAATTCCGCCAGCCTTAGCTGGGGTCACCAGGAGGTCAGATCCATTACGGATCCCCTCCTGCCGGACCCCAGCGCTAGTTGGAATGCATCCTTACCTTGCAATTGTAAAATTAATTTTGAAAAGTATTTTTATTTGAGTTATTCAGTGTTATTTGCACACAGGCCTAAAAGGCCCCAGGTGCGTGAATATGGGGTAGTCCCAAAAAAAGGTTGTTATACCGAAATGCCTATAACATAAAAATATATAAACAACTGGAAATTACTAACAACTATATACCTGAGGAATACCTAGAGTTTCAAAATTCTAACTAAAGTAATTTTACAGAAAATAGAAAACAAGTAACCTGGCAGGCCTGCGAGGCCCCAGGTATGCGTCCGCCAGCCTTAGCTGGGGTCACCAGGAGGTCAGATCCATTACGGAATCCCATCCTGGCGGACCCCTGCGCTAGTGGGAATGCATCCTTACTTTGCAATAAACTTTGAAAAGTATTTTTATTTGAGTTATTCCATGATAATTGTAAACAGGCCTAAAAGGCCCCAGGTGCGTGAATGTGTAGATTTCTGTGGGTATGCGTTCTAGGGTTAAAACAATGTTTCTCCTCAGATTACCTGTCAGTGAGAGATTTGAGGAGAAACAGTGTTACGAGTGCTGCTGGCAACATCTGTGTTAGTCAGCGCTCTTGCTATAAAGTTAAAAAGACAGGTAAGGCAGGTTAGGGTTTAGTGCTATAGTTAGGGTTAGTTTTAGGCTAAAGTTAGGGTTACTGTTAGGCTAAAGTTAGGGTTACTGTTAGGGTTAGGGTTACTGTTAGGGTTACTGCTAGGCTATGTGCACATGTGATTTTGATGCAGATCCGCAGCGTTTTTGGACGTGCGGAATTGCATCAAATCCGCAGTGTAGTGCACAAGCACTGTTAGTCAATGAGAAATTGAGAAATGTTGTGCACATGCAATGTGCAGATTTGCAGCGTTTTATTTTCCTCAGCATGTCAATTCTTTTTGCGGATCTGCAGCATTTCTGCACCCATTGACTTCCATTGCGTCAGGCTTTGCCTCTTGATGCAGCATTTCCCAGCTGGGAGGCTTCGGATTCGGCTACTCCATTCATCCCTAATCTTAATGACATTCCTGGTATAAATGTGGAGGTGGAAAATTTTGGACCAATTCATTTTTTTAATTTGTTTATGACTGATAGCTTGCTAGAGCATATTGTCCTACAAACAAATTTATATGCGTCCCAATTCATCAGCCAGAATCCACGATCCTATTATGCTAGGTCAAATTTATGGACACCAACTAATGTCCTAGAAATGAAAAAATTTTAGGACTTACATTCGTTATGGGGCTAAACAAGCATCAGGTCCTACTGGTCCAACCGCCCAGTTCAAGCCACCCCTATGTTTCCTGCCATTCTTCCTAGGACCCAATATGAAATGCTCATGAGGTTTTGGCATTTTAACGACAATAGTCAATGTCTGCCCAGAGATGCCCCAGAACATGACAGACTATTCAAAATCAGACCCATCATTAAAAACTTGACAGAAAAGTTCATAAAGCTCTACACCCCAACAGAAAACATTTCAATTGATGAGTCCCTTGTAAAATTCAAAGGAAGACTGCACCTCAAGCAATTTATTCCTTCTAAGAGTGCAAGGTTTGGAATAAAGCAGTATAAGATGTGTGAACGTTCAACAGGATACACATCAGCTTTTCGCATTTATGAGGGGAAAGATAGCCAAATAAACCTACCAGGATACCCTACTTATCTGGGGACATCTGGAAAAATCGTTTGGGAGCTGATAACTCCATTTTTACGAAAAGGCTACAATCTGCATGTTGACAATTACTACACGAGCATACCCCTATTTAAAAGACTGGTTGAACATAACATAGGGGCTTGTGGGACCACTTGCAAAAACCGTCAGGGGTTTCCACAATCGTTGGTCAACAAAAAGTTCCAAAAGGGGCAGTCAGAGGCTTTACGCAATGGCGAGCTGCTTGCCTTAAGTATAAGGATAAAAAAGATATTTTTATTCTGAGCTCGATCCACACAGATGCCACAATGGCCACTGCAGACCAACAGGGATCTGTTATGACCCCAATGGCGAGGGTCTCAGAGGTACGTGGAAGTCTGCAGAATACAAAAATCCAGCTCATAGGGCAGTGGTAACTGGGTTGACCATATATCTACTCCTAACGCCAACACTAGAAGTAGCCGGGGATCATTCCTACGTTGATTCTAGATGACACGCTCCAGCCGGAGAATCTAGCTACCCCTAGTAGAGGAAAACAAAAGACCTTTCTTGCCTCCAGAGAAGGGGACCCCAAAGCTGGATAGAAGCCCCCCACAAATAATAACGGTGAGGTAAGAGGAAATGACAAACACAGAAATGAACCAGGTTTAGCACAGAGAGGCCCGCTTACTGATAGCAGAATAAAGAAAGGTAACTTATATGGTCAACAAAAACCCTATCAAAATCCACACTGGAAATTCAAGAACCCCCGAACCGTCTAACGGTCCGGGGGGAGAACACCAGCCCCCTAGAGCTTCCAGCAAAGGTCAGGATATAGATTAGGAACAAGCTGGACAAAAATACAAAACCAAAACAAATAGCAAAAAGCAAAAGGCAGACTTAGCTGATATAACTGGAACCAGGATCAGTAGACAAGAGCACAGCAGACTAGCTCTGATAACTACGTTGCCAGGCATTGAACTGAAGGTCTAGGGAGCTTATATAGCAACACCCCTAACTAACGACCCAGGTGCGGATAAAAGGAATGACAGAAAAACCAGAGTCAAAAAAACTAGTAACCACTAGAGGGAGCAAAAAGCAAATTCACAACAGTACCCCCCCCTTAGTGAGGGGTCACCGAACCCTCACCACGACCACCAGGGTGATCAGGATGAGCGGCATGAAAGGCACGAACTAAATCGGCCGCATGAACATCAGAGGCGACCACCCAGGAATTATCCTCCTGACCATAGCCCTTCCACTTGACCAGGTACTGAAGCCTCCGCCTGGAGAGGCGAGAATCCAAGATCTTCTCCACCACGTACTCCAACTCGCCCTCAACCAACACCGGAGCAGGAGGCTCAGCAGAAGGAACTACAGGCACAATGTACCGCCGCAACAAGGACCTATGAAATACATTGTGAATAGCAAACGACACAGGAAGATCCAGACGAAAAGATACAGGATTAA
Organism: Ranitomeya variabilis; assembly: GCF_051348905.1. Taxonomy (NCBI): domain Eukaryota; kingdom Metazoa; phylum Chordata; class Amphibia; order Anura; family Dendrobatidae; genus Ranitomeya; species Ranitomeya variabilis. The sequence goes on along the minus strand of NC_135236.1, from coordinate 209,450,056 downwards.
GGATTTCCAATATCTTGTAAGGCCCAATAAAACGAGGTTTAAATTTGGGAGAGGAGACCTTCATAGGAACAAAGCGGGAAGAAAGCCATACCAAATCCCCAACGCGTAGTCGGGGACCCACACCGCGGCGGCGGTTGGCAAAGCGCTGAGCCCTCTCCTGTGACAACTTCAAGTTGTCCACCACATGATTCCAGATCCGCTGCAACCTATCTACCACAGAATCCACCCCAGGACAGTCAGAAGGCTCCACATGACCCGAAGAAAAGCGAGGATGGAAACCAGAGTTGCAGAAAAAAGGCGAAACCAAGGTGGCGGAACTAGCCCGATTATTAAGGGCAAACTCAGCCAACGGCAAGAATGTCACCCAATCGTCCTGATCAGCAGAGACAAAACACCTCAAATAAGCCTCCAAAGTCTGATTGGTTCGCTCCGTCTGTCCATTAGTCTGAGGATGGAAAGCAGACGAAAACGACAAATCAATGCCCATCCTACTACAAAAGGATCGCCAGAACCTAGAAACGAACTGGGATCCTCTGTCTGACACAATATTCTCAGGGATGCCGTGCAAACGAACCACGTTCTGGAAAAACACAGGAACCAGATCGGAAGAGGAAGGCAGCTTAGGCAAAGGAACCAAATGGACCATCTTGGAGAAGCGATCACATATCACCCAGATAACGGACATGCCCTGAGATAGCGGAAGATCAGAAATGAAATCCATGGAGATATGTGTCCAAGGTCTCTTCGGGACAGGCAAGGGCAAGAGCAAACCGCTGGCACGAGAACAGCAAGGCTTAGCTCGAGCACAAGTCCCACAGGACTGCACAAATGACCGCACATCCCTTGACAAGGAAGGCCACCAAAAGGACCTGGCCACCAGATCTCTGGTGCCAAAAATTCCCGGGTGACCTGCCAACACCGAGGAATGAACCTCGGAAATGACTCTGCTGGTCCATTTATCCGGGACAAACAGTCTGTCAGGTGGACAAGACTCAGGCCTATCAGCCTGAAATCTCTGCAACACACGTCGCAGATCCGGAGAAATAGCTGACAAGATAACTCCATCTTTAAGAATACCAACAGGATCAGCGACTCCAGGAGCATCAGGCACAAAGCTCCTAGAAAGAGCATCGGCCTTCACATTCTTTGAACCTGGTAAATACGAGACAACAAAATCAAAGCGGGAGAAAAACAATGACCAGCGGGCCTGTCTCGGATTAAGGCGTTTAGCAGACTCGAGATACATCAGATTTTTGTGATCAGTCAAGACCACCACACGATGCTTAGCACCCTCGAGCCAATGACGCCACTCCTCAAATGCCCATTTCATGGCCAACAACTCCCGATTGCCCACATCATAATTTCGCTCGGCAGGCGAAAACTTCCTGGAGAAAAAGGCACAAGGTTTCATAACAGAGCAACCAGGGCCTCTCTGCGACAAAACGGCCCCTGCTCCAATCTCTGAAGCATCCACCTCAACCTGAAAGGGAAGTGAGACATCGGGCTGGCACAAAACAGGCGCCGAAGTAAACCGGCGCTTCAACTCCTGGAAAGCCTCCACGGCAGCAGGAGCCCAGTTAGCTACATCGGAGCCCTTCTTGGTCATATCCGTCAACGGTTTCACAATGCTAGAAAAATTAGCGATAAAACGACGGTAGAAGTTAGCGAAACCCAAGAACTTCTGAAGACTCTTAACCGACGAGGGCTGAGTCCAATCAAGAATAGCTCGGACCTTGACTGGGTCCATCTCCACAGCAGAAGGGGAAAAAATGAACCCCAAAAAGGGAACCTTCTGTACACCAAAGAGACACTTTGAGCCCTTGACAAACAAAGAATTTTCACGCAAAATTTTAAAGACCAACCTGACCTGCTCCACATGCGAATCCCAATCATCAGAAAAAACCAAAATATCATCCAGATAAACAATCAAAAATTTATCCAGATACTTCCGGAAAATGTCATGCATAAAGGACTGAAAAACTGAAGGCGCATTGGAGAGCCCAAAAGGCATCACCAAGTACTCAAAATGACCTTCGGGCGTATTGAATGCGGTTTTCCATTCATCACCTTGCTTAATGCGCACAAGGTTGTACGCACCACGAAGGTCTATCTTGGTGAACCACTTGGCACCTTTAATCCGGGCAAACAAGTCAGACAACAGCGGTAAAGGATACTGAAATTTGACAGTGATCTTATTTAAAAGCCGATAATCAATACAAGGTCTCAAAGATCCGTCCTTTTTTGCCACAAAAAAGAATCCCGCACCAAGGGGGGAAGAAGACGGACGAATATGTCCTTTCTCCAGAGACTCCCTGATATATGAACGCATAGCGGTATGTTCAGGTACCGACAGATTAAACAGTCTTCCCTTAGGAAACTTACTGCCTGGGATCAAATCTATAGCACAGTCACAGTCCCTATGAGGAGGCAGTGCACTGGACTCAGACTCACTGAAGACATCCTGATAATCAGACAAATACTCCGGAACTTCCGAAGGCGTAGAAGAAGCAATAGACACAGGCAGGGAATCCCCATGAATACCACGACAGCCCCAACTTGAGACTGACATAGCCTTCCAGTCCAGGACTGGATTATGGGTCTGTAACCATGGCAGCCCTAAAACAACCAAATCATGCATTTTATGTAAAACCAGGAAACGTATCACCTCGCGGTGTTCAGGAGTCATGCACATGATAACCTGTGTCCAATACTGCGGTTTATTTGCTGCCAATGGCGTAGCATCAATACCCCTAAGAGGAATAGGATTTTCTAATGGTTCAAGAGTAAAACCACAGTGCTTAGCAAATGACAGATCCATAAGACTCAGGGCAGCACCTGAATCTACAAACGCCATGACAGGATAAGACGACAGTGAGCAAATCAAAGTTACAGACAGAATAAATTTAGGTTGCAAATTACCAACGGTGACAGGACTAACAACCTTAGCTATACGTTTAGAGCATGCTGAGATAACATGTGTAGAATCACCACAGTAGTAGCACAAGCCATTCCGGCGTCTATGAATTTTCCGCTCATTTCTAGTCAGGATTCTATCACATTGCATTAAATCAGGTGTCTGTTCAGACAACACCATGAGGGAATTTGCGGTTTTTCTATCACATTGCACCGAATTAGGTGTCTGTTCAGACAACACCATGAGGGAATTTGCGGTTTTGCGCTCCCGCAACCGCCGGTCAATTTGAATAGCCAGTGCCATAGTATCATTGAGACCTGTGGGAATGGGAAAACCCACCATAACATTCTTAATGGCTTCAGATAGGCCATTTCTAAAATTAGCGGCCAGTGCACACTCGTTCCAATGTGTCAGCACGGACCATTTCCGAAATTTTTGGCAATACACTTCAGCCTCGTCCTGCCCCTGAGACATAGCCAGCAAGGCCTTTTCTGCCTGAATCTCAAGATTGGGTTCCTCATAAAGTAAACCGAGCGCCAGAAAAAACGCATCAATATCAGCCAATGCCGGATCTCCTGGCGCCAGCGAAAAAGCCCAATCCTGAGGGTCGCCCCGTAAGAACGAAATAACTATTTTTACTTGCTGAGCAGAGTCTCCAGATGAACAGGGTCTCAGGGACAAAAACAATTTACAATTATTCACAAAATTCCTAAACTTAAACCTGTCTCCGGAAAACAGTTCAGGAATCGGTATTTTAGGTTCTGACCTAGGATTACTGATAACATAGTCTTGTATGCCCTGCACACGAGTAGCCAGCTGGTCCACACTTGTAATCAAGGTCTGGACATTCATGTCTGCAGCAAGCATAGCCACTCTGAGGTAAAGGGGAAGAAGAAAGAAAAAAAAAAAAACTCAGAATCTTCTTTCTTATAATCCCTCTTCTGCAACGCATTAAACATTTAATACTGGCCTGGCAAACTGTTATGACCCCAATGGCGAGGGTCTCAGAGGTACGTGGAAGTCTGCAGAATACAAAAATCCAGCTCATAGGGCAGTGGTAACTGGGTTGACCATATATCTACTCCTAACGCCAACACTAGAAGTAGCCGGGGATCATTCCTACGTTGATTCTAGATGACACGCTCCAGCCGGAGAATCTAGCTACCCCTAGTAGAGGAAAACAAAAGACCTTTCTTGCCTCCAGAGAAGGGGACCCCAAAGCTGGATAGAAGCCCCCCACAAATAATAACGGTGAGGTAAGAGGAAATGACAAACACAGAAATGAACCAGGTTTAGCACAGAGAGGCCCGCTTACTGATAGCAGAATAAAGAAAGGTAACTTATATGGTCAACAAAAACCCTATCAAAATCCACACTGGAAATTCAAGAACCCCCGAACCGTCTAACGGTCCGGGGGGAGAACACCAGCCCCCTAGAGCTTCCAGCAAAGGTCAGGATATAGATTAGGAACAAGCTGGACAAAAATACAAAACCAAAACAAATAGCAAAAAGCAAAAGGCAGACTTAGCTGATATAACTGGAACCAGGATCAGTAGACAAGAGCACAGCAGACTAGCTCTGATAACTACGTTGCCAGGCATTGAACTGAAGGTCTAGGGAGCTTATATAGCAACACCCCTAACTAACGACCCAGGTGCGGATAAAAGGAATGACAGAAAAACCAGAGTCAAAAAAACTAGTAACCACTAGAGGGAGCAAAAAGCAAATTCACAACAGGGATCCACTACTCCAACCCTGTGTCTGTCATTGACTACAACAGATATATGGGGGGGTGGACCTTACAGATCAGGTTCTACAGCCATACCAGGTGTCAAGAAAATCATATACCTGGTATAAAAAGTTAGTCATTTATTTGTTTCAGGTGGCCACATATAATTCTTTTGTGTTATACAAAAAAGCCAGAAATGACGATTATTTCCTTAATTATCAGGAAAAGGTCATTAAACATCTTGTTTTTGAAAATTTTGTCCCCGCCAATCCTTTAGAATCTGAAAATGTCAGAAGACTCACTGAGCGACATTTTATTGCACTCATTCCAGCAACTGAAACAAGAAAGAACCCCCAGCGAAGATGTTGGGTATGTTCCAAGAGAGGAATGAGGCATGTGGGGTGCCCGCTAGGACCCTGGGGTACTCGGCCGGGTCCGGTGGTCATTAAAGGGGTAGTCATGGTGGCAGCGACCCAGTCCGTGGCCCTGGGCATCCAAGTTAAAGGAAAGGTCTTTAAAGCGGTTGTTGTGAATAAAGAATGTTCGTGACGCCACCTGTGGTATTCGGTCAGGGGTGACCGACACTTCTTAAAGGGGTCCACTGGGGATGATGTTATTGCAGCAGGGATGGTATAGATTCCCACAGGTGAAGCCTAGTTCCCAGGGTGCCCGCTGCAGTAGGCAAAGATGGTAGATGGTGTGGTGCCAGAAAGAATTAGAGGACCCAAGATTGCAGTCTCTTTACCTTTTACTGGTAGTATGCAGCCACAGTCCACGGTACGGATCACAGGTGAAGTTGAGATCCGGCCAGCCTGGAAGGGATTAGGAATCCCCCTAGCCAGGTGGGGTTGGAAACATTCCTTACTGCACTGTGTTGTGGTCCTGTTATGACCCCAATGGCGAGGGTCTCAGAGGAACGTGGAAGTCTGCAGAATACAAAAATCCAGCTCATAGGGCAGTGGTAACTGGGTTGACCATATATCTACTCCTAACGCCAACACTAGCAGTAGCCGGGGATCATTCCTACGTTGATTCTAGATGACACGCGCCAGCCGGAGAATCTAGCTACCCCTAGTAGAGGAAAAACAAAGACCTTTCTTGCCTCCAGAGAAGAGGACCCCAAAGCTGGATAGAAGCCCCCCACAAATAATAACGGTGAGGTAAGAGGAAATGACAAACACAGAAATGAACCAGGTTTAGCACAGAGAGGCCCGCTTACTGATAGCAGAATAAAGAAAGGTAACTTATATGGTCAACAAAAACCCTATCAAAATCCACACTGGAAATTCAAGAACCCCCGAACCGTCTAACGGTCCGGGGGGAGAACACCAGCCCCCTAGAGCTTCCAGCAAAGGTCAGGATATAGATTTGGAACAAGCTGGACAAAAATACAAAACCAAAACAAATAGCAAAAAGCAAAAGGCAGACTTAGCTGATATAACTGGAACCAGGATCAGTAGACAAGAGCACAGCAGACTAGCTCTGATAACTACGTTGCCAGGCATAGAACTGAAGGTCCAGGGAGCTTATATAGCAACACCCCTAACTAACGACCCAGGTGCGGATAAAAGGAATGACAGAAAAACCAGAGTCAAAAAACTAGTAACCACTAGAGGGAGCAAAAAGCAAATTCACAACATGGTCCCTTGCTGCCTAAGGCTTCACACAAGGTCCTCACTTTCTTTATCTGTCCTATTAATAGGACGATATCCGTATGGCAGGCAGCTCAAGCCTTTTTACAGGTGTCCCTACTTACGGCGACTCCGGACTCTATATGCTGCTGTGCCTTTGGATGTAATGGTGGACAGGTGACTTGAAATCTCCTGCTCGCCGGTTTCTGCTGTGGGGCATACAGTTACCCCCACAACCTTGGAATTCTGGTTTCCTGTTTCTTGCGCTTTATCTGGAGTGAGCCCTCTCGCAGCTCCATTCCCAGTATTTTTCCTCTCCTTTGCCTCTTCTCCCCTCACAGTCTCTCACAATCTGCTCTGTCTCTCTCTTCTCTTTCCAGGAGCTGCAGAACCTCGTGTCTGCACGGCCCCAGTTTTCCTCAAGACTGCCTACCTAACTCCTCCTCCAGCCAGAATATATAGGGAAGCCACCCACAAACTGGATCAGAGTTCCCCCTTCTGGACTGGAGTCAGAACAGTGTTGTGTGTACGTGTCACCTACTAAAGGGATCCTTCCTCGCTTCCAGGCATGGCATCACCCTCCCCATGAGGAAGGCAATACCACTGTAACAACCGGCTTCCTGGGGTGTTACACATGATACCCACTATTATTGCCTACAATGACCATCATTGTCAGCCTTATGCCTCCATGACTGCTTTAAAATCTTCCACACAGAACCACGATTTTAAACTGTTTTAACATTCAAGTATTTGGCTTATTTAGTGACAGACATATTTGATTAGAGCTGACTTAATTTCCGGGGATAGGTTGGGGGTTGTCTCTAGGGACACAAGCTGGGCACAATATATTGGGCACTGCAATGGCAATTTTGCAATTTTTGCTCTAAGGCCAAGGTCACACTTGCAAGTGCAATGTGAGAAACTCGCATGAGTCTCTCGCATCAATACCTGGCACTACCGCCGGCACTCGGGAATGCACACTCTGGTCCCGAGTGCCGGCGGCTGTGCTGGCGGCAGTGCCGGTGGCTTGCAAATGTGACCCCGGCCTTATACTTCCACTACGTGTTTCTGGAAATCATCCATGTAGTGAAAATGGTCACTATATCCATAGATGAATTCCCAGAGGGCTCTCAAAACGCGACATGGCGTCCGCTATTGAATCCAGCCAATTTTGCTTCCAGAAGTCAAGTGGCTCCTTCCTTTCCAAGCCCTGCCATGCACCCAAACAGTAGTCTTCCCCCACATATGGGGTATCAGCGTGCTCAGGAGAAATTGGACAACAAATTGTATGGAGCAATTTCACCTTTTACCCTTATGAAAATATAAAATATGGCAATAAAGAAACATTTTTTGTGGGAAAAGGTGAAACGTTAATTTTTTCCTTCCACATTCCATTAATTCTTGTGAAGCACCTGACTGGTTAATAAACTTCTTGAAAGTTGTTCTGCGCACCTTGAGGGGTGCCGTTTTTAGAATGGTGTCACTTTTGGGTATTTTCTTTCATATAGACCCCTCAAAGTGACTTCAAATATGAGGTGGTCCCTAAAAAAAATAGTTTTGTAAAATTTGTTGAAAAAATGAAAAATCGCTCATCAACTTTTAATCCTTATAACTTCCTAACAAAATAAATTTTTGGTTCCAAAATTGTGCTGATGTAAAGTAGACATGTGGGCAATATTATTTATTAACTAATTTGTGCAATATGACTCTCTGATTTAAGTGCACAAAAATTAAAAGTTTTAAAATTGCTAAATTTTCAAGATTTTCGCCAAATTTCCGTTTTTTTCACGAATAAACGCATGTCATCTTGAAGAAATTTGACCACTATCATAAAGTACAATATGTCACGAGAAAACAATCTCAGAATCACCGCTCAGATTGACTGCCGCCATCAGGGCATTACTGCCCTGACTGGCGTATGGGCCCGGTGGGCAGAGGGCGTCTCATCTGCTCACCGGGCCCCTACCGGCGCTGCGGCAGTTTAACGCTATTGACGTGCGGGCGTTAACAGCCGCCAGCCAATCGGAGGCTGGCAGCTGACATCAGCCGCAGCGCGCACGTCACCGGCGTCCGATGTCATTGTCAGTCGCCGGCGAGTACACGCTTCAGCTGCGAGGAGGGTGCTTCGCCGAAGGAGTGTGGACAGGTGAGGAGAACTCTTTTTTTTTTTTTCCATTGCGAACGGTAATCCGGGAGGCCCGGGCCAGTATGCTGGACACTGGGGGCAGAGATGCTGGACACACTGGGGGCAGGATGCTGGAGACACTGGGGGCAATATGCTGGATACACTGGGGGCAATATGCTGGAGACACTGGGGCAGATTGCTGGACACACTGGGGGCAATATGCTGGACATACTGGGGGCAACATGCTGGAGACACTGGGGCAGAATGCTAGACACATTGGGGGCAATATGCTGGAGACACTGGGGGCAATATGCTGGAGACACTGGGGCAGATTGCTGGACACACTGGGGGCAATATGCTGGACACACTGGGGCAGAATGCTGGACACACTGGGGCAATATGCTGGACACACTGGGGCAGAATGCTTGACACACTGGGGCAGAATGCTTGACACACTGGGGCAGAATGCTTGACACACTGGGGGCAGGATGCTGGACACACTGGGGCAGAATGCTGGACACACTGGGGGCAATATGCTGGAGACACTGGGGCAATATGCTGGAGACACTGGGGCAGATTGCTGGACACACTGGGGGCAATATGCTGGACACACTGGGGCAGAGATGCTGGACACACTGGGGGCAATATGCTGGAGACACTGGGGGCAATATGCTGGAGACACTGGGGGCAATATGCTGGAGACACTGGGGCAGAATGCTGGACACACTGGGGGCAATATGCTGGAGACACTGGGGGCAATATGCTGGAGACACTGGGGCAGATTGCTGGACACACTGGGGCAATATGCTGGACACACTGGGGCAGAATGCTTGACACCCTGGGGGCAGGATGCTGGACACACTGGGGGCAATATGCTGGAGATGCTGGGGTAGAATGCTGGAGACACTGGGGGCAGGATGCTGGACACACTGGGGGCAATATGCTGGACACACTGGGGCAGAATGCTGGAGACACTGGGGGCAATATGCTGGAGCCACTGGGGGCAATATGCTGGAGACACTGGGGAAAGGATGCTGGACACACTGAGGCAGAATGCTGGAGACACTGGGGGCAATATGCTGGAGACACTGGGGGTAATATGCTGGAGACACTGGGGGTAATATGCTGGAGACACTGGGGGCAATATGCTGGACACACTGGGGCAGGATGCTGGACACACTGGGGCAGGATGCTGGACACACTGGGGGCAATATGCTGGAGACACTGGGACAGAAATGCTGGACACACTAGGACAGAATGCTGGACACACTGGGGCAGAATGCTGGACACATTGGGGCAGGATGCTGGACACACTGGGGGCAATATTCTGGAGACACTGGGGCAATATGCTGGAGACACTGGGGGCAATATGCTGGAGACACTGGGGGCAGGATGCTGGACACACTGGGGGCAATATGCTGGACACACTGGGGGCAATATGCTGGAGACACTGGGGCAGAAATGCTGGACACACTAGGACAGAATGCTGGACACACTGGGGCAGAATGCTGGACACACTGGAGGCAATATGCTGGACACACTGGGGGCAGGATGCTGGACACACTGGGGCAGAATGCTTGACACACTGGGGGCAGAATGCTGGACACACTGGGGCAGAATGCTGGACACACTGGGGGCAATATTCTGGAGACACTGGGGCAATATGCTGGAGACACTGGGGGCAATATGCTGGAGACACTGGGGGCAGGATGCTGGACACACTGGGGGCAATATGCTGGACACACTGGGGCAGAATGCTGGAGACACTGGGGCAATATGCTGGAGACACTGGGGGCAGGATGCTGGACACACTGGGGGCAATATGCTGGACACACTGGGGCAGAATGCTGGAGACACTGGGGCAATATGCTGGAGACACTGGGGCAGAATGCTGGAGACACTGGGGCAATATGCTGGAGACACTGGGGGCAATATGCTGGAGACACTGGGGGCATAAATGACAGAAACTTTTTTTTAACATTTTATGGTTTTGTTGCATAATAACTGTGTGCACAGTGTAGATGGCATACTAGTAGAAACAGTAATGTCAACAATGAAAAGGTTGCAACGCTTGACCAAGTGCCATAGCCCCTTCAATCAGCTGATCAACAACACAAAGCTGAGAGTCCGACCCAAACACATATTGATGGGTTACACTAGCCATCGGCCATCAGTATTCAGATTCCGGAAAACACCTTCAAGGCTGGATTCAACTGGGATAAGATGTGGTAGTGTGCAGTGTGGCAGTGGCATGTAGACACAGAAGCACAGGGTGAAAAAACAGCTCGGTAGCCTTACGGACAGTTTGTTCTCATGTCCATGACCTACTTCAGTGTATATCTCTTATGTTTTGACTAGGAACACTTGTTGCATTCTAAGCACATAAGCGGTGAACTTTTATCTGTGACCCTATGTCTAGATATGGATTTTAGCACGTGGCAATAAAGAAGGAAATCAGTCTTAATCCAAATGCTGCCTGAACATACTTTTTTTGGACATAAGGAAAAAGGTCATAAATGGTAAAACCACAGATATAGTAATGGTGTAATATCTATATTTACCACATGAGGGCAGTGCAATACCATTTCAAAAAAGTGATGATGCATGTGACGTGTGTGGGTGATGTCTGTGTTGTGTGGTGTGTGTGTGTGTGTGTTATGTGTGTATGTGTGTGTTCGTGCATGTGTGGGGGGGGGGGGCTGTTTTTAATTGGTAAGTGATTGCCCTCTAATATCTCTGTTGGTCCACAGAATGAAGGGGCTACTGCCGTGTCTGATGCTGCAGCTCAGTGCAGAATGAGAATAGCACCTGGCACACTGATGTATACAGAGCAGCGTGTGTGTTCACAAGGAACAGGACACAAGGCTCGCTGTGTCATAGGACAACGTATTAGATTTTGTAGAAGCGCTTTGTCAGCCATTGTGGTAAGGTTGTTGTTGCTGGTTCTTTTATGGGAAATTCTATATATGAGAGATGTTACAGGTTATAATTTGTTATTTTTTTGGAATTACCTTTGCTGGGTCGTATGAAATGTACCCATATTCATAATCTAGAAAGGTTTAGTAAATTACAGCAAATTTTTGAAAAGGAAAATGGCCCACATAAAATATTACATTTCAGATTGTTCTAGCCTCACAAAATTAAGTTTGCGCAGATTTGAGCCAAAGTTTGTGTTGTTTTTTGGGGTTTAGTATTAATACACATATCCTAAATTTGGATGGTGCCTGACAGTGCTGGAGTCCAGGGTTCAAATCTAACCAAGGCAAGACAAACAAAGTCCACAAAAAAGTTTGTGGTGAAAAAATGTGTTTTTTGTTGATATTTTCTGGGCTTAAAAAAGCTGAACTTTGTATAATAAAACAATCATTGGTTTATATTCACAACTATTTAATTTTAACATTGTTGGAGTTGTGTGATGAACGATTTTTTTTCGTGGTGAGCTGACGTTCTTATTAGTACCGTTATGGAGCACACATGTTGTTTTGATCCCCTTTTATTACATGTTCTGGGAGAGAAGCTGCAACTGAAAAATGCCAATTCTGGAGTCTCGATTTTTTCTGCTTTAGCGCATTGCCTGTATGGGTTAAATAATTTTATATTCTGATAGCTCAGACTATGGACACAGCAATAGTAAATATGTTTGTTTTTTGTTTTTATATAATTTTATTTTTAACTGGGGTAAAACAAGTGATGCAAATGTAAATTTACATTCACATACAGTGGCTTGCAAAAGTATTCGCCTCCATCATTTACACCCAGGTCCGGACCTGACAACTGTTTCTTATCAGCCTTGCATTTGTATCTGTCCCCTATGATCTTTAAGTTATTCTGAACCCCTTACCATACAGATGAGAGTGATGAAGAGAATCGTCCCTCCCCAGGAACCCCTGGAGACCCCTCCTTACTGAAGGTACAGAACTGAGGATGGAAGCCATGTTCACCAAAAAATGGAGACTAACCAGTGGACTCACTGCGAAAATTGTTTAAGGCAAACTCAGCTAATGGTAGAAAAGAAGACCAATCCCCCTGGTTATCGCACACAAAATACCTGAGGTGTGTCTTCAGACTTTGGTTAGACGTTCAGTCTGACCATTAGTTTGAGGATGAAATGCAGAAAAAAAAGGATAGTTGCATCCCTAGGTGAGAACTAAATACCCTCCAGAATTTAGATATAAACTGGGTTCCCCGATCTGACACCACATCGGACGGAACCCCATTAAGCTTCATGATCTAGTTGACAAACACCTGAGCCAGGGTCTTAGCATTAGGGAGAGAAGGTAAAGCAATGAAGCACGCCATTTTACTGAACCTATCCACCCAGGGCCGGCTCCAGGTTTTTGAGGGCCCCGGGCGAAAGAGTCTCAGTGGGCCCCCCCCCCCTTTAACACATACCGCGACTCATGATGCCCAGATACAGCAGAGAAATATAGGTATAGTACAATGCCAGATTTCACTTCTTACATGAATAATAGCTATTGTAAATTCTGCAGTGTATATATACAGGACAGGAGGGGTGGTACTGTGCAGTGTATATATACAGGGCAGGAGGAGTGGTACTGTGCAGTGTATATATACAGGAGGAGGGGTACTGTGCAGTGTATATATACAGGACAGGAGGAGTGGTACTGTGCAGTGTATATATACAGGAGGAGTGGTACTGTACAGGGTATATATACAGGACAGGAGGAGTGGTACTGTGCAGTGTATATATACAGGAGGAGTGGTACTGTGCAGTGTATATATACAGGAGGAGTGGTGCTGTGCAGTGTATATATACAGGACAGGAGGAGTGGTACTGTGCAGTGTATATATACAGGAGGAGTGGTACTGTGCAGTGTATATATACAGGAGGAGTGGTACTGTGCAGTGTATATATACAGGAGGAGTGGTACTGTGCAGTGTATATATACAGGAGGAGTGGTACTGTGCAGTGTATATATACAGGAGGAGAGGTACTGTGCAGTGTATATATACAGGAGGAGTGGTACTGTACAGGGTATATATACAGGACAGGAGGAGTGGTACTGTGCAGTGTATATATACAGGAGGAGTGGTACTGTGCAGTGTATATATACAGGAGGAGTGGTGCTGTGCAGTGTATATATACAGGACAGGAGGAGTGGTACTGTGCAGTGTATATATACAGGAGGAGTGGTACTGTGCAGTGTATATATACAGGAGGAGTGGTACTGTGCAGTGTATATATACAGGAGGAGCGGTACTGTGCAGTGTATATATACAGGAGGAGTGGTACTGTGCAGTGTATATATACAGGAGGAGTGGTACTGTGCAGTGTATATATACAGGAGGAGTGGTACTGTGCAGTGTATATATACAGGACAGGAGGAGCGGTACTGTGCAGTGTATATATACAGGAGGAGTGGTACTGTGCAGTGTATATATACAGGAGGAGAGGTACTGTGCAGTGTATATACAGGAGGAGTGGTACTGTGCAGTGTATATATACAGGAGGAGGGGTACTGTGCAGTGTATATATACAGGACAGGAGGAGTGGTACTGTGCAGTGTATATATACAGGAGGAGTGGTACTGTACAGGGTATATATACAGGACAGGAGGAGTGGTACTGTGCAGTGTATATATACAGGAGGAGTGGTACTGTGCAGTGTATATATACAGGAGGAGTGGTGCTGTGCAGTGTATATATACAGGACAGGAGGAGTGGTACTGTGCAGTGTATATATACAGGAGGAGTGGTACTGTGCAGTGTATATATACAGGAGGAGTGGTACTGTGCAGTGTATATATACAGGAGGAGTGGTACTGTGCAGTGTATATATACAGGAGGAGTGGTACTGTGCAGTGTATATATACAGGAGGAGAGGTACTGTGCAGTGTATATATACAGGAGGAGTGGTACTGTACAGGGTATATATACAGGACAGGAGGAGTGGTACTGTGCAGTGTATATATACAGGAGGAGTGGTACTGTGCAGTGTATATATACAGGAGGAGTGGTGCTGTGCAGTGTATATATACAGGACAGGAGGAGTGGTACTGTGCAGTGTATATATACAGGAGGAGTGGTACTGTGCAGTGTATATATACAGGAGGAGTGGTACTGTGCAGTGTATATATACAGGAGGAGCGGTACTGTGCAGTGTATATATACAGGAGGAGTGGTACTGTGCAGTGTATATATACAGGAGGAGTGGTACTGTGCAGTGTATATATACAGGAGGAGTGGTACTGTGCAGTGTATATATACAGGACAGGAGGAGCGGTACTGTGCAGTGTATATATACAGGAGGAGTGGTACTGTGCAGTGTATATATACAGGAGGAGCGGTACTGTGCAGTGTATATACAGGAGGAGTGGTACTGTGCAGTGTATATATACAGGAGGAGAGGTACTGTGCAGTGTATATACAGGAGGAGTGGTACTGTGCAGTGTATATATACAGGAGGAGTGGTACTGTGCAGTGTATATATACAGGGGGAGAGGTACTGTGCAGTGTATATATACAGGAGGAGTGGTACTGTGCAGTGTATATATACAGGAGGAGCGGTACTGTGCAGTGTATATACAGGAGGAGTGGTACTGTGCAGTGTATATATACAGGAGGAGAGGTACTGTGCGGTGTATATATACAGGGGGAGAGGTACTGTGTAGTGTATATATACAGGAGGAGTGGTACTGTGCAGTGTATATATACAGGAGGAGCGGTACTGTGCAGTGTATATACAGGAGGAGTGGTACTGTGCAGTGTATATATACAGGAGGAGAGGTACTGTGCAGTGTATATATACAGGGGAGAGGTACTGTGCAGTGTATATATACAGGACAGGAGGAGCGGTACTGTGCAGTGTATATATACAGGAGGAGTGGTACTGTGCAGTGTATATATACAGGAGGAGCGGTACTGTGCAGTGTATATACAGGAGGAGTGGTACTGTGCAGTGTATATATACAGGAGGAGAGGTACTGTGCAGTGTATATACAGGAGGAGTGGTACTGTGCAGTGTATATATACAGGAGGAGTGGTACTGTGCAGTGTATATATACAGGGGGAGAGGTACTGTGCAGTGTATATATACAGGAGGAGTGGTACTGTGCAGTGTATATATACAGGAGGAGCGGTACTGTGCAGTGTATATACAGGAGGAGTGGTACTGTGCAGTGTATATATACAGGAGGAGAGGTACTGTGCGGTGTATATATACAGGGGGAGAGGTACTGTGTAGTGTATATATACAGGAGGAGTGGTACTGTGCAGTGTATATATACAGGAGGAGCGGTACTGTGCAGTGTATATACAGGAGGAGTGGTACTGTGCAGTGTATATATACAGGAGGAGAGGTACTGTGCAGTGTATATATACAGGGGAGAGGTACTGTGCAGTGTATATATACAGGAGGAGCGGTACTGTGCAGTGTATATACAGGAGGAGTGGTACTGTGCAGTGTATATATACAGGAGGAGAGGTACTGTGCAGTGTATATACAGGAGGAGTGGTACTGTGCAGTGTATATATACAGGAGGAGTGGTACTGTGCAGTGTATATATACAGGAGGAGAGGTACTGTGCAGTGTATATATACAGGGGAGAGGTACTGTGCAGTGTATATATACAGGAGGAGTGGTACTGTGCAGTGTATATATACAGGAGGAGCGGTACTGTGCAGTGTATATACAGGAGGAGTGGTACTGTGCAGTGTATATATACAGGAGGAGTGGTACTGTGCAGTGTATATATACAGGAGGAGAGGTACTGTGCAGTGTATATATACAGGGGAGAGGTACTGTGCAGTGTATATACTTCAACAGCCGCCCAGCCCAGGCCCCCAGCATGTGTCCTGTATATATATTATATACACTGTATCTATACAGGCTGTGCTGGGGGCCTGGGCTGGGCGGCTGCTGTAGTATATATATATATCAGCTGCAGCCGCCCAGCCCATGGCCGCCCCAGATCATTCACACTGTCAGAACATACAGCGATATAGCATTGCATTGCACTCACTCAGGTGCTGGTAGGAACTCCGTCTCCTCCGGAATCTGCCTGTGCCTGATAAGTTCAGCACTGAGAGCAGAGCAGGAGAAGTGCTCTCTCCGCCCACAATGTCACGCTGGCTGTGTCCTTAACCCCTACGTGCCTGGCCCTGCACTGACAGTGAGAAGATGCTTGTGCCAGCTCAAATTGAAAGGGTAGAAAGGGTTAAAGCGGCCAGATGGATCTATGACTGTGTGAGTGGGCCCCCCTGTCTCGTCAGGGCCCCGACACTTGCCCGGGAAAGCCGGGTGCTGACGCCGGCCCTGTATCCACCACACCTAAGATAACAGTCTTACAAGGGGAGGAAGAAATATCTATAATTAAATCCATGGATAAATGTGTCCATGGTCGGTCAGGTATGGTTAGTGGTAGAACAGCCCCAGATGCGAGGTCTTAAAAAGCGCACAGTCATTACAGGAAGACACAAAGTCAACTACATCCCGATACAACCTTGTCCACCAAAAACAACCAGAAAGGAGGTCCATGGTTGATTTACTACCTGCATTTACCAGTGAGAGTCGAGCTATGATGTGCCGCTAAAATTTGGAGACACAGATGCAATGGTACAAATAAGTTCCCTGAAGAACAAGCAGGGGCATCCTCCTGAGCCTTCAATACCTGTCCCTCCAGCTCAGTACACACGACAGAGACAACCACCCCTTCCTGTAAAATAGGGGCAGAGTCACAGCCACCCCCAGGGAAACATTGAGACAAAGCATCAGCTTTGATGTTCTTAATCCCAGGAAGGTAAGTGACAAAATTAAACCTGGTAAAAAAAACAAAGACCATCTAGCTTGTCTAAGATTAAGACTTTTAGCAGATTCGATGCACAACAGATTTTTATGATCAGTAATATCAGTGACCGGTTGGACTGCCCCCTCCAAAACGTGACGCCACTAGTGATTAGCGAGTATATGCAGCGCCCCAGAGTCCTGGTCGTTGCAGTACTGTTGCTCCGCCACTAAGGGGAGTGATGGTACGTCTGATGGCACTAAAGGAGTTCACCTGACCAGGTATCACAGACACACATTACACTTCACACTCTGGCCACCAGGGGAGCAAAGGGTTCTATGTACTAGGCCACTCCTCACAATCTGGTAAAACTGGGGGCTGGATAGGAAGTTAGGGAGAAGCTGACTGGGTTTGATCCAGGCAACATCCTGTGGCAGAGGGGAAGATTCAGGGGGGTCCCTGTCAGGGGTGGGATCCTGACAGAGGCCTAGCGAAAAGGACCGATCGTTACGGAACAGCGCCTGCACTTCATTGCGGCGGTATCTTAAGAAAGGACAAGAAGCGAGGTTTATTGTGGAGAAGTGAGAAACGAGATCGCAGCACAAAGGAGTATAGAACCAGTAGGAGTCATGCCCCGAGATCGGCAACATCCTACTGAGGCACGTAGCCGGTGGCCGGAACGCCGAGGAAGTATTGGGCTCCAAGCATTACTTCAAACAGCGGCAGGACAGTTGATTATAGGTTGGCTGTCTCACCTAAAACACCTAAGCAGACATAGGCAATTGTGGGAGAGGGGCGTCTCTAGGGTCCCAGAATAACTCCAGGCCTACCCGTCATACGGGTGCGTCCTAGCCATATCATCTGGGGGACGGAGAAGAACATCAGAACAGAAACGACAGTTGTGAGGACTATCCCGTGGGCTCAGCAGGGAAGTACTACAACACCCAGGCGCTAGTGAGTAGGCACTACATTTCCACCTGCAAAGGGAACTCTGGATGTGCCTTCGGACCGGCCGGTCTCAGCCAGCCCTGTTAACAGTGCTCTGGATTGCGGATCCCGAAGCCTTCAGTAAAGAGGTAAAGAGACTGCAACCCTGTGTCCTCGTTATTCATCGCGCCTTGCACCACGCACCATCATCACCCCTTTCATTGGACGCCCCTTAGCAGGGTCACGGACCGGGTCTAGCCACCGTGACAACCCCAGGACCGAGACAGAGAGGCCCGGTACCGAGTACCCCGCGGCCCTGCGTCTGGGGGCGCTCCATATACTCATTGCTCGGGTTTTCCCATGCCTTCTTGGGTGTCCTGCAAGTATTTTGGCGTGCTCGGAGATTTCGTTTTTGTCGTCTCAGCTGCATGATTTGCGGCTGCTGGACAACCTGAATACATGTGAGGATTCCCTAACAAATGGGCATTTCTCACATGTATTCAGGCTGTCCAGCAGCTGCAAACCATCAGCTGAGGTGATGAAAACTAAATCTCCGAGCATGCCAAAATACTCGGAGGACACCCAGTCTATCTCTGAGGCGACTATCTATGCGTATGGCCAGAGCTATGGCAGTCTACAACGACTCAGTAGTTTCATAAAGTGCTAGTGCATCTTTTAATCTTTCAGACAGGCCCTGACAAAACTGACTCCTAACAGCAGAATTTTTCCACCAGATGTCAGTGGCACATATACGGAATTCTGAGCAGAATTCCTTTCCCGGCTGGTCTCCCTGCTGAAGCTTACGTAGCTTAGACTCAGCATGGGAGAAATGGGCCGGATCATCATATACGAGGCCTAGAACCTAAAAAAAAAATCAACCGACAGGAGACACAGTGAGTCTGACGGAAGTGAAAAAGCCCAGGATTGAGGATGTCCTTGAAGCAGAGAAATAAAAATCCCAACCTGTTGCTCCTCACTCCCAGATGAATGAGAATGAAGCCTAAAATAAAGCTTGCAGGTTTCACGGAACACAACCAATTTAACCCATCTGCAAGAAAACCTATCTAGGAGGGCCACCTTATTTTCTGACTCAGCCTGACTGCCTGTCAGACCAACAGTCTGCTGCTGTGAGACCCTAGATTGCAGGACTGACAGATCAAGCAACAGACCCTGCAATTGTTTAGCGAGGATGGTAATGGAATCCATATCAAGATACAAAATGTGGGGCCGGTGAAAATGTCACACTGTGACGGTCTTTGGCAAGGAAGGGGGGCCTCAAACTATCCCTGGAACTGGCACCCTAACTATCCCTGTCCTCGGGTACTCTTGAAGGTAGAGAGGCCTCAGTCTCCACCCTTACTATGCTCCTGATAAACCCTGATGTGTCCTGTTGTGAATTCTGTTGTGGGTTCTGCTCTTGGGCTCCCTCCGGTGGTTATAAGTGGTAGTGCTGCTGTTTGTCCTCCACAGCAGTCATCAGGTGCTTCCACTTTGGACGGGGCTATTTAGTCTGGCTTCACCCTTTAGTGAGTGCCAGTTGTCCATTGTTTTTCTGGAGGATTCACATCTCTGCTTGGTTTCTCCTGCTGGATTGTCCAAATCATCAAAGATAAGTCCTGGCTTTGTTTTTGCAGTCCACATGCGGTGGACTTTATAGTTCAGTGAATTGCTATGTTTTTTCTTGTCCAGCTTTGTCTGTGTAAGGATTTATTCAGCCAAGCTGGAAGCTCTGGAGTCGCAGAGTTACCCTCCATGCCTTTAGTTAGGTGTTGAGATTTTTGTATTCTCTGTGGTGGATTTTGGTAGTATTTTAATACTGACCGCACAGTACTCTGTCCTGTCTTTTCTTTCTAGGAAGCGTGGCCTCCTTTGCTAAATTCTGTTTTCAGTCTGCGTTTGTAATTTCCCTCTCCTCTCACAGTCAATATTTGTGGGGGGCTGTCTTTCCTTTGGGGATTTTCTCTGAGGCAAGATAGTTTTCCTGTTTCTTTCTTTAGGGGTAATTAGTCCTCCGGCTGTGACGAGGTGTCGAGGGAGTGACAGGAACATCCCACGGCTACTTATAGTTGCGGTGTTAAGTTCAGGGTCTGCGGTCAGCATAGAGGCCACCTACTCCAGAGCTCGTCCATGCTGCTCCTAGGCCACCAGACCATAACAGTGTCCCCTCCCCCACCCCATGAGGCATGGAACATAAATGTAAGATAAACAAGACGCAAAGGCAATATAGGGATAACACAAAACCTCTATCATACAAAAGCACTAACCAACATTAGGAAGGAGGATAGGGACAGAGAGAATTAAACTAAATGGGAACAGGGACCAGAAGATAAGCACACACGTACTACAGCAAACCACAGAACACTAATACAACAACTCTACTCCAACCATTTAGCTTTAGCACACAGCACAGTCTTTCAACGGCAGGGATAAAAAGGTCTGTCTGACCAGTTTGTAGAGGAAAAGGTAATGACCAGATCAGAAGCAGCTGAAATTGAGCTGTTTCAGACCAGCATAGAAAGATTTGTTAACCTCTTCAACACTAGTGGAAACTCCATTTAATATGGGACCCAATGAAACCATCTCTAAAGAAGACCTGAGATTCATTACCTGACGTGATCGTTTAACTTCAGGTCTTCCAGGGGGATGTGACATCCTCTTGATTTTTTTTTTAGAGTTTTCATCATTTCGTGTAAAGAACATGCCAATGTGATGCCCCAGGGTCCTGGTCGTCACAGTGGCATTGCTTTCCTCACGGGGAGAGTGATGTCACGCTTGGAAGCGAAGAAGGATTCCTTTTATCGGGTAACCACAATGCACATAACATGTTCACACTCCAGGCCAGAAGGGGGAGCTCTGAACCCGGATTAAGGGGAACTTCCTTATATTCGGGTCTGAAGGGAAAGGAAGTCAGGCAGTCTGTCAGAGGACAGAGGAGAGAGCAGTCAGACATTGAGTGTTGGAAGGACTGAAGGGGCCATGTAGCCGGAGTTGCTACAGCTCCTGGAGAAAGAGAGAGAATATGAAAGGAAGAATATTGTTTAGTGAGCGTGCAGGAGAGCAAAGCACAGGAGAGTGACATTTGGGGAGGACAGCTGCGATTGAGGTATCACCTTGCAGAGCGCAGATTACCGGTAGCCGGAAGACTGAGGTTGTGAGGGACTCTAAGACTTACAGCAGAAACCGTCAGGACAGCTGGATTACTGTACACATCATCTATCTGCCCTAATACCCGTGAGGCACAGTGGCACATAGAGCCCGGGTCATGATAGAGACCCTGTAAAAAGGCTTGAGTCACCTGTCATACGGGTTTGTGTCCCACCTTTATGGAGAACAGAGAGAACTGTGAGGACCTTATCAGAAGCCATAGGCAGTAAGGGACTACAACACCACAGCGCTATGAGGAAGGGTTTTAGCTCCACCTGGTAAAGGGGACTCTGAATTCACTTCCAAGCCGGCCGGACCCTGCCTGTACCTGTGATCTGGTGCCCTGGACTGAGGCTACCTGAAGTCTTCAGTAAACCAGGTAAAGAGACTGCAAACTTGTGTTCTTTACTTCACCACTAACCATCCTCATCAATACACCGGGAGCCCTGGGGACCTACTTCACCTGTGGGAAGTTACACCATCTAGCTGCCATAACATCACCCCAGAGGACCCCTTTAAAAAGCGTCGGTCCCCACTGACCGAATACCACACGAACACAAACTTTATTCAAAACCCCTTTAAGGACATTCCCTTTAACATGGGCGCCCAGGGCCACGGACCGGGTCGCCGCCACCATGACATCCCCCTGTGAGTACCGGACCCGGTACTGAGTACCCCACGGCCCTGGCGGGCGACTCACCTACAAACTGTGAACGATTGCTTTTCCTTTTCTTATTGTGAAGCACACAACAAATACGACAAAATAACGGAAAACTTCAGTGTGCATAATTAAACCTCCCTAAAGTCAGTACTTTTAGAGCCTACTTTTGCAACAATAACAGCTGCAAGTTACTTTTGATAAGTCTCCATGAGCGTTCCACATCTTGCCACTGGGATTTTTGACCATTCCTCAAGGCAAAACTACTGCAGCTCCTTCAAGTTAGATGGTTTCCTCTGGTGAACAGCAATCTTCAAGTCTGAAACAGATTGTTAATTAAATTAAGGGCTGGGCTTTGACAAGGCCACTTCAAAACATTTACACGTTTCCCCTTAAAACACTCAAGTGTTGCTTTAGCAATATGCCTTGGGTCATTGACTTGTTGGTAGGTTAACCTCCGTCCCAGTCTCAAATCAGAGACAGACTGAATCAGGTTTTGCACAAGAATGTCTCTGTATTTCCCCATTTTATATATGTAAGTGCCAATTGTAGCGCTTCTTTCTGTTGCAAACCGTCCAACCAGACTGCTGATTGACATCAGAGGTGAGGGTTTCAGCCTCATACATGCGTCCTCGTTAGTGGTGTAGTTCATGCACTGTTCACTCTCTGTGTACATGTCATCAGAGTAACATCAGGGCAAAGGTGGAATTTTTTACTACCTCTGACACTCTGTTAAGTTATGGCACTCCATCAGGGAACGTTTCTCCTTGTGGAGAGTGATTGCTTGATATGCCGGTATAAGGAGACTTATAGGCCATGCAATGCTCCTATTCGCACTCCATCAGGAATCGTTTCTTCTTGTGGAGAGTGACATGCTTGACATGCCGGTATTAGATGACTTATAGGCAGGGCCGGCGTCAGCACCCGGCTTACCCGGGCAAGTGCCGGGGCCCTGACGAGACATGGGGGCCCACTCACACAGTCATAGATCCATCTGGCCGCTTTAACCCTTTCTACCCTTTCAATTTGAGCTGGCACAAGCATCTTCTCACTGTCAGTGCAGGGCCAGGCACGTAGGGGTTAAGGACACAGCCAGCGTGACATTGTGGGCGGAGAGAGCACTTCTCCTGCTCTGCTCTCAGTGCTGAACTTATCAGGCACAGGCAGATTCCGGAGGAGACGGAGTTCCTACCAGCACCTGAGTGAGTGCAATGCAATGCTATATCGCTGTATGTTCTGACAGTGTGAATGATCTGGGGCGGCCATGGGCTGGGCGGCTGCAGCTGATATATACATACTACAGCAGCCGCCCAGCCCAGGCCCCCAGCACAGCCTGTATAGATACAGTGTATATAATATATATACAGGACACATGCTGGGGGCCTGGGCTGGGCGGCTGTTGAAGTATATACACTGCACAGTACCTCTCCCCTGTATATATACACTGCACAGTACCTCTCCTCCTGTATATATACACTGCACAGTACCTCTCCTCCTGTATATATACACTGCACAGTACCACTCCTCCTGTATATACACTGCACAGTACCGCTCCTCCTGTATATACACTGCACAGTACCGCTCCTCCTGTATATATACACTGCACAGTACCACTCCTCCTGTATATACACTGCACAGTACCACTCCTCCTGTATATACACTGCACAGTACCGCTCCTCCTGTATATATACACTGCACAGTACCTCTCCCCTGTATATATACACTGCACAGTACCTCTCCTCCTGTATATATACACTGCACAGTACCACTCCTCCTGTATATACACTGCACAGTACCGCTCCTCCTGTATATATACACTGCACAGTACCTCTCCCCTGTATATATACACTGCACAGTACCTCTCCTCCTGTATATATACACTGCACAGTACCACTCCTCCTGTATATACACTGCACAGTACCGCTCCTCCTGTATATATACACTGCACAGTACCACTCCTCCTGTATATATATACTGCACAGTACCACTCCTCCTGTATATATACACTACACAGTACCTCTCCCCCTGTATATATACACTGCACAGTACCACTCCTCCTGTATATACACTGCACAGTACCTCTCCTCCTGTATATATACACTGCACAGTACCACTCCTCCTGTATATACACTGCACAGTACCGCTCCTCCTGTATATATACACTGCACAGTACCACTCCTCCTGTATATATACACTGCACAGTACCACTCCTCCTGTCCTGTATATATACACTGTACAGTACCACTCCTCCTGTATATATACACTGCACAGTACCGCTCCTCCTGCCCTGTATATATACACTGCACAGTACCACCCCTCCTGTCCTGTATATATACACTGCACAGTACCACTCCTCCTGTATATATACACTACACAGTACCTCTCCCCCTGTATATATACACTGCACAGTACCACTCCTGTATATACACTGCACAGTACCTCTCCTCCTGTATATATACACTGCACAGTACCACTCCTCCTGTATATACACTGCACAGTACCGCTCCTCCTGTATATATACACTGCACAGTACCACTCCTCCTGTATATATACACTGCACAGTACCACTCCTCCTGTCCTGTATATATACACTGTACAGTACCACTCCTCCTGTATATACACTGCACAGTACCGCTCCTCCTGTATATATACACTGCACAGTACCACTCCTCCTGTATATATACATTGCACAGTACCACTCCTCCTGTATATATACACTGCACAGTACCACTCCTCCTGTCCTGTATATATACACTGTACAGTACCACTCCTCCTGTATATACACTGCACAGTACCGCTCCTCCTGTATATATACACTGCACAGTACCACTCCTCCTGTATATATACACTGCACAGTACCACTCCTCCTGTCCTGTATATATACCCTGTACAGTACCACTCCTCCTGTATATATACACTGCACAGTACCGCTCCTCCTGCCCTGTATATATACACTGCACAGTACCACCCCTCCTGTCCTGTATATATACACTGCAGAATTTACAATAGCTATCACTCATGTAAGAAGTGAAATCTGGCATTGTACTATACCTATATTTCTCTGCTGTATCTGGGCATCATGAGTCGTGGTATGTGTTAAAGGGGGGGGGGCCCACTGAGACTTTCGCCCGGGGCCCTCAAAAACCTGGAGCCGGCCCTGCTTATAGGCCATGCAATGCTCCAATTGGTATTCCATCAGACAAGTGCCGTTACCAGTGAGTATTACAATCCTTCACTACATCCGGTGGGTATAGATAAGTGCATGAACTTTGTGTGGTAAAGGAAAAACTATGTACCTAAGAGCAGGATATTTAAAGGGAATCTGTCAGAAGGATCAACTGAACAAAACTTCTAGAATTGATTTCTCAAAAATGCCCCAATTAAATACAGGCACTTCTCACAAAATCAGAATATCATTAAAAAAAAATTAGAATATCATCAAAAAGTTAATCTACTTCAGTTCTTCAATACAAAAAGTGAAACTCATATACAGCTCTGGCAAAAATTAAGAGACCACTGCAAAATCTTCAGTTTGTCTGATTTTTCTCTTTATAGGTATATTTTTGAGTAAAATATAAATTGTTCTTTTAGTCCATAAACTTCTGACAACATGTCTCCGAATTTCCAAGCAATAATTTTTTTATTTTTTTTCTAACAAAGAAAAATGGTCAAAATTTTTTAAAAAACAGGGATTTCAGACCTCAAATAATGCAAAGAAAACAAGTTCGTAATCATTTAGAAGCAACACTACTGTTTTAATTCAGGAAGAGTCCACATATCAATATTTTGTGGAATAACCCCATTGAAAACATTTGGAATGTAATCATAAGGGTGATGGTTAGTCACAAGCCATCAAACAAAGAAGAACTGCTTACATTTTTGTGCCAGAAGCAGTGTGAAAAACTGGTGGAAAGCATGCCAAGATGCATGACAGATGTCATTAAAAATCATGGTTATTCCACAAATATTTAAGAGAGAAGAGAGTGAAGCAGACGCGCTGCAGGGATGTCGCTGAGGTCAGTGTAAAAGGCCTCCATGGAAAGTCTATGCCATCATGGTGTTAGTCATTGCCTGACAAGGCGCAGATTCCGCTCAGGTTCTTTTTGAAGGTTTCCACAATAGGCGAGAGTCTGATTTGTTAGAGTAGAGAGTTCCAGAGTATAGGGGGATGCACGGGAGAAATCTTGAATGCGATTGTGGGAAGAAGAGATAAGAGGAGAGGAGAGAAAGAGATATTGTGAGGATCGGAGGTTGCGTGCAGGTAAGTACCGGGAGACGAGGTCACAGATGTATGGAGGAGTGTAACGAATGGAAACGGAGGCACAGATGTAGAAGTTCACATTCGTATTTATTAAGGTTTGATGTGGAACCACTAGACCACGGTCCGGGGGGCTCCGAAGGGGGCGTTACTGCGTGAGCCCCAGACACCCGTAGTAAGTCCCCTCGAACAGGGACAGAATGGAATGCCTGGAGGACACGGGTGCTACCTTCAGTTAGACCCCGAACTCGAGGCGGCTGTCCCAGCGGAACAGACGGACCAGCAAGGTTAACGGACATTGCAGAGCTGACCGGAGGATACCGGGTGTAGGAGTGGAAGCTGGCTCCGGGAGTACTGGCGTGGTCCGGAAGTGAGGCTGGCGGACTGGCAGGACTAGATGGGTCCAGAGTAGATACTGCGGAAGCAGTCCAGAATGACCGGGTAACTGGTAGCAGAAGATCTGTGGAGACAGACAGAATGAGCGGAGATCCTTGCAGATACTACAGAAACAGCAGCGCAAGATTACAGGAACCGGAAGTTAGCAACAGTAGGTACTTGTTGCTTCGGCGCCTTCCCTATGGTGGAAGGGCTAGAAATAGTAGTAAAACACACGCCATTGGTTAGAGACAACATTTGGAAAATGCACACTGTCTCTTTAAGAGGCTGGGAGCGAGCGCGCGTGCGACCTAGTAACCCTGTCAGGAAACCTGCTGGCCACATGCCAGGAAGCAGGAGAGGAAAGAGAGGTGGGGGCTGTGTCCAGACAGCATGAAGCCGGCACAGAGCGAGAGCCCCGACGGAGACCTCCTGGAGGTACAGTAAACAGACCGGGTGTAACAGTATCCCTCTCTTTACGCCCCCTCTTTTTCAAGCCTGCGTAGAATCTTTTCAGAAGAAGAGGAGCACGGATATTCTCTCTAGGCTCCCATGACCTCTCCTCAGGACCGAAGTCCCTCCAATCCACAAAAAAATAGATCTTACCCCTTATCTTTTTAGTGGCCAAGATATTCTCAACCTCAAAAACATCTTCCTCACTGATGGGATCTGGAGTGGAACCAGGATCTTTAAAAAATGAACTCAAAAGTACGGGTTTGAGGAGAGAAACATGAAAAGAATTAAGCACACGTAAGGAAGCCGGCAGTTTCAATTTGTACGAGACTGCGTTAATCTGTTTCAGGACTTCAAATGGACCGATGAAGCGGGGACCCAGTTTGTAAGAGGGCATCTTCAGGCGGATATATTTGGAGGAGAGCCATACCTTATCCCCTGGCCGGAAGGAGGGAGCCTCCAGACGTCTTTTGTCCGCATGCTTCTTCATACGTAGTGAAGCTTTCTCTAAGCCAACCTTGGTATCACTCCATACTTTCGAGAATTCCTCCGTAAAGGTATCAGCTGCAGGAACACCAGAAGACCCAGAGATGGGAAGCGGAATCCTGGGTTGGAGCCCAAACACGATCTGAAAGGGAGATTTACCAGAAGACTCACTTACTTGATTGTTGTACGAGAATTCTGCCCAAGGCAGCAACTTAATCCAGTCATCATGATGTACGTTGACGAAGTGACGCAAGAATCCTGTCAGAATTTGATTGGTCCTCTCTACTTGCCCATTGGATTGAGGGTGATATGCGGAAGAAAAGTCCAGCTCCACTTGTACAGACTTAAAAAGTGCTCTCCAGAACTTGGAGGTGAACTGGACACCCCTGTCGGATACGATGTGGAGAGGAAACCCATGAAGACAGAAGATATGTTGAATGAAATGATCAGCGAGCTCAGAAGCAGACGGGAGACCAGGTAACGGAACAAAATGCGCCATCTTCGAAAAACGATCCACCACAACCCAGATGACTGAACAGCCAGAGGAGACAGGAAGATCAGTAATGAAGTCCATTGCGATGTGCTGCCAGGGTACTGAAGGAACAAACAGAGGTAATAACCGCCCGGAGGGCAAACGCTTATCAGTCTTGTTGCGAGCACATGATGGACAGGCAGCAACATACTCCTGAACATCTTTGCTCATGGTAGGCCACCAGTAGTAATGGGAGATGAGTTGCAGAGTCTTTCTTTGTCTGGCATGATGGGCCAACTTAGAAGAATGACCCCACCGAAGAACTCGTTTCCGATCAGAAGTAGATACAAAAGTTTTACCTGGAGGGAGTCGAGCAAGATTAACCGCGGCCACCGACACTAATCTGGATGGTTCAATGATGTGGTGCGGTCCTTCCACAAAATCTGGAGGCAAAAATGCTCTGGAAAGTGCATCGGCCTTAATGTTCTTATCAGCTGGTCGGAAATGAAGAACAAAATTAAATCGACAAAAAACAAAGCCCACCGGGCTTGACGAGGATTCAGTCTCTGAGCAGATTGGAGATAAGCAAGATTCTTATGATCTGTGTAAATGATAACCTGATGAGCAGCACCCTCAAGAAGATGACGCCACTCCTGCAGAGCTAACTTGATAGCCAATAATTCACGATCTCCTACGGAGTAATTTCTCTCAGAAACAGAAAAGACCTTCGAGAAGAATCCACAGGTAACCATCCGGCCGGATGTCGACTTCTGAGTGAGAACTGCGCCAGCACCTATGGAGGAAGCGTCTACCTCAAGCAAAAATTGTCTCTCGGAATCTGGTCGATGAAGTACGGGTGCGGAGGAGAAGGCATGCTTTAGGGAAGTAAAAGCCTCCTCAGCCTCAGGTGTCCATCCCTTAGCATTCGCGCCTTTCCGGGTCAAAGCTGAAATGGGTGCCACTTGAGTGGAAAGATTTGGAATGAACAAACGGTAATAGTTGGCGAACCCCAGGAACCGTTGTATTGCCTTCAGACCGCAGGGGCGAGGCCACTTAAGAATGGCAGATACCTTCTCTGGATCCATCTTTAAACCTGTAGGCGAAACAATATAACCCAGGAAAGGCAGAGAGGATTGCTCAAAGAGACACTTTTCTATTTTAGCATAAAGTCTGTTCTCCCTGATTCTTTGTAAGACCATATGTACTTGTCTCCGTTGGGAAGCTAAATCAGCAGAGAAGATCAAAATGTCGTCCAGGTAAACAACAACACAAGAATAAAGCAGATCTCTGAAAATGTAATTTACAAATTCCTGAAATACTGCTGGTGCATTACTTAGCCCAAATGGCATTACCAGGTAATATCCGTCCCGGGTATTAAAGGCGGTCTTCCATTCGTCTCCTTCACGATCCACCTCCATAGCCACAGGAGCGGGAGACAAAGTTGGAGGATTTGCAGATTTAGGAGCATAAGCAACCGGGTGATTGGATTCTTTTTCACGTCTGACCTCGTTTGACCATTCCTGAAACCGTAGATCAACCCGAACGGCCAGGGAAATCAGGTCATCCAGAGCAGTAGGCAAATCACGTCCTGCCAACTCATCCTTTACTCATCAAGAGAGTCCCTGCCAGAAGGTAGCCACCAGAGCCTCATTGTTCCATGAAAGTTCAGACGAAAGAGTACGGAACTGCACCGCATACTGAGCCACCGTAAGGACCCCCTGTCGTAGTCGAAGAGGAGCAGAAGCTGTCGACGTAGTACGGCCTGGTTCCTCAAAGGTCTTACGGAACGCCTCTAGAAAAGACTGGAGATTAGTAACCAACGGATCCACCCTCTCCCACAGCGGATTCATCCAGGCGAGCGCCTCTCCATCAAGGTGTGACATGATGAAGCCAACTTTGGCCAAATCAGAAGCAAATCTATGCCCCAATAGTTCGAAGTGCAGTGTGCACTGATTTATGAACCCTCGACACAAAACGAGGTTGCCTCGGAAGCGGGTGGGAGCCGCCAAGCGAGAATCCTTACTTGCTGTGCAGTTAGATACCTGGACACAGGTAGCAGGATCAGGAGTCATCGAAGAAGCCAGACTATCCAGGCGAGCAGATACGTTGTGCAGGAAAGGCATGATCTTATCCTGTTGCTCCTTCAGCCGGGAGATCTCCTGACGTAACTCCATGACTGGTGATTTCTGGGATCCAGCGGGTTCCATGGCCGGAGAAAACTGTAACGAATGGAAATGGAGGCACAGATGTAGAAGTTCACATTCGTATTTATTAAGGTTTGATGTGGAACCACTAGACCACGGTCCGGGGGGGGCTCCGAAGGGGGCGTTACTGCGTGAGCCCCAGACACCAGTAGTAAGTCCCCTCGAACAGGGACAGAATGGAATGCCTGGAGGACACGGGTGCTACCTTCAGTTAGACCCCGAACTCGAGGCGGCTGTCCCAGCGGAACAGATGGACCAGCAAGGTTAACGGACGTTGCAGAGCTGACCGGAGGATACCGGGTGTAGGAGTGGAAGCTGGCTCCGGGAGTACTGGCGTGGTCCGGAAGTGAGGCTGGCGGACTGGCAGGACTAGATGGGTCCAGAGTAGATACTGTGGAAGCAGTCCAGAATGACCGGGTAACTGGTAGCAGAAGATCTGTGGAGACAGACAGAATGAGCGGAGATCCTTGCAGATACTACAGAAACAGCAGCGCAAGATTACAGGAACCGGAAGTTAGCAACAGTAGGTACTTGTTGCTCCGGCGCCCTCCCTATGGTGGAAGGGCTAGAAATAGTAGTAAAACACACGCCATTGGTTAGAGACAACATTTGGAAAATGCACACTGTCTCTTTAAGAGGCCGGGAGCGAGCGCGCGTGCGACCTAGTAACCCTGTCAGGAAACCTGCTGGCCGCATGCCAGGAAGCAGGAGAGGAAGGAGAGGTGGGGGCTGTGTCCAGACAGCATGAAGCCGGCACAGAGCGAGAGCCCCGACGGACACCTCCTGGAGGTACAGTAAACAGACCAGGTGTAACAAGGAGACAGGTTGTGGATGGCTTTGTATGTCATGGTTAGGGTTTTGTACTGGAGTCTCTGAGTAATGGGGAGCCAGTGAAGGGATTGACAGAGGGGAGAGGCTGGGGAATAGCGGGGGGACAGGTGGATTAGTCAGGCAGCAGAGTTTAGAATAGATTGGAGGGGTGTGAGAGTGTTAGAGGGGAGACATCAGTGCAGGAGGTTGCAGTAGTCAAGGCGGGAGATGATGAGGGCATGGACTAGGGTTTTTGCAGATTCTTGGTTGAGGAATGTACGGATCCGGGAAATATTTTTGAGTTGGAGTCAGCAGGAAGTGGAAAGGGCTTGGATATGTGGTTTGAAGGATTAGGGTCTCAGGTCAGGAGGGGGGCACTTGGTGCGTGTGAGGCTCAATGGGCTCTCATAGAGTACATCAGAAAGAGAATTGCAGCCTAGCAGGAAAACCCGGTAACCCCTGCTGGGGCCAGATTTGCAGAGAGAGAACTTTCAGGGTGGCTCCCACGACTGGGTGCATCACCCTTGTGCAAGGAACATTAACGTTACATATAGAGAAATACTTTCTTTGTTTTGTTTTTTCAAATGTATTGTTATCTTTGCTTGAATGTTGATCTGCCTAGTTACTAACATTAATTGTTTAGAGTAACTTTAAATCACTGTATATATGTGTGTATGTTTCTGCCTCGTGCCTCTGTGTG
Organism: Ranitomeya variabilis; assembly: GCF_051348905.1. Classification (NCBI taxonomy): domain Eukaryota; kingdom Metazoa; phylum Chordata; class Amphibia; order Anura; family Dendrobatidae; genus Ranitomeya; species Ranitomeya variabilis. The sequence goes on along the minus strand of NC_135236.1, from coordinate 209,418,426 downwards.
TTACATCCAGACACCTGCAGTACATTGTCCATTTGCTCAGCAGGTCCAATCTACTCTTTGTTGTTGTCTCTGTGTCTCGCTAAAAAGTGTGGCTTGCTAAGTCTGTCTGAGGTTGCCTTTTTGAGACACAGCCTTACATTTACTTAGATTTTTCTATTCTGCCAAAGCCAAGGTTGGTAAGTAGGGATTAACAATGGACTTGTTTGATATCAACTCTTTGGAAACCTTTCCTAGTTTAGGGAATAAGTAATAATACAGAAAACTGCATCAAAATACAAGGTGTAAATAGGCCTCTAAGGATATTAGAGCTAACCTGGTGAGGTAAAAACTCTGACCCAGGGAGATGACAAGAGTGTAGACAATGACAGGAACTGAACCTGTATAAATAGTGCAGAAATAATAGCGGCAATTGTAATGTAAAAATGTCCAGCGTTCATAACGCTTTCAGCAAAAGAGGGGTTGGTCAGCAAGAAGCAAATGGGAATTTCAGAAGCAAAAATAAGGTTAAAGAAATGATTCTGAGTAAACTGGTGGGACAAGCTTGAAGGCAGAAAGTAACAAACACAACGCTTAGTTAGTCAACATTCAGACATACGTGTCAAATTAGACCTTAAAAAGCACTGATTAATTATGTCACTTTAGTTCACCAGGGAACTTGTCAAACCCAATATGGAGTACAGCCAAGGGCAACAGCCATAGAGGAAAGCAGTCCAACCTTGGATTCAAGGTGGGTGAATAGCAAAGGAGTTTTCTGACCAAATAAAACTTTGGTCAGGAGACAGGATATGGTAAAAATATGAAGTCCACTCATCCTCCCCACAGCGGTAAGGTGAATTGGGCAGAATGTTGTGTCTGACCGTGCCACATTACTTAAGCACGCACCACTGCACCTTCACCCTAACTCACCATTTTTCCTCTACTCTCTGTACATGGTGCTGTGAGATCCAGAGCTTTAATGGCTTCAACAGTGACTCCAAAGCCATCCATGTGTGGCTGCTTTCTCAGGGTGTAGAGAGAGATCATTCACATGAATTGAACAGTGTATGATTGGATGTTTTATTATGACACGCTGCTCAGTCACCTGGCCTCTGCAGCCAATCATTGGCTGCAGCGGTCAAGCTGTTGGTGGAATGGTGACATAAGTGCTTTCTGTCTCTTCACCGACCACAGAGCAGCCTGTGTTGGATCCAGGTGGGTGCCAGTAGGTGAGTATATCTGGGTTTGTTCTATTTAACATATGGGCAAAGTTTTTTCCTGGGCAACCCCTTTAATGGAACCATCAAAAGTCTGCCTTCTGAACATAAGTTATTGCCACTTCAATAATAAAAAGCAATTCTAAATAAGATTGTACGCACCACAACTATTTTTATTGCAATTGCCTGCTTTTATCAGCAGTGCAGGTGTATCTATGGCAGGTGTTTGACTTGAAAAACAGGATAGACCAGAGCTCCTAGAGAGCTATTTCATGTTTTGATTATATCATATGTGTACTACTATTAATAATGATAATCTGCTTGAAATGTAGAATGAATTATTCCCCATCGTGAGCATTTTGCATGACTAGACTAAACACAAAAGTCATGATTTCTACAAATTGAAAGATGCAGGGACAACTATACATGGTCCTAAACAGCTCAGGAGATGAAATCTCATATGTGGTGTGGTAGTTGGCATGCATGACATGGCCACCATTCCACTTACTGTGGTGATCGCCAAAAGCTATAGTTTACTATCTCTGGCAGTTCGGTAGACTTTGAATTGGTAGTCACAGTACTGCTGCACTCACACAGGGATCTCAAGAATTGTGATCTAGGAGGGAGCAATGGCTGAACTCACAGCAATCAGACACTTTTTTAGGTGATAAAACTATTGACTATGGAGAACACCTTCAAAGGGTTACTGTAACTGTAATTGCACAGCCACGTGGTGGCGCTCATAGCAGATATTTGCCATGACAATCACGCCCCGCGATCATGTGACAGAGGCACCAATGGGTGGGGTTTGTGATGCGTTTCCGCCACGTGCATGTTAAATACTGCTGTCAGAGATTGACAGTGGCATTTAACATGTTTCCACCCGCGGCTGTTAGGGACACATGACAGCTGATCAAATCAGAAAAGATGCGGGCTCAGCGCTGGAGCTTGCATCAAAGAGGAGGAGGTGGCCTATGACGTACGTATACGTCATAGGTCGTAATGTGATTAAAGATAGGTCATCAATGATAAAGTAGTGGACAACCCCTTTAAGCTCTCTATATAGCCGATCCCTCCAGTATTGACAGGCTAATGTGTATGGGTGCTCTGGACAGAAGATTATCGGAACAGCTAAGGATCCGACATGTCTGATTTTGGGCTGGTGATCCTTTTGTTTTTCCTGAGTTAAAGGGGTTTTCCCACAAAGTTAATTTTAAAGTAGATTTTAGTCGATAAATCTTGGAATAATAATAATTTCCACAATTGGATGTGTTAAAAAATGTTTCTGTGCTGAGATAATCTTATAAATGTGCCCCTGCTGTGTACTGTGTAATGGCTGTGTCTGACTGTACACGGACATGACATTTAAATTGCATTACTGCACTAGAAAATATGAAAAATAGAGATTACTTGACGCATAAATTGGCCAATTCATGTGTACCCGGCAGCCACGATAAGGCGATTCTCGTTGCTGGGAACCTCTCTAATGTGAATCCTCTCTTAGACTAAGGTCTGCAAATATATGGGAAGGTAGGATCCTGCTGTAATTAAAAACGCCTGAGGCTGAGGGGCGGAGTGTTCAGTCAGAGAGTAAATGTATACAAATATCAAAAGACTGACCGTCACTTCCAAACAGAAATCGGGTTTGAACAGGTGCTTACAAGTATCCATCTCCATATATACCCAACAAATAAAGTAGCACTCCGTAGCACTATAGCATACAAACATGAAATATATGAAATTTGAAGTACATTACTGCACTAGAAAATATGGAAAATTGAGAATACTTAGCGGTTATATATAGAGATATCTATTGATTGATTAAAAGAAACGTTGTTGGTGAGACAACCCCTTTAAGGAGGACCTTTCACCAATTTTTTTAAGTAAATATGAAAAAGTGTAGCACTTAACTTAAGCATAAATTAGTAGATTTATTTGTAGCACTTGAAACGTTTCAGTCCGTAAGGACTTTCATCAGTCACGTGCTTTGCTAAGCGTATGTGGCATAATTTGTATACCGGGAGAATGGTGCATATATTGTGCAGTAGGGCCGCCGCACTATATGTTGGTAATAATGGTGTTTAATCTGGCTTAAAGAGAATGCTGCTAGGGTGGGGCGGAGACTACATGTAGCTGTTCAGCATAAAGCAGCTGTGGATGCCGATGAAAGGTAAGGGGGACTCTGCCACCAGACATACGGTGGACTCCGTGTCTGGTGGCAGAGCCCCCCTTACCTTTCATCGGCATCCACAGCTGCTTTATGCTGAACAGCTACATGTGGTTTCCGCCCCACCCTAGCAGCATTCTCTTTAAGCCAGATTAAACACCATTATTACCAACATATAGTGCGGCGGCCCTACTGCACAATATATGCACCATTCTCCCGGTATATAAATTATGCCATATACGCTTAGCAAAGCACGTGACTGATGAAAGTCCTTACGGACTGAAACGTTTCAAGTACTACAAATAAATCTAATTTATGCTTAAGTTGAGTGCTAGACTTTTTCATATTGATTTGATGGTTTGGGATCCTAGTCTTAGCACCACTCTATAGCAGTGCACACGGTGTTTATTCTCACAATTTTTTTAAGTAGATCTGAACACAAGATGTAATAGGTAATTTTGTTTTAAACTTCACCTCTCTGTTGCGAAGATATTGGCAGTCAAAGTGTTTGGCACCTAAATAGTCCAAGAGGGCATTACCAGAGAGATTTCACTGGGGGTGTGTACCTCTTCCTCTTTCTGATACTGACCAATTATAAGCAGGCAGAAACACACTTAGCTTTGAACAGGCTCAATGTATGGACATATATGGACAGTATGTTCTCGTCCCTGCAGATTGATGACATGTGCTGGAGCACAGCAAACCTCAATATGAACAGCTTTCAGCTCTCATCTCAGGCAGTGTGTGAGGACAGGTCTCATTCCAAACACTTCTACTAGCTCTATAATCATAGTGCTGCCAGCTTTGCCAATCATCCACATACAAGAGGAAAAAGAACACACATCCACTATAGTTTAAGACATGCTCTGTGTGAGACATAATGACACAGTCTGCTCTCCTCACTGCAGAGTGATTAGATTTGCAAGAGCACAGCAGACCTGAGAGTGATTATCAGCTTTTATTTGCAGCAGTCAGCACAGGAGAAGGGTCAGTACAGTATAGTTGAGTCTCACTACACACACTTTCCCAGTTTTAAGTTTAGGAAACTGCTTCTTCCACCACATTGACTGAAGATGTTAGATAATCACACTCAGCTCTGCAGTGCACCAGCACGTGTAGTCACCCTGCAGTAATGAGGAGAGCAGACTATTTGTCAATACATGTCTCACACTGAGCCTGTTATAACCGATTACAGAACCCTGTTCTTCTTTCCCCAGCATATTGCTGCCCGATTATGACTGGTCAGCATCAGAAAGAGGAAGTACAACCCCCCAGTGAAATCTCTCTGGTAATGCCCTCTTGGACTAAAAAAACATTAACAGTTTATGTGCCAAGTACTTTTAGTGCTAATATCTCTGCAACGGAGAGGTGAAATAAAAAAAAAGTTTTATTTTGCATTGCAACCCCTATTATCTTGTGTCCAGTTCAACATGAAAAAATGGTGAAAGGTTTTCTTTAAGTAGCCTCCAAAGATGTCTGGCAGTGACTTTCACATAGTGAACACAGGAGCACTCAGTAGAGCAAGCACTCTAGTTACTATTATTATTAGTAGTAGTAATAATAATCATAATAAGAATAATAATAGTATATAAATATGAGAAATACTGTATGAGCTAGACTGGAAAATGAATGGTAAGATCAAAGCCCTGACGTGAGTATGTATCACTTAATGAATACTTTAGAACTGATGTCACAGATTTATCAATACGTATACATGATTGCCTTGGGGCAGATGTATTAAAGAATTGTTGTCAAAGTACAGTGACAAGTATATATGCAGCACCCCAGAGTCCTGGTTGTTGCAGTACTGTGGCTCCGCCACTATGGGGAGCTATGGTACGTCTGATTGCACTAAGGAGTTTCTCTGACCAGGTACATTCTCACCACACTTCACACTCCGGCCACCAGGGGGGGTGGTCCTATCTAGTAGGCCACTCCTCACAACTCTGGTAAAACTGGGGGTTGGACAGGAAGACAGGGAGAAGTAGCTGGGAAGAGCGAGTGAGAGGACCTGTCAGGGATGGGGATCCTGGCAGACTCCTCAGAGCAGAACTAACCAGCAAACAACGGGAATACAGAAAAGGAGGATACCAGCAGGGGTTTTGTTGAAAGAGGCAGCACCTTGCTGAGGCGCAAACAATCGGTGGCCGGAACGCCGAGCAAGTAAGAGACTTTAAGTACATTGCAAACCACGGCAGGACAGCTAATTACAGGTTGGCTGTCTCACTTAACACCTAAGCAGACAACGGAGGCAGCTGTGGGAGAGGGGCGACTCTAGAGTCCCGGAAGAACTCCTGGCCTACCCCGTCATACGGGTGCGTCCTACCATATCACCTGGAGGACGGAGAACGAACAGTAGAGACAGAAAGAAACAGTTGTGAGGACTATCCCGGGAGCTCAGCAGGGAAGAACTACAACACACAGCGCTAGAAGGTAGATACTGATTCCCACCTGTGAGGAGAACTCCTGATGTGTCGTTGGACCGGCCGGTCTCTGAAAACCCAGTTAACAGCGCTCTGGACTGAGGTCTCCAACATCTTCAGTAAAGAGGTAAAGAGACTGCAAACTGGTGTCCTCGTTATTTACCGCGACCTGCACCGTTACCACACCACTTATTGCACCGGACGTCCCCCATTGACAGACAGGGCCACGGACCGGGTCTAGCCACCGTGACAACCCCAGGACTGAGACCTAGAGGCCCGGCTCCGGGTACCCCTCGGCCCTGCGGCGGTGTGGGGGCGCTCCAATTTGGCGTCACGAACAGGATTTACTTAAGCCTGAAGAATCAGGTCATGTGTGCCTTGGAACTGTGAGTTATTGTGCTTGGACCGTACTTTATTGAAAAGACTGTGCTGTGCCATTTGCCGCCAAAATTCGCCATTGCCGCGCGCGGAGGGAGGAGCCTTAGCTACGTGGGCGGGATCAGCCAAAAGAAGCGCGGAACGGAAAGCGCGGTGAGGCGCCAATCCCGGAAGAGGAACTCCAACCTCCAGCAGGTTAGTGGGAGGAAGGGACGGCCATGTCCGAGTCGGGAGGAGAGGAGGTGGCGGTCGCAGCCGCGGACGCAGGGGCAGCTCCGGTCCCCGCAGCGGGCGAAGCCGCGGCCCTAATACCACCACTGACTGCCGCAGAACCCGCTGCCCCCATCAGCCAGTCGGACACTGCCGCTAATGCAAAAGCCATAATGCCCTTCTCCATGCCCTACCTGCCCGGAGCGGCCTGGCTCCCACGATACTCTGGGGAGGCGCATACGTTCACTGACTTTAAAGAAGGGCTCTGCAGCCTGCTCGAGTTCTATCCCCTAACCGAGCCCCAGAAGGTCCATATGATAACCGGCCAACTCTTTGGGGCGGCTCTGAGAGAATTGAAATCCTGGCCCGCTGAGGATAAAGGAACTGCACAACAGATTTTTGCCAAGCTTAAAGCCACCTTTGATACTCGCACTGCTACAGAGATTAAACTGACTTTTTATGGATGCAAACAAAAGTCACAGGATAGCTTGCGGGACTATGCCCTTAATCTCCAGGAAGCGATGCGGGCCATTAAGCAGAGTGACCCCGGCAGCATGCAGGATGAAGATAAAATCCTGAAGGAGCGGTTCATTGAGGGGCTCCTGTGCAGTCACCAGCGGGGCCAATTGCACTTTCTGGCCATGCAAAATCCAGACTTGACTTTTGCGCAGTTTAAAGATAAAGCTATCCAGGCATTGCAGGAGCGACAGCCCAGCCGCGCAGTACCACCCAGGCGCCCCGCTCTCACATACCACCAGGAGGTGGCATCGGATACCCCAGTTGCCGCGGAGGACGACGCCCAGAGCTTCGAGGACGACTCCCCTGCAGGACTTCGTCTCCAGATGCAAGAGCTAACCAAGAGCGTTGCTGCCCTGGCCCGGACGGTGCAGTCCCTACAGGAGGCCCCCAAAGAGAAGATCCAGTTGGCTTCCAGCCCGGAGGATGTCCCTTGGATGCGACAGAGGAGGACTCCGCCGACCAGGAGCCGGCCCGACGATCGCTTCCACCAGGATGGACGACCCATCTGCCGCCGCTGTCACCAGGTGGGCCATCTTGCAAGGTACTGTCCTTTAAACGAGCAACCCCTGGGGCAAAGGGCCAACCCCCAGGAGTAGGACGGTCAGGCCCGCAGCATTGGAGAACCAAGTATATCGGAGGACGACCAGTTCTCCCTGTAGTGATTGATGGAATCCCCTTGAATGCTTTGCTGGACACCGGTTCTCAGGTGACGACTATACCTTACGTGCTCTACAAACGGTATTGGGAGGATGCTGATATTACTCGTGGCCCTGATGATGATTTCACCATAATCGCCAGTAATGGTCAGCCATTGCCACAAGTGGGGTATAAGGAGGTCACCATCAAAGTGGGGCGGGTGGAATTGAAAGCCCAAGGGATTGTGATTGTAGATATTGATCGTCGAGAATGTAATCCCATGATGACTCTTGGTACTAATGTTATAGAAAATTGTCTTGCAGAAGTGATTGTTTTGTTGCAACAGGTGGCAGAAAACGCTGGCCACAGTGAGCAACGTGCCCTGCAGAAGGAAATCAGAGCTCTGATGCAGAGACAGCAGGTAGAGCTGACTGGTGGTGAGATTGGTCGTGTCACTGTAAGTGATTCAAACCCCATCGCGATACCTCCCAAGAGTGAAATGTTAATATGGTGTCGAGCAGCCATAGGCCTCAGGGGTAAGGACTACCAGGCCTTGGTAGAACCTGTATATTCAGACAATAGGCCTACTGTTCTGACAGCCCGGGGGGTGGTAGACGTCCGACAGGGGAGAGTGCCTGTACGTGTCCTCAATTGTGGGGAGGAAGAGGTCCACCTAACCAAGTATACTACGCTCGCCAAACTGTTCACTGTCAATAATAGTGTAATACAAAATAAAACCTGGCACTCAACTTTATCAACTGGAAATATATTTATTATCAGCAACAAAAAACGTTTCGGTCCCGAACTGGACCTTCATCAGTTACGTGCTGTGAAGGATATGTGCGAGAAACAAGCCCGTATGAGCAGATGATAATTAATTTTCCATAAGGAAGTGGATAGTAAACCTATGTAGGGCTGTATGGACAAAACACCGTATTGGAATAGTGTGGCTGACGCGGTGTCCACCGCGTCAGCCACACTATTCCAATACGGTGTTTTGTCCATACAGCCCTACATAGGTTTACTATCCACTTCCTTATGGAAAATTAATTATCATCTGCTCATACGGGCTTGTTTCTCGCACATATCCTTCACAGCACGTAACTGATGAAGGTCCAGTTCGGGACCGAAACGTTTTTTGTTGCTGATAATAAATATATTTCCAGTTGATAAAGTTGAGTGCCAGGTTTTATTTTATATTGTCATGGTGTTGGAACCTACCTGAGCACCATAAGTGTAAAGGCAGTGCACACGTTTTTCATTTAAAATAATAGTGTAATACAGACACCTGAACCCTTGGGCCCGTCAAACGTGGCGGAGAACAAAGGTTCTGCAGAGCACTCGAAAGATTGGTGTCGGGAATTGCATGTGGGCACTGACTCTACCCCATCTCATCAAATACAGGGGGCTTACAGGGTGGTACACGAGTACGAACAGGTATTCAGCAAACACCCCTCAGATTTTGGGCAGGTGAAAGGGATCCAACATCACATCCCCACGGGAGATCATCGACCCATAAAAGAGAGATATCGCCCTGTACCCCCAGCTCATTACCAGTGTGCCAAGGACATGTTGCGGGAAATGAAGGAGGCTGGGGTGGTGAGAGACAGCTGTAGCCCCTGGGCGGCTCCGTTAGTCCTTGTTAAAAAGAAAGATGGTACAATGAGGATGTGTGTTGATTACAGACAGTTGAATCGCATTACACATAAGGACGCATACCCACTGCCCAGGATAGAGGAGTCTCTGGCTGCTTTAAAATCTGCTAACTATTTCTCTACCTTAGATCTCACCAGTGGGTACTGGCAGGTTCCTGTGGCGGAGGCGGACAAGGAAAAGACGGCCTTCACGACGCCAATGGGCCTCTGTGAGTTCAACTACATGCCCTTCGGATTGTGCAATGCTCCCGGAACATTCCAGAGGATGATGGAGAGCTGCCTGGGACACCTGAACTTTGAAACCGTGCTGCTATATCTGGATGACGTCATAGTCTTCTCTAAAACCTACGAAGACCATCTGAAGCACCTGGCCGAGGTGTTTGAAGCCTTGTCCAAATTCGGCCTAAAAGTGAAACCGTCCAAGTGTCATCTGCTGAAACCAAAAGTGCAGTACCTGGGCCATGTGGTGAGCGCTGAAGGAGTGGCCCCAGACCCCGACAAGGTCACAGTGATCCAGGACTGGCCAAAGCCTAGTGACCTCCACGAAGTCCGGCAGTTCCTCGGGTTGGTAGGTTACTACCGGAGATTCATTAAGGATTTCACCAAGAAGGCCGCACCCTTGCAAAATCTGCTGGTGGGCCAACCAAAGAAGACCAAGGGGAGGAAAACCCCCTTTGATTGGAACGAAGAGCTGGAGGAATCCTTCACCTGCTTGAAGTCGGCGCTGACGGGGGAAGAGGTACTGGCTTACCCCGAATACGACCAACCGTTTGTGCTGTACACAGATGCCAGTAATGTGGGACTAGGAGCCGTGCTGTCTCAGGTCCAGAACGGCAAGGAAAGAGTGATCGCTTACGCCAGCAGGAAACTCCGTCCCACGGAAAGGAACCCTGACAACTACAGTTCCTTCAAACTGGAATTCCTTGCCCTTGTCTGGGCAGTGACGGAGAGGTTTAAGCACTACCTGGCTTCCGCGAAATTCACCGTCTTCACGGACAACAATCCGCTAACGCATCTGGATACCGCCAAACTCGGGGCCTTGGAACAGCGGTGGATGGCCCGGCTGTCCAACTATGATTTCACCATCAAATATCGGGCAGGGCACCAGAATGCCAATGCCGATGCTTTGTCCCGAATGCCCAATTTACCAGAAGTGGGAGAAGACCCGGAGGCACTTGAAGAGGTGGAGCTGCCTGCCTTCCATCGCCCCAAAGCCACTCAGAGCTCTCACCACGTGAAGAACAGGCACAAGAACCAATCGGATGCCACGCTGAATCCCCTGCCCCACCACGGATGGGCAGAAACCCAGGATAGAGACCCCGCGGTCCGTCAGGTGAAGGAGCTCTTGACGCAGGCTGGGTTGCACCCTGGCCCAGATGATCCACAAGAAACCCAACAGCTGTGGAAGGGAAGAAGCAAGCTGTTTATCCATGATGGCAAGCTGTGCAGGAGGAGCATCGACCCACGTACTCATGAATTGGTATGGCAGATAGTGGTGCCAAGGCGAGATGCGCCCATGGTTCTGGGAGCCTACCATGATGGAGCCGGACACTTCGGATGGAAGAAGCTGGAGAAGCTACTCTGAGGGAGGTTCTATTGGATTGGCATGAAGAGAACCATTGAGAAGTGGTGTCGGGAGTGTGGTCCATGTAGTCTGCGCAGAAAGGACCGTGACAGCCAACGGGCCCCCCTGCGGCCTATCATCACCAAACGGCCGCTTGAACTGGTCGCGCTGGATCATGTGAAGCTGACACCTAGCCGGTCGGGCTATATCTACGCCCTTACCATCGTGGACCACTACTCCAGGTTTCTGGTGGTTGTGCCTGTTAAAGATCTAACGGCCAGGACTGCCGCCAGGGCCTTCCAGCAGCACTTTTGTAGGCCCCATGGCTACCCAGAGAAGGTACTGACCGACCAGGGACCTGCCTTTGAAGCAGAAGTATTCCAAGAATTCTGCCAGTTGTACGGGTGTAAGAAGATCAGAACTACACCGTACCACCCTCAAACCAACGGGATGTGCGAGAAGATGAACCAGGTAGTAATCGATTTATTGAAGACCTTGCCTGTGGAGGAACGGAATCTGTGGCCGACAAAGTTGCCTGACTTGGTGGATATGTACAACCACATCCCAGTAAGTTCCACCAACTGTACTCCAGCGTACCTGATGCGAGGAAGGTCTAGTCGGTTACCCGTTGATCTGGACATGGGGGTCCTAGTACCCGAAGATACCTCGCCGGATGCGGATTGGGATGCAGAAAGGCAGCGAAGGTACCGCGAAGTGCAAGAGTGTGTGGAGAGAAGTCTCGCCCAGGCTAGGCAGAGGCAAGAAAGGGACTACAACCAACACGCTCCTGCGATTCCCCTGTCACCTGGTGAGCAAGTGCTTAAACGAAAGAGGAGGTTACACAAGCTCGATGACCAATGGGAAGCGGAACCGTATACCATCTTGCCATCCGACTTCGACAACACTAAGGTCTGTCTCATTAGCAAGGACAAAGGGGAGACCTCGACAGCGGTATCCAGGGATCACCTTAAGGTCTGCCCCGATAAATTGAAAGAGAGGGGCACGGCCCCAGAAATCTCCCCGCCGGTGGAAAAGGAGAAAATGTTCCATACTGTCCTTGGTGACTTTCCCCAGTCCTGGACTCTGATAAACCAAGCCGTTGCGGTACCTGTTGTAATGTTTGAACAGCCGGACCCGCCAGAAACAATGGTGGAACCAGATCATCCGGCCCCGCAACCTCAACAAGCCTTGCCTGAAGAAGCCATGCCAACCGTTGAACCGGCAAATCCTCCCTCTGCTATCAGTGAGCCTGCCGTACCCACTGTTGATAGCAGCAGCTCTGAGAGCCCCAACCTGCCAGTGCTACCCAGACTCACTAGAAGTGTAGTTAGAAGACAGCGCACTACACCAGCGGTAGCAAGCATAGCGGGCCCTGTTAGGCCAATAGCAACCCCTGCGCTGCGAAGGTCCACACGCAGCACACAGAACCAAACTCCCCTCCGCTACAAAATGTGGAGGTATTGATAAGGGCTGCTATTTCATTAAAAATGTTTGTATGCATATCTTTTTGTTACAGGTTGTTAAAATGGACAATAGAGTAATGGACAGTGAATTGCTCAAAAACTTTCATAAGGGGGACCCCTTTGTTTACCCGGGGTCCCCGCTGTTTCAACCACTGAACTGAGAGTCATAAACTGTGCATGACCTAACTTTTGCAACGTTCAAGAATCCTCACCTCCCGTAAAGGGAAGCATTGTTATGTTCAATTGTTATGCTATTTCAAAAGTTTGTGTGTTTCCTGTTAACATGTATTATTGTTCTTGTTTTCCCAGTCCCGGAGTACTGGATTTAACCGGGGGGGAGTGCAGCACCCCAGAGTCCTGGTTGTTGCAGTACTGTGGCTCCGCCACTATGGGGAGCTATGGTACGTCTGATTGCACTAAGGAGTTTCTCTGACCAGGTACATTCTCACCACACTTCACACTCCGGCCACCAGGGGGGGTGGTCCTATCTAGTAGGCCACTCCTCACAACTCTGGTAAAACTGGGGGTTGGACAGGAAGACAGGGAGAAGTAGCTGGGAAGAGCGAGTGAGAGGACCTGTCAGGGATGGGGATCCTGGCAGACTCCTCAGAGCAGAACTAACCAGCAAACAACGGGAATACAGAAAAGGAGGATACCAGCAGGGGTTTTGTTGAAAGAGGCAGCACCTTGCTGAGGCGCAAACAATCGGTGGCCGGAACGCCGAGCAAGTAAGAGACTTTAAGTACATTGCAAACCACGGCAGGACAGCTAATTACAGGTTGGCTGTCTCACTTAACACCTAAGCAGACAACGGAGGCAGCTGTGGGAGAGGGGCGACTCTAGAGTCCCGGAAGAACTCCAGGCCTACCCCGTCATACGGGTGCGTCCTACCATATCACCTGGAGGACGGAGAACGAACAGTAGAGACAGAAAGAAACAGTTGTGAGGACTATCCCGGGAGCTCAGCAGGGAAGAACTACAACACACAGCGCTAGAAGGTAGATACTGATTCCCACCTGTGAGGAGAACTCCTGATGTGTCGTTGGACCGGCCGGTCTCTGAAAACCCAGTTAACAGCGCTCTGGACTGAGGTCTCCAACATCTTCAGTAAAGAGGTAAAGAGACTGCAAACTGGTGTCCTCGTTATTTACCGCGACCTGCACCGTTACCACACCACTTATTGCACCGGACGTCCCCCATTGACAGACAGGGCCACGGACCGGGTCTAGCCACCGTGACAACCCCAGGACTGAGACCTAGAGGCCCGGCTCCGGGTACCCCTCGGCCCTGCGGCGGTGTGGGGGCGCTCCATATACCCCTATACATTTTTCACTCTTTGTTTCATTGCAGCCACTTGGTAAATTAAAAAAGGTTTTTTTCTCATGGGTTGAACTAGATGGACTTAAAGTCTTCCTTCAACCTTAATAACTATGTATGTAAACTATGTAATGTACACTCTGCACCCCATCTTGACTGAAAAAAACAGAAATGTAGTAATTTTTGCAGATTTATTAAAAAAGAAAAACTTAAATATCACATGGTCATAAGTATTCAGACCCTTTGCTCAGTATTGCGTAGAAGCACCCTTTTGAGCTAGTACAGCCATGAGTCTTCTTGGAAATGATGCAACAAGTTTTTCACACCTGGATTTGGGGATCCTCTGCCATTTTTCTTTGCAGATCCTCTAAAGTTCCGTCAGCTTGGACGGTGAACGTTGGTGGACAGCCATATTCAGGTCTCTCCAGAGATGCTCAATTGGCTTTAGGTCAGGGCTCTGGCTGGGCCAGTCAAGAATGGTCACAGAGTTGTTTTGCAGCCACTCCTTTGTTATTTTAGCTGTGTGCTTCGGGTCATTGTCTTGTTGGAAGGTGAACCTTCGGCCAAGTCTGAGGTCCACAGTACTCTGCAAGAGGTTTTCATGCAGGATAACTCTGTACATGGCCGCATTCATGTTTCCTTCAATGACAACCAGTCGTCCTGTCCCTGCAGCTGAAAACACCCCCATAGCATGATGCTGCCACCACAATGTTTGACTGTTAGGATTGTATTGGGCAGGTGATGAGCAGTGCCTGGTTTTCTCCACACATACCGTTTCCGTTTAGAATTATCACCAAAAAGGTCTATCTTCGTCTCATCAGACCAGATAATCTTAGTTCTCATAGTCCGGGAGTCCTTCATGTGTTTTTTAGCAAACTCTATGTAGGCTTTCATATGTCTTGTACTGAGGAGAGGCTTTCGTCGGGCCACTCTGCCATAAAGGCCCGACTGGTGGAGAGCTGCAGTGCTAGTTGCTTTGTGGAACTTTCTCCCATCTCCCTACTGCATCTCTAGAGTTCAGCCACAGTGATCTTGGGGTTCTTCTTTACCTCTCTCACCAAGGCTCTTCTCCCACGATTGCTCAGTTTGTCTGGAAGTACAGGTCTAGGTAGACTTCTGGTAGTCCCAAACGTCTTCCATTTAAGGATTATGGAGGCCACTGTGCTTTTAGGAACCTTGAGTACTGGTAACCTTTGCCAGATCTGTGACTTGCCACAATTGTGTCTCCGAGCTCCTTGGCCAGTTGCTTTGAACACATGATTTTCATTTGTTCTGACATGCACTGTGAGCTGTGAGCAGGGGCGTAACTACCGCGGTCGCAGCGGTCGCCATTGCGACCGGGCCCCGCAGGTCAGGGGCCCCGGGCCGGCAGGTCTGAGCAGGGCCAGGCTGGCCATCGGGCACTTCTGGCAAATGCCAGAAGAGCCGATGCCAGTAGTGGGCCGCTGCACTGTTCCTCCCCCGGAACCCCCCCAGTGCCGCCGCCGCCGCCGCATTTAACTATACCGGCGTCTATGACACCGGTATAGTTCAATGCAATGATGGGAGGAGAGAGCGTCACCTGACGCTTCCTCTCCCATCATTCCCCGCTCTGCCTCTGACAGTACACTGCGGGTGCGCGATGACGTCATATCATCGCGCACCTGCAGTGTCCTGGGCAGACTGCAGCCGCCAGGAGCAGCGCGGGCAAAAGGAAAGGTGAGGAGAGTTTTGTTTTTTTTTTCTTTTTAACCGGACTGTGGGGCCATTATCGGGGGGGGGGGGGGATGAGATGAGATGTGGGCTGTGCTCTATATACCCCTGTGCGGGCTGTGCTGTATATACCCCTGTGGGGGCTGTGCTGTATATATCCCTGTGCGGGCTCTGCTGTATATACCCCTGTGGGGGCTGTGCTGTATATATCCCTGTGCGGGCTCTGCTGTATATATCCCTGTGCGGGCTCTGCTGTATATACCACTGTGCGGGCTCTGCTGTATATACCACTGTGCGGGCTCTGCTGTATATACCACTGTGCGGGCTCTGCTGTATATACCACTGTGCGGGCTCTGCTGTATATAACACTGTGCGGGCTGTGCTCTATATACCACTGTGCGGGCTCTGCTGTATATAACACTGTGCGGGCTGTGCTGTATATACCACTGTGCGGTCTGTGCTGGATATACCACTGTGCGGTCTGTGCTGGATATACCACTGTGCGGTCTGTGCTGGATATACCACTGTGAGGGCTGTGCTGGATATACCACTGTGCGGTCTGTGCTGGATATACCACTGTGCGGTCTGTGCTGGATATACCACTGTGCGGTCTGTGCTGGATATACCACTGTGCGGTCTGTGCTGGATATACCACTGTGCGGTCTGTGCTGGATATACCACTGTGAGGGCTGTGCTGGATATACCACTGTGCGGTCTGTGCTGGATATACCACTGTGAGGGCTGTGCTCTATATACCCCCTGTGCTGGCTGTGCTGTATATACCCCTGTGCGGGCTGTGCTGTATATACCCCTGTGCGGGCTGTGCTGTATATACCCCTGTGCGGGCTGTGCTGGATATACCACTGTGAGGGCTGTGCTGGATATACCACTGTGCGGTCTGTGCTGGATATACCACTGTGCGGTCTGTGCTGGATATACCACTGTGCGGTCTGTGCTGGATATACCACTGTGCGGGCTGTGCTGGATATACCACTGTGCGGGCTGTGCTGGATATACCACTGTGCGGGCTGTGCTGGCACCCAACACCATGTTGCAGTGCAGGAGATTCCTGCAACAGTCCGAGGCGTATCTAGGGGAAGCGGGGCGGGGGAAGGTGGGGGGGTTGCGGGGGCGGGGGAAGGTGGGGGGGTAGGGGGGGGTAGGGGGGGGGCCCCATTTGGAAGTTCGCACCGGGGCCCATAACTTTGTAGTTACGCCACTGGCTGTGAGGTCTTATATAGACAGGTGTGCCTTTCCAAATCAAGTTATATCAGTTTAATTAAACACAGCTGGACTTCAATGAAGGAGTAGAACCATCTCAAGGAGGATCACAAGGAAATGGACAGCATGGGACTTAAATGAGTGTCTGAGCAAAGGGTCTGAACACTTATGACCATGTGATATTTCAGTTTTTCTTTTTTATTAAATTTGCAAAAATTACTACATTTCTGGGGTTTCTTTCAGTCAAGATGGGGTGCAGAGTGTACATTAATGTGAAAAAAATGAACATTTTTGAATTTACTAAATGGCTGCAATGAAACAAAGAGTGAAACATTTAAAGGGGTCTGAATACGTTCCATACCCACTGTATAAATGTTAAATCATATATAATGTATTCATGCTTTCTGGAGCTTAACCTCTTTCTGACCTCGGATGGGATAGTACGTCCGAGGTCAGATACCGCGCTTTGATGCAGGGCTCCGGCGGTGAGCCTGCATCAAAGCCGGGACATGTCAGCTGTTTTGAACAGCTGACATGTGCCCGCAATAGCGGCAGGTGAAATCGCGATTCACCCACTGCTATTAACTTGTTAAATGCCGCTGTCAAACGCTGACAGCGGCATTTAACCGGCGCTTCCGGCCGGGCGGCCGGAAATGAGCGCATCGCTGACCCCCGTCACATGATCAGGAGTCAGCGATGCATCAGAACGGTAACCATAGAGGTCCTTGAGACCTCTATGGTTACTGATGCAGGCCTGCTGTGAGCGCCCCCCTGTGGTCGGCGCTCATAGCACACCTGCATTTCTGCTGCATAGCAGCGATCTGATGATTGCTGCTTTGTAGCAGGGCCGATCGAGTGGTGCCAGCTTCTAGCCTCCCATGGAGGCTATTGAAGCATGGCAAAAGTAAAAAAAAAAAGTTTAAAAAAATGTGAAAAAAATTTAAAAATATAAAAGTTTCAATCACCCCCCTTTCGCCCCATTCAAAATAAATCAATAAAAAAAAAATCAAACCTACACATATTTGGTATCGCCGCGTTCAGAATCGCCCAATCTATCAATAAAAAAAGCATTAACCTGATCGCTAAACAACGTAGCGAGAAAAAAATTCGAAACGCCAGAATTATGTTTTTTTGGTCGCCGCGACATTGCATTAAAATGCAATAACGGGCGATCAAAAGAACGTAACTGCACCAAAATGCTATCATTAAAAACGCCAGCTCAGCACACAAAAAATAAGCCCTCACCCAACCCCAGATCATGAAAAATGGAGGCGCTACGGGTATCGGAAAATGGCACAATTTTTTGTTTTGTTTTTTTTAGCAAAGTTTGGAAAAAATTTTCACCACTTAGATAAAAGAGAACCTAGACATGTTTGGTTTCTTTGAACTCGTAATCACCTGGAGAATCATAATCGAAGGTCAGTTTTAGCATTTAGTGAACCTAGTAAAAAAGTCAATAAAAAAACTAGTGTGGGATTGCACTTTTTTTGCAATTTCACCGCACTTGGAATTTTTTTCCCATTTTCTAGTACACAACATGCTAAAACCAATGATGTCGTTCAAAAGTACAACTTGTTTCGCAAAAAATAAGCCCTCACATGGCCATATTGATGGAACAATAAAAAAATTATGGTTCTGGGAAGAAAGGGAGCAAAAAAAAAGGAGAAATGGAAAATCCCAAGGTCATGAAGGGGTTAATTAGAATAAAAGTCAAAAAGTTGTTATGATTTCACTGATAAGCTTATCTCACTAGTGTGAACAGAGGCTTAGGTGTTGGTCTATTGCAGTATATAGGTATTTGCTACTATTTTCTATTTTTCCTTGATCCAGTATACAAGTAAAATATGTAAAGATGAAATACTTTTTTTTTATTTTTACTTATTCTCAGTTCTTGAGGTTATTGATAAAATACCCAATTATACTCATGATCCGAGCGCCTGCTCACATCCACATTAATATTCACACAAATAAAATTAAGCAACCAAACTAGTTAGGATTGGAACAACTACTGGCAATGGTCCTTTAAAGGGAACCTGTCACCCCGTTTTTTGAAGATGAGCTAAGAATAGCGTTAAATAGGGGCAGAGCTGGGCGTTACATTAGTGTCTCTTGTGTGCCTTTATTATCCACCTATGCTGCTGAAATACCTTTGTAAAGTCGCCGTTTTCTGCTGTCACTCACGCTGGTCTGGTCCTATGGGCGTGGTGACAGCGCTGTTTCTCCCCCCAGATCAGGCTCATCATTACGTTGGTGGCGTAGTGGTGTGCGCATGCCCAACAGAGAATATCCACTGCCCAGGAGATGAAAAAGAGCGCGATCTGCGCTATTCAGCCGTTTACCGGTGGGCGCGGCCATCTTTCTGTGGCCGCGCGTGTGCAGATGGAGCGCTCTGCTGCCCGGGGCTTCAGGAAAATGGCCGCGGGATTCCGCGCGTGCGCAGATGGAGATCGCGGCGGCCATTTTCCTGAAGCCCCGGGCAGCAGAGCGCTCCATCTGCACACGCGCGGCCACAGAAAGATGGCCGCGCCCACCGGTAAACGGCTGAATAGCGCAGATCGCGCTCTTTTTCATCACCTGGGCAGTGGATATTCTCTGTTGGACATGCGCACACCACTACGCCACCAATGGAATGATGAGCCTGATCTGGGGGAGAAACAGCGCTGTCACCACGCCCATAGGACCAGACCAGCGTGAGTGACAGCAGAAAACGTCGACTTTACAAAGGTATTTCAGCAGCATAGGTGGATAATAAAGGCACACAAAAGACACTAATGTAATGCCCAGCTCTGCCCCTATTTAACGCTTTTTTTAGCTCATCTTCAAAAAACGGGGTGACAGGTTCCCTTTAAGTGTTAATATCATGTTGCAAACCATAAACCCAAAAATCTTTTTTTTTTCACACCAGTGCATTTGTCATTACCTGTTCTACTTTGTCCTAATTACATAGTAATAACACGTGAGTGCAGAGTCAGCAGCTGTTCTTAAAGCTTCACAGCATAGATGTGATCTCAGCTGAGAATGTATAAATAGCCAGGGGATACCCCAAAACACTGAATTCCCAGCTACAATTTTCATTTACGTTTGCTGTTCTATCTCCTATGAGGTTAGTACAGTAATTTAAAATTATTGCAACATATGGCAATGAACAAAAAAAAGAAATAAAATTATAGAAATGCAATATTGATTTTCATTTGTATTGTCAAGAGTCCATTAGTTTGAAGAAATTCTTCTAGTAAAACTTAAAGGGAACCTTGTGGTAAAAAGCGCTATTAACCGGCAGATGTGGGGTTAATCTGTAGTTCAATAGCGTTTTGTTGCCATGCGTTGAGAGTCCCGCTGTTGGTTAGTAGAACATTATTCCTCCCAGCAGCCTAGGGCTTTAAAGGGCCACTGTCACCCCCCTCCAGCTGTTATAAACTAAAAGAGCCACCTTGTGCAGCAGTAATGCTGCATTCTAACAAGGTGGCTCTTTTAGTTTTAGGTTCAAGTATACCCAAGATAAAGCGATTTTATACTTAGCCAAAATACCTGTCTCTAGCCAGGGAGGCGGGTCCTCACTCCCCAGCTTGACCAGTTCCTCTGCCGTCACTCACATCTTCCTGCGCTTTCGGCGCCGCCCCCTCAGCGCTGTTATCGTTTCAAAACCGGCGCCTGCGCTGTGTACTGGTGTCCTGCGCAGTCACAGTAAGCTCTGGCCGTCTGATGCCCCAGCCAGGCTTGCACACTGCGTCTGCGCGGGCATTGTGGCCAGCCACCTTTGGAATCCCAGCCCCGCACTGTGTTATGCATTATGCACAGTGCGGGGCAGGGATTCCAAAGGTTCCACCTATACAGAATATTCCGTGTAATGGCTGATATCAGAGAACAAAAGACATCCACAGAACACCAGGATGGATCTGCTGCACAGCAAATAACTGTAGGACCTGCGATGACGTCACTGCCATGTGATTAGGGCAATCACATGGCAGTGACGTCACCGCAGGTCCTACAGCTATTTGCTGTGCAGCAGATCCATCCTGGTGTTCTGTGGATGTCTTTTGTTCTCTGGTATCAGCCATTACACGGAATATTCTGTATAGGTGAAACATAAATATATACTGATAAGAAGACGTTTTCCGGGGATTCCAAAGGTGGCTGGCCGCAATGCCCACGCAGGCGCAGTGTGCAAGCCTGGCTGGGATGTCAGACGGCCAGAGCCTACTGCGTCTGCGCAGGACACCAGTACACAGCGCAGGCGCCGGTTTTGAAATGATAACAGCGCTGAGGGGGCGGCGCCGAAAGCGCAGGAAGATTGGAGTGACGGCAGAGGAGCTGGCCAAGCTGGGGAGTGAGGACCCGCCTACCTGGCTAGAGACAGGAATTGTGGCTAAGTATAAAAACGCTTTATTTGGGGTATACTTAAACCTAAAACTAAAAGAGCCACCTTGTTAGAATGCAGCATTATTGCTGCACAAGGTGGCTCTTTTAGTTTATAACGGCTGGAGGGGGGTGACAGTGGCCCTTTAAGTCATAGGGGTGCAGCTTGCGCAGTTTCAGTCACCCCCGGCACTGACTGACAGCCGGCTCAGCATTGCATTAGTCCAGAGGCGACTGTCAGTCAGCATCAGGGGTGCGCTTACAGCTGCTGCTCACTATGTATTGAGCGGTGACTGAAGCTGCGCCAGCCACACCTCTATGTCTGAAAACTCAAGGCTGCTGGGAGGAATAATTTCCTCCTGGCAGCGGGGCTCTCAGTGCTACAGCCACATGGCTTTACAACACTATTAATCAGCAGATTAACCCCCTATCTATAGGTTAATAGCGCTTTTTTACATGACAGGTTCCCTTTAAAGGAAACCTGATGGTTAATAATGATTAAACCCTGTGTAGCTGGCGGACGGACACAGTCACCACTTACTACACAGCGAGGGGGGCTGTAATCACTCCTTATCATTTTGATTAACAGCCTGATTTGCATACACTTACTGCACACAAATGTCAATCCCTGCACCTCCAGATGACTTGCTGGAAGAAGGCAGTTACAGGGAGAACAAAACTTAATTTTTTCCTGCAGCCTCTGCTCCAGTAAGCTGCCCATGATTAAAACACTAGTTCCTGAAGACTGCCAGTTTATCTGCAGTTAAACAGCATTTCTGGAAAAGACAGGTTCCTTAATAATATTTAGGGTAAATACTGAAGACACTGTTAAAGACAAGTTCAAGGCACTATTGTAGAATTTAGAATTCAAGTACTGTAAACTAGAAGCCTAATTCTGTTTATAGGGAAAATGTCAGCCCATTTTTACAGATGGAAGTAGTGGTATGGCTGTGATGTTCTTCAGTATAAATTATTACTACTAGTGATCAGATGTGGCAATTATGAAAAATCTAGCCTAGAAGTCATATGCAAATCAAACTGGAAGTGCATGAGGGCGTGCCAATACACTTGGAAAAGCAGTCCAGGTACACTGACACGCAGCCAAAGCACTTACAACCTGATTAGAACATTAGTAGACCTATGTCAATCTACTTCTAGATTTTTCATGACTGGTCATCTGTTTTCTAGTTAAAAAAATAAACGTTATTTTTGAAGGACTAGCGACTAATTCCATTTCTAAAAACGTCTTGAGAAATTCCCTTTAAATAAATAATCTAAAAAAACCAGAAGTTTAGTTTTCTAGATTATGGAGATCAAAACACTGGTGGCGTACTAGCTATATTTCTTATTTCTTATTGCTACTAATGCGTACCACATGGATCCATAGTATGACAGAAAGCATTGATGCCCTAGTTTATACATATCTTGTGATATTCCATAAACAAACAAGAAAGATGGATTACAGTAAATAAAGTAAAGACTGAGCAGTGACTAATATCAAAATCTCTCATATGTGCATTTGCGTATTAAGAAAGATTAGACAATGTGGTTTGGGTGGGTACATGTTTTGTCATCCACAATAATAGGAAGGTACTTAATAAAAATGTCATGTGCGGGAACACCCCTTACATTAAATAAATATTTTAAACAAGTAATTACGAAAACAGAAACAACAGTGACGAAGGCACTCATGAGTTAAGGAAGGTAAAAGCTATTCGGCTATTACAAATAAACCCTGAGCTAAATAAAGGTATGTTGACACAGAATATTTTACAAGGATTTTGAATCAGATCAGCTTCAGAAGACTCATCAAAAGGTATTTGGAGCCGTTTTATGATGTGGGTTTTGGAGCGGATCTATGTTAAAATCCAGGTCAAAATTTCTGTGTGACTTGTGGTTAATTCCTTCACACCATTGTTTAAAAGAAGCAAAATTTTTCTGAAAGGCCCAGGTCATCATATAGACCAGGGATGAGGAACATTTTTTTCTGCCAGGGGCCATTACGATATTTATACCATCATTTGAAGACTGTACGAAATGATCAACTTAACATTTTTCCTGCTTTATTTGGTCAAACATTTAAAAGTGGTATTCCCATCTCCAAGAGCCTTCCCAATATGTAGTAGGTGTAATAATAATTATATTAGCAAATCCCTCCAATCAGAAATGTAGTATAGTTCTTCTGATTCGCTATGTCGCTCATCCTATGTAAAGGGCATAGGATACGATGAAACTCTGCTGTATAAACATCACATAGGAGACACAACAACTGCTATATATACAGTACATCACATAGGAAACACATGAGCCTCAGTGTATCCTATGTGCATCATATAGAAGACACCGAGACTGCTGTATATACATCATATAGGATTCACTGAAACTGCTGTATATAAATCACATTAGATACATCAAGATTGCACTATATACATCATATAAGATACACTGACATTTCTGTATTTACATCACATAGGATACACTGAGATTGATGTATATACATCATATAGAAGCCACAGAGACTGCTGTATATACACATTAGATACATTGCAGTAAATACATCAAATTGGATATGTTGGGACTGATGCATACATCACACAGAGTGGAACATGGAGCACACTAACTCTGCTGGCAAATAATGTATTGGCACTGGGAGTGTCAGACATAATCCAGCATTAAGTGTTTCATTAGTTAATACACAAAGTGATGCATGGCTGAGCCGACTGTCAGTCAATGTCGAAATGCTGTGAACAGTGACTAATTGGTGAAAGCCTGTGGAAATGGGAGAAATAAGGTTAAAAATGTGAACTCCAGATTATTTCATTCAAATATAGCCCCTACATCCCAATATACAGACAAGACACCAGATCCACTTCTTCCATAATGTGTAAATTAAATTCCATCTGAGGCCGGAAGACGCGTAGTTTATGCGAAACAGCTGTTGCTCAATCATCCCTTAATGTCTCCTCTCCTCGTGTGATGACCTAATAAAGAGCTGTCTATTCACATACATACCAGTGGTGAGTGCCGCTCCTTTTCAATTATTTCTATCTCCAGAATTTTGTTTCTATGCAGCCTCCTTTTTGGGCTGAGCACCACCGGATCTGGTTGCCCGTTATGGTTTTTGACACATAGCGCTTCAGGACTAATTTGCTTTATGGGTGTTGTAGCAGTGCCAGCGTTTGTTCCTTTCTTTTTTTCATGCGCAGATGGCACTTTCATTTACCTGCAGAACAGTCATGTGATCGCTATGTATAGTGAGGGAGGAGGAACTGCTGGGTGTTAGGAGACCCACACAGCTCTGTAGGCAGCCAAGGGCTATATTTAACAGCCCTATAAATTTCAATATCAATGCCCCCAAAGTTATTTTAAGAACTTATGGCAAGCACAATGTGTAAATTAAATAACGAAATAACCTAAGCCTGCTTTATTACTCATCTCCACAACTTTATCCCTGACCTGTCTGGTGTGCTTCTTGGTTTTCACAACGCTGTTTGATCCCTAATGTTCTCAACCAAATCTCTGAGGCCTTCACAGATCAGCTGTAGTTATACTGAAAATAAATTACCTAGGTGGACTCAAATGACTAATTATGCAACTTCTGAAGGCAATTGGTCATTCAAGATTTTATTTAGGCCTCTTTCACACTTCAGTTTTTTGGCATCAGTCTAAAACCGCCAGTTTCCTGAAATAACGGATCCATCATTTTTTTTTGGCGGGTGCGTTATTTTCCCATAGACTTGCATTGGTGACGGATTGTGACGGATGGTCGTCAGTTCCATCCGTCATGCGACGGATCCGTCAAAATTTGGCGGACGTTGTCTAGATATAGACGGACATTGAAACGTTTTTTGTCAACGCCGAAATGACGGTTTGCAGCGGATCCGTCGCGTCCGTCATTCCATAGAATGGCCGCCTATGGGCGACGGAATCGTCGCGACTGTCATTTCGGCGGATCCGTCGCCCCAATCCGTTTTTTCAATTGCGCATGCTCCAAAAAGTAGATACTTTTCCCAGACAACCCCCAAGTAACGGATCCGTCAAAAAAACGGATCCGTTGGAACCGTTTTCTCAACAATTGTGACGGATCCGTCGATCCGTCACTATGTCGGAAGTGACTGACGCCAAACAACTGAAGTGTGAAAGAAGCCTTAGGGGTATTAGACTACAGGTTGCGGAATACACGTCACAATTTTCAGATTTATATTTTTAAAAACAATTAGAAAACCCTATATCATCTCCTTTACACTTTACAAATGCTCGGAAACTTTGGGTCCGTAGATCACATAAATTCGCAATAAAAAAAATTCAGTTATGGGTGTAATGTGAAAAATGTGGAAAAGTTCAAGGAGTATGAATACTTTTTCAAGGCACTCTAGCTTTGTCCCCATTACATAGTTTTCGCCCCAATTATGTATAGTCTCATCCCATATTACATTGGCACATGCAGTCTGTGCTGCTGCAGACAGTGTTTGGTGAAACCAAAGTCTCACAGCTGTGACTTCTGATTAACTAAAAATCCTGTGACTGTCTTCCTCTCCACCTCTGGGAACTTATCCCCGAGTTTTCATTGATTAATGGAAAAATGCATTTTGAAGAGTGCAGTGTACAATACCTACAATATAGTTTTGTTTTACACACTGTACCGTGTGTTCAATTTCTCAAGTACAAAATAGGAACGTGTAGTACGTTCATAAACAGTGGCAGTAGAGTGGGTCCCCAATTCCACCTGTGGGCCCCTGGCAGCAAAGTCCAACACTGCAGTTAACATTCTAGAACAGCTTTCTTTCAATGTAGCAACATACTGACCATTTTAAAAATGTTGTCCACTTCTCAAAGAACCCTTTCTCAATGTGAAAGTTTGACCCAGTAAAATAATAACACTATACTCCCCTCCGACGCCATTCCAGTGGTATCGGCTCTTCTAGGGATTGCATGACATTGTTACGTCATGCGATCCCTGCAGCCAATCACTCTCCATGCCTTTGGACAATCACAAACAAACATAGGAACTGAGCGCTGCTCTCTCACTTGTACAGCGGTAGCTTTATTGTAGGCAAATGTTGCCTATTGGCCCTTTAAATTGATTTTAAATGTGTGTGCGCTTTTTGTCTTTACATGACAATAATAATAAAATAATACACTTTTTATAGGTGATCCTTATGCATTTGTGTATTTTTTTTCTTAGATTTATGAAATTCATAGAGTGGCAGGCGGCTTCTAATGAATTTAGCATATCTGTTTAAAGCACCTCCCTCTTTAAGAGTGGCGGACAAAATGCCAGTCTTAATGAATTGGGGTCTCAGTATTTTTTTTTAATTTGCAGCACAACTCCAACATTTTTTCTATGATTTTGCAGGAATGAACCATGCATTGACTACACCATTGAAATATATACTCAAAAACACTAAATGCACATCTGTCCTAATTTCTTCTCCTCTCTGGATAGTGCCACCACGGACAGTGTACTGATGATGAGACCAACTGTGTAGGATTTTGCTTGCAGCAGCACCCTGGATGGGACAGAATGGTATCAAAAGGACAGTGAGTATAATTTTAAAAAATTTCAGTGCCCAGAAGAGTTCCTGCTGATTTGCAAATCCACGTTAAGGTTAAAATTCCTTGTTGATCTTTGTCTGCTACATGTTGGATTGTACTTTGTATTCCTATGGATTTTTGGTGTGGGATCTACACAGAAAATACGCAGTAAATCAACCAAGTCTGAACATGACCCTAGGCTAGGGCATAATTGCAGCCAGTTTAGTTCTACAGATTGAGTTACCGGTATATGTAATTTTCTGGATAGCTGTCACTAGAAAGTCAATCAATATCAAGACAAAACGTCTCAGAATAGCGTCACTAGAGTTCACAAGAGCATAATACAGACGCATTTCAACCTCAATATTACAGCCCCAAGTCCTGGCCTGACCCGCAAGTTTAATGAGCTGTCTAATGACCCATATCAGCTAGGGTCATAGGACGCACAGTTGGACAGGGACCTGTGGCCCCAATACAGTTGCAGAAATGCACTTGTATTACGATTATATGTGATGTTCCTATCTAAGGCCATTTTTATACTTGTGTATTTTGGTCAGTACTTTGTATCAGTACTTGTGATGTTCAAAAAGGATAGCCATATGTTATGTGAACAGGGCCCAATATGGAGTGGCAGAAGGTCCTGCCACAGATCTGCCCTGCCATAGTAGGACAGTTTTCCAATAATGTGCAAAAGCATTGTCCTCTACTTTTACATCTGTGTAAACTGCAAAGCATATATACATCTAATTATACAGAAAATCTTGTGCATCTAACCCATCAGAATGTGTGCCTGCTAACAAAGTCTAGAAGGGTAATTGATTCTTTAGGCTTGCAACTGGACAAGGGTAGGACAATACTCTTATTGACGAAGTAGTCCGACCTTATAACCTCTCTGGCTGTGACTTTTGTTCTGTCTGCTACTATCAAACATAGGAGTCTCCAAGCAGCTTTATGGGTTTTTTTGCCAGCATATTGTGCCTGTTAGGGTACTGTCTCACAGTGGCACTTTTGTCGCTACGACAGTACGATCCGTGACGTTCCAGTGATATCCATACGATATCGCAGTGTCTGACACGCAGCAGCGATCAGGGACCCTGCTGAGAATCGTACGTCGTAGCAGATCGTTTGGAACTTTCTTTCGTCGCTGGATCTCCCGCTGTCATCGCTGGATCGTTGTGTGTGACAGCGATCCAGCGATGCGTTCGCTTGTAACCAGGGTAAACATCGGGTTACTAAGCGCAGGGCCGCGCTTAGTAACCCGATGTTTACCGTGGTTACCAGCGTAAAAGTAAAAAAAAAACACTACATATTTACATTCCGGTGTCCGTCCCCCGGCGTTCTGCTTCTCCTCACTGTGAGCGCCGGCCGGCCGGAAAGCGAGCACAGCGGTGACGTCACCGCTGTGCTTTCCGGCTGGCAGACACAGTGGAGAGAAGCAGAACGCCGGGGGACAGACACCGGAATGTGAGTATGTACTGTTTTTTTTTTTTTTACTTTTACGCTGGTAACCACGGTAAACATCGGGTTACTAAGCGCGGCCCTGCGCTTAGTAACCCGATGTTTACCCTGGTTACCCGGGGACTTCGGCATCGTTGGTCGCTGGAGAGCTGACTGTGTGACAGCTCCCCAGCGACCACACAACGACTTACCAACGATCACGGCCAGGTCGTATCGCTGGTCGTGATCGTTGGTAAATCGTTTAGTGTGACAGTACCCTTAGCCTTTGTTTCCATGTCTTTAGCTCAGTTAATATTATGTATATACAGCCTACTACAACACATCAAGTCAGAAAGTGCAAATATTCTTTTATGATCTCACTTTTCACCATAATGGATTCTAGGAAAGTCTATGTTCTGATTATTTAGCCTGCATTTGGACTACAATTCTAACTTAAATATGTTCAGAAACATGCCTTAACATGATGCAATGTTTGCAGATAGCCCTAACAGGTCTAATAGTTAACCTCTGTTCGCACTTTGTACAGAGTATATATATAATTTGACATCTACAGTGCTATAGGAAAATTCTCCCACAGTATAGATGTAGGCTGATACAGCTGCGTGTACTAATAATAATAAGAATTAATAATAATTTTATTCATAAAGTGCCAACATATTCCACAGCACTTTACAATTAAGCAGGGACATGTACAAATAATAAAGAAAATACCAAGTAGTACATAGTTCAACAGTTACAGTAGAAGTAGGAGCCCTGCTCAAAAGCTTCAATCTTTATATACCATAGCTATGACTGACTCCCATTGTATTCAAAAATATGCATACAACGTGGCTTAAAGTGCAACTGTCAGTAAGATCAACCCACCTAAGGGTATTGTCACACATTGGCACTTTGATCGCTACGACGGTACGATCCATGACGTTCCAGCGATATCCATACGATCTCGCAGTGTCTGACACGCAGCAGCGATCAGGGATCCTGCTGAGAATCGTACATCGTAGCAGATCGTTTGGAACTTTCTTTCGTCACTGGATCTCCTGCTGTCATCGCTGGATCATTGTGTGTGACAGCGATCCAGCGATGCGTTCGCTTGTAACCAGGGTAAACATCAGGTTACTAAGCGCAGGGCCGCGCTTAGTAACCCGATGTTTACCGTGGTTACCAGCGTAAAAGTAAAAAAAAAACAAACAGTACATAATTACATTCCGGTGTCCGTCCCCCGGCGTTCTGCTTCTCTGCACTGTGAGCGCCGGCCGGAAAGCGAGCACAGCGGCGACGTCACCCCTGTGCTTTCCGGCTGGCGCAGACACAGTGGAGAGAAGCAGAACGCCGGGGGACAGACACCGGAATGTGAGTATGTACGGTTTGTTTTTTTTTACTTTTACGCTGGTAACCACGGTAAACATCGGGTTACTAAGCGCGGCCCTGCGCTTAGTAACCCGATGTTTACCCTGGTTACCCGGGAAATTCGGCATCGTTGGTCGCTGGAGAGCTGACTGTGTGACAGCTCCCCAGCGACCACACAACCACTTACCAACGATCACGGCCAGGTCGTATCGCTGGTCGTGATCGTTGGTAAATCGTTTAGTGTGACAGTACCCTAAGACATCTGTACAGGCATGTAGTGTAGAGTAAATCACGGCACTTATGGTGTATATGTGCCCAGTAAGATACAATGCTGTAATACAATGAATGTAAAACTTGACACTCAGAACGATTACTGATTAAAGCTTTACTTGTAGTTGCAATCCAAAAACATCATCAAATGTTTTGGTCCAAAAAGTGGACCTCCATCAGTAAGACTGTGGATATTAATTATATACTGAAGTGAGTAAATGTACAAAACCTGGTGTAACAGGCCAGATTAACCCGTGCCCACATTAAACCCAGGTATTGTTTGGCCCAGACCAGAATATACCCACGGGGATAAACTGTCCTAGACATAACTATAACTGGGGGTGTAAAATAGCCTAGGCCAAACTGTACCCCTCCAGGCTACAATATACCCCTCTATTTTATGAGTCCTTATAAATAAGATAGATTTTAGATGACATTTTTTAATAACTTAAAACTGACTTACACGGAGGGGGAAGGTACAGTATTTGTGTAATTTGCACTGGCTGTGTGTTTCGGGTCACTGTCATGCTGGAGGACCTAGCCATGACCCATCTGTTACGGATTTTCAACTCAGGACAAGGGTAGAAGGGGGAACAGCTGACTCTGTACTAGGACTAGGCTGAAACCCTACTATGGAGTGGACGACCTATTCCTTGTGAATAGACCCACCAACGTTTCCTAGGCTAAACTGGAATGAAGACCTACAGGTGGGGGGAAGGTTGTCCCTGAAGGATCTAGGGACTGGGAACAAAAACAGGTAACCTCCTAGTAGGAAAATAGAGGAAGCTGCAGAAACGAATGGAAAACCAAAAACAAAACTGGCAGAACTAGAGATCGCAGAACTGCACAATATCAAACACAGAAAGCTAACAAGGCACCAAGCCAGAACACTAGCAGATTAACACTGGGTAATAAAGGGTGATGCAATCACCTGACCTAGGACAAACCCAGCACCAGAAGAAAAAGACCAGCAGCCTGAAAACCACAACAAGATGGCAGACTGTCAAAATTAAATAGATTCTAACACCATCTTCAATGCTCTTACTGAGGGAAGGAGGTTTTGGCCAAAATCTCACGATACATGACCCCATCCATCCTCCCTTCAATACGGTGCAGGCATCTTGTCCACTTTGCAGAAAAGCACTGCAAATGTATGATGTTTCTCCCACCATGCTTCACGGTTGGGACGGTGTTCTTGGGGTTGTTCTCATCCTTCTTCTTGCTCCAAACACGAAGAGTGGAGTTGATACCAAAAAGTTTAATTTTGGTCTCATCTGACCATATGACCATCTACCATGCCTCCTTTAGATCATACAGATGGTTATTGGCAAACTTCAAACAGGCCTAGACATGTGCTGGCGTGAGCAGGGTGACCTTGCGTGCCCTACAGGGTTTTTTTATCCATGACGGCATAGTGTGTTACTAACAGTAATGTTTGAGCTTGTGGTCCAAGCTCTCGTCAGGTCATTGACCAGGTCCTCTCGTGTAGTTCTGGGCTGATTCCTGATCTTTCTCAGAATCTTCCTTACCTTACGAGGCGATATTTCGCGTGGAGACCCAAAGCGAAGAAGATTGACAGTCATCTTGTGTTTCTTCCATTTCTTAATAATTGAGCCAATAGTTGTTGCCTTCTTACCAAGCTGCTTGCCTGTTGTCCTGTAGCCCATCCCAGCAGATCTACAATTTTGTCCCCGATGTCCTTAGACAGCTCTTTGGTTTTGGCCAAGGTGGAGAGGTTGGAGTGTGATTGATTGAGTGTGTGGACAGGTGTCTTTTATACAGGTAACATGTTCAAACAGCTGCAATTAATACAGGTAATGAATGCAGAGAAGGAGGCTTCTTAAAGGAAAATTAACTGGTCTGTGAGAGCCAGAATTCTTGGTAGGTGATCAAATACTTATTTCATGCAATAAAATGATATATAATCACTTAAAAATCATACAATGTGATTTTTCTGTTTGTACCTATGATAAAAATTACAGACCTCTCCAATCTTTGTAGTTGGGAAAACTAGCAAAATCGACAGTGTATCAAATACTTTTTTTCGCCACTGTGTCTATATATCTATTCTATATATCTATCTATTCTACTCTGACTGTTCGGGCTGTGAATTTACTGTACTTGGCTGATGAAATGTCAGGTTTCCTTTGAGATGTGTGTGTAAAAATCGGACAGCAGACGCATGGCTTGTGTGCTGTGTGCTCAAACCTATTGACTTGCATTGGCAAGTGCGATAAGATTCTCGCATCCTCTCGAAGCATGCTTAGGCTACTTTCACACTTGCGTTTTTTTGAATCCGTCACAATCCGTCGTTTTTTGTGAATGCAGGATCCTGCAGAAAAATTTGCAGGATCCTGCATTTTCCCATAGACTTGTATTAGCGACGGATTGTGATGGATGGCCATCCGTTTCATCCGTCGTGCACTGGATCCGTAGTAAAATAGCGGTCCGTTGTGCCGAGAAAACGTTCATAGGAACATTTTTTGTGCACGTCGGAAAATCGGTCAGCGACGTATCCTGCGCTGCCCGTCGTCAGCTACAATGGAAGCTTATGGACGCAGGATCCGTCACTAACCGTCACACACTGGAATCCAGCGACGGATCCAGTTTTTCCACTCTGAGCATGCCCGGAAGGATTTTAAAGACCGGGAAAAAGTCTCTCTCTCTCTCTCTCTCTCTCCCTCGTCCCGGACATTTAATTTCCCGGAAATTTATTACACTGGATGCGTCACACACGTTTTCCCCCTATTTTCATGATGTCCGTCAATACGTCATTTTGCTGCACCACGACGGACAGCAGAAAACGCAAGTGTGAAAGTAGCCTTAGAACTGAGAAAAACTTTGCAGATGAGCACTGGCTCATTTGCTAACATTGCATTCTGACCAATGTGATGTTTTCTCGCATTGTACTCGTTTGATATATATGCTCGTATGAGTGCGCCCTAATTGTAAAGTGCTGTGGAATATGTTGGCACTATATAAATAAAATATGATTATTGTATGTTTTTTTATTTTAGGACTTGTTTGTATAGAAGCATATGCTTTTCAGTAGAGGTAAAAAAGTCATACTAACATAACAGCTAAATCCGTACTATTTTGGCATGCTTGGCTGATAAAGTGTATTGGAACATTACTTGGTACCTTGGGTACTTTCTAACACATAAATATATCAGTGTCAGTGCTAGCAGCTCCATTTCTCACCTGTAAGACAGATTCCTGTGTCAGTTCTGTGTGTGAAACAGGGCTAGCTGATTGATCTATTGAAATGAGCCAGTCAGCTCCCGGCCGATGCATATGTAAGGAGGAAGGTCGGGCTGCGGGCACCTGTGCTGCGCCGGTCCGGAACTGTCAAGGCTGTGTCCCAGGTTGTCCAGGGGAACGAATAGGGAACTGGACAGACCTTTTCACCCAGAAATGGGGGATGTGGCAGAGAGAAAAGCGTTCGTAGCTAAGGGCAGTTTCCCGCTGGCAGAGACTGAGGCAGACGGGGTGCGTGCACAGCATGCTCTGGCTTCCAGGGAGCAGAGGTGCGGCGGATTGCAGCTGACAACCCACGGGTGCGTAACTGGGACTGTGAGCAGAGACAGGCCCGTGGGCTCTGTTAGGCTTAGCGCCACGCTCGTGCAAAAAGATGTGGGCTGCATCAGTGTCAGACTGAAGAACATTGGGCCCACTGGAGGATTTGATTCTGAGGGCCCACCTTTCACCCCCACTGAAGAGCCCTACAGCAACTGCAAGGTTTGTACTATGAACTCCCCTGAAGGAGAAACCAGGGCCCACCGGAGGATTCTCCAGTTCTCTGGTGGGCCAATCCAACCCTGGGCTGCATACAGGATCCGGCTCTGAGGTTCCCTGTGCTGTCCCATACACCAGACACTTCATCTGATACTGGGGTTTTTTCTGCACCTGTGACTTTGGCTGCACCAGCTTATGGACTAGGGGCTCAGCAGAAGGTACTGGAGACCGAACGCTGCAGCCAGAAGATGGATCGCTAACTTTGGACCCTATTTGAGGACATTTCGCCGACAGCCACAAGGATTACAACCCTCATCGGAACATTTGCGGCTGAGGAAACCATAGAGACGATAAGTTTACTGAGTGAACTGTTACTATTTTCTTTGCTATTCTCCTTTATTCATTCCCAGTTTAACTGTTTCTCCCTGCAAGGAGTACTTTTACTGTTAAATTAAACTGTTAACCCTTGCTCTGCCTTTCTTGCGCTACTGCATCCCGCAAAATGTTTACACATAGATAGAGAAGAAAGGTTTCCCTAGTTGTATTTTGCCATCTAATTTGTCATAAATTGCATTATTTTGAATATATATCTCTGTAACCTTTGAAACATCATAGTTTTACTAACTGCACTATTTTCTATAGGTTTAACATATGAAACATGGAAATTAAATGTCAAGTAAATATGTCATAGACATCAATAAGTTTTTGGAGTCATGAACATTTACAGCTAATTTTCATTTCTGTGCTTTTGTTTTTTCCTCCCCTGCTTCAAAGAGGTGTAACCATTTTATTTTTCCATCAGGATAGCCATATGAGGGCTTGTTTTTTTTGCAAGATGAGTTGTAGCTTTTGTCGATTTCATTGACATAATACATATTAACATATAATGTACTGAAAAATACAAGAAACAAGTTCCAAATGACATGAAA
Source organism: Ranitomeya variabilis (assembly GCF_051348905.1). NCBI lineage: Eukaryota > Metazoa > Chordata > Amphibia > Anura > Dendrobatidae > Ranitomeya > Ranitomeya variabilis. Next base: position 209,384,358 of record NC_135236.1, on the reverse strand, counting down.
TGGTGAAAAAATGCAATTTTGCCCTCATTTTCCAGGTTTCGTTTTACAGCATCAATTGTGCAGTATAAATGGCCTAACAGCATTATTTTTTAGGTCAGTTTATGATTATGGCAGTAGTTCTTTTTACTGTTTCATTGTTTATTTTTAATTTCTGTTGATGGAGCTAGATGAGGATTTGTTTTTTGTACCACAACTTACACAGTTTTAGGCGCTCCCTAAAAACACATCTGTTTAGGGCGGCTTATCACAATCCCTAATCGAAGTCCTTTTTATATACCGTATTTTTCGGACTATAAGACACACCGGACCATAAGACAAACCCAAAATTTTCAGAAGGAAAATAGGGAAAAAAAATAATGTGTCAAATGGAGGTCCATCTTATAGTCAGAATTCAGCTCACCAGGGGGGGATTGGCACAGGTGGAGGAGTGGTCACAGGGGTTGTTCGTTGGTCCAGGCTGGTGCGGTGGCCTCCGGGAAATCCCGTTCCAGGCTGGTGCGGCGGTGGTGCTCTGTGGTGGTGCTCTTCTGTGGGGCGGCAGCGGTGGTGGTGCTCCTCTGTGGGGCGGCAGCGGTGGGGCTCCTCTGTGGGGCGGTGGTGCTCCTCTGTGGGGCGGCAGCGGTGGGGCTCCTCTGTGGGGCGGTGGTGCTCCTCTGTGGGGCAGCGGCGGTGGTGCTCCTCTGTGGGGCGGCGGCGGGGGTGCTCCTCTGTGGGGCGGCGGCGGGGGTGCTCCTCTGTGGGGCGGCGGCGGGGGTGCTCCTCTGTGGGGCAGCGGCAGTGGTGCTCCTGTGGGGCAGCGGCAGTGGTGCTCTGTATGGCTGGAAAAATGGCCACCGGGGCGGTGCATGCTCAGATTCAGATCTCGTTGCGGAGATCTGAATCTGAGCATGCGGTTGCCTCCGGGAAAATGGTCGCTGGGTGTGGCGCATGCTCAGATTCAGATCTCGTTGTCCATTTTCCCGGAGGTCACCGCATCGCAGCACTGGATCTGCAGAGGCCTCTGGGCTTTCACGAAATGCCGGCGGAGCCCCACCACCGAACAGAGCATCACCACCTCTGCCACCCGACAGAGGAGCACCCCCGCCGCCACCCCACAGCCGCACCAGCCTGGAAAGGGAGGCGGCATCGCCCTGCAGCGCCAGACCGGGATCGCGACCATAGTATTTGTAAGTATATTCCGACTATAAGACGCACCCCCATTTTCCCAAAACATTTTGAGGGAAAAAAAGTGCGTCTTATGGTTCGAAAAATATGGTAGCTCATTTACTATTTCTCTGAACATACTGTAATTCTCCATCAAACCTCACCGCACCCAAAAGCACAACAAATGTTGGCTGGTGACCAGCTCATGCAACCTTTATCTATCCCCCTAAGATGGCTGGACCATCATTGTAAATAAGCACCTGTACTTTGTGTCACCCCCACCTCATTGTAGATTGTAAGCTCCTACGAGCAGGTTTATCATTATTACCGCTTAATTTATTGTTTTACCTTTAACTACAGCATGAATTGTACAGCGCTGCGGAATATGTTGGCGCTATACTGTATAAATAAAGATTATTATTTCTTATCTGTCTTGTGTGGAGAAGGCTCAGCTCCTGAGCCTGTTCCATATAACTGCTCCATGATGTAATAGAAAGTCATGATAGCCCTATAATTTTAAAGGGAATCAATTTAATTTCCTCTTAATGAGCTCCCCTTCCCTTCGACCAAGGTGTGATATTATTCTATAGAAAACAACTGTAATTTAATTGTTCATTTAATCCATAGGGTTGCTGTGTATCCAACCAAAATATCCATCGGGATTCTCTTTGTAATATAGGGGTATAATTCCCTCTCTTCCCCCTGTTTTTCCCCTTTCAATAAATATAGAAAAAAAATTCTCCCCCTCATTCAACAAACCCTTTCATCCCCGTACTACCACCTTTCCTTTATCCCCCTTTATTTCATCTCATATTGGTCCGGTATTTGTGACGAAGTATTGGCTCTATACTCGGGAAATAAGGCCATTTAAAAACAGTTGATTAGGGTATACTGAAACCCTCCTTTTTTTGATAATACTGGACTGTATTTTCAGTAAAATCCAGTATGGTAGCTTCATTTTTTATGCAACTTATTGTTTTTTTTACCCATTGTGGAACATAAAGAAATATACACAATTTGGGAGAAATTAAGATACTTTGTCAATTGTACTAATATCGGATAGTCCCATAAAATTGTGGTATTCAGTTACTATAGGTGTCCCATAGGCTTTATGACACATCTCCTATTTAGGTTCTATTCGCCGGAGTGGGATGTATTTAGATACCTTTAGAACATATGCGGCGATCACGTGACTTATGAAGACAAATGCATATGGGTGTATGCGTCCTGACTGCAGGACCTAGCGGCAGGGGACCGGAAGTGACGCCACCTGGTACGCATGAGGCCCAGTGTGAACACCATGCGGTTCAGCAGCCAGAAGTGACGCAAGGAATGAGACATGCGTCGCATTGGCAAGATGCTGCGGCACATATGCCATAAGTGCAGATAGAGTTACACGCTGTAGGTCCGGATGCGGCAGTGCATGCATTCAAATGAGAGGGACCAATCAATTGGAAACCCGGATATGACGTCAGGCGCTGCATGAGTACAGGGACTACCCATCGTTCCTATATAAGGACAACAGATAGTATTTAGGGATGAAACCATTGTTCCCCAGATAGGGGCACTGACACAACTAGTCAGCCTGTTGGGCATTACTTGCCACTGCAAGTGCCCATATCAGATATTCTTCCCCTCCCCGATGAACCCCCTAAACAGAGGGAGAATACTTTGGTTTATACTGGGGTACTGCCCTTGTCAGGGCTGGAGTAATGCAGGGGCACGACAAGGAGTATTAGAGAGATTGGAACACACCCTTCCCCCTTTTTTTCTATCCCCCATTACTCAGAGATAACAATCGCCCCTCTTCTCTTCAATGGTGAATCTACAACAGAGGAGAAGAGTGAGAAACTGTGTTGGTGAGATCAAACTAATATTTTAACTTGAGCACTGTTGAACATGAGCACTTGCATTTGTGAATTTATTGTTTGTTTGTCCTGTGTACATATTGGCTGACAACCGTTTAGGTAATTATTAAAAGTTAGGTTTTAATTTATTTTTCTAATCCTGCTGAAATTTCATTTTAAAATTGCAAACTGCCATTGTAGTGAACAGTACGCTATTGTGAACAGTACATTTTGCCCAGCTCATGATTCTGGAGACATGCACCTGTTAATTAGGTGGGATCTCATCACTACAGAAATGCCAAACATGTGGGTGCTATATGCTGTTTAGGCACACTGGGGCTCAGAAGGGAGAGGGACATTTAGATTTGGGAGCGTAGAATTTGCTGAATTTCTTTTGGGGAGCAAGAAGCCATTTAGCTTTTCCAGAGCCTTTGTGCTACTAGCAATGTGGAAGCCCTATATTTCCAGTAACAGATGACGGACATGAGTGGGGACTTGCTTTTTTTGTGGATTGAATTGAAGCTTTTATTGTGAACAATTTACATAACGTTTCGGATCACATTTATCCGGCGCTCTACACTGAGCACTTACTTTGGGGTTTCTCTGAGTGACATGGTTCAGATGAAACCCCCAAGGGATCCATTCACTATACTGAGGCAGCAGATTTACTCTGGACTCTGTCTGGTTTCTGTTCAGCTGTGTCCTTTTCAGAAGTGCACAAAACTGTGGACGGCGGCAGTTTTATGCAATCCTGAAAAGACGGACACGCCGGATCACAGGTCCTATGGCATCCACAGTGCCTCCTTCTGCCTCATTATAGGGAATCTTCTGCCAGGGGTTCTGTCTGAATAACGTATTTCAGATATTTACACAGAAACCCCGGTGTAAGCGCTCAGCGCAGGATAAATGTGTGCTGAGCCTTACTGCGATCTTTGGGAGGCAGAATGAAAAAATCAACATCATGTGAAGAATTGGTTTTATTTATTTTTTATGCTGTTGATCGTGCTGTATCAGTGATTAGGCGACTTTATTTTTCGGGTTGGTGCAATTACAGCGATACCAGATTTATATCGGTTTTTATGTTTGGCTGCTGTCACACACTAAAAGACGCTTTTTATTGTGAAAACTAGTTTTTGCATCACTATATTTTGAGAGCTATAAGTTTTCCATATTTCGGCCAACGGAGTCATGTGAGGGATTGTTTTTATAGTACCATTTTTCGGGCACATGACATTTTTTGATCGCATTTTGGGAGACAGAATGAACAAAAAACAGCAATTCAGGAATCGCTTTTTGTTTTTTTTTTATACCGTTCTGCTTGTAATAAAATTGGTAAGACTGCTTTGATCTTTTGTTCTTTAGCGATACCTCAACCAACACCGACATACCATAAGGAAAAAACGTATGGATCTGCCAGTATCCATACATTTTGTTGAAAAATCGCATACAGAAAAACAACTGCGTTTTCGCATCATAGATATAATTCCTGTACAGAGGAGAGGGGGTGATCGTGTTCGATTACTCAAAAAAAGAGAATTGGAGTGGATCATGAAATTAAATACGCTAAAACCATATGGTCTTAATGTAGACTTCAAGATTAATCAGATTTTATAAAAGAATAGTGATAAGTTCAGCTATATCCTCATTGATATGACAATCCTCCTGTAAAATCTTACATGGATTTTAATTTCTTTTTCTCTTTTCAGATGTCCCAGTTTGTGAAATTAATTTTTTTTTGCAGTTTATGATGTTGATTAATAGATCTTGATATACTGTGGGAAGAGATGCATTAAATAATATTTGAGATTACACTCATCGTTTGTTGTGTATTATATTTAAAAAAAACTGTGGGCGTATACAATTGGTTTCTTGGTGTGTATGCAGGATGTGATTGACATATGGGGGGGGGGGATCTCCGCCTCCTATGTGTCTCTCTTTCCCTGTCTTGGTTCCTGACCCCTCATTTACCAATGGGGAGTTTTTGGGACTTTAACACACCATATATAGAGCTTATGCCTGAACCAATTATGTCCACTATAAATACTATGAAATAAATGAGTATAACCCTCCATTCATGGCTTTATAGCGATATTTGGCCTTTAATAAGTGACAAAAAAACTCAATCATTTTTTAGTTTGTTATACTATGCACTCTCTCCTACATATTGCTATTGCTTATATTATAATGCTGCGCAGATACAAGGTGTCAGATTTTTTTTTTTTCTGCCTGCCTGAAGTCTGTATGGCCATATACCTTTTCCAAGATGGCGCTTATGACTTCAAAGTACTATTGCACAGGTGCGGACCATAATGCTCTAGGTCCAGACTGCAGCTGCCATAGACATGTGCAGTTACAACAGGAGGACGCCGGAATCTCCAGCACCTGCTGTATTATCTTTGTAAGTGCGCGTTTTTTCTGTTTTCACAAACATGGGACACCTGAGGATATTAAATTGCTTATTAATATATTTTTAAAGTTTACCACTGTGCACTATATGGCACTTTTTTATATATAATGTATATGGTATAGATTTATCACAGTGGCACTGTTGCACTTTTTTGGTCAGATGACTATTGCTGATCTGATGTCCAAAATAACTTAATATGTTTAATTGTATACAATGAATGTTTTTTATATATACCCACCTTGTCTGTTGTCGGTTTTTTATATATACCCACACTGCTTGAAAAAGGATAAAGATATCCGAAACGTCGCCACGCCGTTCAGGCATTAAAGCCCCTTTTTTCTATTTTTTTGTGCTGTCTTTCTTTTTTTCATCTATTGCCAAAGACCATTTCAACAGTGGTTGGGAAGACGCTGCACTACAATTTGGTAATATAAGATGCTGTTCCGATTTTGAAATATATATATATATATATATATATATATATATATATATATATATATATATATACCGTATTTTCCGGCGTATAAGACGACTGGGCGTATAAGACGACCCCCCAACTTTTCCAGTTAAAATGTAAAATCTCCTTAAAAGTCGGGGGTCTTCTTATAAACCGTGTCGTCTTATAGGACCGGTAACTAATGTGCCTTTTGGGGGGGGGGGGAGTGGGCCTGATGATGACGAGGGGGCGTCTCACAGGAAAGTGAGTATCCCCCATTACCTCATTGTATCGCTGCAGCGTGGGGTCTCTGCTGGGAGCGGCGGCTGCTGCTCCTCATTGTGCAGCGTGGGTGCTGTGCTGTGGCGGCTCCTCTTCTTCAGTGTGGGGCCTCTGTGCAGCTGGGCGGCGGCTTATCTTCAGGCAGTCGGGGCTCCTCCGGTATCTCCTTAAAGCCCGGAGGCCCTGCCGGCAACTCCATCGGTGCAATGCAGTGGCCTTCAGGAACATGGCCGCTGCTCAGATTCAGATCTCGTCCCGAGATCTCGGGAGACGAGATCTGAATCTGAGCAGCGGCCATTTTCCCGGAGACAGCTCCATTGCTGCTATGCGGTGGCCCGGCCGCTGGGGGCTGCGCATGCTCAGATTCAGATCTCTGAATCTGAGCAGCGGCCATGTTCCCGGAGGCCACTGCATTGCACCGATGGAGTTGCCGGCAGGGCCTCCGGGCTTTAAGGAGATACCGGAGGAGCCCCGACTGCCTGAAGATAAGCCGCCGCCGCCGCCCAGCAGCATTGAGGCCCCACACTGAAGAAGAGGAGCCGCCGCCCCACGCACAGCACAGCAGCCGCCGCCGCTCCCAGCAGAGACCCCACGCTGCAATGATACAATGAGGTAATGGGGGATACTCACTTTCCTGTGAGACGCCCCCTCGTCGTCATCAGGCCCACTCCCCCCCCACCCACCATATACACCCGGCAATGCGATACCCGGCGTATAAGACGACCCCCGACTTTTAAGATGATTTTCAGGGGTTAAAAAGTCGTCTTATACGCCGGAAAATACGGTATATATATATATATATATATATATATATATATATATATACACACAGTACAGACCAAAAGTTTGGACACACCTTCTCATTTAAAGACTTTTCTGTATTTTCATGACTATGAAAATTGTAAATTCACACTGAAGGTATCAAAACTATGAATTAACACATGTGGAATTATATACTTAACAAAAAAGTGTGAAACAACTGAAATTATGTCTTATATTCTACGTTCTTCAAAGTAGCCACCTTTTGCTTTGATGACTACTTTTCACACTCTTGGCATTCTCTTGATGAGCTTCAAGAGGTAGTCACCGGGAATGGTTTTCGCTTCACAGGTGTGCTCTGTCATGTTTAATAAGCGGGATTTCTTGCCTTATAAATGGGGTTGGGACCATCAGTTGTGTTGTGCAGATGTCTGGTGGATACACAGCTGATAGTCCTTCTGAATAGACTGTTAGAATTTGTATTATGGCAAGAAAAAAAGCAGCTAAGTAAAGAAAAACAAGTGGCCATCATTACATTACATCAAGGTCAGTAAGTTTGAAAAATTTGGAAAACTTTGAAAGTGTCCCCAAGTGCAGTGGCAAAAACCATCAAGCGCTACAAAGAAACTGGCTCACATGAAGACCGCCCCAGGAAAGGAAGACCAAGAGTCACCTCTGCTTCTGAGGATAAGTTTATCCGAGTCACCAGCCTCAGAAATTGCAGGTTAACAGCAGCTCAGATTAGAGACCAGGTCAATGCAGCACAGAGTTCTAGCAACAGACACATCTCTACAACAACTGTTAAGAGGAGACCTTGTGCAGCAGGCCTTCATGGTAAAATAGCTGCTAGGAAACCACTGCTAAGTACAGGCAAGAAGCAGAAGAGACTTGTTTGGGCTAAAGAACACAAGGAATGGACATTAGACCAGTGGAAATCTGTGCTTTGGTCTGATGAGTCCAAATTTGAGATCTTTGGTTCCAACCACCGTGTCTTTGTGCGACGTAGAAAAGGTGAACGGATGGACTCTACATGCCTGGTTCCTACTGTGAAGCATGGAGGAGGAGGTGTGATGGTGTGGGGGTGCTTTGCTGGTGACACTGTTGGGGATTTATTCAAAATTGAAGGCATACTGAACCAGCATGGCTACCACAGCATCTTGCAGCGGCATGCTATTCCATCCGGTTTGCGTTTAGTTGGACCATCATTTATTTTTCAACAGGACAATGACCCCAAACAAACCTCCAGGCTGTGTAAGGGCTATTTGACCAAGAAGGTGTCACGCCGTTACCGGCAATAAAGGGGCAGGATGGCGTACTGGGACCCGCACCTGTCCCTGCCACTAAAATGGGGCCCTGGCTTTCCCTTATCTCAGGGGTACCTATGATGGTTAGGAGGCCTGAGCCGCCAGCGTATCCCTGTCTCCGGTGCAGGCCCTATCAGTGGCCCCCTCTCCCCCCCCCAAGGGAGGTGGACTGCACCAGTGTATTAATACAACAGTTAACAGGGTATACAGAAAAGGTAAAGGAAAACCAAACTTAGCTTAATGCGGCAGGACACAGCACAACAGGAAGAAACACCAGATTCACCGGACACAGCAGTAGAACAACAGTTCCCAGCAAGCTCCTACTCCCAGCTTGGTCGCTGAAGAATGAACTAACACCGACAGTCAGCTGATGAACCAGGTGACCTCTTAAAGGATGGAGGGAGTGGTCACCACAAACATCAGCTGACCCAGCAGCAATGCAATAACACCAGCGGCCACCAGAGGGGGAAAAACTGCATTAACCCCAGATGAGCAGAAGGGAAAAAAGGTCTTAAACTGAGGCAAACCAGATCTGCCACAAATCCAAAATTGGATCGTGACAGTACCCCCCTTTCAATGAGGGGCATCTGGACCCTCAACACTGGACCTCACCAGTAAACAGCCTACAGTGAGAAAGTCTCGATTCACCAGAGTTCACCTCCTCAGTCACCTGACCCTTAGGGTTATGGTGGACACAGCACGATGGAGATGACAACGTAGGCGGCACAAATCTCCAGAGCGCCGACCTGTGGAATGAGTTGTGTATGGGCATTACAGAGGGTAACTCCAACTGGTAAGTCTTCAGACCGACAATGGCTGACACCCGATATGGCCCGATTACCCTCGAACTCTAGATTCCAGATCCACACTTCCACCTGATCTTTTTGGTGGACACCCATATGTAATCACTCACACACAGGTCCGGACCTGAACGTTTATTTTCACGCATGCGTCTGCCACAAGATGATGAACTCTTTACAGAAGCGACAACAGAGGCGTCCCCCTGTGTCTCCAAACTCACACCCCCACAATGCACCGAGGGAACCCCCACCCTCCTCTGACCCCTCCTCCTAAGAGGTCTCTGAAATATCGGGTTAGAATGTAGTGAGGGTAGAGTCCTGCCCCTACTCCCTTCAAGCACCTCTACTGACCCCACTGGAGAAGAAGGGGTAGGTTGTAGAAGGACGGCAGAGATCGTAGCTCCCGGGCAGCAGTCCTTACATGACTGACCCCAGCTGACTACTTCTCTGGACTGCCAGTCTATGACCAGGTTGTGTTTTCTCAACCAAGGGAGACCTAAGACAATGGGAGTTGGTATGCTCTCCAAGACGTAGCATGACAGGGACTCTTCATGACAAGCCCCTATAGGCAGATGTATATTGTCTACGACTTGGGTAATGCTCCCCTGGCTGAGCGAGACAGAGTCAATGGCCTGAACGCTTAGGGGTCTAGCTAGCGACCTACTCATCAGGCCATGGGTCTGGACAAAATGAGCATCCACCAAATTGACTCCTGCTCCACTGTCCACAAGCACCGGAATATTCTCAGTTTCCCCACCTACAACCACCTCAGCAGGTAAGGTACACTGTGTTATGACCCCAATGGCGAGGGTCTCAGAGGAACGTGGAAGTCTGCAGAATACAAAAATCCAGCTCATAGGGCAGTGGTAACTGGGTTGACCATATATCTACTCCTAACGCCAACACTAGAAGTAGCCGGGGATCATTCCTACGTTGATTCTAGATGACACGCGCCAGCCGGAGAATCTAGCTACCCCTAGTAGAGGAAAACAAAGACCTTTCTTGCCTCCAGAGAAGGGGACCCCAAAGCTGGATAGAAGCCCCCCACAAATAATGACGGTGAGGTAAGAGGAAATGACAAACACAGAAATGAACCAGGTTTAGCACAGAGAGGCCCGCTTACTGATAGCAGAATAAAGAAAGGTAACTTATATGGTCAACAAAAACCCTATCAAAATCCACACTGGAAATTCAAGAACCCCCGAACCGTCTAACGGTCCGGGGGGAGAACACCAGCCCCCTAGAGCTTCCAGCAAAGGTCAGGATGTAGATTTGGAACAAGCTGGACAAAAATACAAAACCAAAACAAATAGCAAAAAGCAAAAGGCAGACTTAGCTGATATAACTGGAACCAGGATCAGTAGACAAGAGCACAGCAGACTAGCTCTGATAACTACGTTGCCAGGCATTGAACTGAAGGTCCAGGGAGCTTATATAGCAACACCCCTAACTAACGACCCAGGTGCGGATAAAAGGAATGACAGAAAAACCAGAGTCAAAAAACTAGTAACCACTAGAGGGAGCAAAAAGCAAATTCACAACACACTGAGACGAGAAAATGGAGGAAATATACACTCCCTGGTCGCTTTCTTCCACACAACCAGGGGGACGCGGCTTTTTAGATGGAACATGTTTCTTGGGGCGAGCTGGGCAGACATTGATAAAATGACCAGTCTGCCCACAGTAAAAACATGCCCCCACACCACGGCGAACCCCAGACAACCCTTTTTGGGAAGCAACTCCTCCCACCTGCATGGGTTCGTCCACCTGGTCAGGTGTGTCCTCCTCCCTAGCAAGGACTACCGGGGGCACATTTGGTGTATGCCTCTCCCTCAAACGTCTATCCACCCGGATGGCAAGGGACATGGCGGCCTCCAACGACTTGGGGGCGGCCTACTGTACCAGAGTATCTTGCAACCTAGGGGACAGACCCTGCACAAAATGACTCCTAAGGGCCGGATCATTCCACTGTGTGTCAGTGGCCCACCTCCTGAACTCTGAACAGTAGTCGTCCACCGGCCGACCCCCCTGCTTGATCTTGCGGAGTCGGGATTCCGCCAAGGAGACGCCGTCCGGGTCACCATATACCAGCGCCAAAGCTGCAAAAAACTCATCCACTGACCGTAGAGATGGAGAACCGGTCGGAAGGGAGAAGGCCCAGGATTGGGGATCACCTTTAAGAAGGGAAACTATGATTCCCACCCGTTGTTCCTCACTCCCTGATGAACGAGGGCAGAGCCTGAAGTATAAGTTGCAGGTCTCCTTATAAACCAAAAATGTATCTCTCCCTCCAGAGAACCTATCTGGGAGAGCCTGTACCTGAGCCGAGGCCCAAAACCCCAACAATTGCTGCAGCTGCTACACCACCTCACCACGCAGCACCTTACACTCATCGGTGAGAGTCTGCAGTAATTGGGCAAAGGCCTGCATTTGGGCCATGGCTCACCAGAAAAAATGTGACGGTCGGTGTTAATGTCACGCCGTTACCGGCAATAAAGGGGCAGGACGGCGTACTGGAACCCGCACCTGTCCCTGCCACTAAAATGGGGCCCTGGCTTTCCCTTATCTCAGGGGTACCTATGATGGTTAGGAGGCCTGAGCTGCCAGCGTATCCCTGTTTCCTGTGCAGGCCCTATCAGTGGCCCCCGCTCCCCCCCAAGGGAGGTGGACTGCACCAGTGTATTAATACAACAGTTAACAGGGTATACAGAAAAGATAAAGGAAAACCAAACTTAGCTTAATGCTCCAGGACACAGCACAACAGGAAGAAACACCAGATTCACTGGACACAGCAGTAGAACAACAGTTCCCAGCAAGCTCCTACTCCCAGCTTGGTCGCTGAAGAATGAACTAACACCGACAGTCAGCTGATGAACCAGGTGACCTCTTAAAGGATGGAGGGAGTGGTCACCACAAACATCAGCTGACCCAGCAGCAATGCAATAACACCAGCGGCCACCAGAGGGGGAAAAGCTGCATTAACCCCAGATGACCAGAAAGGAAAAAAGGTCTTAAAGGGAACCTGTCACCCCGTTTTTTCCGTATGAGATAAAAATACTGTTAAATAGGGCCTGAGCTGTGCATTACAATAGTGTATTTTGTGGACCCCGATTCCCCACCTATGCTGCCGAAATACGTTACCAAAGTAGCTGTTTTCGCCTGTCAATCAGGCTGGTCTGGTCAAAAGGGCGTGGTGTCTTCCCCCAGATCTTGCTTAGTTTTCCGTTGGTGGCGTAGTGGTGTGCGCATGCCCAAGGTCCCAAATCCACTGCACAGGGGAGTGAAAAGATTGCGATATGCTGTATTTCATTGGTGATCGGTGGGCGCGGCCATCTTCCTTTGGCCGCGCGTGCACAGAAGCGGCGCTCTGCTGGCCGCGGCTTCAGGAAAATGGCCGCGGGATGCCGCGTGTGCGCAGATGGAGATCTGTCATGATCTCAATGGCAAGAGATCATAGCATCAGCATATATAGGAACTAGCTCTTGGAAGATGGAAACTGAGCTGACCATGAACTAAACCTAACGCACAACTAGCAGTGGCCGGGTAGCATGCCTACGTTGATTCTAGATGCCCAGCACCAGCCGGAGGACTAAATAAAACTAGCAGAGGAAAATATTAGTCCTAGCTCACCTCTAGAGAAATACCCCGAAAGGAGACAGAGGGCCCCCACATGTATTGGCGGTGAATCAAGATGAAATAACAAACGTAGTATGAAAATAGGTTTAGCAAATTTGAGGTCCACTTACTACATAGCAGAAGACAGAAAGGACACTTTCATGGTCAGCTAAAAACCCTATCAAAACACCATCCAGAAATTACTTTAAAACTCTGGCATTAACTCATAACACCAGAGTGGCAATTCCTGTTCACAAGAGCTTTCCAGACACAGTAACGAAACTACAGCTGTGAACTGGAACAAAAATGCAAAAACAAACATGGACAAGAGTCCAACTTATCTAGTAGTTGTCTAGGAGCAGGAACAAGCACAGAGAGGCTTCTGATAACATTGTTGACCGGCAAGCAACTAACAGAGCAGCAAGGTTATATAGCGACTCCCACATCTTGATGGGAACAGGTGAACAGAGAAGATGAAGACACCAGTTCAATTCCACCAGTAGCCACCGGGGGAGCCCAGAATCCAAATTCACAACAGAGATCGCGGCGGCCATTTTCCTGAAGCAGAGTTCGCATCTCGGCTTCAGGAAAATGGCCACCGCGATCTCCATCTGCGCACGCGCTGCATCCCGCGGCCATTTTCCTGAAGCCGCGGCCAGCAGAGCGCCGCTTCTGCGCACGCACGGCCAAAGGAAGATGGCCGCGCCCACCGATCACCAATGAAATACAGCACATCGCGATCTTTTCACTCCCCTGTGACGTGGATTTGGGACCTTGGGCATGCGCACACCACTACGCCACCAACGGAAAACTAAGCAAGATCTGGGGGAAGACACCACGCCCTTTTGACCAGACCAGCCTGATTGACAGGCGAAAACGACTACTTTGGTAACGTATTTCGGCAGCATAGGTGGGGAATCGGGGTCCACAAAATACACTATTGTCCAGCACAGCTCAGGCCCTATTTAACAGTATTTTTTATCTCATACGGAAAAAACGGGGTGACAGGTTCCCTTTAAACTGAGGCAAACCAGATCTGCCACAAATCCAAAATTGGATCGTGACAGAAGGAGAGTGATGGGGTGCTACGCCAGATGACCTGGCCTCCACAGTCACCAGACCTGAACCCAATCGACATGGTTTGGGGTGAGCTGGACCGCAGAGTGAAGGCAAAAGGGCAAACAATTGCTAAACATCTCTGGGAACTCCTTCAAGATTGTTGAAAGACCATTCCCGGTGACTACCTCTTGAAGCTCATCAAGAGAATGCCAAGAGTGTGCAAAGCAGTCATCAAAGCAAAAGGTGGCTACTTTGAAGAACCTAGAATATAAGACATAATTTCATTTTTTTCACACTTTTTTGTTAAGCATGTACGTAATTCCACATGTGTTAATTCATAGTTTTGATGCTTTCAGTGTGAATGTACAATTTTCATAGTCATGAAAATATAGAAAAATCTTTAAATTAGAAGGTGTGTCCAAACTTTTGGTCTGTACTGTATCTGTATATGTATGTATATATATATATATATATATATATATATATATATATATACTGGAGCAGTATTGTGGCTTGTTATGCGGGACAACATGATGTTTCAGCAGTACCATTTTTATTAACATCTGTCTTTTTATCGCGTTTTATTGCACTTTTTGTTCGGCGGTATGATGATAAAGCATTTTTTTTTGCCTCGTTTTTTATTTATTTTTTTACGGTGTTCACTGAAGGGGTTAACTCGTGGGAATGTTTTATAGAATGTGTCATTACAGATGCAGTGGTACCAAATATGTGTACTTTTATTGTTTTTTTATTTACGGTACATAAATAAATGTATTAATTGGAAAAATATTTATTTCTTTATTTTTCCTTATTTAGGGATTTTTAAAAATATTTTTACACTTTGTAATATTTTTTTTACATTGTCCCAGGATGGGAGATTAGTGTATTACATCAAATCGCTGATCTGACACTCTGCACTGCAGAGCATCAGATCAGGATCTGACAGGCAGGGAAGGATGCATGTCAGCCCCTGAGAAGCCACCTTCCCTGCTGGACCCGGAAGGACCCCGCCGCCATCTTGTGGCCGGGGGTCTCCATGGAGACCATCAGGATAACGCAATTGCATCGCGTTGTCCTGATGGAAGCGCACAGGGAGCCCCCTCACTGCACGATGCCCCTCTATGTTGCTGTGACTACTGACAGCGGCATCAGAGGAGTTAAATGCCCGCGATCGGTGCTAGCACCGATCGTGGGCATTGCTGCGGGGTGTGAGCTGTCACATACTGTACAGCTGACACCTGCACCAGATTGCCACAACGCTCCGAGTGAGGCCGCGCGATCGGTGCGCCGTACTAGTACAGCTGTTTGCAGGAACGCAATTCCCACAGAGTAGTACTAATATGGCGCATGTCGGGAAGGGGTTAATATATCCTATCTGAGAA
This sequence comes from Ranitomeya variabilis, assembly GCF_051348905.1. Taxonomy (NCBI): domain Eukaryota; kingdom Metazoa; phylum Chordata; class Amphibia; order Anura; family Dendrobatidae; genus Ranitomeya; species Ranitomeya variabilis. The sequence continues at coordinate 209,369,324 of NC_135236.1, read as the reverse complement.
ATGTGCTTCTTTCTCCTCCAAGACTGATCATTCATTCTCAAAATTCTCAATTCCTGCGTAAAATCTGTATTCAGTGAAGATAGATTGTTACACTATTGAGATAGACTCTCATCAGTAGTAACTGTAATCTCCTATGTACAGTAGGTGGGAGGAGGATGGGCTCTGCCTCTAGCTCCTACTCTTTCCCTCTACATAGAATCTTATCAGCACCAACTGCTATCTCCTATCTCAGTAATGTAACAATCGGTTTTCACTGAATACAGATTTTATCCAGGAATTGAGAATAGGAAAAATGAATGATCAGTCCTGGCAGAGAGAATCAGATTTCTCTGATAAGATATATTACATAGATCCTTATTTTCATGTGTACCACTGATTTACAAAATACAAATTAAAACGACAGTTACTGACCCAATCTACTGACTGGCTATACTTTCTTCTGCCATGCCTAACTTTCCTTATACAATGCCAGAGAATAGGATAGGGCCAGGACTTTATACAATATCTACCTTATCTGAATGTTATCCTAATCTTTGTTTGTCTATTGAACTTTCACATACAGACATATTCATCACATACAGTTTCTTTTACTCTAAAGGCCCATTTAACTGGACCATTAAATGACTGCCAATCGACTATATGCTATACTATATCAATTGTTCTGGGTCTCAACTATATGTGTTGAGACACAGAACAATTGATAATAAAGATCACCCTGTGAGCAAAGACTATTGTTATTATCGGCAGCAGGTCACCAAGATGATGTGCTGCAGAGTACAATGATTTTAATGCCACCATGATTTATCCAATCATCTGACGAACATACGTTTTTCTAAGGGTACCGTCTCACAAAACGATTTACCAACGATCACGACCAGCGATACGACCTGGCTGTGATCGTTGGTAAGTCGTTGTGTGATCGCTGGGGAGCTGTCACACAGACAGCTCTCCAGCGACCAACGATGCCGAGGTCCCCGGGTAACCAGGGTAAACATCGGGTTACTAAGCGCAGAGCCACGCTTAGTAACCCGATGTTTACCCTGGTTACCGTCGTAAATGTTAAAAAAAACAAACAGTACATACTCACATTCCGGTGTCCGTCAGGTCCCTTGCCGTCTGCTTCCCGCACTGACTGACTGCCGGCCGTAAAGTGAAAGCAGATCACAGCGGTCCTGCGCTTAGTAACCCGATGTTTACCCTGGTTACAAGCGAACGCATCGTTGGATCGCTGTCACACACACCGATCCAACGATGACAGCGGGAGATCCAGCGACGAAAGAAAGTTCCAAACGATCTGCTACGACGTACGATTCTCAGCAGGGTCCCTGATCGCTGCTGCGTGTCAGACACAGCGATATCGTATGGATATCGCTGGAACGTCAAGGATCGTACCATCGTAGCGACAAAAGTGCCACTGTGAGACGGTACCCTAAGTCTTCGGGTGATTGCCAGAATGTTTGCACAAGTGATAAGAACTCTAATGAAGCTTGTTCCAGATTATCGTCTCATCTAAATGACCATAACCGTTATGCCCAGAACAACCCAAAACTGACTGATCACACTCATATCACTGCACGCTGTTATAGCTGCTACAGAACTTAATGACTCCAGCTACTCGCTGAAGCCTGATATGTAGCCACCATAGCCTAAAAGTTAAAACATGTAAACATGGGGATTTCATCATATTAAGGCCGGCGTCACACTCGGCGTAAGACAATACGGTCCGTATTTTACGGCCGTAATACGGCCGAAATACGGTGAAATGTTCCCAAAATAGTGATCCGTAGGCAGGGTGTGTCAGCGTATTTTGCGCATGGCATCCTCCGTATGTAATCCGTATGGCATCCGTACTGCGAGATTTTCGCGCAGGCTTGCAAAACCGACATCTAATGGATTTATGTGCTCAAATGTTCATTAAAACATATATACAGTATATATATATATATATGTCATTGAGACACATATATATATATTCTGTATTTAGATTTCATTCTGCGCGATATCTGTGAACAGCCGGTAATTCAATTGCCGGCTTTTCATTTCTCCTGCACAAACCCGACAGGATATGAGACATGATTACATACAGTAAACCATCTCATATCCCCCTTTTTTTTGCATATTCCACACTACTGATGTTAGTAGTGTGTATGTGCAAAATTTCAGCGCTGTAGCTGCTAAAATAAAGGGTTAAATGGCGGAAAAAATTGGCGTGGGCTCCCGCGCAATTTTCTCCGCCAGAGCGGTAAAGCCAGTGACTGAGGGCAGATATTAATAGCCAGGAGAGGGTCCATGGTTATTGGCCCCCCCGTGGCTACAAACATCTGCCCCCAGCCACCCCAGAAAAGGCACATCTGGAAGATGCGCCTATTCTGGCACTTGGCCACTCTCTTCCCACTCCCTGTAGCGGTGGGATATGGGGTAATGAAGGGTTAATGCCACCTTGCTATTGTAAGGTGACATTAAGCCAGATTAATAATGGAGAGGCGTCAATTATGTCACCTATCCATTATTAATCCAATTGTAGGAAAGGGTTAAAAAACACACACACACATGATTAAAAAGGATTTTAATGAAATAAACACAGCGGTTGTTGTAATAATTTATTGTTCTCTCAAATCCATTTGCAGTCCCTCGCTTGGCAACATAATAAACGCACAAGATACATACCTTCTGATGTACTGTCAGGTCCAACGATGTAATCCATCTGAAGGGGTTAACTAATATTACAAGCAGGAGCCCTGCTATAATGCAGCTGTGCTCCGTGCTTGTAGTTCCCCTGCGAATGAATGAAATGTAGGTCATTGACCTACATTTCATTCATTCGCGGTGAGGCGCCCTCTGGTGGATGTTCTCATGAACTGCAGCCTGGGAACTTTTTCCCACGCTCCAGGTCATATGAGGACATCCACCAGGGGGCGCATCACCGTGAATGAATGAAATGTAGGTCAATGACCTACATTTCATTCATTCGCAGGGGAATTACAAGCACGGAGCACAGCTGCATTATAGCAGGGCTCCTGCTTGTAATATTAGTTAACCCCTTCAGATGGATTACATCGTTGGACCTGACAGTACATCAGAAGGTATGTATCTTGTGCGTTTATTATGTTGCCAAGCGAGGGACTGCAAATGGATTTGAGAGAGCAATAAATTATTACAACAACCGCTGTGTTTATTTCATTAAAATCCTTTTTAATCATGTGTGTGTGTGTTTTTTAACCCTTTCCTACAATTGGATTAATAATGGATAGGTGTCATAATTGACGCCTCTCCATTATTAATCTGGCTTAATGTCACCTTCCAATAGCAAGGTGGCATTAACCCTTCATTACCCCATATCCCACCGCTACAGGGAGTGGGAAGAGAGTGGCCAAGTGCCAGAATAGGCACATCTTCCAGATGTGCCTTTTCTGGGGTGGCTGGGGGCAGATGTTTTTAGCCACGGGGGGGCCAAAAACCATGGACCCTCTCCTGGCTATTAATATCTGCCCTCAGTCACTGGCTTTACCGCTCTGGCGGAGAAAATTGCGCGGGAGCCCACGCCAATTTTTTCCGCCATTTAACCCTTTATTTTAGCAGCTACAGCGCTGAAATTTTGCACATACACACTACTAACATTAGTAGTGTGGAATATGCAAAAAAAAGGGGGATATGAGATGGTTTACTGTATGTAAACCATGTCTCATATCCTGTCGGGTTTGTGCAGGAGAAATGAAAAGCCGGCAATTGAATTACCGACTTTTCACTAACAGCGCTGCGTATTTCTCGCAAGTCACACTGCTGGTCCGTGTGGAATCCGTATTTTTCTCGCCCCCATAGACTTTCATTGGCGATTTTTTTGCGCAGTACGCTGACAAACGCAGCATGCTGCGATTTTGTACGGCCGTAGAAAGCCGTATAATACTGAACCGTAATATACGGCTAATAGGAGCAGCCCCATTGAGAATAATTGTGCCGTATGTTATGCGAGTTTTACGGACGTAGTTTCTGCGCTCTTACGTCCGTAAAACTCGCCAGTGTGACGCCGGCCTTATGCACATCCAGGCTTGGACTGGTCCACAGGGGAACAGGAAAATCCTCCGGTAGGCACCTGTGAAGGAGTGCTAATGAGTAGTGCTATTACATTTGATTCACAATTTGCAGAAAAGGTATAATCTAATCATTTATTAAACAATCTAGCCAAATTAATATTACATAGAAGTAAAATTAAATTTGTGTACTAGGGTCAGGTTATTTTTGCATGCACCTGAACAGTGGACCCCATGAATCAATTTTACTGGTGTGCCTTTGTCAACCCAGTCCAAAACTGTGTACATCTGTCAGGTTCCCTATGCTCCACTATCTAAGGACAGCACTCAACAACACAGTGCAGATGTGAGCTTAAGGAATTGAACTTTTGAAATACTGCCATTTTCAGACTATAGGACATACAATGCCAGACCCCCTTATCACTTTCTTAACCCCTTTCTGACATTAGACGTACTATCCCGTCGAGGTGGTATGGGCCCGTATGACCACCGACGGGATAGTACGTATAACGCGATCAGCCGCGCTCACGGGAGAAGCGCGGCCGATCGCGGCCAGGTGTCAGCTGACTATCACAGCTGAAATCCGGCACTATGTGCCAGGAGTGGTCACAGACCGCTCCTGGCACATTAACCCCAGGAACACTGCGATCAAACATGATCGCAGCGTTCCAGCGGCATAGGGAAGCATCGCGCAGGGAGGGGGCTCCCGGCGTGCTTCCCTGAGACCCTTGGAGGAACGCGATGTTATCGCATTGCTCCGAGCGTCTCCTCCGTCCTCACTGCAGGCCCCGGATCCAAGATGGCCGCGGGGCTCCTTCCGGGTCCTGCAGGCTTGCAAGTGCCTGCTCAGAGCAGGCACCTGCAAGCCTCCTGCAGTGCCTGTCAGATTGCTGATCTGACACAGTGCACTGCAAAGTGTCAGATCAGCGATCTGACACTATAACATGATGTCCCACACTGGGACAAAGTAAAAAAAAAAATATTTAAATGTGTAAAAAAAAAAAAAAAAAAAAAAAATCCTAAATAAATAAATTAAAAAAATATATTGTTCCAATAAATACATCTCTTTATGTAAATAAAAAAACAAAACAATTAAAGTACACATATTTAGTATCGCCGCGTCCGTAACGACCCGACCTATAAAACTGTCCCACTAGTTAACCCCTTCAGTGAACACCATAAAAAAAAAAAAAAAAGTCAAAAAACAATGCTTTATCATACCGCTGAACAAAAAGTGGAATAACACACAATCAAAAAGGCGGATATAAATAAACATTGTACCGCCGAAAACGTCATCTTGTCCAGCAAAAAAAAAACAAGCTGCCATATGTTAGGAGTTGAGTTCCCGACGCTGCACAGGGGGAATCTCGAACCATGTCTGCTGCGGTCTCCCATTCTGCATCAGCCGCAGTGGAGCCTGCTCAGCGGAGATGTCGCTCCCAGCGTCTCACTGAATCTGGTACTGTGCAAAGGGTTACTGCTGCCTCTCCAGGCTCTGCTATTGTACCCTGCACTGGTCTGCGGCGAGCAGGCTTTTCTGGGACTAAAGTCCTGCTTTGCACACACTGAGCATGCCCAGGGTAAGATCTCTCAATGGAGATCAAGGGTCACATGCCCAGGTATTGCAGCAACTTCCATTGGTCCTCCAGGAAGGTCATGTACCTGATCAAGTTCTGTGGAAGTCTTCCATTGGTCCTTCTCGGAAGGTCCTGAAGTTGCTGCAGCCATAAAAGGTTCTCATGACCGCACGGCCATGCGCTAGTATCAAATATATACGAGCTCAGCACCAGTGTGGTCGTGTGTGTGGTCAGGGACCCGGCTGAAATAAGCCCATAGAATGCTGGCACCTCCGGCGAGGAGTTTCTTATGTGTGAATTCAGGGCTGGCTAATAGCCATTAGAATTCCGACTCCACCGGAGAGGAGCTGCGTGTTTGGTTCAGACTGCATGACCACTGTCGGCTCAACTCTGTAGCTATGTCTCCTGTAAGCTAAACAGGGCACAGCGTTCTCTTTTCTACGAGCTCTGTGAAGTAACAGAGTTCGTTTATTCTAATTTACTTCACCGCCTTGCTTAGCAGCAGGTACTTTCCTGCACGGTGGATCCCGGGTTGCGAACGCACCTATCTCACCTAATAAATATATTCGGTGCGTTCCGCCAACCCTAACACCATACAGCATCATCAGCAAAAAAATAAAAAAGTTATAGCCCTCAGAATAAAGCGATGCAAAAATAATTATTTTTCTATAAAATAGCTTTTATTGTATAAAAGCGCCAAAACATAAAAAATGATATAAATGAGGTATTGCTGTATTCATACTGACCCAAAGAATAAAACTGCTTTATCAATTTTACCAAACGCGGAACGGTATAAACGCCCCCCAAAAGAAATTCACAAATTGCAGATTTTTGATCATTCTGCCTAATAAAAATCAGAATAAAAAGTGATCAAAAAATGTCATGTGTCCGAAAATTATGCCAATAAAAATGTCAACTCGTCCCACAAAAACCAAGACCTCACATGACTCTGTGGACCAAAATATGGAAAAATTATAGCTCTCGGAATGTGGTAATGCAAAAAAATATTGTTTGCAATAAAAAGCGTCTTTTAGTGTGTGACAGCTTTCAATCATAAAAACCCAACATAAAAACCCGCTATAAATAGTAATTTAAACCCCCCCCCATTATCACCGCCTTAGTTAGGGAAAAATAATTTATTTCCATTTTCCCATTAGGGTTAGGGTTGGAGCTAAAGTTAGGGTTGGGGCTAAAGTTAGGGTTAGGGTTGGGGCTAAAGTTAGGGTTAGGGTTGGGGCTAAAGTTAGGGTTGGGGCTAAAGTTAGGGTTGGGGCTAGAGTTGGGGTTAGGGTTTGCATTACGTATACGGTTGGGTTAGGGGTGTGTTGGGGTTAGGGGTGTGGTTAGGGTTGGGATTAGGGTTAGGGGTGTGGTTAGGGTTGGGATTAGGCTTAGGGGTGTGTTGGGGTTAGGGTTGAAGTTAAAATTGGGAGGTTTCCACTGTTTAGGCACACCAGGGGCTCTGCAAATGCAACATGATGTCTGATCTCAATCCATACAATTCTGCGTTGAAAAAGTAAAACGGTGCTCCTTTCCTTAAAAGCGCTGCCGAGCACCCAAACAGTGGTTTGCCCCCACATATGGGATATCAGTGTACTCAGGACAAATTGGACAATAACTTTTGGGGTCTAATTTCTCCTGTTACACATAGGAATATACAAAACTGGGGGCTAAAAAAATCAATTTTGTGGAAAAAAAAGAGATTTTTTATTTTCACGGGTCTGCGTTATAAACTTTAATGAAACACTTGGGGGTTCAAAGTGATCACCACAATCTAGATAAGTTCCTTGGGCATCTAGTTTCCAATATGGGGTCACTTGTGGGGGGTTTCTATTGTTTAGGTACATCAGGGGCTCTGCAAACGCAACGTGACGCCCACAGACCATTCCATCAAAGTCTGCATTCCAAAACGCCACTTCTTCCCTTCCGAGCTCTGCCATGCGCCCAAACAGTAGTTTTCTCCCACATATGGGGTATCAGCGTACTCAGGACAAATTGGACAACAACTTTTGGGGTCCAATTTCTCTTGATACGCTTGGGAAAATACAAAACTGGGGGCTAAAACATCATTTTTGTGGAAAAAAAATATTTTATTTTCACGGCTTTGCGTTATAAACTTAAGTGAAGCACTTTGGGGTTCAAAGTGCCCATCACACATCTAGAGAAGTTCCTTGGGGGGTCTAGTTTCCAAAATGGGGTCACTTGTGGGGGGTTTCTACTGTTTAGGTACATCAGGGGCTCTGCAAACGCAACGTGACGCCGGCAGACCATTCCATCAAAGTCTGCATTCCAAAACGCCACTTCTTCCCTTCCGAGCTCTGCCATGCGCCCAAACAGTAGTCTTCTCCCACATATGGGGTATCAGCGTACTCAGGACAAATTGGACAATGACTTTTGGGGTCCAATTTCTCCTGTTACCCTTGGTTGGGAAAATACAATACTGGGGGCTAAAAAATCATTTTTGTGGAAAAAAAAAGATTTTTTATTTTCACGGCTCTACATTATAAACTTCTGTGAAGAGCTTGGGGGTTCAAAGTGCTCACCACATATCTAGATAAGTTCCTTAGGGGATCTACTTTCCGAAATGGGGCCACTTTTGGGGGGTTTCCTCTGTTTAGGCACATCAGGGGCTCTCCAAACGAGACATGGTGTCCCATCTCAATTCCAGCCAATTTTGCAATGAAAAGTCAAATGGCGCTCCTTCCCTTCAGAGCTCTGCCATGCGCTCAAACAGTGGTTACTCCCACATATGGGGTATCGGCGTACTCAGTACAAATTGTACAACAACTTTTGGGGTCCAATTTCTCCTGTTACCCTTGGTAAAATAAAACAAATTGGATCAGAAGTAAATTTTTTGTGAAAAAAAGTTAAATGTTCATTTTTTTTTAAACATTCCAAAAATTCCTGTGAAACACCAGAAGGGTTAATAAACTTCTTTAATGTGGTTTTGAGCTCCTTGAGGGGTGCAGTTTTTAGAATGGTGTCACACTGTTAGGGCTAGCGGAACGCACCAAATAATTAGAGAGATGGTATAAGGTGCGTTCGCAGCCCGGGGTCCACCGTGCAGAGATGGATCCTGCTGCTGAGTAATGACGGACTATATGGTGGTACACTGAGGATACACACACGGGTTAACTTCACCCTGTATGAAAGAAGCGAACCCTGTTGCGTCACAGGGCCACGGTACCGCACAAAGAGCGCAAGCCAGGAGTCACAGAACTCAATTCCAAGACTCAGGATTAGAGTTCGTCTAGACCACTTGCGCTTCGCATCTACTGGGTGTCAGAGTATAACTTAAAAAATAATTTTTATGCACAAGAGTGCAGGCAGTGCCACTCTGGCGGATGCCACTACCCACCCGGACTTGGGTCAGGAAAGCGCTCTAATAGCGCACGGCGCCGCACTGGCGGTCACAGCAATAGACGCTGTATCGTGTGTACTGATGGCTCTGTTGGGCACTAGATAGCAAACATCCACCTTACGCGAGCAGTCAAACACAAGGGAGGGGATGATTAATGAGCGACTTTCACACATCAACACACACACGTTTTCAAGTATACACTAGCGCATGGCCGAGTAGCCATGTGAACCTTTTATAGCAGCAGTGCTACAAGACCTTCCAGATGGTCCAATAGGAGCCGCAACAGGACCTGAGCATGTGACCCCTGACCTCCAATGGGTCAGTATCAGCCTGAGCCAGACGCTGAGACCGACATCTCCGCTGAGCTGGCTCCACTGCGGCTGGAAAAGAATGGGAAACTGCAGCGGAGATGGTTCGAGATTTCCCCTGTGCATAAGCGGGAACTCGACACCTAACACACACTTGGGTATTTTCTATCATATAGACCCCTCAAAGTGACTTCAAATGTGATGTGGTCCCTAAAAAAAATTGTGTTGTAGAAATTGCTGGTCAATTTTTAACCCCTTATAACTCCCTAACAAAAAAAAATGTTGGTTCCAAAATTGTGCTGATGTAAAGTAGACAAGTGGGAAATGTTACTTATTAAGTATTTTGTGTGACATATCTCTGTGATTTAAGGGCATGAAAATTCAAATTTGGAAAATCGCGAAATTTTCGCCAAATTTCCATTTTTCTCACAAATAAACTCAAGTAATGTCAAGGAAATTTTACCACTATCATGAAGTACAATATGTCATGAGAAAATATTGTCAGAATCACTGGGATCCGTTGAAGCGTTCCAGAGTTATAACCTCATAAAGGGACAGTGGTCAGAATTGTAAAAATTGGCCCGGTCATTAACATGAAAACCACCCTTGGGGTAAAGGGGTTAAAGGGGTTGGCTACTGGTGGACAACCCCTTGTTATTGACCCCAGGATGTTGCATAGATTAAAAAAAATCTATTTAAAAAAGACTTATGCTTACTTCTCAGTCCTGTCTTCTGACATAATCATGTCTCTATACTTACCTTCCCCGCTAATCTCCTGACATAAATGCCACATGACCACTGCAGCCAATTAGTGACCACTAATCAGTTGCAGCCTTCACAATTACATTCAAGTGGAAAAACTGTGTTTCCTCTGTTAGGCCGGCGTCACACTGGCGTTTTAAACAGACCAATGTTAAGCTATGGGGCAGCTCCCACCAGCCAATTTTTGTCGGCCGTTTTCCTCGGTCCGAGACAATCGCAGCATGCTGCGATTGTCTCAGACCGAGGAAAACTCTCGGCTCACTTGCACCCATATAAGCCTATAGGTGCGAGTGAGACAACGCACATCACTTGGATGTCATCCGAGTGATGTGCGTTATAAGTGGACGCCAGCAATGGAGGAGATGGAGAAATTCATTTCTCCGCCTCCTCCGCAGCTGTGCTCCGATCCTCCCTGTGCGAGAGAATCGGAGCACAGACGCATGACACAGGAGCCGAGTGTCATTAGCATATCGCATCCTATGCTCTTGCATCCGATGCAATATGCCAGTGTGACTCCGGCCGTAGGATGGAAAAGTCAAAGCTACAGCAAATCAGCAATCTATGATTGGCTGCAGTGGTCATAATATTGGTTATGCCAGGATAAAGGCGGGGGACACAGGACTGAAGGCAGAAGGTCGACGCCGATCTGGGAGGTAATTATAGATTTTATTTAAACTTATGCAGAACCCTGGTGCCATTATTAAGGGTTGTCCATAAGTATTTCAAAGAGCACTCATAAAGTGCTCTGCCTAACCAATGAAAGAACTGTCTCCATCTCCGACACTGAAATGTTTGATGAAACCAGGACAGAGAAAGAAGCTGAATGTGGACATGTAAGTTGAGTGCTGCTCTCCCATATCCATGGTGTCTGAATCATTAGGACCTGCTGGTGGGCTCCATCTAGCTCACTTTTGAGACCGAGCTAACTGGAGCTGCAGGTGAGAAATAAGGCCCTGGACCAATCGCAAATGGAAGCCAGTTCTTGAAGAAGCTGCAGTAGCCGAGGGCACATCAGTGATACAATACTTATTTCTAGGGAGGACTGTAGTAAATGATAGCATGGCTGTGCAGAGGTGGTTTTGTGCCATAGACAGTTCCCCGTGCTTAGTTGTAATTCTATGACCTTCGTAAACTATGCTTTCCATGGGATCTGTGCCCGGCTCTGTGCACGTCTATCTGCTCAGCACCTCTCGGGGGTGGCAGTAAGTGCTGAGTGATCTTGGGGGTCTTGGCCCTCAAAAATATGTTTGTAATTATAAGGCCACTGAAATATAAAAAAGTTTTGAAAGGTTTAGTTACTCTTTAAGTCTCTCCTTACAGTAAATCATTAATGTACGGTAATCATGGAAAAGTACATAAGACCAAGATAAGTGTCTCACCCTCTATTCTATGCTGCCCTCTGATCATTGGAAAACTAAGAAAGCTGCTTTAAGTAGAAAGTACAAACCAACAAGTCCAAGGTATTCAAGTTCTATATAAAGATTTCTGTTACTAAGCTAAGGTGTAAAAATGTCTGCAATAATAAAAAATAAAATAGATGCAATAATAGATTGAAGAATAAACTAGCTCAGCCATGTATGCAGTTTTACCAGAGGGCAAAATGGCCTAATTATTGTTTAATATGGCCACAAATATGGCTGAGGTGTCCAAAAACTTGATCAGTCAGATCCTGTTAGTGTAGTTACAAGATGACTAACAGAGGCCTTTACAGACTATGCGAGTAGTTCTTTTAAATTTAATGCCGTGACAAATAAACATAATGTTAATCCTTCATCATGAAGTCATCACATCAGATCTGCTCTGAACATTGCGAGAACAATAATAACCAAGTATGGACCAAAGAGAGAAGCTCTACACATGAGGTCAGTACTTCTATGGTGGCTTAAAGGGGTTAGCTCAAGTTCCTAAATAAATACTAAAGTAACTTTTGACAGTTACCTAGGTAAGATGTTTGCATGGCTCGCAGGTTCTAATCTTTATAGCCTGCAGATCTGGCCAGCTTTGGTCTTCTGATGCTTCTTCAATGCTGCAAAGGCAAAGCTGCCTCTGCTAGCAGCATGTTTGGTGCAGCCATGCCGCTGGTCAGAATCTTTAGGAGCACGCTGGCCCTGTCTACTAGGATGCCAGGGAGTGGTGAGCTCCTGAAAACCGAAGAGTAGACAACCCCTTAAAGGAGAGTACACTACCAATACACATTAAGGCCGGTTTCACACGTCAGTGGCTCCGGGACGTCTGGTGACAGTTTTCTCACGTACCGGAGACACTGACTCACGTAGACACATTAAAATAAATGTGTCTCTGCACATGTCAGCGTGTTTTCATGGACTGTGTGTCCGTTTGAAAAACACGGAGACATGTCAGTGTTCGTGGGAGCGCACGGATCACACGGACCCATTAAAGTCAATGGGTCCGTGTAAACACGTACCGCACACGGATGCTGTCCGTGTGCCGCCCGTGTGCTGACTGAGGACCACACGGACAGTGCAGGAGACAGCGCTAGAGTTAAGCGCTGTCTCCAGCGTGTGGTGCTGAAGCCGCCATTCATTCCTTCTCCCCAGCAGTGTTCACTGGGGAGAAGAAATGAAAAATCATGTTTTTTTATTTTTTTTGTTTTTAAAATAAAGTTCCCGGTCACCTCTCGCCTCCCACCCCCTGTGCGCCCACCCACTGGCATTAAAATACTCACCCAGCTCCCGCGATGCTTCCTCTCAGTGCCGCAGCTTGTCCTGTATGTCCCATAGGGGTGGAGCCGCATATTCATCATTGTAATGAGCGGTACCACGTGACCGCTCATATAGGACAAGCTGCGGCGCTGAGCGGAAGCATCGCGGGAGCTGGGTGAGTATTTTAATGCCAGCGGGCGGGCGCACAGGGGGTAGGAGGCGGGAGGTGACCGGGAACTTTATTTTAAAAACAAAAAAAATAAAAAAAACATGATTTTTCATTCCTTCTCTCCAGCGAACGCTGCTGGGGAGAAGGAATGAATGGCGGCTTCAGCACCACACGCAGGGTGGACAGCGCTTACTGTAGTGCTGTCTCCTGCACGGTCCGTGTGGTACTCAGTCGGCACACGGGCGGCCGACGGCTGCCGCATGTGTGCCACACTGTTGTGCCACGTGAGCTCACGGACACGGATAACTCCGGTACCGATTTTTCCGGTACCGGAATTATCTGGACGTGTGAGACTGGCCTAAAGTATGGTATGTCGCTGATTGAACAATCATTTAATGACCGTATTGCTGTCACAGTCTTACACACTTTAGTCGCTCATCCAGGCCATAAATGTTTTGTGACTTCAGGCAACAAACCAACAATCTTTCTTGGACTATTATTAATGGGCAAATGATCCTTCTTTTAACAAAGGATAAATTACCGTAAGGGTACGTGTCCACGATCAGGATGGCCGGCGGTTTCGTCGTAGCGGCAAACCCGCTCGGCGCTAAGCCCCGCCCCCTTCTGGGACGCTATGATGCCGTATGTGTTCATTGCACACATCCGGGATCATCGCACCCCACACATAGGGCCCTGTGTTATTCCTTGCGGCGGCGCAGCGGCGCCGCAAGGAACACGGACATGCTGCGATCTTAAAAGACGCACAGCATGTCCGGAGTCGCAGTGCCGATGGATGCGTGTTACCACGCATAGTGGAGATGGGATTTCATAAAATCCCCTCCACTATGCTGGAACATCTGGACGCTGCGTGTTTGACTCTGCGGCCCCACGCAGCGTCAAACATGCAGCGTTTCCTGAACGTGGACACACACCCTAATTCTCTTTCTCTACAGCTTAATATAAGATGACATTAGCAACATTTTCTGTGAACTGTAAAATTATGATCATTACAATAATTTCAAAACAATCATAGACACAATAAATATTTTTAACTGAAAAAAGCCCCAGGACAGTGCAAAAAAGGGTCCTGGAATTTCTGGACAGCTGTCCACCCTGTTTGAGGTCCTCGTGAGGTTTGTAACACCTTCACCCCCTTGGGATTTGCCATTTTCGTTTTTCGCTCCACTTCTTTTATTTTTTTGTCAATATAGCCATATGAGGGCTTGTTTTTTTTGCGGAATGAGTTTTATTTTTGAGTGACACCATTGATTCAACCACAAAGTGTACTGGGAAATGAGAAAAACAGTGAAATTGCAAATAATTTTTTTGAGGGGGGGTTATTTACCAAGTTCACCAAATGCTAAAGCTGAGTTGACAATATGATTCTCCAGGTCAGTACGAGTACGCAGACACCAAACATGTATAGGTTTATTTTTATTTAATTAGTGAAAAAAAAATATTGCCATATTCTGAGACCCGCAATGCCTCCATTTGGGATCTGGGGCAAGGTGATGGCTATTTTTTGTGCGCAGAGTTGATGTTTTATTGATACCATTTTGGGGTAGATCTGATGTTTTGATTGCCTATTATTGCATTTTACTGCAATGTTGCAGCAACGAAGACAACCCAAATTTTGGAGTTCTGATTTTTTTTTCTCGTTACACCATTTACCAATTGGATTAATTTACTTTATATTTTGATAGATCTGACATTTCAGAAAGCAGCAATTCTAGATACATGTGTATTTTTTTTATTCTGAATGGGGCAAAGGGAGGTTATTTGAACTATTTAGTTTAAATTTTTTTAATATTTTGATCAGATCAGCTGTGGTGTGCAGGGAAAGATGCGGGCTCAGCGTCAGACCCCGCATGAAATTCAGGGACATGACTTTGGACGTGTCTATACATCCAAGGTCATGAAGGGGTTCAATAGACCCTGACACCTTCTGCCCAATCTGTAGGCAGCATGTATCAAGCACTACTGTATGACCTCAGCCAGGTATGTCTTTGTGCGTATAGGCAGATACCTGTCAATCAAGGGCAGCAGGTGAGGAGAAGCCGCTGGGGACCAACCTGTCCAACTAGTCTACAGCACGGTCTCAGTCACAGATTGCTTTTAAAGTATGTTTGCATTTCAGAGTCAGAAATATTTGGCTGTGTTCATACAGCCAGTGCCTGATACATGATGCCCGTAGATTGGGCAGCATGTATCAGGTTCGTTTTAATTTGATGCAGGCACCATGGACACTTGTCAGACCATTCTGTTCACAAAACATATCTGCATCTGCAGTTTGAGGGGCACAACCCAAATCATTTCTTTCCCGGGAACTTGATAGTCAAGAATCATTTCACACCACCAGGAATAAACACTAAAAATGCATGAAATTATAATAAAGAGCATGATAATGCATATAAGATTTGTATGCATGTGCCTGATGTTTTTCGATATGTGCTGTAATATGACACCAACCACATTGTTGTAAAATATCGTGTATAATTTATACCTTGACCATACCAACCCATGTTTTGCTTTAAGGCACCATTCACGTTTACTATTGTAATGATAGGTTATGTGTTTATTATTCATCTACGTATTTTGGCCACAAGCATCATCTTAAATTCCTATCTAATTGCACCTTTCCCGTGAACGAGATGGCAAAAATGTTAATCACCTTAATACATAGTTCATTATTTATGAATAGCAAAGTGCACACCTTGACATACTGCCCGCATTCTTCTTACATGTCTGGTACCATGATCACATTTTTACCTTCTCGACATTTATAGATACTACTGTTGTGTATCTGTAAAGATTGAAAACTTAATCCTGAAAGTTATTTCTTAGCAAAGCTTCAGAATTACTGAGTGGAACTAAATCCTTCCATTGTGTTCCTCTTGATATATGAGCTGCACACTGGTCCTAAAACTGGAAACCATTTGACGAGGTTTTTAGGCTTCTCTGATAGGAATCCAATCAGTTCAGCTTCCATACTGAACATCAGTTTTAGGACTCACATCCACTATTTTATAATTGTTTTTAAAAGCATATAAAAAGCACTATGAGTTTCCCGCTATTTTCATAGTTTTATTTTAAAATACTATAAAGAAGTCCAAGGGTAATGCCACACAAAAAATAAAATATCAAAGAACATTGTACCACAAGCAAGCCACAAAAAAAACTATGAAGAAAAAAACAAACTGTTTATTTACTTTCAGTAATTTGCTAATGCTTGTCCACAGCTTTTTTTTTTAACAAAACAAGTAAAATGCTTTTAGAAAAGGCTAATTAAAACAAAATGAAAAAAATGCTACATAAAAAAAAAAAAAAAGAAAGAAAGAAAATCGCCGGTAAATGTAACTTCTTGAGTGACCTTCTTCTGTTGAGTTCTGAAAAATACCATATGGTGGCTCATTGTTTCTCAGAAAACGAGATTGCAAATAACATACAGTAGCTCCTCCTGGTACATAAATAAGCAGTTGCTTAAAAAGGCTTGTACAGGATGAGACAAACATGGAAGCTTTCTTCATAAAACAGTACTGCACCTGTTCATAGGTCATGTGCGACATTGCAGCTTAGTCCCTTTCACTTTAATGAGGTAGGGAGAAGGAGGAAGGACAGGAGTCACAGTGTCTGCCAGACAGCAACCATGATTTTCTACTAAAACGTAAAAATCAAAATGAGTGCAATCTCATACTGTAAGTGCTAAAACAAATACCGTGGAGGAAATTTATAGTATGGTAAGTTGGTGGAAATGCTGCAAATAGCATATTATGCCATGATACATTTTGCGCTAAGTGTGACACGATAGAAGACCTCATTCAGATATTTTCACATTCCGAAAACATATTTAGATTTTTGCCAGTGTTTTGGATGTTTCATCAGCATTTAGTCAAGTGTCAGTTTTTACCATCAGTGTTTGGTCAGTGTCAGTTTTTACCATCAGTGTTAGTTTTTACCATCAGTGTTTGGTCCCGTGTGTCAGTTTTTACCATCAGTGTTTAGTCCGTGTGTCAGTTTTTACCACCAGCGTTTGGTCAGTGTCAGTTTTTACCACCAGGGTTTGGTCAGTGTCAGTTTTTACCACCAGGGTTTGGTCAGTGTCAGTTTTTACCATCAGGGTTTAGACAGTGTCAGTTTTTACCACCAGGGTTTGGTTAGTGTCAGTTTTTACCATCAGGGTTTGGTCAGTGTCAGTTTATACCATCGGTGTTTGATCAGTGTCAGTTTTTACCATCGGTGTTTGATCAGTGTCAGTTTTTACCATCAGTGTTTGATCAGTGTCAGTTTTTACCATCAGTGTTTGATCAGTGTCAGTTTTTACCATCAGTGTTTGATCAGTGTCAGTTTTTACCATCAGTGTTTGATCAGTGTGAGTTTTTACCATCAGGGTTTGGTTAGTGTGAGTTTTTACCATCAATGTTTGGTGTCAAATTTTACCATCAGTGTTTGATCAGTGTCAGTTTATACCATCAGGGTTTGGTCAGTGTCAGTTTTTACCATCAGCGTTTGGTCGGAGTCAGTTTTTACCATCAGGGTTCGGTCGGTGTGGGTTTTTACCATCAGGGTTTGGTCAGTGTCAGTTTTACCATCAGGGTTTGGTCGGTGTCAGTTTTTACCATCAGCGTTTGGTCAGTTTCAGTTTTACCATCAGGGTTTGGTCGGTGTCAGTTTTTACCATCAGCGTTTGGTCCGTGTGTCAGTTTTTACCATCAGTGTTTGATCAGTATCAGTTTTCACCATCAGGGTTTGGTCGGTGTCAGTTTTTGCCATCAGTGTTTGGTCAGTGTCAGTTTTTATGCCATGAGTGTTTGGTCGGTGTCATTTTTTACCATCAGTGTTTGGTCAATGTCAGTTTTATCATCAGATTTTTATATATGAAAAACTATGTATTACAAAACTTTTCCTATCCATTGCAATGTTAACCATGGACATGTACACAGAAAATAAACTGATGCTCTGTATGGTGTGTGATTTTCACAGATTGTATGGGAAATTTTGATCCATGAAAAATGGACACATCTCTGTGATTTTTTTGTGTGCAGACATATGGTACGCAAAAATACACAAAAATGTGAATGGCACCATAGACTTGAATGGGCATGTGCTCTAACTGTAAATAGCACAGATAGAACTCGCAGGTGAAAAATTGACATCTGAATGATGCCTTAGCTCAATTCTCAGTGACTTCCTCCCTGTCTTTTGCCACACCTTATATTTCTGGGCATCTATTCTGCATTTCCTCAACCACATTTTCACGTTTATGACTTCATCAAGGCCTACAGTTGCATTCAAAATTATTCAACCTCTACTGCAAATTTTTATTGAAAAACTGTATAAACTTTCTGTTGTTTAAAATAAACTTATAAAACAAGTACAATTTAAATAGTATAACACAACTAATATAAGAAGTGTTTTTTCCAAATTCACTATAAAATACCACTTTTAGGAACTACTGCAGTCTCAGAATTATTCACCCCCCTCAATAGCATCCCCCATAAGGGCACACATTTCCAAATCAGTTATCGTCTCAAGCACACTTGATAAAACGAATCAAGAGCTTCTTCATCAATTGTTGGAGGTGTGGTTAATAAAAAAAAAAAACACATCAAATACCTGGACTTTTTGCATTGGTGCGAATAAAAACCTTAATTATACTCTCCGGATCTCATCCTTTCCATGAGTGCAGCGCGACACATCATGATAATCTCCACTATGGCAAACTGCTATCTGGATGATGCTCTACTCTGACCACAAAGCTGCAGTTGTGCACTTACACAACCTTACAGGTGAATGCTACCATCACTTACACCCCATTTTGTTAATTTCGGTACAACCCTATCTGCGCTCCTCTGTCCCATCCAGATCTTCCTTAAAGGGCTCATTTCCACTGGCGAGGAAAACGGACGAGTGCAATCCGATAAAAAATCGGATTGCACTCGGACCAATGTTATTCAATAGGTGTCTTTTCATTTGCGATTTTTTTCTCAGCCGAAATCGGACTGAGAAAAAAATCGCAGCATGCTGTGATTTGCTGCGAGTCTCGGACGAGACTCGCCAATGCAAGTCAATGGGTGCGAGAAAAAAATCGCACAGCACTCGCACCATGCGAGTTCTGTCCGATTTTTACGCACCGGTGTCCTTTGAAAAGCAGGTAATTCAGCGCGGTGTACAGTAAAATCACACTGACAGGTTAGAATAGAGTAGATATATACACATAGAATAGGTATATATACATATATATATATGTCAGTGAGACACCTATATATGTATATTTATATTTAATGCAGCACAAGATAGCATTAAAGCCGCTAATTCAATTACCGGCTTTTCATTTCTCCTTCCCAAACCCGACAGGATATGAGACATGGTTTACATACAGTAAACCATGTCATATCCCCCCTTTTTTTGCATATTCCACACTACTAATGTTAGTAGTGTGTATGTGCAAAATTTCGGCGCTGTAGCTATTAAATTTAAGGGTTAAATCGCTGAAAAAATTGGCGTGGGCTCCCGCGCAATTTTCTCCGCCAGAGTAGTAAAGCCAGTGACTGAGGGCAGATATTAATAGCCTAGAGAGGGTCCATGGTTATTGGCCCCCCCTGGCTACAAACATCTGCCCCCAGCCACCCCAGAAAAGGCACATCTGGAAGATGCGCCTATTCTGGCACTTGGCCACTCTCTTCCCACTCGCGTGTAGCGGTGGGATATGGGGTAATGAAGGGTTAATGCCACCTTGCTATTGTAAGG
Organism: Ranitomeya variabilis; assembly: GCF_051348905.1. Classification (NCBI taxonomy): domain Eukaryota; kingdom Metazoa; phylum Chordata; class Amphibia; order Anura; family Dendrobatidae; genus Ranitomeya; species Ranitomeya variabilis. The sequence goes on along the minus strand of NC_135236.1, from coordinate 209,349,709 downwards.
TGACATAAAGCCAGGTTAATAATGGAGAGGCGTCAATTATGACACCTATCCATTATTAATCAAATTGTATGAAAGGGTTAAAAAAACACACACACATGATTAAAAAGTATTTTAATGAAATAAACACACAGGTTGTTTTAATATTTTATTGCTCTCTCAATCCATGTGATGACCCTCGCTTGGAAAAATAATAAACCAACAATATACATACCTTCAGATGACCTGTCACGTCCCACGAGGTAATCCATCTGAAGGGGTTAAAATATTTTACAAGCAGGAGCCCTGCTAATGCAGCTGTGCTCGTGCTTGTAAGCCCCGGGGCATGAAGGAAATGTAGGTCAATGACCTATAGTTACCTTCAGTCACGGTGATGCGCCCCCTGGTGGATGTCCTCATGAACAGCAGCCTGGGAACTTTTTCTCACGCTCAAGGTCATATGAGGACAACCAGCAGGGGGCGCATCACCGCGACTGAAGGTAACTATAGGTCATTGACCTACATTTCCTTCATTCCCCGGGGCTTACAAGCACGAGCACAGCTGCATTATAGCAGGGCTCCTGCTTGTAAAATATTTTAACCCCTTCAGATGGATTACCTCGTGGGACGTGACAGGTCATCCGAAGGTATGTATATTGTTGGTTTATTATTTTTCCAAGCGAGGGTCTTCACATGGATTGAGAGAGCAATAAAATATTAAAACAACCTGTGTGTTTATTTCATTAAAATACTTTTTAATCATGTGTGTGTGTTTTTTTAACCCTTTCATACAATTGGATTAATAAGGGATAGGTATCATAATTGACGCCTCTCCATTATTAACCTGGCTTAATGTCACCTTACAATAGCAAGGTGGCATTAACCCTTCATTACCCCATATCCCACCGCTACACGCGAGTGGGAAGAGAGTGGCCAAGTGCCAGAATAGGCGCATCTTCCAGATGTGCCTTTTCTGGGTTGGCTGGGGGAGGATGTTTGTAGCCAGGGGGGGCCAATAACCATGGACCCTCTCCTGGCTATTAATATCTGCCCTCAGTCACTGGCTTTACTACTCTGGCGGAGAAAATTGCGCGGGAGCCCACGCCAATTTTTTCCGCGATTTAACCCTTAAATTTAATAGCTACAGCGCCGAAATTTTGCACATACACACTACTAACATTAGTAGTATGGAATATGCAAAAAAAAGGGGGATATGAGATGGTTTACTGTATGTAAACCATGTCTCATATCCTGTCGGGTTGGGGAAGGAGAAATGAAAAGCCGGCAATTGAATTAGCGGCTTTAATGCTATCTTGCGCTGCATTAAATATAAATATACATATATAGGTGTCTCACTGACATATATATATGTATATATACCTATTGTATGTGTATATATCTACTCTATTCTAACCTGTCAGTGTGATTTTACTGTACACAGCACTGATTTGCCGGCTTTTCAAAGGACACCGGTGCGTACAAATCGGACAGTAATACGGATGTCATACGGATGATGCGATTAAAAATCGCATTGCACTCGCATTGCACTCGCATGACACTTGCATGACAATCGCATACGTTACATCCGTTTTTTCGGTCCAGATTACGGACCGATTTGTCTCTCGCCAGTGGAAATGAGCCCAAAGACCCATTTACACTCAGCAATTGGCAGCACAAAGTGACTGCTGATCCGCTACTTGTTTGTTGATCTGTGCTTGTTTAACAGCCTATTTACACAAGCTGATCCAGCTTCTGGTGAGCACTGAATGATCTGTAACAAGGACTGTGTGCTGCCGAGAACGTTCATCGTGCAAATCAAAAGATTACTTAAAATAGGCTCGTTTGTCGGGTGATCAGCAACCAGTTTAGGCCGCACGATTATCTTGAAACGAGCGTCCTTGTGTGGCTGTCAATTATTTTCCTTTTATTTTAAATTCTAGTGGGTTGTAGTGGGTATGTAAAGAGAACTTAGGAAATTTGCTAAGCTAGTAATAGAACGCTACTGGACATTCGATATAAGTCAGCTGAACCTCTGGATTTCAGTGGGATCTGCCAACCATCTACTGTTTATGGGGGCCTCTCGACTTCTCAACTGTCCCCTAACAGATTATGTTGGAGGAACACAAGTATCAGAAGGTTGGAATTCAAGTGCCTGATTCTTTTGTTCTGTGAGGTGATAAGTTGCCTCCAATTGATTCTAGCAGCAGGTCTCTCATAGAAAACACAGCAACTCTCAGCCAACAGGTATGGTATCTAATGTAGCCAGCTTTTTTTTCCCCAATGTGGAGCTTACTTTTTGCCACATGGTTTTTTTTGCCTTCCTCTGGATCAACATGTTAGGGCATGTTAGGTTAGGCTATGGGTTGAACTAGATGGACTTAAAGGCTTCGTTCAACCTTAATAACAATGTTACTATGTTACTAAATTATACTTGCCCAAAATTGTTGCACTTAGGCTACTTTCACACTAGCGTTGGGCTCGGCCCGTCGCAGTGCGTCGGGCCGAGGTTACCGACGCTAGCGTTGTGTAAGCCGCACAACGGGGGCAGCGGATGCATTTTTCCAGCGCATCCGCTGCCCCATTGTGAGGTGCGGGGAGGTGGGGGCAGACCGTCGGCGGCAAAAAACATTACATGTAGCGTTTTTTTGTGCCGACGGTCCGCCACAACACGGCGCAACCGTCGCACGACGGTTGCGACGTGTGTCAATCCGTCGCAATACGTCGCGTAATGTTAGCCAATGGAGAAAAAACGCATCCTGCAAGCACTTTTGCAGGATGCGTTTTTTCTGCAAAACGACGCATTGTGACGGATTGCAGTTAACGCTAGTGTGAAAGTAGCCTTAATTGCTTCCCTTTTGTTACCCATCACAAAGGTTGTGAGCAAACTACAGTAAACTTATAGTTATGAACTTATGAGTGCCACATAATTCTGCCAGATTAGGAATTTTGGCTGTGTCAATTGTGATTTGTTTTCTCCTCTTCATGGATACAATTGACCAATAGCTCACAGATAATCTTGAGTGAATGGTCACCAGACACAGATTATCCAACAAAATATGCTCATAGAAAACCCGAAAAAAGCAACCCTATATACATGTTTGGGATGTTGATTGTCATGAATTTTGAAATAAATCTTGGTGCAAAATCTAATAAGAAATCTGCGTCAACTCCAACACGTATGAATGAAGCCTGATACAACAGCTTGAGATGTTTAATGGCACAACATGACTGCTGCCATGTTGTTTTTCTGCTTTTTGACTGTCAGGAATATCAACACAGCATTGAGGGGAACAGCTGAGTGTGTATGACAGTCAGGTTGCTAGCCACGCATTGCATAACAACTGGACTTATTAACAGGGCTGTCAGGCAAGGTCTCCCTGAAAACCAGTCTGTCTCAAATTACTCAGGTCTTCAGCTGAAGGTGGCCTATTCCTGAGTGCGGGGAAAGAACAAGATGTTTTTTCGTAAATATAGGGGCTTTCTTACTAAGAACATGTAGCAAAATAATATGACAGACGTATTTGATCACAGTTGTTAGGTGTCGAGTTCCAGCCGCTGCACAGGGGGAATCTCGAGCCATCTCCGCTGTGGTCTCCCATTCTCCTCCAGCCGCAGTAGAGCCTGCTCAGCAGAGGCATCGGTCCCAACATCTTGCTCGAGCTGATACTGTGCAGCTAGGTACTGCTGTCCTTCCAGGCTCAGCCATTGTAACCAGTACTGATCAGCGGCGAGCAGGCGTCCCTGGGACTAAGTCCTGCTTTTCTTCTTCTGAGCATGCCCAAGGGATGACCTCTCATTGGAGGTCGGGGGTCACATGCTCAGGTCCTGTAGTAGCTCCTATTGGACCACTAGGAAGGTCCTGGAGAGCTTCCGCTATAAAAGGTTTGCATGGCCGCACGGCCATGCGCTAGTATAAACTTATTATTGTGTGTGTGTGGATGTATACCTGTCGATGGATGAAAGCTCCGAATCATTCCCATCCCTAGTGTTGTTGACTGTTCACGAATGGTGGAAGCTACCTAGCGCCTGACAGTGCTATTCCGCACAGCTAGCACACGATACAGCGTCTGATAGCAGTGACCGCCAGTGCGGCGCCATGCGCTAATAGAGCACTTTCCTGACCCAAGTCTGGGTGGTTAGTGGCGTCCGCCAGAGTGGCACTGCACGCACTCTTGTGCAGAAAATTATTAGTTCTGTTTATCCCTGACACCCCAGTTACGGTGTCGAGCGCAAGAAGTCTAGAGTCCCTGAGTCTTGGGACAGAGCTCTGTGACTCTTTGTGCAGTACCACGGCCCTGTGACGCAACAGGGTTCGCTTCCTTCATACTGGGTGGAGCTAACCCGTGTGTGTATCCACATTATACCGCCATATAGTCCATCATTACTCAGCAGCAGGTTCCATCTCTGCACGGTGGACCCCGGTCTGCGAACGCACCTTATACCATCTTTATAATTGTTTGGTGCATTCCGCTAGCCCTAACATTATACTAGCGCCAGGGTCTGGCTAGTAATGGCGGACGAACAGCGACTGCAGTGGTACATCCAGCAGCTGGAGGGCAGGTTGGCGGCTCTCGAGCACAAAACCTCGGCTGTGGATGTTACCACAGTAGCTGTTCAGGCTGCTAGCGTGGCTGCAGCTAGTTTGTCCACTGCCACCCCTGTTCCGACCTTATCCCGCTGCCAGATATGTACTCTGGTGATAGCAAGTCATGCAGGGGATTCATGAACCAGTGTGTGCGAAACATCTTGAGCTTCTGGCTGCACGTTTCCCCTCAGAGAGGGCTAAGGTGGGATTCATAATGTCTCTCTTGTCGGACAGGGCGTTGGAGTGGGCTACACCGCTGTGGGAGCGTGACGATCATGTGGTGCAGAGTGCTCTGTGGTTCCTGAGCACTCTGAAACAGGTCTTTTTGGGACTTCAAGTCACCCATGATACGGCGCTCCAACTGCTGGCACTGACACAGGGCTCATCCTTGGTCAGCCATTTTTTCGCCCACTTCCGGACTTTAGCATCTGAGCTGGGGTGGCCGGATAAAGCCCTCATCCCTGTATTTTGAAGGGGGCTGGCTGACCTGTGAAGGACGCTCTGGCCACTAGGGAGATTCCCACCACACTGGAGGAGTTAATAGCTGTATCAACTTGCATCGACCTTCGTTTTAACGAGCGAAGGTTGAAGCGAGCCCAGTGTAGGCAGAGGTTTCGGCTGGCTCCCACCTTTGCCATACCTCAGGAATCTCGGGTCCAGGCATCTAAGCCACATGAGGCCATGGAGATGTCATGAGCGGGATCTAAGTTTCAGAACGCTCGTGCACTCAAGGTCTGTCAAGTCTGCCGGCGGTCAGGACATCTTGCCTCCAGATGTTCCCAGCGGTTGGGAAAACGTCATTGTCTAGTGGATGTAGGAGGTACACTAGACACGGCGACGTTTTCCTCCAAACTGTCCTTCAAAGGGACAATCACCTTTGGCCCGCCCACTCTTACAGTCGAGCTATGTGTGGTTTCCGGGGCGGAGGGGAATTTTATGTCCTCTGCCTTTGCCCAATGCCACGCAATACCCCTGGTGATTCTCGCCAAGCTGGTGACTGTACGAGTGGTGAATGGGTCGACTCTGCCCTCACAAATAACATACCAGACCATCCCATTTACTTTATCCATGTCTCCATCCCATCAGGAGATTATTTCCCTGCTAGTCATTCCCGAAGGAATTGATGAGGTTCTGTTAGGGATACCATGGCTACGCTACCACTCTCCTCATATAGAGTGGTCCTCTGGGAGAATTCTGGGATGGAGTGAATCTTGTGAGGGTAGATGTCTGAGGGAGTGCATTCAGGTTGCTACTACTGAGGTACCCGCTGATCTTTCTTCTCTCCCCAAGCACTATTGGCCCTATGTGTTCTTCAAGAGGGCTGTGGAGACCCTTCCACCCCATCGCCCCTATGACTGTCCTATTGACCTCTTGCATGGTGCAGAGCCTCCCCGGGGTCGAGTCTATCCCCTATCTCTCCTGGAGACAGAGGCGATGACCCAATACATTCAGGAGAATCTGGAAAGAGGATTCATTAGGAAGTCAGTGTCATCTGTAGGGATGGGGTTCTTCTTCGTGCAGAAGAACGGAGAACTACGTCCATGCATAGATTACAGGGGTTTTAACGCAATCACCGTTAAGAACAAATACCCTCTGCCTCTGATATCTGATCTATTCGATAGGTTGCCGGGAGCGAGGATACTTGCTAAGCTTGATCTGCGGGGTGCTTACAACCTGATTCGCATCCGTGAGGGGGACGAATGGAAGATGGCATTTAACACCAGGGACGGGCATTTTGAATACCTGGTGATGCCCTTCGGGCTCTGTAATGCTCCTGCCATTTTCCAAGACTTTATGAATGATATCTTTCAGGATATGCTCACCACCTCGGTCGTAGTCTATCTGGATGATATTCTCATCTACTCTCCAGATATAGACTGCCACCGGAGAGATGTTTGCAAAGTCTTCGACCTCCTATGGGCAAACTCCCTCTATGCCAAGTTGGAGAAGTGTGTGTTTGAGCAGGAGTCCTTGCCTTTCCTTGGCTATATCATCTCCACCCAGGGATTGGCTATGGATCCTGCCAAGTTACAGGCTGTGATGGACTGGCAGGAACCCTATTTTCTCAAAGCGGTGCAGCGCTTTATGGGGTTCATTACTATTATCGCCAGTTCATTCCCCACTTCTCAACTTTGGTAGCTCCCTTGGTAGCCCTCACCAAGAAGGGAGCAAATCACAAATTGTTGTCGGAGGAGGTCTCCAAGGCCTTCCTCTCTATTAAGTTTCATTTTGCTAGCGCACCCCTCTTACATCGCCCCGATGTAGATAAACCATTTATAATGGAGGTGGATGCCTTATCTGTCGGTGCTGGAGCAGTCCTCTTCCAAAAGGATGCTCAAGGTCGGAAGCATCCTTGCTTCTTTTTCTACAAGACCTTCACACCAGCAGAGAGGAATTATTCCATCGAGGACAGGGAGTTGCTAGCTATGAAGTTGGCCTTCTCAGAGTGGAGACACCTCCTGGAGGGGGCTCATTTTCCCTTCCAAGTGTATACCGACCCAAAAAATTTGCTTTATTTACAGACTGCCCAGAAGCTAAACTCTCCCCAGGCTAGATGGTCCTTGTTCTTCTCCCACTTCCACTTCACCCTCCATTATCTTTCCAGAAGAACATCCGTGCTGACGCTCTCTCCCGCTCCGTAGTGTCAATAGAGAAGGAGGAGGAGCCTCGGGCTAATTGTCCCTTCGGAGAGCCTGAGGACCATGGCCCCAGTTTCGCTAGAGTCTCTGCTCCCGGGCAAGACCTTTGTGCCATCTAATTTGCGACAAGAGGTTCTCTCTTGGGCTCACTCGTCCAGGGTGGGTGGACACTTTGGGACCAAGAGGACATCTGAGCTTCTGGCGAGGACGTACTTGTGGCCGCATATGACCCGTGACATCGGAGACTATATTCAGGCATGTGTCTCCAGCGGCAAGAATAAGTCTCCTCGACAACGGCCTGCTGGGCTACTTTACCCACTGCCGGTGGCGGACAGGCCCTGGGAAATGGTTGGGATGGACTTTGTGGTGGGATTACCCAAGTCCCGTAGCTGCACCATTATTTGGGTAGTCATTGACCATTTTTCCAAAATGGTGCACTTGGTGCCTCTTCCACGACTACCTTCTGCACGGGCCTTGATGGTGTTGTTTATTAAGCATGTTTTCCACCTACATGGTATGCCAGACAAAATTGTCAGTGATTGGGGTCCCCAGTTTGCATCTCAGTTCTGGAGAGAGCTTTGTCATCTTCTCAGCATCGAGCTGAATCTCTCTTCAGCATACCATCCTGAGACGAATGGGTTGGTAGAGAGGGCCAACCAGACCCTGGTCACATACCTGCGACATTTTGTCTCAGCCAAGCAGGATAATTGGGCATCCTTGCTACCATGGGCGGAGTTTGTGCTGAACAACGCCGTAGCTGACTCCGCTGGGCAGACCTCATTCCTCCTTAATTATGGCCAGCATCCGCGGGTTCCTGTACCCATGCCCGTGTCTTCCGCCGACTCCAGGGTGGCAGACTGGGCTGTAGAGGCACGAGACATTTGGGACCGCACACAGGATGCTATCCGGGCCCCCAAGGAGAGAATAAGGGTCTCCGACGATGCACATCGGCGGCCCGCTCCGACCTTTGCTCCTGGCGATTTAGTGTGGCTCTCCGCCCGTAACATCAGGCTGCGAGTTGAGTCCACTAAGTCCTCGCTACCTAGGTCCCTTCAAGGTCCTGGAACAGGTTAATCCTGTGGTCTACTGTCTGGCCCTTCCTCCATGCCTAGGCATCACTGACACCTTTCATGTGTCCCTCCTAAAGCCCGTCCACATGTCCCGGTTTTCCGAGTCATCTGCCGGGACATCGGGCTCGTCTACGGACGAATACGAGGTGAATGCCATCATGGGGTATAAGGTGGTATGTGGCAAAAAATTCTATTTGGTGGATTGGAAGGGTCATGGCCCAGAGAACAGGTCCTGGGAGCCTGTTGAGCACATTCGGGCTCCGCAGCTCATTGCTGACTTCGAGCGTAGCGAGGCCCAAGGAGGGGGTAATGTTAGTTGTCGAGTTCCCGCCGCTGCACAGGGGGAATCTCGAACCATCTCCGCTGCGGTCTCCCATTCTCCTCCAGCTGCAGTGGAGCCTGCTCAGCAGAGACGTCGGTCCCAGCATCTGGCTCGAGCTGATACTGTGTGGCTGGTTACTGCTGTCCTTCCAGGCTCAGCCATTGCAACCAGTACTGATCAGCGGCGAGCAGGCGTCCCTGGGACTAAGTCCTGCTTTTCTTCTTCTGAGCATGCACAAGGGACGACCATTGGAAGTTGGGGGTCACATGCTCAGGTCCTGTAGCAGCTCCTATTGGACCACTAGGAAGGTCCTGGAGAGCTTCCGCTATAAAAGGTTTGCATGGCCGCACGGCCATGCGCTAGTATAAACTTATTATTGTGTGTGTGTGCATGTATGCCTGTCGATGGATGAAAGCTCCGAATCATTCCCATTCCTAGTGTTAACTGCTCGCGAATGGTGGAAGCTACCTAGCGTCTGACAGTGCTATCCCGCACAGCAAGCACACGATACAGCGTCTGATAGCAGTGACCGCCAGTGCGGCGCCATGCGCTAATAGAGCGCTTTCCTGACCCAAGTCAGGGTGGTTAGTAGCGTCCGCCAGAGCGGCACTGCACGCACTCTTGTGCAGAAAATTATTTGTTCTGTTTATCTCTGACAGCCCAGTAGCGTTGTCGAGCACAAGAGGTCTAGAGGAACTCTTTCCCTGAGTCTTGGGACAGAGTTCTGTGACTCTTTGCTTGCGCTCTTTGTGCGGTACCACAGCCCGGGATTAGCTTCATACCGGGTGAAGCTAATCCTTGTGTGTATCCACATTATACCGCCGTATAGTCCGTCATTACTCAGCAGCAGGTTCCATCTCTGCACGGTGGACCCCGGGCTACGAATGCACCTTATACTATCCTTATAATTATTTTGGTGTGTTCCGCTAGCCCTAACAACAGTGATCCCAAAAAAGGGTGACCTGTCCACCCTTTCTGTTGAAAATGTCTCTTTATTATACAGTGTGGGCCATTTATATGGATACACCTGGGTGGGCCATTTATAAAGTTGCATTCAAAAATGTCTGACTTCAAAATGGCCGCCATGGTGACCACCCATCTTGAAAAGTTTTCCCCCTCCCATATACTAATGTGCCACAAACAGGAAGTTGATATCACCAACCATTCCCATTTTATTTAGGTGTATCCATATAAATGGCCCACCCTGTAATCTAAGGAAAATACAAGACATCAGAGCACTTGCTTACACTGTTCTACATATTTTCAAAAGTTGTCAGGTTCAGTTATGGAATGAGCCATTTATTTATGATTTTGACTTCTGAATTCAAATCTGACAATGAAAATTTGTAGTTGGCTCTTGTTTCTATGATAGCAAAGAGTTTTCATTTTACTGCTACATATAACTAATGTATAAAAGTTTCAATACTTTGAAATATTATTTTTGCAAATATAAAAATGCAGAATATTTTGTTATGCCAATTTTCTGATATTTATTTAGAGGAAATTTAGCAACAATTCAATTAACTAAAACATGTCTAAACACTATTACAAATTATAAACAATTACAGAAATTGCTCTACAAAATTTGGTCCTCCTTCAGTGACAACTTTTTTGCTTGTCTCTTGCATCCCTGCATCGGATCATCTCTTACTATAATTGTCCAACAGTAATCGCCAAGTATTGATGGATTCCATTTTCCTTGATATCTTTTCTCCACAGCTGCAATATCTTGGGAAAATCTCTCACTGTGCTCGACGCTCACTGCTCTGCAGTTTGGTGGAAAAAGTCTAGATGCGAATGTAAGAAATGAATACCTAAAAACATTTTACATCCAAGATCCTTATATGTTTTGAGATTTTCCACCAACTTCATCAACAATCATAGTTATCTGCGTTTGAGTTGCCCCAAAAATTAGTTACCACTAATGCGAATGCTACCCATGCAGCCTATTCCTTGCCCTGCAACAAACAGAGAGACTCCTCATCTTGAAGAAGCTTACGAATCTGAAATCCAATAAAGACTCCTTCTTTTATCTTTGCTTTACTCAACCTTGGAAATTTATCAATAAGACATTTGAATGCTTCTGCATTTTTATTCATTGCCTTTACAAAGTTCTTCATTACGCCCAACTTGATATGCAATGGTGGTTAACAAAATCTTATGTGGGTCAACAAGTGCTGGATGCAAGACATTTTTACTCCCTCGCTGAAGAGAATGTCAGAGAGGTAAGTCTATTACTGCAGTGATATTCTCTTGCACACCTATCTCACACAGAAAACAGCAGCACTTTGTGTGTCCACCCTGGAAACCAAGCGCTTTCACTGAGTTTTCCATGTAAATCTCTAAAATACCTGATTCAGACGGAACCCCCAGCAGAAGATTCCCTAAAATGAAGCAAATGGGGACACTGTACCGCATCTGGCCTTTGATCCGGCGGTGTCTGTCTTTTTAAGCACAGTCAGCCACAGTTTTGTGCACCTCTGAAAAGAAGGACATCACTGAACAGAGGCCAGATGGAGTCCAGGTAACTATGTTGCCTTTTTATAGTGAATGAGTCCCCTCAGGGGTTTCATCTGAATCACATCACTGGGGGATTTAGATGGAAACCCAATGCACAGTAAGTGCTCAGCATAGAGCGCAGGATAAATGTGATCTGAAATGTTATGTAAAATGTTCCAAATAAAAGATTCAACTCATTCCACAAAAAAAAGTCCCTACTCAGCTCCGTCATCTGTTAATGGAAATATAGGGGGCTTTCACGTTACTAGTAGCACAAAGGCTCTGGAAAAGCACTATGGCTCCTCGTCCCCCCAAAAGAAATCCAGTGAATTCTGTGGTCCCAAATCCAAATGATCCCTTCCTTTCTGTGCCCCAGTGTGCCTAAACCACATATAGTATATATGTTTGGTATTTCTATAGTGAAGAGAGCCTGCCTAATTTACGAGGTGTATGTCTCCAGAATCACAAGCTGGGCACTACAAAGTACTGGGCACTACAATGGCATATTTTTAATTTTCACTCAGCAACATCCACTGCTGCTTGTTTCTGGAAAACACTCAAAGAGTCAAAATCGTCACTACACCTGTATATAAATTCACAGAGGTGTGTAATTTCCAAAATTAGGTCACTTGAGGGGTGATTCTACTCTTCCTGCACTTAAGGGCTCTGTAATATTCTATGATAATTTGTTCTCTTGAGAGTCAAATAGCACTCAGTTCCTCCCAAGTCTCGCCGGCTAAGCGGTACTGTACAGCCACATGCAGGGAATTTCCACATTCAGCAGATATTGTGTGACAAAGTTTTGTGCCATATTTACCCATTTCCCCATGTGAAAATGCAATTTTTTTTTTTGTGGTAAAAATGTATTTTTTTTTTCACTGCCCAATGGTATAAAATTGTATGACACACCTGTGGTGTTAATATGATCACTGGACCCTTACGTGAATTCATTGAGAGGTGTAGTTTGTAAAATGAGATCTTTCATGGGAGGTTCTGTTGTTCTGGCACCTCAGGGGCTCTACAAATGTGACATGTCATCCTCAAACCATTCCACCAAAATCTGAACTACAATATGGTGCTCCTTCCCTTCTGAGCTTTGCACTGTGCTTCAAAAGTAGTTTTTGACCACAAATGGAGTATTCGCGTACTCAGGAGACATTGAGTAATAAATTGTATGGTCCATTTCCTCCTTTTATCCCTTTTGAAAATGGAAAACTTGGGGCCAAATCAACATTTTAGTGGAAAATTTTTCCAATGACTCAACCCAATGTTAAACAGTTCAGTGAATTGCCTAAGGGTTAAAAAAGCTCACTACACCACTAGATGAATTCCTCGAGCAGTGTAGTTTCAAAAATGGGCTCACTTGTGGGGTTTGTTCTGTTTTGGCATGTCAAGGATTCTTCAAATGTGACATGGTATCCGCAACCTATTCCAGCCAAAATTGAGCTCCAGAATTCCGTTTGGAGACCTGCCGTACAGTAGCGTAGCTACCGGGGGCAAAGGGTGCGGGCGCCCCGGGCCCGGTGCTCTGAGGGGGCCCACCCGGAGCTACGCTACTGTAACTGTGTCGGTGTATGCAGCGCACCGATAGTTACATTCTGGTGCAAAGCAGGGAGATTCGATTTCCCTGCTCTGCCGCTGTGCAGCCCCTGAGCAGGCGGGGAGCCCGATGCCAGCAGTGGCCCCCCCGCCATCATCGGAAGATCAGCTGTACCAGCATTTAGCGGATACAGCTGATTGCATTGATTGGAGAAGGAGTGCTGCGCTCCTTCTCCCATCATCTCCTTGTCAGTGTCGGCGTCTGACGTCGCCGACACTGACAGTGGGCGTGATGACGTCACTGCCCGGCGCCCGCTGTCAGGAGATCAGCCGGAGCAGCACAGGAACCAGGAAGAAGAGAGGTATTTTATTTTTTTATGGAGGGGCTGCCTTATTACAGGGTCTGCCTATGGGACGGCTGCCTTATTACAGGGTCTGCCTATGGAGGGGCTGCCTTATTACAGGGTCTGCCTATGGGGGAGATGCCTTATTACAGGGTCTGACTATGGGGCTGCCTTATTATAGGGTCTGACTATAGGGGTGCTGCCTTATTACAGGTTCTGCCTATGGGGGTGCTGCCTTATTACAGGGTCTGACTATGGGGGTGCTGACTTATCACAGGGTCTGAATAAGGGGGCTGCCTTATCACAGGGTCTGGCTATGGGGGTGCTGCCTTATTACAGGGTCTGATTATGGGGGCTGCCTTATTAGAGTTTGACTATGGGGGTGCTGCCTTATTACAGGGTCTGACTATGGGGGCTGCCTTTTTAGTCTGACTATGGGGGTGCTGCCTTATTACAGGGTCTGACTATGGGGGCTGCCTTATTATAGGGTCTGCCTATGGGGGTGCTGCCTTATTACAGGGTCTGACTATGGGGGGCTGCCTTATTACAGGGTCTGACTATGGGGGCTGCCTTATTACAGTCTGACTATGGGGGTGCTGCCTCATTACAGGGTCTGCCTATGGGGGTTGCCTTTTTACAGGGTCTGACTATGGGAGTGCTGCCTTATTACAGGGTCTGACTAAGGGGGGTGCCTTATTACAGAGTCTGACTATGGGGTGCTGCCTTATTACAGGCTCTGACTATGGGGGCTGCCTAATTACAAAGTCTGACTCTGGGGGTGCTGCCTTATTACAGGGTCTGACTATGGGGGCTGCCTTATTACAGAGTCTGACTATGGGGGTGCTGCCTCATTACAGGGTCTGACTATGGGGGTGCTGCCTTATTACAGGGTCTGACTATGGGGGCTGCCTTATTACAGGGTCTGACTATGGGGGGGCTGCCTTATTACAGGGTCTGACTATGGGGGCTGCCTTATTATAGGGTCTGACTATGGGGGTGCTGCCTTATTACAGGGTCTGACTATGGGGGCTGCCTTATTACAGAGTCTGACTATGGGGGTGCTGCCTCATTACAGGGTCTGACTATGGGGGTGCTGCCTTATTACAGGGTCTGACTATGGGGGCTGCCTTATTACAGGGTCTGACTATGGGGGGGCTGCCTTATTACAGGGTCTGACTATGGGGGCTGCCTTATTATAGGGTCTGACTATGGGGGTGCTGCCTTATTACAGGGTCTGACAATGGGGGCTGCCTTATTACAGTCTGACTATGGGGGTGCTGCCTTATTACAGGGTCTGCCTATGGGGGCTGCCTTTTTACAAGGTCTGACTATGGGGGTGCTGCCTTATTACAGGGTCTGACTAAGGGGGCTGCCTTATTATAGGGTCTGACTATGGGGGTGCTGCCTTATTACAGGGTCTGCCGCCTTATTACAGGGTCTGCCTATGGGGGTGCTTCCTTATTACAGAGTCTGCCTATAGGTGCAGTAATAGGGACACATACGGCAGCAGCGGCTCAGTATTTGGGTGTTAGGAGCAGTAATAGGGACACATACTGTAGCAGCGGCTCAGTATTGGGGTATCAGGTGTAGTAATAGGGACACATACGGCAGGAGAGACTCAGTATTTAGGTATCAGGGGCAGTAATAGGGACACATACGGCAGCAGCGGCTCAGTATTGGGGTATCCGGGGCCGTAATAGGGACACATACGGCAGCAGCGGCTCAGTATTGGGGTATCGGGCAGTAATAGCGACACATACGGCAGCAGCAGCTCAGTATTGGGGTATCAGGTGCAGTAATAGGGACACATACGGCAGCAGCGGCTCAGTATTGGGGTATCAGGTTCAGTGATAGGGACACGTACAGCAGCAGCAGCTCAGTATTGGGGTATCAGGTGCAGTAATAGGGACACATACGGCAGCAGCGGCTCAGTATTGGGGTATCAGGGGCAGTAATAGGGACACATACGGCAGCAGCGGCTCAGTATTGGGGTATCCGGGGCAGTAATAGGGACACATACGGCAGCAGCGGCTCCTTATTGGAGTATCGGGCAGTAATAGGGACACATACGGCAGCAGCGGCTCAGTATTGGGTATCAGGTTCAGTAATAGGGACACATACGGCAGCAGCGGCTCAGTATTGGGGTATTAGGAGCAGTAATAGGGACACATACGGCAGCAGCAGCAGCAGCTCAGTATTGGGGTATCAGGTGCAGTAATAGGGACACGTACGGCAGCAGCGGCTCAGTATTGCGGTATCAGGTGCAGTAATAAGGACACATACGGCAGCAGCGGCTCAGTATTTGGGTATCAGGTGTAGGAATAGGGACACATACGGCAGCAGCGGCTCAGTATTGGGGTATCAGGGGCAGTAATAGGGGCACATACGGCAGCAGCAGCTCAGTATTGGGGTATCAGGTGCAGTAATAGGGACACATACGGCAGCAGTGGCTCAGTATTGGGGTATCAGCAGGATGAGGAGTTTGTGCAGGTTGGGAATAGATGGTGATGGGGCTGGAATGTGAGAAGTGAAATGTGTCTTTGTTGTATTCTCTGCAGACGAGTCGAGGCTGGAAGAAGTTGTCATGTCGGTCTGGGCCAGATGGAAAAGACGGGAAAAATGAACGACTCCATCAGAGAACGTCAGCGGTAAGTCATTATCTGTAACTGTGCTGTGATCTCTTATATGTCCTGCAGGGCTGGTATCTACCACTGACGATATGGCTGTAATATCCATGTTGGTCTTTATATAGAGATTATCTTCAGTAACAGCGCGGTCATCTGCTGAGGTTCTCCTCCACTATTACGGTGCGTCACCCAGCTGTAATCAAGGTTACCTGGTTAGGGGCCCACTCATAAGCTTCGCCTCCCCCTGAACCAAAACCCTAGCCACGCCTCTCCTGCCATGTGTCCAAACAGTAAGGTTCCACCACATATGGGGTATGATAAAACTCAGAAGAAATCACACAACAGATTTTGGGGTCTTTTTTCTCCTGTTAACCTTGTGAAAAAAAATTGGGGGCTAAAGCAACATTTTTGAGGGAAAATGTATTTTTCATTTTCACGGTTCAAAGTTATAAACTTCTGGGAAGCACCTGTGGGTTCAAGGTGCTCACCACAAATCTAGATAAGTTCATTGAGGGGTGTAGTTTCCAAAATAGTGTTAAGTTTACACTGGTTACACTGTTTGGGCTCTGGAAACATGACATGGTGTCCACTATCTATGCCATCCAATTTTGCACTCCATAAGTCAATTGGTGACCCTTTTCTGCCGTGCCCTCAAACAGTAGTTTCCCACCACATATGGGGTATCAGTGTAGTCAGAAGTTTATCATTCTTAGGCCAGCGTCACACTAGAGAGTTTTACGGACGTATGAGAGGCGCAAAAACTTCGCATTGCACACGGACCAATGATTTTCTATGGGGCAGCTCCTATCTGCCGCATACTTCGCAGCTGTATTTTACAGGCTGAGAAAATCGCAGCATGCTGCGTTTGTCAGCGTATTACGCAAAAAAATCCGCCAATGAAAGTCTATGGGGCGAGAAAAATACGGATTACACACGAACCAACAGTGTGACTTGCGAGAAATACGCCCTGGTGTTCTAGAGAAAAGCCGGCAATTCAGTGCGGTGTACAGTAAAATCACACTGACAGGTTAGAATAGATCAAATAAATGTCTACACATAGTATAGGTATATATATATATATATATATATATATATATATATATATCAGTGAGACACATATATATATATATATTTCATATAGTGCTAGATAGCATAAAAGCCGGTAATTCAATTGCCGGCTTTTGCTATCTCCTTATCAAACCCGACAGGATATGAAACATGGTTTACATACAGTAAACCATTTCATATCTCTTTTTTTTTTTTTGCATATTCCTTGCTAATAATGTTAGTAGTGTGTGTGTGCAAAATTTGGGGGATCTAGCTGTTAAAATAAAGGGTTAAATCACGGAAAAAACTGGCATGGGCTCCTGCGCAATTTTCTCCACCAGAGTGGGAACGCCAGTGACTGGGGGCAGATATTAATAGCCTAGAGAGGGACCATGGTTATTGCCCCCCCCCCCCCAGCTAAAAACATCGGCCCCCAGCCACCCCAGAAAAGGCACATCTGTAAAATGCGCCTATTCTGGCACTTAGCCACTCTCTTCCCACTCCCCTGTAGCGGTGGGATATGGGGTAATAAGGGGGTTAATGGCACCTTGCTATTATAAGGTGACATTAAGCCTGGTTAATAATGGAGAGGTGTCAATGAGACACCTATCCATTATTAATCCAATAATATTAAAGGGTTAATAATACACACACAATAAGAATAAAGTATTTTATTGAAATAAAAACACACAAGGAGTTGTAAAATCTTTATTATACACTTAATCCACCTGAAGACCCTCGTTCTATAAAAGAAAAAAGCAATAATATCCCATACCTTTCCAGCGTTCAGTCACGTCACACGCTGTAAATCCATCAGAAGGGGTTAAATAATTTTACAAGCAGGAGCTCTGCTAATGCAGCTGTGCTCCTGGCTGTAAAATCTGGGGAATGAATGGAATGCAGGGGAACATAGCATTGTAGACTTGCGGTGCTGCGCCCCCTGCTGGTATAAACTCATATGAACTCGAGCGTGAGAAAATAGGAAAATTGCCACTAGAACTAGAGTTCATATGAGTTTATACCAGCAGGGGGCGCAGCACCGCAAGTCTACAATGCTACATTCCCCTGCATTCCATTTATTCCCCAGATTTTACAGCCAGGATCACACTGCATTAGCAGAGCTCCTGCTTGTAAAATTATTTAACCCCTTCTGATGGATTTACAGCGGGGGACGTGACTGAGCGCTGGAAAGGTATGGGATATTGTTGCTTTTTTCTTTTTTTTCTTTTACAGAACGAGGGTCTTCAGGTGGATTAAGTGTATAATAAAAATTTTACAACCCCTTGTGTTTTTATTTAAATAAAATACTTTATTCTTATTGCGTGTGTATTATTAACCCTTTAATATTATTGGATTAATAATGGATAGGTGTCTTATTGACGCCTCTGCATTATTACCCTGGCTTAATGTCACCTTACAATAGCAAGGCAACATTAACCCTTTATTACCCCATATCCCACCGCTACAGGGGAGTGGGAAGAGAGGCTAAGGCTACGTTCACATTAGCGTTAAGCTAATGTGCGTCGGGTTTGCGTCGGCGACGCAGCGGCGACGCATGCGTCATGCGCCCCTATACTTAACATGGGGGACGCATGCGGTTTTTTTTGTTGCGTTGTGCGACACATGCGTCTTTTTTGCCGCAAGCATCGGACCAAGAAAACGCAACAAGTTGCATTTTTCTTGCGTCCGATTTTCGGCAAAAACCGACGCATGCGTCGCAAAACGCAGCGTTTTTGCGTGCGTTTTGACGCGTTTTTGCGTGCGTTGTGCATTGCGTCGCCGACGCAGCGGCGCACAACGCTAGTGTGAACGTAGCCTAAGTGCCCATCTTACAGATGTGCCTTTTCTGGGGTGGCTGGGGGCAGATGTTTTTAGCTGGGGGAGGGGGGCAATAACCATGGTCCCTCTCTAGGGTATTAATATCTGCCCTCAGTCACTGGCTTTCTCACTCTGGCTGAGAAAATTGCACAGGAGCCCACGCCAGTTTTTTCCGTGAATTAACCCTTTATTTTTAAAAGCTAGAGCCCCCAAATTTTGCACACACACACACTACTAACATTATTAGTGAGGAATATGCAAAAAAAAAAAAAAAAAAGGGATATGAAATGGTTTACTGTATGTAAACCATGTCTCATATCCTGTCGGGTTTGATAAGGAGATAGCAAAAGTCGGCAATTGAATTACCGGCTTTTATGTTATCTAGCGCTATATGAAATATAAATATATGTATATATGTGTCTCACTGATATAGAGATAGATATATAGATATATGTAGACTAGATGGTGGCCCGATTCTAACGCATTGGGTATTCTAGAATATGCATGTCCACGTAGTACATTGCCCAGTCACGTAGTATATTACCCAGCCACGTAGTATATTGCCCAGCCACGTAGTATATTGCCCAGCCACGTAGTATATTGCCCAGCCACGTAGTATATTGCCCAGCCACGTAGTATATTGCCCAGCCACGTAGTATATTGCCCAGCCACGTAGTATATTGCCCAGCCACGTAGTATATTGCCCAGCCACGTAGTATATTGCCCAGTAGCGTAGTATATTGCCCAGCTACGTAGTATTTTGCCCAGCCACGTAGTATATTGCCCAGCCACGTAGTATACAGCACAGAGCCACATAGTATACACACTTAAGATAAAAAATAAACATATACTCACCTTCCGAAGGCCCTTTGAAGTCCTGGCCCTGTGTGCGGTGCACGGTCCCAGGGTTGGTATGAGCGCAGGACTTGTGATGACGTCGCGGTCACATGACCGTGACGTCATGGCAGGTCCTTCTCGCAGGACCTGTGATGACGTCGCGGTCACATGACCGTGACGTCATGGCAGGTCCTTCTCACATACCATCCTTGCCACCGGAACCTGCCGCTTGCATGGAGCGGTCACCGGAGCGTTGCGAGAAGCGGGAAAGGCGGCGGAAGGTGAGTATATAATGATTTTTAATTTTTTTTATTATTTTTAACATTAGATCTTTTTACTATTGACGCTGCATAGGCAGCATCAATAGTAAAAACTTGGTCACACGGGGTTAATAGCGGCGGTAATGGAGTGAGTTACCCGCAGCATAACACGGTCCGTTACCGCTGGCATTAACCCTGTGTGAGCGGTGACTGCGGGGAGTATGGAGCGGGCGCCGGGCACTGACTGCAGGGGAGTAGGGAGGGACTAATCGGACTGTGGCCGTCACTGATTGGTCGCGGCAGCCATGACAGGCAGCTGGCGAGACCAATCAGCGACTTGGATTCCATGACAGAGGCCGCGACCAATGAATATCTGTGACAGACAGACAGAAGTGACCCTTAGACAATTATATAGTAGATAGATATATATATATACACTGTATATATGTTTTCAGGAATATTTGAGCCCATGGATCCATTATATGTCTATTTTGCAAGGTTGCGAGAAAAAAACCGCAGTACGGATGCCATACGGATTACATACGGAGGATGACATGCGTAAAATACGCAGCCACACCCTGCCTATGGATGACATACGGATCACTGTTTTGGGTTCATTTCTGCGTATTACGCCTGTAAAAAACGGACCGTATTTCCCTACGCTGAGTGTGACGCCGGCCTTAGTTTGTATGTATTTTGTGCTTGTATTTTGTATGTAACCCCTTCTCATGTACCGCACGATGGAATCACTGGTGCTATATAAATAATAATAATAACACAGTGCATTTTCTCCTGTTACTCTTGTGAAAATAAAAAATTTGGAGCTAAAGCAACATTTTCGTGGAAAAAAGTTAAATTTCCATTTATTCCTTCCACATTGCTTTAATTCCAGTGAAACCCTTAAAGGGTTAATAAACTTATTGAATGTTGTTTTGAGCATTTTGAGGAGTACAGTTTTTAAAATAGTGTTACTTTTGGGTATTTTCTGTCACAAAATCACTGCAAATGTGAGGTGGTCCCTAAAAAAAATTGGTTTTGTAAATTTTGTTAGAAAAATTAGGAAATGCTGATAAATTTTAAACCCTTCTAACTTCCTAACAAAAAAAATTATGTTTAAAAAATTGTTGATGCAAAGTAGATACTGTATGTGGGCTTATTATTTTTTCCCATTTTCCAGTACATTGTACGGTAGGTAACATGGATGTGTCACTCAAAGCTCCAACTCATCTAATACGGTGACGTGGACAGGAAAATAACAAAAGAAGGTGAGGAAAAAACGAAAGAGCAAAGATGAACCATGGAAGGGGTTAATGCCCACTATACCCGTGCAGGGAGTGGCGTTTACACCTGTGGACTCCGGTGCGGGTGATAACTACAGAAGTGGGGACGTGTGCGCTGGTCTCTCGCCGCCGCAGTACCCGGCACAGCCGCCGGCACTCAGGACCGGAGCGTGCAGCGGCTGCATGTAATTCTATGCTGCTGACGCTCCTCTCCCGAGTGCCGGCGGCAGTGCCGGGTATTGATGCGAGTTTCTCACATTGTACTCGCAATTGTGACACCAGCGTAATGTAAAAAAAACCGGACCAGCTACTGAACATATGAACGAGGCCTTATGTGAGGCGCCCTGAACTCTGCATCCCCGTGACCCAGCACAATACCACCACTCAGACCGCAGCCTCCCAGCAGCACCTGGCACGCATGCGCAGCCCATCACTCTAGCTTCTGTGACCGTGCACTATAGCCCTGAGCCTCAGTGTGCCGCCTCCGTGTAGAAGGTGCATACATCCTTTATCTGCGCCAGGCGCAGCGCTGTGGGCCCCGCTCACTGCTCGTAGCACCGAAGGGTTCTCACGGCCTCGTTACCACGGCAACGCGGTTCCTGGCGGAGCCTCAAGTGCCAGAGGAAGTGACGACGGGGGATTGGCTGTTGTTGGGACACGTGACCCGTCGGGCTGCAGCATAGACAGTGTTGTGACAGTCGGGAGACAGTGAGGAGGTGGTGGGGTCAGCGGGTGACAGCAGGCGGCTGTGCGGACCCTCGCTGACAAGTTGATGAGTGGAGGCTCCCGACTCCTCTGTAACTTCCCATGTCCCAGGGGGGCGCTCATGGTCCGGGCAGTGGCCCTTCGCAGTGAGGCCAGGGGGAGAGGAGGACAGGCGGGGGCCCCACAGTGCCGGGCAGGGGAGATGGTGCAGCGGATCGAGCCTTGGGAAGGCATTGGGCAGAGGCTGGCTTACATGTAGCGGGAGGGGAGACGATGCCGGGAGAGGGAGGATGGCAGTGGGATTAGCCGGGTGGGGGAAGCGGGGCCGGGGCACCGAGGTTAGCACCGAGGATAGCACCGAGGTTGGCGGGCGGCGGGGTTACCCCGAGGGGCGGCACTGAGGCCCTGTGACCGATCCTTCCAGCCGCCAGTGACCCGATTGATCGGCGCCCTTGCTGATCGCTTATTGATTAACTGGAGTGACAATGTGTCAGCTGTGACCTGGCGGGGAGGAGGAGGAGGGGGCAGGAATCAGCTGTGCGGATGGCAGGGTCCGCCTTGTAGGCACTAACCAGACGAGCAGCGTCTGGCGGTGACCCTATCGGGTGCGTCACCCGCCGATCGCACAGCCCGCGGCTCCCCTGTCTGTGTGTGATGAGCGCTGCCCGCAGTGTATAAATAGGCTGGGAAGGGGCAGTGTGGGCACAGGGGGCAGCTGTCTGCTGGGCACAGGCCTGCACCGATGTGCGACTGCTCCTAACAAAAGTGCCCCCCACAGAGGAGGAGGAGGACGAGCCGGCATGAAGGCCTCCTGTGACACCGCCGAGAGGATGAAGCCAGACAGAGGTAATCAGCATTGTCTGCGGCTGGCGAGGAGGCTCCCCTGCTCCAGCACTGTCTGGGCTCTGGGCCCCCAACCCTACTACTCCTCTTGTCTCTGTGCCCCCCAGGATTTCTCTCCCCCCAGTATTGATGTCTCTGTGCCCCCCATCCCTAGTACTCTTGTCTCTATGCCCCCTGAGTATTGTCTCTGTGCCCCCAAACCCCCAGTATTGTTGTTGTCCCTGTGCCCCCCAGTATTTCTCTCCCCTCAGTACTCCTCTTGTCTGTGCCCCCCAGTATTTCTCTCCCACCAATACTCTTGTCTTTGTTCCCCCAGTATTGTTGTTGTCTCTG
The DNA here is from genome assembly GCF_051348905.1 of Ranitomeya variabilis. Taxonomy (NCBI): domain Eukaryota; kingdom Metazoa; phylum Chordata; class Amphibia; order Anura; family Dendrobatidae; genus Ranitomeya; species Ranitomeya variabilis. Next base: position 209,326,985 of record NC_135236.1, on the reverse strand, counting down.
TGCCCCCCTCTCCCCATATTGCTCTCGTCTCTGTGCCCCCAGTACTCATCTTGTCTGTATGCCCCCTTGTCCTAATAGTGCTCCCCCAAGTACTGCCCTACTCTATACTGTGCCCCCTTCTCCCAACATTGCTCTTGTCTGTGTGCCCCCCCCCAGTATTGTTGTTGTCTTTGGGCCCCCTTTTCTTAATATTGCTCTCCCCCAGTACTCCTCTACTCTCTGTGCTCCCCCCAGTATTTTTCCCATCTGTGTCCCCCTCCTCAGTATTGCTCTAGTCTCAGTGCCCCCCTATGCTTGCTGTCTCTATGCCCCCCCCCTTTTTCCCAGTATTGCTCGCCTTTGTGCTCCAGCCCCCCTATATGGTTGCTGTCCTTGTGCCCCCCCATTCCCTTCTCTGTAGCATTGCTCCTGTCTGTGTGCCTTTCTCCCCAGAATTGCTCTTGTCTCTGTGCCCCCCGGTTCTCCGGGTCTGTATGTGGTCTGGCAGTCGCACACTTCCCCCGGCTGATCCTGTGCCTATGAGCTTACAGTCAGCTGGACATGGCAGCATTAGTGGTGCACGTCTACACCTGCTGCCATGTGAGTCAGTGGCATCTGGGTGCTGGGCACCTAGTACATGGGCACGGTCTCCTGCCTGGGCCTTCATCCTTCCCTTTGTCTCCACTCCTGACTGTGCACAGTGTACAGTAATGGTTTATGACTCCATTGTAGTCCCACATTATCTCCTGCTGTCCCTTCCTGTGGATAGAATGTCACCTAACATGAAGGACAGCGTATACATATATACATGGCTATATCCTCCTTGTATGCGATGTACCCCGATCCCCAGTACGGTGTCGCGGTAGCAGTGTCTGGCTTTGTCCTGTGGCTTGTATACCTCAAGCGTTTATTATGTATTTTTGTTTATTGTAAATAAGCTTTCTTTGTCTTTTCCACATTAAACACAAACAATGGTGCAGCAGCAGACCCCAGTGTGACTGTCTGGGCTGGTGCAGTGCTATGTCTGTACACCCCCAGATTTCAGCCTGTAACTCTGGGCACACATTGTAATGATTAGTGTCAGTGCAGGTTCCCCAGAACAGTCGGGCTTTTCTTTATAGGGTGTCGGGTTACTTGTGATTGAGATGCCAGGCAGGGAAGAGTTAAGCCAATGAATAGCTGAGCTGGCAGGTTGTGTAGTATTCTGAGGAGCAGCTGATCTGTACAAAAGCAAGCTTGTCTTGGGTGGAATATAGATCCTATTACAGCCTGAAGAGTTGTATCTCCCCAAGCTTCCACTCCAGAAATAACCCGGTGTTTACACTGGAGCGGCTCCTGTGCCCGGATCACGGAGTGGACTGTTATATGGCAGCACACAATGGCTCGTGACCACTTTATCAGCGCTGGTATAGCTTGGTTTTGTGCGATCTTTCTATCCGGAGCACTGCAGTCAGACTCCCTTTGTCTGTGCTGCATTCCATCACATAATGGTGTTTAGGACATTGGTTATGAGTAAATGAAAATAGACAGAACTGACAGCATTAAAGAAATGTTACATCCCAGTGTGAATATTTATGCACCATTCGTTTTATTGTCTTGTAGGACGTGTCGCTCAGCAATAAGTGCAGGCTTTTTGCTGTCCAGTTGTGCTGCAGCCCAGCGTCTCCTCTGGACTTATTCAGAGGAACTTATTAATAGTGTCGCTCTATAAATATTCCGGGTAACATGACCAGAACATGTAAACTTCCTTACCTAATAATTCTGGCCTATATTAGGCAGCGGTTGATATTAGGCTGGCCTACCTTGGCTCGCTTTGGTGAGGTTGTGCATTCACTCTTTTTGTCTGTTTAGACGAGCCAATTTCGTCCTGTTAACGAGTGATAAAAAACTATATATTAGATTGGTGGTTGTTTATACAGGGCAAGGAACACTGACGGGAGCAGTGACTGTTCGTACTATTGTTCTGTCCACAAACAACTTCATGTTTTTGGCAAAAGATCCCGTTTACTCAGTGATGTGCTGATTTTTATACCAACCTACACAATCCAATCACTGGCATGTGTACAAGGGCCAATAAAGGTGTTCTTGTGAACGGTAGCACGTTGTTGGCTTGTCTAAATGTCATCTTTGCCTCAAAGAAAAAAATAAAACCTCCATGTGTGCATACCCTTAGAATTGAACATCTGTAATTTTGTCATCAAGCGTTCAGAACTTTCAAAAGCTGAAGGCATTTCTTTGTGTATCCAAGGTTGTATTTATTATTATTATTATTATTATTATTATTGCGCCATTTATTGCATGGCGCTTTACACGTGAGGAGGGGTATATATATATATATAAAAAAAAAAAACAAGTAGAATAATATTAATCAATACAGGTCACGACTGGTACAGGAGGAGCAAAGACCCTGACCACGAGGGCTCACAATCTACAAGGGATGGATGAGGATGCAATAGGTGAGGGTAGAGCTGGTCGTGCAGTGGTTTGGTGGATCGGTGGTTACTGCAGGTTGTAGGCTTGTCGGATGAGGTGGGTCTTCAGGTTCCTTTTGAAGGTTTCCATGGTAGGCGAGAGTCTGATATGTTGTGGTAGAGCGTTCCATAGGAGGGGGGATGCGCGTGTCAATCAATCTAAGACCGGACTGCAATGCACAAACTGGCTTTGGGTCTCCCCACTCCAGGGTGATGGCATCATGTGTGTCTATGAGGCTTTAACGCTCAGATCAGCCTACATGCATTATGGTCTGATCTCGGACCTGTTTGCACCGTAAAGGTTCACTCACACTAACGTATAACAGGGCCGAGTGCTGTGCAATCATTTTTCAGATAGCACTCGGCCCAATGTTATACTATGGGGCAGTGCAGATCAGCGATTATTTCCTCATGCCGATTTGGCATTAGAACAATCACAACATGCTGTGAGTTCATCTGATCGGACCACATGCACCAATGCAAGTCTATGTGTGCATGTGAGACATCGGACTGCACAGGGATGACATAAGCCAAGACCGGCAATGGAGGAAAGGGAGAAATTACCGTACTTTCTCTGTCTCCTCCACATCTGTGCTATGGTTCTCTCATGCGAGAAGATCGGAGCACAGAGGATGAACACTCGTCTCACGTTTGCAGCCAGTGTCTGACTGGGTTGCCAAGGGCCCACCAGTAACACTGACTTTGGGGGGCCAACTATTAACCTGCATACAAATATTACACTACCCTCGTTCACAAACGTCCCTATATCGCTATATAATAATGAACGGGGTAGTTTGGTTAATGAATGATGAGATGCTGCTTTTACTGTACAGAGTGAATCAAGTGAATTATGCTAAGTACTGCCCATACAGTGAGGTTGGGGGCCCATCGGGGGATTCCTATGCTTGTCCTATGGGCCAATCCGAGCCTGTTTGCAGCAGAACAGGAGGCAAGTGTCATTAGCATTTCGCATCTGATGTGATACGCTATTGGGATTCCAGCATAAAATTGATGTTCTTCAGCACAAAGATGGCATTTTATGTGTTTTAAATCATAGCGTCATACAAGATAAGTCGGCTGAAATTATTATTTATTATAGCGCCATTTATTCCATGGCGCTTTACATGTGAGGAGGGGTATACATAATAAAAACAAGTACAATAATCTTGAACAATACAAGTCACAACTGGTACAGGAGGAGAGAGGACCCTGCCCATGAGGACTCACAATCTACAAAGGATGGGTGAGGATACAGTAGGTGAGGGTATAGCTGGTCGTGCAGCGGTTTGGTCGATCGGTGGTTACCGCAGGTTGTAGGCTTGCTGGAAGAGGTGGGTCTTCAGGTTCTTTTTGAAGGTTTCGATGGTAGGCGAGAGTCTGATGTGTTGCGGTAGAGAGTTCCAGAGTAGGGGTGATACGCGAAAGAAATCTTGTATGCGATTGTGGGAAGAGGAGATAAGAGGGGAGTAGAGAAGGAGATCTTGTGAGGATCTGAGGTTGCGTGCAGGAAAGTACCGGGAGACGAGGTCACAGGTGTATGGAGCGACACGGTGGCGCAGTGGTTAGCACAGCAGCCTTGCAGCACTGGAGTCCTGGGTTCTAATTCCACCTTGGACAACATCTGCAAAGAGTTTGTATGTTTTCTCCGTGTTTGCGTGGGTTTCCTCCGGGTTCTCTGGTTTCCTCCCACATTCCAAAGACATACTGATAGGGAATTTAGATTGTGAGCCCCATCGGGCACAACGATGATAATGTGTGCAAACTGTAAAGCGCTGCGTAATATGTTAGCGCTATATAAAAATAAAGATTATTATTATGGAGGACAGAGGTTGTGGATGGCCTTGTATGTCATGGTTAGGCTTTTGTACTGGAGTCTCTGGGTAATGGGGAGCCAGTGAAGGGATTGATAGAGGGGAGAGGCCGGGGAATAGTGGGGGGACAGGTGGATTAGTCGGGCAGCAGAGTTTAGAATAGATTGGAGGGGTGCGAGAGTGTTAGAGGGGAGGCCACAGAGCAGGAGGTTGCAGTAGTCGAGGCGGGAGATGATGAGGGCATGGACTAGGGTTTTTGCAGATTCTTGGTTTAGGAATGTACGGATCCGTGAAATATTTTTGAGTTGAAGGCGGCAGGAAATGGAAAGGGCTTGGATATGCGGTTTGAAGAAGAGATCAGTGTCAAGGATTACCCCGAGGCAGCGAGCTTGTGGGACTGGGGAGAGTGGGCAGCCGTTTACTGTCATGGATAGGTTCGCTGGGGGGGTCGCGTGAGATGGGAGGGGGGGGGGGGGAAAGACAATGAATTCTGTTTTGTCCATGTTAAGTTTTAGAAATCTCTGAAATGTCTGACTTGTATGCAAATTAATTTTTGCGATGATAATTGTTAGTCACTTTTACATGAGTCCATTTTTGCTTTTTCCATATGCATACATATGTGGTGTCTGCTTTCTGAATTTGAGGCAATCATTTGGAGGTTTCCAAACTAAAACCTAGTAAAAATGGGTTGGATTTGGGCCCTGTTACTGCTTTCCATGTACTTTAGCCCTTTTCTGATAAAGTAATATATAAGCGACATATGCTATTTATTGATTTACTAGATGGTGGCCCGATTCTAACGTATCGGGTATTCTAGAATATGCATGCACACGTAGTATATTGCACAGCCCACGTAGTATAATGCACAGCCCACGTAGTATATTGCACAGAGCCACGTAGTATATTGCACAGAGCCACGTAGTATATTGCACAGAGCCACGTAGTATATTGCACAGAGCCACGTAGTATATTGCACAGAGCCACGTAGTATACCGCAAAGAGCCACGTAGTATATTGCCCAGCCACGTATGTCACAGGTTAAAAAAAATAAATAAACATATACTCACTTTCCGAGGGCCTCTTGTAGTCCTGTCGCCTGTGTGCTGTGCACGCGGCAGCTTCCGGTCCCAGGGTTGGTATGAGCGCAGGACCTATGATGATGTCGCTGTCACATGACCGTGACGTCATGGCAGGTCCTTCTCGCATAGCATCCTTAGCACCGGAACCTGCAGGCGCGAGCGCATCGGACTACGGAAGGTGAGAATAGCAGGGTTTTTTTTTTAATTATTTTTAACATTAGATCTTTTTACTATTGATGCTGCATAGGCTGCATCAATAGTAAAAACTTGGTGACACAGGGTTAATAGCGGCGGTAACGGGGTGCGTAACCCGCGGCATAACGCGGTCCGTTACCGCTGGCATTAACCCTGTGTGAGCGGTGACTGACTGACTGGAGGGGAGTATGCGGGCGCCTGGCACTGACTGCAGGGGAGTAGGGAGGGACTAATCAGACTGTGCCCACCGCTGATTGGTCGCGGCAGCCATGACAGGCAGCTGGCGAGACCAATCAGCGACGCGGGATTTCCGTGACGGAAGTTGCCGACAGAAAGACGGAAGTACCCCTTAGACAAATATAAATATATATATATATATAATTTTTTTTTTTTTTGCTCACTTAGGCTAGGTTCACATTTGCGTTCAGGAGGGCTGTGGGTTGCTGCGTTCATCCTCCCTGAAGCTCCGCCCAGGCTTCACCTACTTCTGTATGCATCCTGCGTACCTATCTTTAACATTGGGTACACAGAGACATGCTTTGTATGCGGATGCACCCGCATGTGGTGATTTGGAGCCCTCCTACTCTGCACTCATTACCTGTATTAATTGCACCTGTTTGAACTCATTACCTGTATAAAAGACACCTAAACACAATCACACTCCAACCTCTCCACCATGGCCAAGGCCAAAGACCTGTCTAAGGGTATGTGCACAAGCTGCGGATTTTGCTGCAGATCCGCAGCGGATTGGCAGCAGTTTTCCATGCGTTTACAGTACCATGTAAACCTATGGAAAACAAAATCCGCAGTGCACATGCTGTAGAAAATACCGCGCGCAAACACAGCGTTGTTTATTCCGCAGCATGTCAATTTTTTTGTGCGGATTCCACAGTGGTTTACACCTGCTGCTTAATAGGAATTCGCGCAAGAACCGCGGTAAATCCGCAGTACGGATTTCCTGTGGATTACCAAAATCAGTGCGGAAGAATCCACACACCATTCCGCAATGTGTGCACATAACCTAAAGACACCAGGGACAATAGGCAAGCAGCTTGGTGAAAAGGCAACAATTGTTGGAGCAATTATTAAAAATTATAAGAAACACAAGATGACTGTCAATCTTCCTTGGTCTGGGCTCCATACAAGATCTCATTTTGTGGGGTAAGGATGATTCTGAGAAAGATCAGGCATAGGCCCAAAACTACACAGGAGGACCTGATCAATGACCTGAAGAGAGCTGGGACCACAGTCTCAAACATTAGCGTTAGTAACACACTACGGAGTCATGGATTAAAATCCTACAAGACATGCAAGGTCCGCTGTTCACGCCAGCACATGTCCATGCCCACTTAGTTTACCAATGACTATCTGGATGATCCAGAGGAGGTATGGAAGAAGGTCATGAGGTCAGATGAGACCAAAATAGAACTTTTTGGTATCCACTCCACTCGCCCTGTTTGGAGGAAGAGGGATGAGTACAACTCCCAAGAACACCATCCCAACCGTGAAGCATAATGTAGGCAACCTCATTCTTTGGAGGTACTTTTCTAGAAAGGGGACAGGACGACTGGACTGTATTGAAGGGAAGATGGATGGGGCATATAGCATGAGATTTTGGGCAATAACCTCCTTCCCTCAGTAAGGGCATTGAAGATGGGTCATGGCCGGTTCTTCCAGCATGACAGTGACCTGAAACACAGCCAGAGCAGCTAAGGAGTGGCTTCGTAAGAAGCATTTCAAAGTCCTGGAGTGGATTAGCCAGTCTCCAGACCTGAACCCAATAGAAAATCCTTGGAGGGAGCTGAAACTCAATGTTGCCCAGCGACAGCCCCGAAATCTAAAATTATATGGAGGTGTGGGCCAAAATCTCTACTGCAGTGTGTGCAATCTTGATCAAGAACTGCAGGAAATATCTGATGTCTGTAATGCAAAGAAAGGTTTCTGTACCAAATATTAAGTACTGTTTTTCTATTGTATCAAATAATTATTTCATGCAATAAAATGCAAATTAATTATTTCAAATTCATACAATGTGATTTTTTTCTTTTCTTTTTAAGATTGTCTCTCACAGTTGAAATGTACCTATGATAAAAATTACAGACCTCTCCATTTTTTTGTAAGTGGGAAAACTTGCAAAAGCGTCAGTGTATCAAATACTTATTTTCCCCTAGTAGCGCCGACATAGTCAGTTGTTGGCAGTTATTTCTTGCTCTGCTGCCCTGTAGCTCATGCCAGCAGTACTGCTCAGGTGTTAAGTCGAATACAGGCTTTCGTTGTGGCCTAGCACTGGATGTAGGTAATGTTTGGTAAGTCATAGTTTTATGTAGATTTAGTTTGACTAGACTTTCTCTGGTAATTTACTAAATGTTTTAGACGGAGTACGGGCTGGACGCATGTCTCCTGACCCAAACTCAACACCTCATCTATACCTGAGACTGTTGGGTAAGGAGACCAAGCGCCAGTCTGTGGACCTAGGCACATACTCAAACCGTAGTTTAATGGATATCTGAATGAGGCCTAGGAACCCATTTAGATGGTTGCTAGTTAGTTTGGACCTTTTGTAAATATCTCTTTTAAAACATGTTTACTACATCAACTCCTAATGGGCTGTTCCCATCATGGTATAGTGATATGAAATCACTTAATAAATGGGTTCAAGCCTTTAAACCCCCCCCCCCCCCCCACTAAGCTTAAAGGGAACTTGACAGGAGATCCATGCTGCCCAAACCACAGGCAACATGAATCAGACACTGGTCGCATTACTGCAGCCGTGTGTATTGGTCTTTGAAACGCTGGTGCGGACCAGAGAAGGCATACTTTGAAAAGCCGGCCAGAGCCCCTGTGTCTTGGACGACTAGTCAAAGAGGCAGCTGCTTCTTGCTCCGCTCCATTAGACTGACACATATCGCTATGCACACACGGAGAGAACCTGTGTGTCCATGGGAGAGGGGAAGGGAAAAGCCACCTGTGACCCTCCTCAGAGTAGTCATCCAAGACTCCTAGTCCCAGGTCCGCCTTTCAAAGTATGGTATGTTCTCTCTGAAATGCTTCAACATAACATGGGGAAAATAAGTATTTGATACACTGATCATTTTGTAGGTTTTCCCACCTACAAAGAATGGAGAGGTCTGTAATTTTTATCGTAGGTGCTTTTCAACTGTGAGAGACAGAATCTTAAAACAAAAAGAAAAATCACATTGCATGATTTTTAGATAATTAATTTGCATTTTCTTGCATGAACTAAGTATTCGATACAGTAGAAAAGCAGAACTAAATATTTGGTACAGAAACCTTTGTTTGCAATTGCAGAGATCAGACGTTTCCTGTAGTTTTTGACCAAGGTTGCACACACTGCAGCAGGGATTTTATATTACTCCTCCATACAGATCTTATCCAGATCTTTCCGGTTTTGGGGCTGTCGCTGGGCAATGTTGAGTTTCAGCTCCCTCCAAAGATTTTCTGTTTGGTTCATGACTGGAGACTGGCTGGGCTGCTCCAGGACCTTGAAATGCTTTTTATGGAGCCACTCCTTGGTTGTCTTGGCTGTGTTTCGGGTCACTGTCATGCTGAAGACCCAGCCACGACTCCTCTTCAACGCTCTTACTGAGGGAAGGAAGTTGTTAGACAAAATCTCATGATACATGACCCCATCCATCTTCCCTTCAATAAGTTGCTGTCATCCTGTCCCCTTTGCAGAAAAACACCCCCAAAATGTTTTTCCCACCATGCTTCACATTCTTGGGGTTGTACTCATCCATCTTCTTCCTCCAAACACAGGGAGTGGAGTTGAGACCTAAATAGACCTTTTGGGTTTCATCTGATCACATGACCTTCTCCCATACCTCCTCTGGATCATCCAGATGGTCATTGGCAAACTTCAATCAGGCCTAGACATATGCTGGCGTGAGCAGGGAGACCTTGCGTGCCCTGCAGGATTTTAACCCATGACAGCGTATTGTGTTACTAATGGTAATGTTTGAGACTGTGGTCCCAGCTAGCTTCAGGTCATTGAGCAGGTCCTCCCGTGTAGTTCTGGGCTGATTCCTGACCTTTCTCAGAAACATTCGTTCTCCAAGAGGTGAAATCCTGCATGCAGCCCCAGACTGAGGAAGACTGACAGTCATCTTGTGTTTCTTCCATTCTCTAATAATTGTGCCAACAATTGTTGCTTTCTCAACAAGCTGCCTGCCTATTGTCCTGTAGCCTATCTCATCCTCGTGCAGGTCTACAATTTTCTCTGGTATCCCTAGACAGCTCTTTGGTCTTGGCCATGGTGGAGAGGTTGGAGTGTGATTGAGTGTGTGGACAGGTGTTTTTCATACAGGTAACGAGTTCAAACAGGCGCAATTAATACAGGTTACGAGTGCAGAGTAGGAGGGCTTTTAAAAAAAACAAAAAAAACAAAAAACCTACCCGGTCTGTGAGGGCCAGAATGTTTACTGGTTGGTAGGTGACCAAATACTTATTTCATGCAATAAAATGCAATTTAATTATGTACAAATTAGACAATGGGATTCTGTTTTGTTTTTCTAAGATTCTGTGTCTCACAGTTGAAACTTACCTATGATAACAATGACAAACTTCTCCATTCTATGTAGGTGGGAAAACTTGCAAAATCGGCAGTGTATCAAATAACTTTTTCCCGAGTGTATATGGCTGCAATAATGCTCTTTGTGTTTGATTTATACTGTCCCCCCCAGGATGCTGTATGAGGCCGGGGCCACACTCAGCGTAGGGAAATACGGTCCGTATTTTACATGCGTAATACGCAGAAATGTTCCCAAAATAGTGATCCGTAGGCAGGGTGTGGCAGCGTATTTTGCGCATGTAAACCTCCGTATGGCATCCGTACAGCGAGATTTTCTCGCCGGCTTGCAAAACGGACATACAATGGATCCATGGGCTGAAATATTCATGAAAATATATGTGTGCGTGTGTGTATATATATATATATATACTGTGTATATATATATATATATATACTGTGTATGTGTATATATATATATATATATATATATATATATATATATATATATATATATATATATATATATATATATATATATATATATATATATATATATATATATACTGTATATATATTTAATACAGTGCTAGATAGCTTAAAAGCCGGTAATTCAATTGCCGGCTTTTGCCATCTCCTTCCAAAACCCGACAGGATATGAGACATGGTTTACATACGGTAAACCATTTCATATCCCTTATTTTTTTACATATTCCCCATTAGTAATGTTCCAAGTGTCTGTGTGCAAAATTTTGGGGCTCTAGCTGTTAAAATAAAGTGTTAAATCACGGAAAAAATTGGCGTGGGCTCCTGCGCAATTTTCTCCGCCAGAGTGGGAAAGCCGGTGACTGAGGGCAAATATTAATAGCATAGAGAGGGTCCATGGTTATTGGCCCCCCTGGCTAAAAACATCTGCCCCCAGCCACCCCAGAAGAGGCACATCTGTAAGATGCGCCTGTTCTGGCACTTAGCCTCTCTCTTCCCACTCCCCTGTAGCGCTGGGATATGGGGTAATGAAGGGTTAATGTCACCTTGCTATTGTAAGGTGACATTAAGCCAGGTTAATAATGGAGAGGTGTCAATTATGACACCTATCCATTATTAATCCAATAGTACGAAATGGTTAATAAGACACACACACATTATTAAAAAGTATTTTAATGAAATAAAGACACATGGTGTTTTAATATTTTATTATACTCTTAATCCTCCTGAAGACCCTTGTCACCTGAAACAAAGTTAAAAAAACAAACAACAACATTTCATACCTTCCGTCGTTCAGTCTTGTCCCATGCTGTAAATCCTTCTGAAGGGGTTAAATCATTTTACACCCAGGAGGTCTGCTAATGCAGCTGTGCTCCTGACTGTAAAACTTGGTGAATGAATAGAATGCAGGGGAACGTACTGTAGTTACCTCGAGTCGCGGTGATGCGCCCTCTGCTAGATGAACTCATATGAACTCGAGCGTGGGAAAATATTCTGAAAAGTCCCCACGCTCGAGTTCATATGAGTTTGGACCTGGAGGATGTTTGGACCTGGAGGTAGACACATGTGATGTCGAAACATGTCGTCCATAAGGGATTGAATGTATGCAATATTGTAACTGAAGAAATCTGGAACTTTTTAATGTAAAAATAAAAGGTATATTTTACTCTACCATTGGACTGATCGCTGGAGAAACAAGAAGTTTTTTCTTTACATGTGTGGATTTGTCCCAATCCGTTTTTCGTGCGAACTGTAACCACAGGTTGGATGTATTCCAGTTTCTTCAAAGCGGTAAGCTGGTTTTGCCAAATTTGCCAAAAACTTATATCCATCTTCCTAAATTGGGCAGTTCTTTAAATATCAGACACTCACCTTGTACTTACTGGAGAGAAGGAGTTAATTGCCTAACATTTTGGGCGCTGGACTCATTCCCCCCACTTCTCTTGGAAGCTGAGCCCTCTTATAAAGGGTCTTTATTTTGCTTTCTCCCTGTGAGCTTTGCTAATTACAAGCACCCAATGGCTGAGCCCCATGGCTGCGCTGTGCCCACCTCCTCCCCCTACTTGGAGATAATTCTGAATGTTTTCTTTCCATCAGCCTGCATATTTAACATAGATCTGCTGAAAATAGCACAGACCTTGGGTTCTGATCTTCAAGGATTCTTTCTAAGTGTGTAGGTTTTCTGGTTTAGTCAGTGTTGGTAGATGTGGTCCTCTGGTAACTAAACACTCGGGGCTTGGGCTGTTGTTACAGGGAAACATATGACTGTTGCATCACAGTGAGATTTTTCTCATGGCTTCATGTAACTTTTTGTTCATTGTTCTGACTCCCCAATTTCCTGATTCCTGTGCTCGCTGAGTGTTTGTTACTATGTGACGTCAATAGCCGAGGAGCAGCAGCCAGTAGGTCACTGATTTTTGACCGATGTTACAAATCGATTTTGTGCTTGGAAGAATCTGGACAGAAAACCTTCAGCATGGGCTGTTGTGTACAAGGCTTTCATGTAGAAGACGAGGCCAGGGGCCGAGCCGCAGCTTCTCACAATGCTCCAGGATTTCCTGTGTGTCTGCATACAAGCGTCAGATACCTAGTCCTGTGCAGTGATGGGGCCTTGAGCATTTGTCTCCATTTTCTATACTATTTCGCCACCCCTTATACACCGCCTTCACTCACACTAGTCCCTCTCCCCATTAGTGCTCAGACTATAATCTGATTACTGGAGTCGGTGGTGCTAGGACTATGGACCCACCGGTGTGTTACTGCGATATGTGCGGAAGCTGCTGACACATGGCTGGAAAATACAAATCCATGCAAATAAAATACCCGCTATCCACACTACGTCTGACCCGCTGCAAGTGTATGACAAGCAACCATATGCCACACACTGATCAGCCTGGGCAGGTATTTAAAGTGCTGCGGAACTGATGGCGCTATATAAACGAGTAAAGTAAATATTAGGATGAGCATTTTGAGTCCAGCAATTGATTGAAATAGTTAATGAGTCTTAGGGTATGTTTCCACGGTCAGGAAACGCTGCTTGTTTGACGCTGCGCAGAGCTGCAGCGTCAAACATGCAGCGTCCAGATGTTCCAGCATAGTGGAGGGGATTTTATGAAATCCCGTCTCCACTATGCGTGGAAACCCGCACGCGGCGGCCCTGCGACTCCGGACATGCTGCGCGTCTTTTCAGATCGCAGCATGTCCGTACACCTTGCGGGGACGCAGCGTCCCCGCAAGGCATATCACAGGGCGCTATGGGAGAGAGCGATCATCCCGGATGTGAAGAGTTAACACATCCGGCATGATCGCGTCCCAGAAAGGGCGATACCGCCGGCCATCCTGACCGTGGAAACATAGCCTTAGGGTATGTGTCCACGTTCAGGAAACGCTGCGTTTTTCCGCAGCGTCAAAAACGCAGCGTCCAGATGTTACAGCATAGTGGAGGGGATTTCATGAAATCCAGACTCCACTATGCGTTAAACGCATGCGTTTTTGCCGCGAAAACGCATGCGCGGTGCGTTTTTTCAAAACGCAGCATGTTGCTACAATGAGCAAAACACGCAGGAACAACGCAGGTGACCTGCCAGTGACCTCAGGTGCAGTTTTGGTCAGGATTTTACTTGCATAAAATCCTGACCAAAGCCTGAAGCAAACCTGAACGTGGACACATACCCTTAGGGTATGTTTCCACTGTCAGGATGGCCGGCGGTATCGCCGCAGCGGCGAAGCCGCTTGGCGCTAAGCCCCGCCCCCTTTCTGGGACGCGATCATGCCGGATGTGTTAACTCCACATCCGGGATGATTGCTCTCTCCCATAGGGCCCTGTGATATGCCTTGCGGGGACGCTGCGTCCCCACAAGGTGTACGGACATGCTGCGCGATCTGAAAAGACGCGCAGCATGTCCGTAGTCGCAGGGCCGCCGCATGCAGGTTTCCACGCATAGTGGAGACGGAATTTCATAAAATCCCCTCCACTATGCTGGAACATCTGGACGCTGCTTGTTTGACGCTGCAGCTCTGCGCAGCGTCAAACAAGCAGCGTTTCCTGACCGTGGAAACATACCCTTAGAGTCTCCTCCTCCTCTCCAGCCTGACTGTCATCTGCAGCTTATACCGCGCAGCGCGAGATCCCCGCAGCAGGACGCTGAGGACCTGTCCATAAAGGCTTGATGGGCAGAGAACGCGTTACTTTTTCATAAAGCATTAAGGTAAATACACCAGCCTCATCAGGTGTAGGATTCATGTGTGGGTTGTCTCTATTTGACAGATGATGACATGGTGGAGTTTTGGGCGCTGACTTGAGTATGTTACAGTTCAATACCTGATCCTTCTGTTCCTAGAAGAGAGAATCTGCAGCGCCTTACTCATCTCCCCCACAATGGACACAAGCATGCTCTGCCAGGTCAAACGCGCATGTATATGGGTCTATGGAGGGGTTGGGAAAGATGGCTTTTGGCTGATAATTAGCTAAGGTGTACTTACTATTTTGTGGAATGAAACCTGTGCTTAATGGCAGCCAATAACATTTTTCTTAGTAGCCTTGAAGCCGAACACACAAGAAAATGTTTTCACTTGAATATGCAGGGTGTCCTTGTACGGAAGCAGATGAACGTTTCATGGAACCCCTTCATGATAAATGTCTGAGTTCCACAAGACAAATGCTGCGTCTTACTGCGCGTACAATGTCGCCGTTCTCGGCAGCACGTTTGGGTACACAGGACGATGTGCTGCCGGTATAAACCATCCAGTCAAACAACCTAGGAGGATTCAGCTTGTTGGTTATGGGGTGATTACTGCCATTCATGCCTGTAGCCGGCAAGAGAACGTTCTAAGCACTACTCGTTATCCATTCTGAGCGCCCGTATTTCTAGTTCTTGTAGTAATGCTATTATTGATGATTGATAAACATTTACTGATTCAGCTTTTTTATTTATTTTTTGCCTCCAAAATGCAGTGTAGTGTGTTTTATGGGATTTTTCTTATTTTTGCTTAGACAATATATACAAATTGCCAATGAAAATGCCATGAAAAGTACAGCGAAAGGCTATGGTTCGCCATACACAATCGATGGCTGTTGGCCGAACAATGCTTCGACTGACCGCCATCTTGGAGGACTCTCTCATGCACGAGCGCTGAGTAAGCCGCCAGGTGACATGTGGGGCGGTGGCTTATCTCAGGGCGATCGACATCTCTCCCGACCATCAGTCGGCCGGCGCCCCCACACACAGACCTTCGGCTGACCTCTGTCGATATCGGTACAGCAAAGTGAATTAGATCCTGAAGTCTCATGTGCACCCTGCTTATTTCTGATCACCATCATTAATTTCACTAGTGATCATTTGCGATGGGTGAAATTGGCCTTTTTGTCCAACTTCTGTCTTTACACTCCAGGAAGCTGTGATGAATGGTTTGTTGGGGTCCTCACTCTGGAGCTAATTCAGCTGTGGCCTAATGGCGACTACTGGCGTCACATGAAGAGGTTGTGCAGCAGCCCTGCTTTCCACAACAGGGCCAGAACAATGGGCAGATGTAGGCCCCTCATCTCTCCGACACTTATGGCATACTACATATGACACAAATGTGTAAGGAGGGAATAAGCCTTTAACATCCTATTATTCTTCATGGCAGAGCTTCTGACTGAGGCCGAGTAACATAAATGTGAAGAGCGCCTTTATCGTTTCCTGTAGAGCCGCCCTGCTCGGTGTACTCCCTGGTAACAGGCCCTCACGGGTTTATTATGTTAGGACTTTGGTGGATGTTCTTTCTTCATATCCTGAAGTGGAGCAGTCTCCAGCTGAGGAGACACAAACGGCTCTGCGGCTGCCTGAGGAGCAGGAAACCACAGCAGCCATGTCTGTCGGAGGACGCCCTGTCCAATCAGAAAGCTCAGTGTGTTGCTATGTGCATTTTATTCTCTGCCTCCTTTGTGAATGTCTTGGAGCAGAAGATGCTGAGCTCCGCACAGGGCACTGTTGTGTGCTATGGTAACACAACAAAGGTGTGCGCTGTGTGGGAAGTATGCGTTACCTTTTACTCCGCAGTGTGCAGACGATGATCGCTCATGCTCATCAGCACAGGCCATTCCTGGAAAGAAACTGGAGAAAATTCGTTCCTAACAATAGTATGTGTAATATCAGCTCTCCTGGAGAAGGGTAGAACACTCACTTGGGAGGATAAGTAATCTGGGCGAGCGCAAAATAAAGAGCTAGTGTGGCATCCGCTACAATGCCTATGGCCTGATGTCACTGCGGATTGTAAGACTAGGTTCCCACCGTGCGCGTTTGGTGCGGTCATGACATTGCCTTTTTACCGCTTACATCTTATACAGCCAAGTTTCTGGGATTTACAGAGATCTCGTACCCACCATGCGGTTTTTTTTTTTTTTTTTTTTCTTTATACAAGATCCTTGTTTCTTGAGGGTATGTGCACATGATGGTTCTATTTTTTTTCCAGATGGATTCCTCCTATAATCGACCTGAAAAAGTGCCACAAAACCACGTAAAAAATTAACATCTTGCACAACAAAAACGACATTGCTGTGCTCATGTTCAGGGTTTATTATTATTTTTTTTTTTTTACTTTTTATTTAATCTCTTCAGGGTTCGGAAACAGTGAATCCATTAAAATAAGTAGCAGGTGCATTTCTCCATTAGGAAATTTCTCACTCATTATATATACCGCTAGGTTAAATATATTGAAAAAAGATGTCAGCAGCAGTTCTGCCGCAAAACCAGCGGCGTTGTGGCTTCAGAAAAAGACCGCTAGGCTTATTCTGAATTGCCTTTCCTATGAAAACCCAAAACCTGAACCAGGTGGTGGTGAGACTGACCGCTTCAAAGTGTCAAAGTCCTGTGCACACTACCTCCCCCGTAATGTTGATCATTACAATCCACTTTGAATGTGTAATGTTTAATTTCCCCTGCGATGGCGCTGCAGGGATATTGAACAGTTAGGCCATATGCACACGTTGCGGAAAGTGGTGTGGATTTTTCCGGACTGATTTTGGTAAATCCACAGGTAAACCGCACTGTGGAATTACCGCGGATTTACCGCGTTTTTTTTTTTTTTTGCGGATTTCACCTGCGGTTTAACACCTGCGGATTCCTGTTATGGAACAGGTGTAAACCGCTGCGGAATCCGCACAAAAAATTGACATGCTGCGGAATAAACCGCTCTATTTCCACACGTTTTGTTCCGCAGCATGTGCACTGCGGATTTTGTTTTCCATAGGTTTACATGGTACTGTAAACGCATGGAAAACTGCTGTGAATCCGCAGCATCAAATCCACAACGTGTACACATAGCCTTACTGTCAGGTTTGAGTGTAGATCCCAGAAGAGGGACACTTTGTGATTAGCTTATTATTTCGGGACCCTTCTAAGGGTATGTTTCCACGGTCAGTAGACGCTGTATACATCCGCAGCGTCCAACCCACAGCAGCCACTTGTTACAGCATAGTGGCGGGTATTTTATGAAATCCCATCTCCACTATTCATGCACAGACACCCGCGGCTTCCCTGCGTAGACCCACATGTGTCACGTCTTTCCAGACCGCAGCATGTCTATTTAGCTTGCATAGATGCTCAGTCTCCACAAGATAAATATCACCAGTCCAATGTATAGGACGCGGTGATTCTGCACGGTTCAATGAACACATAAGGAATCACCGCGCGTACAAATGCCGGCAGCGCTTTGGACACAGCACATGTCCGCTCCGTCCAAAGCGCTGCCGTATCCTGGACATGGAAACAACCCTAAGAAGTAGGGATTGTGCCCAGTGGAGACTTCAGCTCCCTTCTCTGCATCTCCCATTCCCATTCAGCTTTGTGCCGCGCTTCCTGCCAGGTCCTATTGTGCAGTGCTGGAAAGTTGTGCGTTTCTGTATGACTCTCGTGTCCTTTGCAGCAGACAGGAAGGCTTCTTCTGTATAGCGTGCAGACAGCTCACACTTAGATCAGGACCAGAAGTCGTTTGGAAATAAAAATAGCATTTTTCCAACCCATTCCCACTTAATCCTCACCTGCCAATTTACTACAATATATATATTTTATTTTTACCGTACACATCTGTTTTGTTTTTAGTTATTGGGTGACAATGACCACTAATAGATATGCCATTACAACTCCCATAGGGGTTGTCGCCCAGCTTTCCCAAACTTCTGCATGGCAGAGCTGGCTACTTGTAGGGACACTACTGTCCTGTGATCATTGCACTGAATCTTTCCAGGCCAGGCTCCTGTAATAATGCTGATTCTTGTGGTGCGGGCCTCGCTGTGCCGTGATGAATGTGGTTATGTGAACTAGCTAGAACTGGCCTGGAAATGCTACTGCGCTGACTGCTTAGCTGGATTAGAGATGATGCTGAAGGTGGCGTCGGATAGATCCTCACACATAACTATCCTTTTCTTCAGATTGTTTCTTATCAGGTGGAATTCTGGACTATCAATATAAAATGGTGATCTGCAGATATGTGTATTAGAGCGTTGTACCCTACATCCTTGTATATTTAGAAGGGAACAAAGACGGTCGTAATGCGGGTCATTCAGGGCCGCTGCCCTTGGCTCAGCCACGGAGGGGACGCACAGCTGCTCAGCCAGCCTAAATGGGGAATCTGGCACTTTCTGCAAAATCAGGGGACAGCAGCTCATTCAGGGCAAGGGCAGCCAGTTCTGCTTCCTAAACCCTGTTGTGTAAGTAATGCAATATCCTAGTCCTGTGCTCATCAGTAAAATACTTGGGGGTGAAATGATCTGCGTGCCATTGATAACCCTATTTCCTTCTATAATTGACTATTAGCGGTGTTGTAGCTCTGATTCTGATACATGTTGTGAATGTAACATCCAAAACTAGGTTGTCCCTCACCACACAGCCTGATAAAACAGCACGTAGACAGTGATGACACATCACATCTGGGACTGTACTGTATCATAATATTATACTGTGCTGCACTACATTTACACAAATTGGAGCTACATTATGAGACTAAACTGCTCACAAAGGTACCTTCACACTAAACAGCTTTACAACGAGAACGACGACGATCCGTGACGTTGCAGCGTCCTGGATAGCGATGTCGTTGTGTTTGACACGCAGCAGCGATCTGGATCCCGCTGTGATATCGCTGATCGGAGCTAGAAGTCCAGAACTTTATTTGGTCGTCAGATCGGCGTTTATCGTCGTGTTTGACAGCAAAAGCAACGATGTCAGCAATGTTAAATATGGAGAGAACGATAAGTGCGTCACCGCTACGTCTCAGGATCGCTCCTGCATCGTTGTGGAGCTGCTGTGTTTGACGTCTCTACAGCGATGTAAACAGCGACGCTGCAGCGATCGGCTCGTTGTCTATATCGCTGCAGCGTCGCTGAGTGTGACGGTACCTAAAGTCTGTAACAATACATATTGTGTGCTGCTCAAAAGTGGTTCAGTATGGCGCAGGCAGCAAAGTCCAAGAGCGAGGATATCGGTCATACATCACACCCTCAGCTCTGCACTATATGATGAGGGGCACCAATAAGCAAGTCGTGTTTCTGAAGGTGGGCTTTCAGTAGTATTGCTGCTGGTATTCCTTCACGTGCTTTTTGCTTTTTCCGCTTCTGTTGTGGCGCGGCGGTGTCCTTGCTTGCACTATTGATTACACAGGACCTACTGTGTCTTGTCATCCATAACTTGCCTGCTCAGTCTTAATTGCTTACATGAACAAACGGTCCAGGCAAAGATGGATTATCCTAGGCTGTGCATAACTCTAATAATGCTCTGAGCAGGCAATTTCTTACTCTGAAGTTATTTTATAAACTTTTCAGAATATCTGCCGACTATATTGCTCTTGTATTTCAGCTTAAGCTGCCCAGATATAGGTGTGATGTTAGCAGTGTTCCCGTAGTAGTTAAGCCCCCATACACATTAGACCATGGATGTCAAACTCTGGAAAATTCTCAGCTGATTCTAGCCCGTAGTGTCACTACATTTGGCTTACGAAAAAATATCAACTGTCTACTAGAGCTGGCCTGCCAGTAGTCAGCGCATGCGCCGCTAATACTACAAATCCCACCTTTCCAGTCTGGCAGGATCCCTGGTTACTCCAAGGCTCTTTACAACATGCCCCATCAGAGGTGTCAAACTGCATTCCTCGAGGGCCGCCAACAGGTCATGTTTTCAGGATTTCCTTAGCATTCCACAAGGTGCTGGAATCATTCTGTGCAGGTGATTAAATTATCACCTGTGCAATACAAGGAAATCCTGAAAACATGACCTGTTGGCGGCCCTCGAGGAATGCAGTTTGACACCTCTGCGCCCCATAGTAACGCACTGCCCGAACTGACGCACTTCCTGACCGGCCTTCACCTGAGCCGGAAGCTCCCTCCTCCTCCTCCATCAGCGTGTGCTCCCGTACTCCTCAGCGCTACTACCCTCTGTCCCCTCCACTAGCCGGGCACACATATGGTATTGGGCCAGGGTCTTCATGCCATGATTTATTTTATGGCTCGATTTGGTCATGTATTTTCCATTCTGTATTTTGTACATTGCTATTCTTTCCCTCTGTATTGAGACTTTACCCTTTCTGTCCACTCCCTACCATCTTGACCCTGCCAATATTATTGTTTCCGTGCTGTTTATGTACTATTGATCTCTGCTTTCTTATATTTTTTCTATTTGAGGCACCACATCCTTTGGATCCCATGTATACTGCCATCTAACTTCCCCACAACCCTAACTTCTCCTGCAGTATTTGGGTTTTCCCTACCTTATGCAGATTCCTTTTCTATCCCCCTTCTTCTCTCTTTTTTTTTTTTTTTTGAGATTTTTATTTCTTGACATGTCTTAATCCCGTTTATGGGAATTTCTCCATTTTATCATTATTTATTGTCTATGTTGTTCAGCACTTTCTTATACCTTCTAATTTTTGGCCACCAACTTTGTCCAGGTTTGAAATTTTGTCCTACTCTGTATTTTGTGTTTGACATCCCTGCAGTAGACTGTCAGCCAACTCCGCCAATATCTATGGGGTCTGACAGTCTAATGTGTATGGGAACCCCAGAATATTTGTCGGGGAGAAATGTTAATCCAGCATGTTAGATTTTGGCCTTCCAATTGTATGGTCTCCTGGAGATATGCTGTCGCCAGGCAGTGGTCTCGTAAAGGACACAGGAACACTTGGCTGAACGAGCTATCCCGTATTAGGGAGATCCATTCCAGACGAGATGATTATCATTCGGTTGACAGCCATCTAATATGTATGGCGTGCCTTAAACAGTGTACAACCATCTTTCAGTCACACACCCTTTTTCAGGATCTCTACTTTTCAATTAATTGAAATATTGTGTGCCTTCAGAAGTCAACACTGGTCCTGAGATAGAGCTTTCACAGCTGCCACGTCATAGTGCGGAGCAATTGTCAATTACAGATCGATCATCATGAGGAAGTCCGGGCTGCGGCTGCTCTCGCTTCCTCTTGATGTTCGATTTCTGTGGAAACAGTGACGACAACACTGATTGGGGGCCATGCTCGCGTATTCTAACACTGCTGGAACGGCGTGGGCAAGGGAGGGAAGTATACTGTTTTTATCTTGTTGGCACCAAACATTTAGATCAAGAAGGGGTTGTCCTAGTATTGAAGAACCCCATTGTAAGTCATTTTTCTTTTGTCTTGGATATGTTTACCTATTAATTTTAATTATTTTTTTGTGCCAAATTCTTCAACTCGTCCAGGAATCCCGTGCAAAGATCTTTATTTCAGTCTTTTAAACTTTTTTTTTTTTTTACAACTTTTTAGCACAAAGTCACACGTTTCGCAAAATTGTGCAAAAATTGCATTGTGTACATAAAATTACTCCAAAGGGGGACAGGAATACATTTGTGAAAAGTTTTGTGACTCATCCAAAACAACTTAGAAGTGATGAAACTGGTGAAAACCTTGAAATCACGACCATATACATTGGACGAGTGCAATCAAATTAAAAGAATGTTTTGCATGCGGACCAATGATATCCATTGAGGCAGTGCTGATCATCCTTTTTTTTTTTTTTTTCTCACCTGTATTCAGCTTGAGGAAAAAAAATCACTCCATGCAGTGATTTCACTCCGAAATCATATGGATGCGAGAAAAGAATCTGATACCATCAGAGTGGCATCGAAATTATTTATTTTTTTATGGATACATTGCAGTTAAAGAAGGCATGACTAGGTCTGCTTCAGGTACAAATAAAATAATCTAAACTAGAATCACATGGAATGTTTTTAAAGGGGTTTTCCAGGACAGGCATAAATTGTGGCAGTGACTCTATCATGTTGATCTTAAGTGTGTGTAATATACAAACTGTAAGGATGCTCCCTCGTGAAAAAAAAATTACTAGCTGATATGTGAGAAACCCTTAAGCTCGGGTCGCTACCGCATTTTCTCTCACCCGAGAGAATCTGGACGATTATGGAAATGATACTGATCAGTGTGCTTCAATTTTCTCAGATGACGTCTAAGTGCAGTCAGATTTTCATGGACTGTCATAGTCTCACCCGAGTGCAGTGTGATGATTTTCACGGACTCCTTGACATGCATGGTTGGCTACGGTCCAATAAGTGCATCCAACTCTGACATGCTGCTACTATCTTTATCCTCAGACCAGCTCAGTCCGAGAAAAATATTGGACACTAGATTTTGGCCCGATTCTAACGCATCGGGTATTCTAGAATATGCATGTCCACGGAGTATATTGCCCAGCCCACGGAGTATATTGCCCAGAGCCACGGAGTATATAGCACAGAGCCACGGAGTATATAGCACAGAGCCACGGAGTATATAGCACAGAGCCACGGAGTATATAGCACAGAGCCACGGAGTATATAGCACAGAGCCACGGAGTATATAGCACAGAGCCACGGAGTATATAGCACAGAGCCACGGAGTATATAGCACAGAGCCACGGAGTATATAGCACAGAGCCACGGAGTATATAGCACAGAGCCACGGAGTATATAGCACAGAGCCACGGAGTATATAGCACAGAGCCACGGAGTATATAGCACAGAGCCACGGAGTATATAGCACAGAGCCACGGAGTATATAGCACAGAGCCACGGAGTATATAGCACAGAGCCACGGAGTATATAGCACAGAGCCACGGAGTATATAGCACAGAGCCACGGAGTATATAGCACAGAGCCACGGAGTATATAGCACAGAGCCACGGAGTATATAGCACAGAGCCACGGAGTATATAGCACAGCTACGTAGGCCCACGTAGTATATAGCAATGTTGGCACTATATGCGTGGTTAAAAAAGAATTAAAATAAAAAATAAACATATGCTCGCCTTCCGAAGGCCCCTTGAAGTCCTGGCGCCTGGTATGAGTGCAGGACCTGTGATGACGTCGCGATCACATGACCGTGACGTCCTGGCAGGTCCTCGCATAGCATCCTTGGCACTGGAACCTGCCGCTTGCACTGCCGAGGACAGCGCGCCACGTCGGAGGGTGAGAATAACGCTTTTTTTTATTATTATTATTTGTAACATTAGATCTTTTTACTATTGATGCTGCATATGCAGCATCAATAGTAAAAAGTTGGTCACACAGGGTTAATAGCTGCGTTAACGGAGTGCGTTACACCGCGATCCATGAACGCTGGCATTAACCCTGTGTGAGCGCTCAGCGCTGACTGCAGGGCAGTAAAGCAGCGGCCATTTCGCTGCCAGACTATGGCCGTCGCTGATTGGTCGTGGCAAAACGCCCAATCAGCGACTTGGTTTCCATGACAGACAGAGGCCGCGACCAATGAATATCCCAGACAGACAGACGGACGGACGGAAGTGACCCTTAGACAGTTATATAGTAGATGTGCACAGCCTCATAGAATAACATTGGCCCAAATGCGATCCCCTTATTTTTCTGATCGCACTCCGACCGAAAATACGGTCATATGCCTGAGCCTCCCTCGAAAACAATCCTCACATTGGATCAAACCATACACGCGTCTGTCCATCGAGCCGGGTAGATGTGTGGGGTACAATTTACATTTGCATAGTAACACACACTTGTGCTCTCTCTCGCGCGCCCACTCTCTTGCGCGCCCACTCTTGTCATGAGAACATCATTTTTATAGTGGGTATTTATACAAAATATGGCCAAATTAAGGGCTAAAACCAAAATACCCAATTTAGCTAGAGCTTTCTGTGTGATGCAGGATTACCACCACTGCCTTATATACAGGTTGGCAGGGAGAAAGTTTATCTAACCTTAAATTTGTGTCTATATTTTGTTTTCTTTTTGGCTTGTAGATGTGTATGCTTTTCCATTACACACCTTGTAACTCCAGATCCTCCTGCCGCTAACAGTGTGTTTTACTGTGTAAATGCCTCAGGGAATGAAGTGAGTGGATTAATTACTTCACTCCCAATCCATCCATAGTATCCACAATTATGAGACTTCATGCCCCAGCTGCACTCTAATCTCCAGTGGAGAATTAGTGCAGCTTGTGAGGTTAATGCCTCTCTGCCCTGTTTATCGCATTTCTCTTCTCCATAGAACTTGCCTTTCCATTATCTTTCCCTTCAGCGACACTTTGCTGCTCATTTCCTTTCCCCCTCCCATTCCTGTTTGCAGCCTGAATATAACAGCGCCCGCTCTGCACTTTCTATATGTTTAGATGTTTTTAAATATTTAATCATGTAGTAATTGTGTACAGACATGAGGTGCGATATTTCACTTTCTGTAGTAGTTTTGAGTGGCTGTGCAGCCATACTGTCTAGTATGTGTGTGTGTATGGGCTGTAATGCAGCGCTATCATATGTGCTGACCTAGTGCACCGCTGTTTTATGAGCGCCTGTGAGACTGGGGCACAGCTGTAGGATTTGCAGTTCCCCATGAGTGTGCTGAGCATTTACCAGGACTATAAATGACACATGATGGTTCCTGGATCTCACTACAGATTTTGTAAGGGAGCCAGAGTGATGTGACCAAAACAGTGCAATTACCGTTAGGGTATGTTCCCACATTCAGGGATTGCGGATTTGATGCTGCGTACTTATGCATCATGGCGGATGGGATTCCTAGAATCGTGTGTGTGCGCCTGCGGATCACCCACGGACACTGTAATCAATAGAATGTATTGGATGCCGTAAATCCGCATGGTTCAGTGAACACATGCGGATTTACCTGCGTCCAATAGATGGCAGCAGCGAACGTACGCCGCATCTAAAGCGCTGCTCATTTTGGGTCATGGGAACATAGCCTTAGGAGGATTAAATGAGCACCGATTAGCTAAGACGAGGCCACTTTTGCTGCATTTTATTTTAATAATAATAAATAATCTTTTTTTTATATAGCGCTAACATATTCCGCAGCGCTTTACAGTTTGCACACATTATCATCATTGTCCCCGATAGGGCTCACAATCTAAATTCCCTATCAGTATGTCTTTGCGTGGGTTTCCTCTGGGTACTCCGGTTTCCTCCCACATTCCAAACACAGGGAGAACATACAGACTCCTTGGTGGAACTTGAACCCGGGACCCCAGCACTGCAAGGCTGCAGTGCTAAAGGCCCATTGTGTGTAAATGCCACTAGGCCAGTATTAGGGTATGTTCACACACAGAGTATTTGGTGTGTCAAATACGCAGCATTTTACAGTACCAAAAAAATATCAACATGAACTAGAAAACAAAGGTGCAATTATAGATGAGGGGCTAAAGCGTAACTTTTAATATACTAAAGCCATCAGCTAATAGACAACTTGTATAAACATCTAACCTCAGGCAGCGAAAATCACTGTGTAAGGGTACCGTCTCACAGTGGCACTTTGGTCGCTACGATGGCACAATCCGTGACGTTCCAGCGTTATCCATACGATCTCGCTGTGTCTGACATGCTACTGCGATCAGGGACCCCGCTGAGAATCGTACGTCGTAGCAGATCGTTTGAAACTTTCTTTCGTCGTCAAGCGTCCCGCTGTGGCATGATCGCATCGTGTAACAAAGGTGTACACGATATTGTATACGATGTAATGGGTGGAGGAGCTTGATACGTAGGAGCGCCAAATTCTCCACCTCCTGTGTGCTGATTGGGCGGTACAATACTGTGCGCTCATTCGACAGACGTGGTACTATTGTTCCCGGCCGATAAAACAGCGGCTCTCGAGCGTTGTATTCTTTTCTCTCCAACCAATGCGCTCACAGTAACCAACGGCCAATCGGCACATTACAGGTGTAGTTAGCTAGCAGCACAACACGCCCCTCGTGAACAACGTCACGCATAGATTATGCAAAATGTGCTCTGAATTGTGAGAGCACCTCCTGTGTGACATGCCCGTATGACTGTCCCGTACGACTTCTACATCGCAAATACGTCATGAAATTATCGCTCCAGCGCCGTGCATTGCGAAGTGTGACCGCAGTCTACGACGCTGGAGCGACGCTGGAGCGTCACGGATCGTGCCGTCGTAGCGACCAAAGTGCCACTGTGAGACGGTACCTTAATTCAGTCGGAATAATGAGTCCTCATATCCAATGAGGTACTGTGCAAAAGTAGCACAATATAAGCGATATATTATGGAATAATCTCACCGTATGTCCTTAGTGGGGTCCTAATAATATGAATCCAGGTTAACGATCCCTTCTATAGAAAAGGGGGGGCCCAGTCACAGTAACGCCGCACCATACCCGCATGTGGTTTATACAGGCATCATCGCCAAGTTCATACCAGGCATGCCGTCTGTGTTGTGGCATTTATTTCAGCCCTTGCGGCTGACACTTTCCCCTGTCCGGTTTTCATCTCCCCTGAAGTCCATAGATGAAACGCGTTGGGGGTACCGTAGGACATATGATTGTCTGATCCCTGGAAGAAAACTGCGGGTATTGTTGCTTTTCTGTGACTGAGCCCCCCTTCTTCTTTCCTATAAAAGGGATCGTTTACCTGGATTCTTATTTTTGGGACCCCACTAAGCACCTAGGGTGAGATTGTGCCATAATATACCATATCTCTTATCTGTCTGTGTTACTTCTGCACAGTCCCTCATTGGATATGGGGACTCATTATTCCGATTGAATTACACAGTGATATTTGCTGCCTGACGTTAGATGTTTATAGACGTTGTCTATTAGCCTATGGATTTTTATCTTCCATAAGTATGTTAAATTGTTTTAGCCCCCTAGATTTACAGTACCAGCATAATCAATGATATTTTTGAAGTCTCATACAGTTTTTTTCCCCCTGCTCTTATTTTAAGCCCTGCTGCATTTGTCGGAGACGCAGCTTGTCAATTCTTTCAGTATTTTTCTAGTGCTTTTCACCCATTCAAATGAACGGAGGATAAAAAAAAGACAAAACACTCGTATTGTACAGGGCATTTTTGCTGCATGGGTTTTTCTGGTGCAATGGGGAAAAAATGTGAACATACCCTTAAGGTTTTGTCAAAATATAATGTAAAACTGGTCCTTCCATCTGTTGGCTCTTGATAAGTTATCTTATACTATTCGGACCCCTTACAGGGAATGACTGTTCATCGGTGCAGCACAGTGGGTCCCATCATTTATATACACCTTCCCCCACCTCCTTCTAACTTGATTGACAGCTCTGGCTTCATAGAGCTAGAGACATGGAAGCCAAGCGGGTGAGAGGGTGTCGTTAAATGTTTGGCTCCGCCATGATTTACCGAGCGCCTGTGTGGTTTGAACAGTCGTTCTGTGCTGACAGTCCCTTTAAGGCCCTGGTTACACGGTATTCCTCTGCACCGCTCTATCTACCCCACCGGTAGCGTGTCCTTCTGTTTGTGGAGCAGGGAGGGTGGCATAAATGGCTGTCACATGTGCTCTGTGCCTGGTTGATGGCTTTACTCCATAATCAATACTGGATGGACTTTGACTACGGTGTGTGTCTGCACTTCGCTCTCCCAATAGGGGTTATGTTCGTATTTTGGGCTCGGCATTGCATTTTAATGAGCAAAGTTTTACTGCCCCTCTCCTAGCTCTTATACAGGCCACTTTCTCCTACTTCTTTCTGTCTGACAAGTCCCCTTGTGAAACCCTATAAAGAGCGCTCTGTTTTCACCCTGAACCTGTGTATGGTCTTTACAGTAGAAGCAACCATCTGTTGTTTGTAGAGGCACAGAAGGGGTTAAGCCACAGGCAGCCTTCTGCCCCCAGGTAACAGATGGGTTAACCAGGCCTGTGCAGCATTTTCCATTATTTGTGTAATGAGTGACCCGTTCTGTGCTGTATATGACCGTGTTCACACCTTCGCCAGATCTGAGGGCATTTCCCATAAAACCCGAGCAGTTGGGATTGGTTTGTCGCTCGCTCCCAGCACGGTTCTGCAGGTTTCTATACAAGACATCTTTGTAGGTGACATCTGATATATTGCGCTCTTTATGGAGAACATTCCCATATCTGTGAGCTGGAAACGTCTGCAGTCTTTTATCACTGAAAAATCGAGCACCTGGGCCTGAAAACCTGCTGGCCCTGTGCCATCCTTACATCCTCCCTGGCACCGCATGCTCAATACTATGCCAACATTGGAGACCAGTTGGGAAAGCACTGGAACCCGCTGCCTGTTTTTTTTTTTTTTTTCTCCAGTTTTACAAACTTTCTGAGAAAGTAAAGAAAACTGCGTGTGTGAATGAGACCTTACAATGAAGGACTTTGCATTGCTGTAAGGCTGCTCACATGTCATGTATCTCTTTTAAGCTGCATAAAAAAAATCTGCACTTTTTTTTTTTTTTCACCCAAATATAATAAAAAAAACTTGCAGCAATGTTTTTTTTTTTTTTTTTTTTAAATATACACTGAAGTTTGTAGGAAGCAGATCATGACGGATGGTCATCCGTTCTGTCCTCCATTAGCAGATCCGTCACTGCACACAAGAACATGAGGTGTTCAGAGAAACCTCGAATAAAAAAAATCACATTTTTTTTCTCTCCGTTTGGACCTGACTTTTTTTTCTACACTGGATCCATTACAGATGACATGTGAATATAGCGTAAGCCCTAGAAATCAATATCTGATGCAACGCCTGAGTAATGGTCACTCTCCGTGTGGTCCTCTCTGCTCCAATGTAGAAATTGCAGCACTTTTCTAAGAGTCTGTCCACACTGACATGGCCTGGTAGGCAGTGGAAATGTCACCATGGATTTACGTGTGAAAAATCTGCTATATAACACCGTGCCAGTGAGGTTCATCCAGCGCTACCAAATAGTAACCAGCATTATGGACACTTATGCTTGGGTTTTCACACTTTGCAAGGCCAAATCATCAGCAAATCTTTATTTAACAACATTCATACACCTGAGTTTCTATGAAATTCAAGGTGTCACTTGGTTCTCCCCACCCCCGTTTTTCCCCCTTTCTGGATTCTATGGACATCTGCATGATGGCAAACACATTGAGATTGTAAATCCTCAGCCCTCTTCCTATGTAAATAAAGATGTCCTCGCATTTAGATTGGCCGTCCTGTGGAAGTGATGCCCCTCCTGTACTACTAAAGCTCAGAGCTGCACGTCCCTCCACCTTACAGGATGGCTCCAGGTGCTGAGACCAGTAAGTTTCCTTTCCATGGTATTTCTATCACTAATGCAGCATGAGTAAGGTAATGGTCAGTGCTTGTAGGATCCTTGTAATGCAGAACAGGCTGTGTGACGCTATCATGGCTCATCCCTGGAGATGGAGAACCTGCAGGTCATCCTAGAACTACCAAAAGCCCTAAAACCAGTCTGAGATTACAAGATTATATTGAAATAAGATACCGTACTCTCTTTTTTTTTTTTTTCTTTAATTCAATATAATCTTGTAATCTCAGACTGGTTTTAGGGCTTTCTGTAGTTCTAGGATGACCTGCAGGTTCTCTAACCAGTGGCTTTGGTTCCTGTGATTACTTTTCTCGCACTGACCATTGCTGCTAGTAGTTTAGGGATGTTACTTTATGCTTCTGAGTAGCCTCTGCACAGCTGTACACATTTGCCATCAATTCATCAAAATATATATATTTTTTTTTCATGCCAGTCTTGATGAGGGCCTGGGGTGGAGTGCGAGGCTCCTGATTAATTAAGAGGCTTGTTCTTCCTAATGAATCACGCGAGGCGTGAAGTGGGGTACACATCCATGTGCACCTCTCTCAAATCTTACCCCAGTCAGAGACTATAGTAAAATTTGTAGCAGAAGGAATTCCGCCTCTTGATATGGGGTTGACAAACGGCAGTCACCTCACCCCCTTCCTGTCCCAGCTTCTCCCACTTTGTTGGAGCAGGGCAAAATTAGTGTGAAAATACCGAAGTCTTGGGCTGTGCCCAAATTTTGCTACTTTTTAAAGCTTTTTACTCCACAATCTTGGCATAAAAGTTTTGCTCAGCTGGGGCCCGAGTGCCTGTAGGTGCATATGAGGTACGCATAGTCTCTGCCGTATAGTGCCTCCATAGGTACAGTATAGGCCTGGAGATTTGTTAGCCCCATACGTGTAATCCATGTGGCACTAACCATAAATATGTTCACTTTGCGTTTGAGTGTCGGCAGGCACTGCTGCATTATGTGCATTTTTTTTTATCTTAATGGGTAAAATAAAACACTGACAGAGGGTACTTACATGGCCATTACCTTAGCTGTGTGTACAGGCACTAATTCCCCTTTTATTTTAGTAGTATGTCTCCAACTGCACTCACTGCGCTAGGCTTATAGAGGGGTTGTCCCACAGTTACAACTTTTGATCTATCCTGTGCGATTGGTGGAGAATCCCACAGCTGAGATGTCCCAACGTTTACAGGAACTGGGTCCTGTGTCCCCTATTTAGATGGCGTGGTGGTCATGCATGTACACCATATCTTTCTTCATATCATTGTACTGACAAATGGCCCTGAATCATCATTAGAATTTTTCTTGAAATCACTTTCCTTCTTTGTCTTGTGGTATTCGCTTCAATTCTTGGCAGCAAATTCTTCAAAATGGAATACGCAATTTATGAAGTCCCAACTGATAAATTGGGCAATAACATCTGGAAGCGTTTAATTCAATTCCACCCACCACGTGGAAGCAAAGTGGGTGCAAACAATAAAAATCACAACTATGGCGCAATGACCTATGATGAATCGGGGCCATAGGGTACCAGCAATGTACGGCATTTGCCCATTTAGTCCCGTGCGAGTTTATCATTGCTTAGATTGTCCAACCAGTTGTTGCTGCCTCTGCATCACAGTAAGGCTACTTTCACACTAGCGTCGGGAACAACCCGTCGCTGTGCGTCGGGCCGACGTTCCCGACGCTAGCGTGGTCTCCGCCGCACAACGGGGGCAGCGGATGCATTTTTCCCACGCATCCGCTGCCCCATTGTGAGGTGCGGGGAAGTGCGGGGAGGTGGGGGCGGAGTTCCGGCCGCGCATGCGCGGTCGGAAAAAGCGGACCGTCGGGAGCAAAAAAACGTTACATGTAACGTTTTTTTTTCCCGACGGTCCGCTACCACACGCCCAAGCGTCGCAAAACGGACGCAACGTTTTGCAATGCGTCGCAAATGCGTCGCTAATGTTAGTCTATGACGAAAAAACGTATCCAGCAAGAACTTTTGCTGGATGCGTATTTTCGGCAAAACGACGCATTTGCGACGTATTGCAGTTAACGCTAGTGTGAAACTAGCCTAAGACTACTGGAAGAATGATAATGAATCTGATATTTATAAATGGCTTTCTTTGTTTTAATGACCACCCACTTTCTGCAGAACTTTGGTCCATTAGAAACTTAAAGCACTTTGTATCTCGTTGTTAATAATGCAGCGGAAAGTTCCTGCGGCTTTTATGAAGCGGCTGCTCAGCTGGTGACTGGACGTGCGTCAATGACTATATGGGAACTCAGCCCCAGTAATGACATGGAATGGCCTACAAGCCACTGATTGTAATTGGGCTTCCTGCTGGATATTGTGGCCGCTGTTGTGATGTGACTCGTATCTACAACGTTCTGCCTCCCAGTTACACCAGTAAATGTGAATCGTGCTCTGTGTAGGATGAATGACGTCGTCATGTGTCACCTCCATGACTTGCCTCCACCACTGCGCTATTATTCCTCCCATAGGCTTCACCCGAGTTGGACATTTGATTTATTGCAATGAATGAAGCATTATATAAATGTTGTCATAAATGTAAACCTGTAACAGAGCAGGGAGTCCTATTGTGTCCAGCCATAGGAGCTGGAGCCCTGTGTAATAATGTGAGCTGTCCGGGCAGCTGCCGCTTCGTCTGCTGGTGATTGTTACTGTACGCGCTCCAGGACAATGAGATCTCTGTAGTTCCTTAGGAATTCTTCATAAAGCAACAAATGATTCCACCCCAGTGCGTCAGTATGCATAACATTTACCAGCTGAGGGGGGACCTTTAACTATTCATATGTGGGAGGTTCTCCTTCCTATTTGCATTTCTCTGCTGGATCCTTCTCTTAAGTCTGCCATACACATTAGATGGGCGACACTCGAACAATGCTTCAGCCAGCCATTTAACTGACAGCCATCTCCACCGACTTGCCCTTATACAGGAGCGCTTGTTTGGCTGAGAAAGCAGCAGATTGGTACATCAACCAGCGGTATATCTCCGTAAGAAGAATGCGATCTGCAGACCGAAGTGGGACGTGCGCTATCAGCCTCTCTCCCGACCATCAGCTGAATATACATTTTTGCCTTATAATACAAAGGAAACGTGTCATCTTTAACTTCAGGCCTTTTAGAGATCATTTCATCTTCATCTTGCTTAACTGTTCACAATAACAGTAATTTTGACCAGGGGTGCCCAGACTTTTACATGCCACTGTATGCGGATCTTTTCTTCAAAGTTTGGCAAAATGTCATGGGATTTGTATTGATGGGAAAAGCGGTCTTTCCTTGACCCAAGCTTGAGTGCCTGCTGTGTAACACTTGGCTATTGATCCTGGTGTTTGTGGAGGGTTTACCCAACAGTACAAACCCTGCAGGCGACCCAAGTATATGCGCAATGACAAAGGCCGCAGTCAGCACTGCTTTCACCATGATCTCCAAATGCTAATGCCTGTGATTTTTATCTCCTTGTAAGATAACATTTACTTTGCATTAACATTTGACCTTAAACAGGCCCTTTTAACCCCCATATACACGTTGATGATGGGGTCTGCTGCCTTCACAGAAACGCAAGGACTGTAACATCTAAAAGTTCAGTTAGAATTTTACGTTGGTGAAATCGGGTCACTAAAATGTTGCGGTGTCACTAGTATTCCTGACGCTCTCGTCTGTAAAATGACAAAACACATGGTCTGATTGCTTTCTGGCGGTAATTCAGCTTCTGATCCGTCTGTGGATTTCCAGCCTTGCTAGGTATAGATGAAGTAATACCAGATGTTTGGTTACAGTAGTAATGCCAGGAACATATTTGGGGTGTGCAGGCTTTACAATAGTACAATGTGGATGGAAAAGTCCTGCTTTCTCAGTTTTGCCACTTTTGATCATGCTGGATCCTGTTAACCTTATGTTTTCTGATTCTCGTAGATTCGCTGGATGAGTTCTTTGAGTATGAGGCTGAGGATTTCCTGGCGTATCTGGCGTTGCTGATTACAGAAGGTCGCACTCCTGAGCATTCGGTGAAAGGCAGGACAGAAGGTCTCCATTGCCCTCCAGCCAAATCGAGTCAGCCTGGGGCCAGTAAGCATGAATGCAGTGATAAGGTGGCGCAGGTAAGACTCAATGCAGGTGGCCAGGGTGTGTCTTCTTTATTAGGCTATATTCAGACTGCAGTGTTGGATCAGCACTTAAAGGGGTTGTCCAGTACTATTGTTGGCCTATCCTTAGAGTAGGTTATTATTACCAGGTTGGGGACTTCTGACGCACCTCACCCCCACGATCAACTGTTTCTTGGTGCCGGCAGCAGTCGGGAGCGCTTTGTTGCGGAGCTGATTAGAATGAATAGGGGTGAATCTGCAACACCCTACTGTACAGCGCTGTGCCACTCCACAACTGATCACATCCGGCTGACACTAGGACAGCTCATCAGTGGGGGGCTGGCTTTTGCACCCCCATCAATTATTGATTACATATCATTAGGATATGCCATCAATATTAAAGTACCAGACAACTCCTTTAAGCCATAACCAGTAAAGAATCGTGATCATGGCAAATATGTAATGGATTACTCTATATACCACAATTACTATTTTAAATCCATTCTCTTGATTCTGGCTGATAAAAAGTACATGTGACACAGATGGGCATCAAAGATCAGTGAAGATAACCTACTTGTTGGCTATAAAGCCTCCATTTTACATGCCAGTATTTGTACAACTAGCATATTCAGCTGGTTCAGGGAAAGGATTAGTTCATTTCGACCAGCAATTGGCCAATGAACCTTTCTAATTGTCAAAACCTTGATCTGGGGTGTTGTATTTTTTAGGACTGTAGTAATCACTGGTTGGATCAACCAAACCCATTATTGGCAGGTGCAGTTTGTCAATGACTACTAAAGGTACCTTCACACGAAGCGACGCTGCAGCGATAGCGACAACGATGTCGATCGCTGCAGCGTCGCTGTTTGGTCGCTGGAGAGCTGTCACACAGACCGCTCTCCAGCGATCAACTATGCCGAGGTCCCCTGGTAACCAGGGTAAACATCGGGTAACTAAGCGCAGGGCCGCGCTTAGTAACCCGATGTTTACCCTGGTTACCAGCGTAAAATCTAAAAAAAACAAACAGCACATACTTACATTCACGTCCCCCTGCATCCACTTCCTGACTGACTGAGCGCCGTACAGTGAGAGCAGAGCGGTGACGTCACCGCTGTGCTGCTTTCACTTTCACTTTGCGGCGCTGAGTCAGAGGAGGAAGCAGACTGCAGGGGACGCAATGTGAGTATGTGCTGTTTGTTTTTTTTACATTTTACGCTAGTAACCAGGGTAAACATCGGGTAACTAAGCGCGGCCCTGCGCTTAGTAACCCGATGTTTACCCTGGTTACCAGTGTAAAATATCGCTGGTATCGTTGCTTTTGCTTTCAAACACAACGATACACAGCGATCGGACGACCAAATAAAGTTCTGGACTTTATTCAGCGACCAGCGACATCACAGCAGGATCCTGATCGCTGCTGCGTGTCAAACGAAACGATATCGCTAGCGAGGACGCTGCAACGTCACGGATTGCTAGCGATATCGTTATAATGTCGTTTCGTGTGAAGGTACCTTTAGACCTCACAATTGATTGTTCGTCGGCCTGTTTTCATCTCCTATTTGCTAGAGGTTATCACTGTCCCAACGCTTATGATCCGTAGAGTCGAACAAAGCTGTTTGTAGAAGAGGGATGTCCTGTCCCAACCCCAACAAACAGGAAGTTGTGTGACAGGTGGGCTGTTCGCTCTTGAAGATAGGT
The DNA here is from genome assembly GCF_051348905.1 of Ranitomeya variabilis. Taxonomy (NCBI): domain Eukaryota; kingdom Metazoa; phylum Chordata; class Amphibia; order Anura; family Dendrobatidae; genus Ranitomeya; species Ranitomeya variabilis. Next base: position 209,291,612 of record NC_135236.1, on the reverse strand, counting down.
GTGGGGATAACCCCCTTTAAATATTTAAAGATCTTTTCTTAATGCTAGGATCCAATCCTTCTCTCTATTAACCCTTGAGATATTTTGATTATGGGATAGCCACTATAAATATTTTGTGAATCCCCAGAACAGCTCACCACATAAAACTAATGTGACCATGTGCATCGGCTATGACTGCATTCTCCAAGCCAAAGCATGCAGCAGCACTCTGTGTGCACCAAGATGTATGCAAATATCAAAGTTGTAGATTTTAAATGGTTATTTTAAAATATAACATTTATCTTCATGCACAGTCTGCTGCTTTATTCTTTGATATATATATATATTCAGATATACTTTTTTGTGGTGGCTTCTGGATAGTAAATCTGTCTGCTGTGCTTTCATAGTTAAAGAAACAATATGTATATGCATATTGGACAGGTCTGTCCCTATATGTGCACACAGGGAGAGACCTGTCACTGGCAGCGGCTAGTAGGAAGCCACCAGGGACCCTGTTGACTAGTCTCCCCATTACACTAGGTTTATCTCCGAAACACTCCAGCTTTATAGAGCTCCTCATTTATGCAACCCTCAGCTGTCGGCTTTAGCAAGGTTGGTTATCAAGAATAGAGTGGTCCACACGCCGTAGTATTTAATTTTTAACCCCTTTCTGACCTCGGACGGGATAGTACGTCCGAGGTCAGATCCCCTGCTTTGATGTGGGCTCCGGCGGTGAGCCCACATCAAAGCCGCGACATGTCAGCTGTTTTGAACAGCTGACATGTGCGCACAATTGCGGCGAGTGGAATCGCGATCCATCCGTCGCTATTAACTACAGTAGTTAAATGCCGCTGAGAAACGCTGACAGCGGCATTTAACTACCACTTCTGGCTGCGCGGCCGGAAATGCGTGCATCGACCACCCCCGTCACATGATCGGGGGTCAACGATGCGTCAGGATAGTATAGAGGTCCTTGAGACCTTGAAACTCCAAAATTACGTTTTTTTTGATCGCTGTGACATTGCATTAAAATGCAATAACGGGCGATCAAAAGAACGTATCTGCAGCAATATGGTATCATTAAAAACGTCAGCTCGGCATGCAAAAAATAAGCCCCTACCTGACCCCAGATCACGAAAAATGGAGACGCTACCGGTGTCGGAAAATGGCACAATTATTTTTTTTTATTTATTTATTTTTTTAAAGCAAAGTTTGGAATTTTTTTTTCACCACTTGGATAAAAAATAACCTAGACATATTTGGTGTCTATGAACTCGTACTGACCTGGTGAATCATAATGGCTGGTCAGTTTTAGCATTTAGTGAACCTAGCAAAAAAGCCAAACAAAAAACACGCATGGGATTGCACTTTTTTTTTGCAATTTCACCGCACTTGCAATTTTTTTTCCCTTTTCTAGTACACGACATGGTAAAACCAATGATTTCGTTCAATAGTACAACTCGTCCCGCAAAAAATAAGCCCTCACATGGCCATATTGACGGAAAAATAAAAAAGTTATGGCTCTGGGAAGGAGGGGAGTGAAAAACGAACACGGAAAAGCAGAAAATCCCAAGGTCATGAAGGAGTTAAATAAGTAATAATAATAATAAAAAAACAACCAGCCAAGCTGAAGCAGATCGCTGGGGGCTAGTATTCTCAGTCTGGTAAGGTGCCATGGATATTGCCCCCGCCTCAGCTTAAAAATAGCCAGCCCAGAAAAGGCACATCGATTAGATGCGACAATTCTGGCGCTTTGCCCTGCTCTTCCCACTTGAACTGTAGCGGTGCCAAGTGGGGTTAATATTTGTGGGGTTGATGTCACCTTTGTATTGTCTGACATCAAGCCCACAGCTTATTAATGGAGAGGAGTCTATAAGACACCTAACCATTAATAATACTATATTTGTATTGTAAATGAACACACACCCAGAATAAAGTCTTTTATTTGAAATAAAACAAAAGACACGTTCCTTTTTTATTTAAAAGTAACAAACACAGTTAGGTGAGTATAACGCACATTCTATTGAAGTCCTCGTCATGCTGAACTGCAGTGAACTCACTGACTTTTTCCTCACAGTGCTGAGGTTACCGCAGTTCAGCCTGGCTGGAACGCAGCCTCAATGACCCATGGTAACCTCAATGAGGTCACTGATGCTGCAGCCGCAGCAGCTCGTACCTCAGTGGTTCTCAGTCTGGACAGTTGCATCTTCGCACCGTCCAGGTTGAAAATTCCCAGACATGGATTACGGCATAGAACAGAACAACTTTTTTATTTTTGTTTTATTACAGGTGATGAAGGCTTCAGTGGTCTGGGTGTTAAGTAAATATAACTTTGTTATTTTTAAATAAAAAAGGATAAGTCTGTTTTGTTTTTATTTCAAATAAAGGACTTTATTCTGGCTCTCTGTTTATTTACAATACAACTATAGGGTTAGTAATGTCTTATAGACGCCTCTCAATACAATACAAAGGTGACATCAACCCCACAAATATGAACCCCACTTTCCACTGCAACAGGGCGAGTGGAAAAGCCGGGCAAAGCAATAGATGTGCCTTTTCTGGGAGGCTGAGTGGGGCCCAATATCTATGACGGCCTTACCAGCCTGAGAATACCAGCCTCCTGCTGTCTACTTTAACTTGGCTGGTTGTCACAAAGTAGGGGGATCCCACGCCATTTAAAAATAAATAAATAAATATTTAACTATTTATATAACAGTGTGGGGGCCCCTCTATTCTTGATAACCAACTTTGCTAAAGCTGACAGCTGAGGGATGAAGCCCGCAGCTGACAGTTTTGCCTGGCTGGTTATCAAAACTACAGCGGAACGCCATGTCATTTTTTTATTATTATTTATAGCTCAGGCGGCGGCTGATGAATACTTCCTGATCTTGCTGGTATCAGCTGAATACAGCTCTCAACATCGTCCCCTGCTAGCGCTGAACACAGAGCAAGCAGGGGAGAATAATGACAGCTGTTATCAGCACCCAGCACTGGGGAACAGCATGAACAGTACTGCTGATTCCCAGGTGCCAGTACGTATGGTACTAATGCAGCACACTGTTGCCACACGTATGCCACAAGTATTACACACACAGACACTGATATCTCTTGTACTAGTTTTTCCAGTATTGTAAATATTAGGACGTGTGAAAGAGCCCTTATGGTGACATTTTATTTATTTATAAGTAATGTGTTATATATTTAAATCATGTTTTTATCAATCATTTTGTGAAAAAAATTTAGTTTACTTTTCTATTGGAATCCTTTTAAAAATATTGCAGTCTTCATGTAATTGTCTGGAAGATGTGGCTGTAGATCACCACTCTCATGATACAGTAATGAAAAATTATGTTCCTGACAATTTATTGTCAGCTGCCATAAAGCGCACACATCCTGTTACACAACTATAAAAACAATCTGCTAAGGAAATGTTTATCTCCAATATGATTGCAAAAAAGTTTTTTTTCCCCATTAGAAATGTCTGCAACTTTAAAAATTACAAATATATTATGATTTTTTTTCTTTTAGGGCATGTGCACACAACGTCTTTTTCCACCATAGAAGACTGAGCATGTTACTTCTTAACCATTTAAGGATTCAGAAACCGTAAAGCGTTTAAAAGTAGTAGCACAAGACGGAAGTTGTGCACAGCACTGTGGTTCTTGTATTGCTGTGCACTTTTTCGGACGTTGCGTGCACATACCTTAGCACACTTCTATTTCATTCTAAAAGCATAAATAAAAAAGACAACATATTCTCTAATAAGCTCTTCCAAAAAATGACGCAGCAGATTATCCTCCTACACTTGACTCTTCAGTTCTTATGTGTAGTCCAAATACTAAATTGCATTTTTTTTTTGTGTTTTTTAGTGCCGGCAAGCCAGAAAAACCAGGTCTGAGGTCACCCTGTTGTGGAGAAATAATATTCCCATCATGGTTGAGGTGATGCTGCTTCCCGACTGCTGTTACAGTGATGAAGCATCTGGCACGGAAGTGAATGATTTCAATGATCCTGCCATGAAGCAAGATGCCCTTTTGCTGGAGAGGTGGACGCTGGAGCCGGTGCCCAGACAGTACGTTCCCTTTTCCTGAAGTGATCTGTGTACATTGTTCTTGTAGGGTTGAGCGTGGATGTGCATTGAGGTCTTTATTTATGTTGGTTTGCTTTTCATTGCCAGGCACCCCCAGGAAATAGATTAAATATCACGCCGGCTACTTTCTTCCTAAGCTCCCATTGTGTTTGTTACATTTAGATCTGTGGACGTTTCACCTATTTTAGTGAACACCTAAATGAAGTCTTGTCTTCTAAGTAATTCAAGGTTTTTAAATGTCTACTGGACGACTCTTGCTTCTCTTCTGATCTCAACGTCCATTTCATTGAGCTAACGATAGAATATTTCATAACTGGTTTGCTATAGATAACCATTTTTAACACTTCTATTAGTTAAAGGGACATATTGGAAAAGCAAATATTTTTTATTTTTTAAAACATTTTTTAGTAAGTGGAAGCCTCTCTGCGGATGCCTGCCATCACTGCTATGGCAATGTAGTATTACCTACTGCTTATTAAAGGAAATATATATTGCAAAAAAAGAGCTATAAGCTTAAATGTAACAATTTATTAATACTTCTTATATAGAGTACAAAAATACATAAAATTCAAAAAGATGGGAAGACAGTAAATAACCTCGCAGCACAAACACAATATGACAAAGTGAATGGGACACCTATAGCTGCATACAAAATACTCCACATATAACAGGCACAATAGTCAGGAATATGTAAGCAAATATACAAACGTCACCATAAACCTATATTATGTTATATTATATAGGCTCATACCCATAATTAGAAGTATAAACAGTCTGCAAGGTTACAGAAGAACAGACCCCAACGCTCGTTTCGCGTTTTCATTGCTTCCTCAGGGGGTCTGGTAAATTTAATCCATTTGACAGGACCTTAAGTATTTTCGGCCCCAATACCGTGATTGAGACGTTGACCAACAGATTAAAGTAGGCGGCACATGCATGCCCCGCCGCACACACCCACCAATCACAACCCAGGCCATCAAGGTGTCATCACGCAGGAGCGAGGGCGTGTCACCATGGCTTTCGAGCATACGCGAGCATCATAGGGATGTCGCACGCCCACATCAATACTCACAGGTTTGCATGATAATGTATCAAGCACCAACGTATATAAGCCCCTATTGTACCGTACAGAGGAATATAAAGTGCTCAATGCTTGAAAGGTGCTTATTACCATAAACAAGGGGGCAAAGAATATACATTTATAAATGTATTGTAAATCTTCTTTTAATCTTTCCATGCCATTCTTTATATTAAAAAAAAAAATCCTGAAATGTTGCCGTTTTCACTTCAGTGAGCCTCCCAATAGTCTGCCTTTTCCTGTTCTGTGTAGATCACTTCTCAGCAGTCATGTCATCACAGCCGGGATTACAATGAATGGTGGCACCTCCATACTCTACATATTCATAACTCGGAGTCATACCCTAGCTGAAGGAAGAGGGATCTCTATATACAGTGACAGTAAAATAGGTTTAGTGGCTTAAAAATAATGCTCTTTATTACCATTACTAAATATTTGTGTTTTTTTTGTTTTTTATTCTACAGGAGTGGAGACCGTTTCATCGAAGAGAAGACTCTCTTGTTGGCTGTCCGTTCATTTGTTTTCTTTTCTCAGTTAAGCGCCTGGTTAAGTGTCTCGCATGGAGCTGTACCCCGAAACATTATCTACCGGTGAGCTGGCCTCTCTAAAAACTTAAACTAGCTATTTGTTTTTTAAATGGCTAATTTTTTTTTTTTTCCAAAAGTGCTTCATATTCAGTATAGGGCAGACAACGGCTTCCCTCTCTGTTTCCTCTTTACTCTTGTGCAATTATTCTACATAGTAGGGAATTGCATGTATGCAGTTATTGAATTGAGTTCCTTGTATCCCTACAACTTAATCCATACAATGTTACTCATTAGTCCTGCAATATTTAGTTCCTAGAATTCTGATTTTAATTTCATAGCAATTTATAGTTTTGCACTTTTACCAAACCTCTGGTAGAAGACATGTTAGCAGGACGTGGTGGTTTTCTCCTTTCTTGTTTGCCTTTCTCAATAGCTGAGGCAGTTGTCTCCTTATTGTTGACTTAACAACCTTAACTGTCACATGGGGTGCTAACATGTACCTAAAATCCACACTGAGGATAAATATGGTAAAGCCTGTTGATTTTTGTTAATGATCCTACACATGAAAATAAAACACCCTCTTAATTAAAAAGAAACTTCAATTAATATGCCAATTTATAATTTTATTGTACCATAGCAAAGTTTCCCTAATACCACGTGGGCTTAAATTTAGCCGCTTGTAGTATGCATTTCATTGACAAATTCCCAAAACCGCATTTTGCATTCTGAGTGTAGACACTGATACATGGACTGGCTGCAGATCTCGAATTCGATAGCCTCAGATATGCCTATAATGCCGCTGTGTTGGGGTCAAGAGACCGATGGCTGGTCCGTGCATCATAGTCCATACTCGAAACACAAAGTGCTGATCTGTGAATCCGGCCTTAATCAAACTTTTCCAGAACTTGACTATTCGAGCCTGATGCAAAAAAACCTCTGTGATGATCTCTGAAATACATCTCCTACTTCACTCTATTGACCCAAGAAGGTAGATGAATTGCAGGGGGCATGTTGCGTCTCATGAAGAACTGGTAGGTGCGTCATTAATTGCGTCATTTTTAGATTTTTAGAAGCACTGTACTAAACAATACAGTCCGTGGCTGATCTGCAAGGTAAATGTTTTGCATATGACTGGGTCCTAATGTGACTTAAGAGAAGACCTTGCCCTAACCATGAGAATACCTTTTCAATCTCTTCTATCTTGTGTGTTTTCTACAGAGTGAGTGCAGCTGATGGTGAGCTCCAGTGGAATTTTACTCATTCACCAACTGAACATGTGTTTCCCGTCCCCAATGTGTCTCACAACGTGGCCTTGAAAGTCAGTGTCCAGTCATTGCCTAGACAATCCAGTTATCCGGTGTTGAACTGCAGCATCCACAGTAGTTTTGGCTTCTATGAAAAGAGATTTTCTTCACATGAGCAGATTGGTCCTCCACCTCGAGAAAATCAAGAGAGTGGCCAGCAGAATGCGCCCAGTTCTCAGCATACATGTAGCAAGCAGACTTGGACTGTTGGATCTGATGGACTACTGCAGGCGAGAACGAGTCTTAGCATGAATCTTACTCTCCCTGGTAGAAACGTTAAGTTAATTTCTGGATGTGGCAATAGCTGTGACGTTGGAACATCACCATCTAAAATTCAGTGTTTCAGTATAAGTGATCCTAAAACAAGCCTACAAGGCTCACCTGTCAGAAACTTTAAATCCTTATCTTTGGTTGACATGCCCCTCAATTCCCCCATACACCAGCCACCAGAGACCAATCCTTTAATAGGCTCCCTAATCCAGGAACGTCAAGAAGTCATAGCAAGAATTGCACAGCACTTGCTGCAGTGTGATCAGACAACATCACACATAACTAGTCGCTCCTTTAAATTGCACGACCCCAACCCCTTGAGCTCCAAAATATTCAGAAACCCATGTGAAGATGAAAGCTTCAATAGGAATGAAACACCTGTTTTATATGCACCCACTTCAGATTTGACTCTCACCTCTGAAACCAGTGACAGAAAACTAAAAGCTGCTACAGAAACACCCATAACTTCCTCCCGACATAGTCCTGATGGTAGATCCTCTCCGAAACCACAAGCTAGACGGAAACTAGTTCTAGTTCAAGCTCATGAACCCATTTCAAACATATATCAACACACAGTAAATAAACCAAGCCCACCAGCTTTCTCATTGTCCAGCAAGGAAAATCTATTCATGTCCCCTGATAGGGGAGACTTAACATACAGTGAACAGACTGAAAAGTGTGTCAGCAAAGGAACGTTACATCACCTCTCAAATCATAGCACCTCGAACATCCATACCATCAGCTACAAACAGGCCAACGCCACTGAGAACAGGAGTAGTGACAGCATCCATCTTGATAACCGCAAAAACTGTTCTCGAAGCGCTGTGGCATTTAAAACCTGTAGTGTTTCTCAAACACTAGAACCGAAATGTACAGAGATCAACGCAAGGAAAGCACAAGGGACTGATCATACCAATCAACTTCACAGCATTGAAAATTATGTTATAAAGGACAGAGACAGTCAGAAGGTTAAAGAGACCCAGGAGAAGCAGAAGCCAACTCGTGATGAGAATGAGGATCCAGCAAAATGTGACTGTGGTGCACAAGAACAGGGCAGAAGCATTGGGAGCTGTCCGAGATGTGAGCGGCTGAAGTTCATAGACCAAGCGGTACGTATATATATGGTACATTCTTAGAGAGGTTATCCACTGCTCGGACTATCCCTTTTCAAAATGGTATATTCACCAGTTGAAAATGCATTTGTCTCCACTTCTCGCATGGAGTAACAATCAGCGGGAGCGAAGTGTCTGATATTTTCATTTAACACTTAGAAATGTAGTATTTAAGAATGGTTGACCGAATAGCGGACAGCCCTCTTTAGCTGGCCATACATAACCAATAGCTGTTGTCAAAAAGGCTGCTCCTCCGACCGCTGTCTCTTCTGACTCCATACACAGCCAGACATTTGTGTTTTCAATGCATAGAAGGGAGAATGAAGCTGTCCGATAGCTCTTGTGGGGGTGTACATCCTAGGGGAGGAAAGGATTGGGAGGTCTCCATACATATTAGATATTCATCCGATAGTGATTGATTCAGCCATGTGTAAAAGGCACCTGTCATTGATCATGGTATTTGATCTGCAGGCAGAATGTTATACATCAATGTGAGCTAATGAGATTGATGTACATTTTTTAGGGGGGGGGGGGATATATGTCGGTAAAATGTGCATTTTATTCATTTGCTTCCCTGGTGTTTGTATGTCTTGGATTCCGGTGGGCAGTCCTCTTCAGGGATTGATAATGTTTCCTGTATGACTGCATGTAGACATACCTTTCAGTCCCTGAGTAGGACAGTCCACTGGACTTTTGGAGACAAATGTTAGGGTTTTCAATGCATAACATTCATGATATACTGAATCTTTTCCAACAACCCTATGTGCCATTCTGCTCTGCTTTTCCTTTTCTACACCATCCTGTCCACACATTGGACTACCTGTACAATATGACAGGTCCCCGTTAATCTAATGTGTATTGTAACCTATAAAACATGTTTATTAACAAATGCATACTAGCTTTTTATCAGGTATTTATGGTAGGGCTATCATCACCGCTATTACAGTGCCTTGCGAAAGTATTCGGCTCCCTCGAACTTTTCAACCTTTTCCCACATATCACACTTCACAAAAAATTTACATTTGGTATCTTTATGTTTGAAGAATCAACAACAAATGGAACACAATTGTGAAGTTGAACGAAATTTATTGGTTATTTTAAATTTTTGTGGAAATGCAAAAACTGAAAAGTGGGGCGTGCAATATTATTCGGCCCCTTTACTTTCAGTGCAGCAAACTCACTCCAGAAGTTCATTGTGGATCTCTGAATGATCCAGTGTTGTCCTAAATGCCTAATGATGATAAATATAATCCACCTGTGTGTAATCAAGTCTCCATATAAATGCACCTGCTCTGTGATAGTCTCAGGGTTCTGTTTGAAGCACAGAGCGCATCATGAAGACCAAGGAACACAACAGGCAGGTCCGTGATACTGTTGTGGAGAAGTTTAAAACTGGATTTGGATACAAAATGATTTCCAAAACTTTAAACATCCCAAGGAGCACTGTGCAAGCGATCATATTGAAATGGAAGGAGTATCATACCACTGCAAATCTACCAAGACCCGGCCGTCCCTCTAAACTTTCATCTCAAACAAGGAGAAGACTGATCAGAGATGCAGCCAAGAGGCCCATGATCACTCTGGATGAACTGCAGAGATCTACAGCTGAGGTGGGACAGTCTGTCCATAGGACAACAATCAGTCATACACTGCACAAATCTGGTCTTTATGGAAGAGTGGCAAGAAGAAAGCCATTTCTCAAAGATATTCATAAAAAGTGTTGTTTAAAGTTTGCAACAAGCCACCTGGGAGACACACCAAACATGTGGAAGAAGGTGCTCTGGTCAAATGAAACCAAAATCGAACTTTTTGGCAACAATGCTAAACGATATGTTGGGCGTAAAGGCAACACAGCTCATCACCCTGAACACACCGTCCCTACTGTCAAACATAATGGAGGCAGCATCATGGTTTGGGCCTGCTTTTCTTCAGCAGGGACAGGGAAGATGGTTAAAATTGATGGGAAGATAGATGGAGCCAAATACAGGACCATTCTTGAAGAAAACCTGTTGGAGTCTGCAAAAGACCTGAGACTGGGATGGAGATTTGTCTTCCAACAAGGCAATGATCCCAAACATAAAGCAAAATCTACAATGGAATGGTTCACAAATAAATGTATCCAGGTGTTAGACTGGCCAAGTCAAAGTCCAGACCTCAATCCAATTGAGAATCTGTGGAAAGAGCTGAAAACTGCTGTTCACAAACGATCTCCATCAAACCTCACTGAGCTCTAGCTGTTTGCCAAGGAATAAATGGGCAAGAATTTCAGTCTCTCGATGTACAAAACTGATAGAGACATACCCCAAGCGACTTGCAGCTGTAATCGCAGCAAAAGGTGGCGCAACAAAGTATTAAGTTAAAGGGGCTGAATAATATTGCACGCCCCACTTTTCAGTTTTTGAATTTCCACAAAAATTAAAAATAACCAATAAATGTCGTTCAACTTCACAACTGTGTTCCACTTGTTGTTGATTCTTTAACAAAAATTTACATTTGGTATCTTTATGTTTGAAGCATGATATGTGGGAAAAGGTTGAAAAGTCCCACGGGGCCGAATACCGAGTACTTTTGCAAGGCACTGTATGTATGCAAATACACCCAAAATGCTTTGTTTTGTTTAGAGCTTATATGGACATATGTTCCTATGGTAACAGACTACTAAGAAACTGTAGTCTGAACTTAAGTCATATTACCATCTGTCCCCAAATTGTTGCTAACCTACTAAATATGAATTAGTAAGAATTCAGGGACAGATAGAAGGCCATATGACTGCTGGACCTGACTGCAAAGTGTTTTTTCTTCTTTGTTACCATGGAAATACAAATAGGTGCTGTGTACCTGATCCTTACAGTAACACTACATTGTATGGCTGGGCACAACCTTTCCTGACGGTAACTGCAGATCTCTATGGTTTTGGAAGTTAGAATCCTTTGCAGTATAGTTTGTTGCTATGTGATAACTCTTAAAAGGACTCTCTGCGCAGAATGACTGTTAAAACCAAGTACAGGCACTCGGTGCATCATGGCGGGGCAGACATTTACCATAACTTCACTTTCCCACCTGCTTGTTTTCCCTCAATCTCAACACCCCTTTTCTTTGACTGCTGCGCTGGCTTGATAGAGGTTGGCAAAACATGGAAAACAAGCAGGTGTAGTTAAGTTTGGCCACATCATGGTGCACTGAGCGCCTGTACTTGGTTTAAACAGTCATTCTGTGCTGACCGAGTCCTTTTAAGGGTCTGTAGAGACTGTCTTGGTGTTGGATAGTTGGCTATATTGTGGTCACCCTGGGAAATTGCAGCAAAAACACTTGGCTGTGTAAGAAGTCTTTGAACACTAGAAGGAGTAAAGCCCGCATTTCACAGTATTTATTTTTGTGTTTGAGCGAACGTGCTCGGATATGGTGAAAAGGTACCCGATGGTATTAGTACATATATCCTCTAAATTATAATGTACTGAGGTACTGCTATATAAAGTTTAACAATAGTGATGAGTGAGCATGTCTCGCGGCTATTAGCCGCAATAATACAGGGATTGTCGAACAAACAGGCAATCCCTACATGCGTTGCGTCGAACATCTGTGAGACATGCAGCCTCGGGGACTCGAACATATTATTCGAGCATGCTGAAGTCACTCTGCTAGCACACGAGCATGCTCGCTCATCACTATTGTTAATCTGTATGTAGCAGGGCCTCAGTACATTATAATTTAGAGGGTATATGTACTAATACCATTGGGTATTAGAGTGAAATGCTAATTAAAAACTCAGATTGTGTGCTCTATATAAATACTAATCATACAGGACCAAACGTAATATTTACTGAGCTATATCCAGCTCATCAAATATGTATCAATACAACATAGGCTTTGAGTATTGTGTTTGTATATAGATGTTTACAAAGCTCAGTATGACATGCTGTCTTCTGTGTTCCCAGAAGTTTGTTCCTCTACGACCTTCAAATAATTGGAAGAAAAAGGGTTTTCACTCTCTTGATGGGATCTCTACCAAGGCCTTTCACCCTTGCACAGGTTTACCTTTACTCTCCAGTCCGGTAAGTTCGTTCTTGATTTTTCATGTGACCACAAACTTTGTGCCTACAGCCGTACTACTGTTAGATACAACTAGTGTGGTGGTGTGTAAAACCTATACAGATAATATCACATTGTCAAAACTGTCAAAAGTTCACACAAACATCTCAATAGTAGTAAAAGCCCTGAATATCTATACAAAATAATGGTGTCTTGCACCCACTGGTTTGGTGACATTTGTCTGAGGCTTGGATTAATGCTGGACTAGCACTAGTGGCATAGTAAAAAACATGGCACTTGTAGTGAAGTCGGAGAAGTTGATTTTTTATGTTTGAATAACTTATTTGAAGTGCAGGCAATCCAAAAGGTTAGACGTTTCGGTCAAGCGACCTTTATCAGTATAGCCGCACATGAGCAAAAATAAATAAATGTGTACCGTATATTATTCTTAATGCAAAATCCACAAATCAAATGAAGTATATACAAATTAAAGTCCAATAAGCATGCAAAACAATCCATAATGGATATATATAGACTGAGAATGTGTAGGCTGAGAAATCCATAGAGCCCATATAATGTTAGATGTGGTACATCAATAGTAATAATACACGAATGTTGGCTTCAGAGGTACAATACAACAGGAGCTTTTAGTCAGAGGTGTCATTGTATAGCAAGAGAAATGAAGAAAAAGAATCTGCTTCCAAGCCCCAGGCGCCTGTGGCCAAATTGGATGTAAATGCATTGGTATAGTGAAGGAGCCAAGAAGCCGTGTAAAATAAAGCCATATAACAGAGCAACGCGTAACTTACCGGACTGCAAGTGTCAGAACGAATGTAATGACGCTGTGGGAGAGCAGTGCGATTACGGGAAGCGTCGGGGATGCACGGGGCGGGCTGTTTAGAAAGCCGAATGCCGGAAGTGGCTCTGTCACATGGGATGGTGCGTTCGGTTGTGGCCATCGGCGTTATGGTAACTAGGCGATATGGAAACGGCTGAATGCCGCTGTGAAGACAATAGACTGGCTCCATCGGAGGGTGTGCAGGAGGAGGCTGAGTGTGATATTGGAGCAATGCAGACATGACGGTGAAAGAAGGCAGGTGGATAGGAAGTGGATTGGACACAGAGATTCACTTGACAAGTTGGTGGATGAACAAGAGTGAACCAGCAATAAAGTGTGAGCACATGTTAATGGATCTGTGAAAGAGCCAAAGTGTTAATAAGCTACAAACAATACTGATCAGCAACATCAGCAAATAAAGTATATGGCAAGCCTATAAAGCAAACAACAAGTCTTGCTAAAATACATAGATGTCTCATACAAACGCTATGGTCAACAGCGGTTTGTATTCCAATATGTAAGTTATAAAGTTAAAAGGCATGAACTATATAAAAATGTCCAAAGGGGGAGAAGAAAGAGGTTAATGTTATGAGGAGAGGAAAGCTCCCTACTCAGACCTTTTGGAGATAATGATTGTACTTCATGGATCCAAAATGCCTCCCGTAGTTTGAGGAGGCATTGTCAGCAGGGCTGTGGAGTCGGTAGCCAAACCTCCGACTCCTCAATTTCCCTGACTCCCGACTCCAAGCACTAGTCACTACTGAGCATGTGCATAAAGTGCAGCACAGATTCATCTCAGCTCCCACCCCACAGCACTGGTCACTACTGAGCATGTGCATAAAGTGCAGCACAGATTCATCTCAGCTAAAAGGCGAGATCCTTAGATCAGGAACAGAACAGACATTTATAGGACATTTCATAACTTTCCCAAATTCTTATGAAAACGTTTACAGCTCATCCTGCATTGTACTACTGCACCCAATGTATTATATATATTTTAGAAGATGATCCATTTTATTCAGACTCCACGACTGACTCCACATCCCTAGTTGTCTGTCACCCCCACGTCATGGCTCCGGAACATGCTCTAAGTCCTGGAATCAGAGTTAGGAGACCAAATGGCCTTGAGTGTGGAATTGATAGCCAAAGATTATTGTATCTGATAGTAGTTTTAAGCTTAGGGTACCGTCACACATTGAAATTTCCATCGCTACGACGTTACGATTCGTGACGTTCTAGCGATATCGTTACGATATCGCAGTGTCTGACACGCAGCAGCGATCAGGGATCCTGCTGAGAATCGTACGTCGTAGCAGATCGTATGGAACTTTCTTTCGTCGCTTGATCACCCGCTGACATCGCTGGATCGTTGTGTGTGACAGCGATCCAGCGATGTCTTCGCTTGTAACCAGGGTAAACATCGGGTAACTAAGCGCAGGGCTGCGCTTAGTAACCCGATGTTTACCCTGGTTACAAGCGTAAACGTAAAAAAACAAACCGTACATGCTCACCCGTCGGTGTCCTTCAGGTCCCTTGCTGTCTGCTTCCTGCTCTGAGTGCCGGCCGGAAAGTGAGAGCAGATCACAGCGGTGCTGCGATCTGCTCTCACTGTACGGCTGCACTCAGAGCAGGAAGCAGACGGCAAGGGACCTGAAGGACACCGACGGGTGAGCATGTACGGTTTGTTTTTTTACGTTTACGCTTGTAACCAGGGTAAAAATCGGGTTACTAAGCGCGGCCCTGCGCTTAGTTACCCGATGTTTACCCTGGTTACCCGGGGACTTCGGCATCGCTCCAGCGCCGTGATTGCAACGTGTGACCGCAGTCTACGACGCTGGAGCGATGATTATACGACGCTGCGACGTCACGAATCGTGCCGTCGCAGCGATGAAAATTTCAATGTGTGACGGTACCCTTAGACTTTTTCTTTATTTCTTTTGCTATACAATGACCCCTACGACTGTAAGCTCCTGTTGTATTGTACTTCTTATGCCAACATTCATGTATTATTACTATTGATATGCCACATCTAACATTGTATGGGCTCTATTGATTACTGGTGCCACTCATTTGTCAGTCTATTTATATCCATTATGGATTGCTTTCCATGCATATTGGACTTTAGTTTATTTAGACTTCATTAAATTTGTGGATTTTGTATTATTAGTAATTTATTTTATTTATTTTTTTCTATTCTGATGAAGTTCGCTTGACCAAAACCAGGATTGTCTTCACTTAAAATAAATGATTCAAACATAAAAAATTGTGTTCTCTGACTTCATGAATGCCAAGGTTTTTTTCACGACTTCACAAGGGATAGGACCCTACTTGTGCACCATGCATAGTTGTAGCACGGCACTCCTATCAGCACTAGTGGCACACTGTGTTTCCTAGACCAGTAGACTTCTGTAGAGAAACTTGTGATTTAAAGTTGATACAAATCAATTTGCAGGACCTGGTTCATCAGCCATGTCCCTAATCTGTGTTTGTTGGATGGCTGCTCTGAAAACGACAGCATCACAAGCTCTTCTTTTGATTAGCCAGGCTCGCACTACTTCAGATGTGTGTCTCGCCACAATTATGATGTCGTACCAGGCCGGCTGATCAAAAGAGGAGCTGGGGATGCCGTCAGGTCACAGATTATTGACGTGGTCGATGAACTGGGTCCTGCAAATCAATTCACACTAAATGTAATTGAGATGTATGTCCAATTATTACTATGCAGGAAGAGGCCCGCGTTGATGACCTAAATTTCGTGTAAATGTATGATGCAAAAACTTGTCATTGTATTAGAGCAAGATAGTTTAGTGTCTTGTTCTTATTGGCCGCCTAGATAAATGGCTATATGTACAGTTCCTTCTATTTATGAAAGGTGGTTCTGGAACCTAGACCGTCCCGAGCATGGAGATGGGCTAGATGAACATTCTGCTGTTGTGTGCGGCACACGTCTCCGCTCTGCCATGTGTAATGCCACTGTAGGTCTACCAGATGACAGAACGTGTTTTTTATCTAGGTACCACAAAGAAAGAGCCAGTCAGGGTATTTTGATCTGGACACTTCCTTACTGCAATTCAAAGTTCTATCCACAAAGAGGTATTAATTCAGTATTTTCCCATTTTCCCCATTTGTTTGTATATGTTATTCTGTTGGTAGAATTATTGTAGCTGTATTTCTGTAGATAAAATGAATAGGGCCCTAAGCCTTTACATTATAGCTTTTACATCAGAATTCTGTCCCAAAAAGCTTTGTAAAGTTACAAAAGTTTGTTGCAAATTGAGGGGCGTTCCAAAATTTTGGGACACTTTGTGTTCTTACTTTGTTTTTGCCCAGCTCCAACAAAATGAGCCGAGGTGGGATGGGGCAAATTAATGATGAGCAACTGTGTTCTTTAACGCCACAAATTTTTACTCCAGTCACAGACTGGGGAAGACATGTGGCGAGGCGCACCCCACATTTCGGATGCTACAGATTTATTAAGACTATTGCGCCTCTTATTGATTCAGGAGTGTTTTACTCCAGAAATCCTCCTTGTCAAGGTCAACGACAAACACTGGTGTCGCTGAAGTAGAGTCTATGGATTTATTACATGCGCAAAAAGAAGAAACTGGACATAACTCGCCAATGGCATTTATCAGAAATAGAGATGCATACGCCAAGAATATGGGGAATAGCCAGACTCCCCTCGAGAAACGGCTGTTTCGCATCTTTTCAATGTTTCTTCTTGCCAGAGGAGGTGTCAGAAAACCTGTGCACCTCTGTTATTGGCTACAGCTCTTGTGTTTTATACATGCTTATGAAAGAACTGATTACTTCGATGGGTATTGTCAACCTTCTTATTCTTGAAAGTGTTAGTATTTACCCCATCTTTTCATGGGACCTATTTTGAATGCTCCAGCACCAATGCTTTTCTGGTCCCTATTTGTTTTCCTGGAGCGATTTATGTGGTGGCATCCATGGGACCTCAGCAGTGGGCCCATTCTATCGCCACTGGAGCCAATTTTAGGCTGCTGTGGTCAGCTTCCTGGAGCGTTGACATTTCATACATCCTTGTGAAAATATAGCCTATGACGTACTAAGAAACGCTAATCTGTTAACATGGCCAAAACCTTCTGAATCCTGACACTGTCTCAGGGTCATTCAATATAAGATTGCTATATCCCACTGCTCAAACTGCAACCATCGATGGTGAAAGTGGTGGGCAAAAATCCAGGAGGTCTGGATGTCTGCAGATTGTTCTCACAGCTCTTGGTCTCCGAACAACCATATCCACTATTAGCTATTATGTAGCTGCGCCACGTTGCCATCTTATATCATGTAGCCACAAGTCATCGTGAATCCCAGCCATAAGGTGACATGCCACTTGATTGACTGAACATGATGATGTTGACCTGTTCATTTACTTTTAACAGGCAACGTCACTGTGAGAAAACAGAAGATGGTGTAGAGTTCACAGACAGACAGCTAAGTTGCAGTGCTCCGCCGGCCCCTTGTCTGAGCCTTCTTGGAAACTTTGAGGTATTTAATTTATATATCCTAATTAGCAATGACATTTTTTTTTTACCACTTTAGAGGAGGACTGCACAACCTACAGCCTGGGGGGCTACATGCAGGCCATAGTGCCATTTTGCCCGGTCTCCAGCCATCTGGATACAGAATAGTTTGTTTGTATCTGGCGCTCACTTGCAGTTTCCATGTTTAGAAGAGGGATGTGTAATTACTATGTAACCATCTTTGACCCCATTCTCCTGACAAATGGGGAAAGCAGAGTTAGAAGTAACCCCTCACCATTGTAGTGTGAATGGTGACTGTAGCCGCATCGACACGACTATATGAATGAAAGCTGGCGGCTCCCTAGAGACATGGAGGTAATGTTTTCCCTGGTGCAGCGATCAGTGTCAGATTGCCTTTAAGGCTTAAAGGGTTTATTAGCTGCTCTATTTGTATGTCACTTGTATATAGTTCTATTAGTTGTGCCTCTCAATGACTAAATCCCATTACCCGTCTTCCTTGATCACCTTCAGGAGTCCGTCTTGAATTATCGATTGGAGCCTCTGGGCACAGTTAAAGGTTTTACAGCAGACGTTGGTGCAAGTGGTGTATTCTGTCCAACCCACATGACGTTGCCTGTCAGAGTTTCGTTCTTCAGTGTTTCAGAGGACAATGCTCCGTCCCCTTACATGGTAAAGAGCGCGCTTTCTCTAAAAACTCTATTTTAACCCTAAACAGTTGATTTTTCTGCTACGATACATAGAAACTTCATGGAAAAGGATTTAAGGACTATAAAAAATATAGAAGTTAATTAGATAATGCCAATAAATAAAATCCAAGATAATAAAAAAACATGGTAAAAAATAAATCCGCACAGATGGCATAACACATCATGGATCCATAAGTGTCTACAACGAGGGGTCACATATGAGACCGTGCCTGTTGTGGTGGGCCGAACCAATATCCAGAAATTAATTCTGCTCAATATTAATATAGAATTATTTAATATTAATTTTTTCACTTAATATTGAGCAGAATTAAGTATGCTGACATTACTGCATGAACCCACACAGCCCCCTACATGCCATAAGTCCCAACACACAACCCCCTACATACCGTGGGAGCCCTCACATAGCCTCTTATATAGCGTATGAACTCCCATATAGCTTTATATATACAGGATGAGCCCCCACATAGCCTCCTGTATATAGTATGCCCCCTATAGCGCCTCCTGTGTGCATTAACACGAAAGTGTCCACTTATCTAAAGGGAATGGCACTTCAAATCAATTGTAGCAACCCATTATGGTACTTAATAACACCAGAGATTTTGAAAAGATCCATGATATTAAAATTAATATAACTTTATTAATTTTTCTTAAAGAATAAATAAATAAATACAAACAACACAGTTTTAAAATAAAAGCGTGCCTCGCAGGGGAGCACCACATAAACTATATGATAAACATTTAATAGAGTAAAAAACTGCAATATGAGGTAGGGAAATATGATCGGCCAGTGTAATTAGGTGGTATAATTAAAATAACTAAGCTAAATATAGGGTACTATGTGGACATATTTATGCAATGTAATATGCTATTAGTCCTATTACCCAGTATAATGCCTGTATGTAAGTCTCCTAATAAACAAGATATATTACTGCCGGTATATACATCAGGTAAAATTGTCTCCACAGCCAGACGGGGGTGTGGGGAAACCACTCTGCTACATTTCAGGTAAACTTTAATGAGTTTAACATTTTAGGATAATTTTAAGTTTTCTCACCTCACTGTTGGGCATCAGCCGTCTGGCTGTAGAGGCAATTTGCAGTTTTTTACTCTATTAAATGTTTATCATATATGCTAATAGTTTGTGGCGCTCCCCTGTGAGGCACTCTGTTATATTAAAACTGTGTTGTTTTTTTAAGAACAATTATTAATGAAGTTATATTTAATTTATTATTATGGTTCTCTTCAGAATCTCTGGTGTTAAGTAGCAGAATGGGTTGCTGCATTCTGTATACAGTATCAGCCCCTGCAGCTCCTCCTGTATGGAGTATGAGTAGCCTCCTGTATGCAGTGAGACCCCCGCAGTGCCCCCTGTGTGCAGTGTGAGTAGCCCCCTGTGTGCAGTGTGAGTAGCCCCCTGTGTGCAGTGTGAGTAGCCCCCTGTGTGCAGTGTGAGTAGCCCCCTGTGTGCAGTGTGAGTAGCCCCCTGTGTGCAGTGTGAGTAGCCCCCTGTGTGCAGTGTGAGTAGCCCCCTGTGTGCAGTGTGAGTAGCCCCCTGGGTGCAGTGTGAGTAGCCCCCTGGGTGCAGTGTGAGTAGCCCCCTGGGTGCAGTGTGAGTAGCCCCCTGGGTGCAGTGTGAGTAGCCCCCTGGGTGCAGTGTGAGTAGCCCCCTGTGTGCAGTGTGAGTAGCCCCCTGGGTGCAGTGTGAGTAGCCCCCTGGGTGCAGTGTGAGTAGCCCCCTGGGTGCAGTGTGAGTAGCCCCCTGGGTGCAGTGTGAGTAGCCCCGTGGGTACAGTGAGTGTAGCCCCCTGGGTACTGTGTGAACCCCTCAGCGCCTCTTGCAGACATGCAAACATCCCATACACACATGGGGAAAAACCATCCTCGCTCCCTTCCCCCTGTACTGTGCTCCGGTGCACTGACTCTCCACTCAGCTGACATCATGAAGTAACCGTCATCGCATCACATTGCTCCTTTACACACGCTGATCAGTAGATAAAGGAGCCAGCAGCTCCATCTTCCACCAATATAATCACTGCTGTCTGCAACCCAAAGATGCGGATCATGGTGACATTTGGCGGCCGACAGCGCGGTGTGACCTGTGGGCCACAGTTTCAGCCCTTTGACTGTTTCGGTCTGTTGGCCGGACTGGAACAGCCAGAGGGACGGATGTGTCCCATGGGCTGCAGTTTGCCCAGCTCCGGTATATAACATGTTTTCAAACCAAATAATACAAGTAGAATGAGCAAACGATTGATACAATTCACACTTGTAATTTAGTGTTTACATCCATCTTTTCACACTTTGTATTATCTATATATAATCATCTTGTCCGCGACCAATCAGCGACGGGCACAGTCCAGCCGCAAATTCACCCCTTCCTACTCTGTCAGTGCCCCCTCCAGTCAGCGCTCACACAGGGTTAATGGCTGCATTACACCGCGTTATGCCGCGGTGTAACGCAGTCCGTTACCGCTGCTATTAACCCTGTGTGACCAACATTTTACTATTGATGCTGCCTATGCAGCATCAATAGTAAAAAGATCTAATGTTAAAAATAAAAAAAATCATTATATACTCACCGTCCGGCGCCTTTCCCGCTCCTCGCGATGCTCCGGGCCATGCATTGCGGTCTCACGAGATGATGACGACGTAGCGGTCTCGCGAGACCGCTACGTCATCATCTCACGAGACCACAATGCATTCTTGGGACCGGAGCGTCGCGAGGAGCATCGCTAAACGCCTCGCCTGGATCCGGGGGCCAACAGAAGTTGAGTATATAACTATTTTTTATTTTAATTTTTTTTTTTTTTTTAACAGGGATATGGTGCCCACATTGCTATATACTGCGTGGGCTGTGTTATATACTACGTCTCTGTGCTATATACGACGTGGGCTGTGCTATATACTACATCGCTGTGCTATATACTACGTGGGCTGTGTTGTATACTGCATCTTTGTGCTATATACTACGTGGGCTGTACAGTATATTACGTGGCTGGGCAATATACTACGTGGCTGTGTTATATACTCCGTGAGCTGGGCTATATACTCCGTGAGCTGGGCTATATACTCCGTGAGCTGGGCTATATACTCCGTGAGCTGGGCTATATACTCCGTGAGCTGGGCTATATACTCCGTGAGCTGGGCTATATACTCCGTGGGCCGTGTTGTACGCCGCGTGGGCCGTGTTGTACGCCGCGTGGGCCGTGTTGTGCGCCGCGTGGGCCGTGTTGTGCGCCGCGTGGGCCGTGTTGTGCGCCGCGTGGGCCGTGTTGTGCGCCGCGTGGGCCGTGTTGTGCGCCGCGTGGGCCGTGTTGTGCGCCGCGTGGGCCGTGTTGTGCGCCGCGTGGGCCGTGGTATATTTCTCTGCTATATCTGTGCATCATGAATCGTGGTATGTGTTAAAGAGGGGGCCCACTGAGACTCTTTCGCCCGGGGCCCTCAAAAACCTGGAGCAGGCCCTGGCTACACTGATTGTGGGGTCAATCAGGGACAGGCGCAGTCCGGCCGCAAATTGGCGCGGAATTTGAAGCATGCTTCACTAATTGGTCATGCCCGGCCGGCCGAATCCTGTGTATAAATTGCATTATTCTGAAAATGTCAAAAATAAACTACATACATAGTCTAGAATACCAACTAGTATATAATATTCAGCTTGGAATTTGTTATATTTTACCTTCAGGGATCTATGATGTTTCTCCTGTGTGGATTCAGTATTTAGCAATGTTTTTTCAATGCTCTTGGAATATTTTTTTTTTTTTTTTTTAATGGACAATATCTAAAACTTAAAAAAAAAAAAAATTACCTAATCCTCCTGTTAGTTCATGCTTGTTTGCCTATGGGGGTTGTTTTTATAAACAGGCGACTCAAGATAACAAACCTATAACACAGCAGGATTACCTGGAAGGGCAACTCTGTATTCGCACCACACATGAGATTGGGTAACTTTTTGGCTAGGACTCCACAACCTCGATGGTTCTCTATTGAGAAGAGTCTCCTCACAATCCCAAGAATTTCTCACATGGGCAATTAGCAGGAGTTTCTTATGTTTTTTTTCACCCATAACAAAACATTGGTGTCTCTCAACAATCGTGTGGATTTTTGTTTTGTCGCATTGTATGATCAAAGACTAATCTAACACCATTTACCTGCTGCGTGGAATGCCCTTATGATTTTGAGATTTTTCTATATGATGATTATATATTTTTTATCTTAGGGTAACATCACACTGGAATCTCTTGGCAAAAGGGGATATCGCATACCTCCATCTGGAACGATTCAAGTGGTATGTACAGATGTATATACTATCTAAACTGCAAAACAAGCGATAGGTACCATATTTGTAAGATCAACCTTGGTTGAACTTTCTATTTTCATTTGGTTTTGCTGACCATCTAATGTATATGGCCGATATCGGGGTGATGGTGGGGGGGATAAGGAATGGACAGGTTGCATTTCTGTAGCTGATTATTTTCCTCTTCCCTTGAGAACCAGAACATGTATTTGTATGGGAGAGTTCAGGATGAATGGCTGTACAAGTTTCAGCCAATGGCTATGTTACATTTGTGGTCATTTGTGGAAATATGTAGAAACTTTTCAATATTGGTTACTGTCAAGAAAGCTGATCATAATTCTTAATCATATAGCTCGCCTGTAATGAGACAGTCTTTATTGTAATCTGCACTGTCTGCTCACCTGGGCATTTTCCCGTATGAGCCCCAAACTGAAATGATGGATTATTATTTGTGGGGGGAGTTTATGCCTCCGAGTAGCACAATGGAGTTTGACCAGGAGGCATGCAAGCTTTTTGGATATGGCTCTTGATGGGTGAACATCAACCCTATAATGCCTGCCCAATTTTTCATTTTTGTGCCTATATTTTTTTTTCCTCCTTTTTTTCCAAGATCCATAACATTATTATTATTCTATCAACATAGCCATATGATGACTTTTTTTTTTTTTTCTGAAGTTGTACTTTTCAATGTCCTCATTAATTTCCCTAGATTAATGTACTAAACAAAAAAGAAAAAATAATAAGTGTAATAAAATGGAGAAGACGATGATAAAATGCAATTCTACCATGATTTTTGGTGGTTTGTTTTCACGGTGTTCATTACATGTTAAAAATTACCTAGCAATCCTTATCTGATGATGACCCATGTTTTGGGATTAAAAGTTATAATTTTTCAGGATTGCCAACAATAATAATAAAAAAACCTGTGCTTTTTATATATCTTTGATTTTCTACTTTATCATAGAGTGCCAAGTATTTAAAAATTTTGCTTGAGCCCTTCCTTTTTATATACGGGTGCTGTATATCCACAACACTATATAATCGTTTAGTTCCCTTAGGGGACCTGAAGATAATCTGATTGCTTACTGTACGGCAATGCCACAGTGTTAGTATACAGTGAAAGTCTGTCTCCTCAGCGCGTGTCTAAGCTTCATTGCAGGCGTAAGCTAGCAGTGACGGGGCTCACAGCAGGCACCAGGCTGCAGTGGTAACCTTTGGGTTCCCTGCGATCTCATCGTGTGACCTCCTGAGAGTCGCTGCCAGACTACTCCAGACGTGGCTTATTTCCAGTGAGAACAAAAGGATCAACCATTAAAATCTCAGTTTGGATCCTTCTCTCTCCCGACGTCATTTGTCGAGGGGAGTTGGCAGGCCCCTATACAACTTAGACTTGTCAAACCGATAACGGCGGGTTAAAGTGACTTCAGTCTAGTTTGCAGTTTGACACTGAAGTCCACAACAATTCTTGTTATTGTGTTGATTTGTTGTGTTTCTTTAAACTATTTTTGGATTAAGGTCACATATGTAACATCATTTTCTTTGCATTTTAGACCTTATTTAATCCAAACAAGACTGTGGTGAAGATGTTTGTGGTAAAATATAACCTGCAAGAAATGCCACCCAATCACCAGACATTCCTGCGGCAGAGAACATTTTCTGTTCCTGGGAAGCGAGATAAGAAAGTGACAGTCCCAGAGAACATCATGAGGGCAGAAGAGCGGACACTGCGCTACCTCATCCACCTGAGGTAACATGAACTTCCTCTGCAAAGCTATTTACCACCAGTTTATCCCAACTGGAAGTACAAATCTATTTTAAATTTATATCTATTTATTAGGTTTTTGTATCCCACACTGATCTAATCTATGTAATGTTGAGGTAATCTAGAATAGATCCATACCTGTGATCAATCTGTGATTCCACTGCAGAGAAATCCTGTTTTGATTAATAAGTGCAGGAGGCCGGCCCTGAACTTCCATCTATCTGGCCTTTCTCACTCGCTTCCCACTGGCCACCATCCTTCTGTCAGTAAGTGAAAGGACACTCTTCTGTGACCTGCTTTCCTGGCTGAGATGTTGCACGTGTGCGGTCATACCCAAAGATGGCGCATGTGTAGATCAATGGTTCTCGCAGTGTCGTCAAGAACTTGCTGTGCATGCACCACACTCAGGAAGGTCTGCGCAGATCTCGCTTAAGAATTGTTAGCAAAAAATTGCAATCGGGATTTCACTGCAACAGAATCAAGAAATCCTATAATCCATGTTGGGCTGCTGTAATTCAGAATAAATCCATACCGTTTGTCATCAGCTGGGAATACAAAAGTCTGCTGACAGGTTTCCTTTAACAAAAACTAAGCACATGAAACCCACCCAAAGCATCTTTAATCAAAAATTAAAGGGGTTTTCCCACTAACAAAAGTTCATTTCTCCTTCGCCACATTGGGGGACACAGGACCCTGGGTGTTATGCTGCTGTCACTAGGAGGCTGACACTAAGTTGAGACAAAAAAGAGTTAGCTCCTCCCCTGCAGTATACACCCTCATGCTGGCTTCCAGAGACCCAGTTCAAGCTTAGTGTCCGTAGGAGGCACACTGGATTTAAACCTTCTTTTCTGGACGAAGGGGCGACGGATTCGTTCATGTTCCGATCTCCCCGAACCAACAACAGGCGAGCACGGGTGTTTAACCTCTCCGTATCCTCTCCTGCGACGTGGGATGCCACTACCTGAGCTGACTTTTGGGGCGACAGGCCCCTTCAAGGGCACCGATCTCCCCCCTCCCTTATCAGACGAGCACTGGAGTGTCACCTCCAGTATCCTCTTCTGCAGCCAGGCCTTATTGCCGGACATCTGCCCTGCCCACCAGGTCTCACCCTCGGCTGTTCAGAGGCACTCTTCCACTGTGGCGTCCGTGCAGCCCCCACTGCATCACCACTGAAAAAGCGGATGATGGAAGGAGGCGGACGTTTCCTCTCCACCCCCCTTTAACCCCTTCACCCCCAAGGGTGGTTTGCACGTTACTGACCGGGCCAATTTTTACAATTCTGACCACTGTCCCTTTATGAGGTTATAACTCTGGAACGCTTCAACGGATCTTGGCGATTCTGACATTGTTTTCTCGTGACATATTGTACTTCATGATAGTGGTAAAATTTCTTTGATATTACCTGCGTTTATTTGCGAAAAAAATGGAAATTTGGCGAAAATTTTTAAAATTTAGCAATTTTGCAACTTTGAATTTTTATGCCCTTAAATCACAGAGATATGTCACACAAAATACTTAATAAGTAACATTTCCCACATGTCTACTTTACATCAGCACAATTTTGGAACCAAATTTTTTTTTTGTTAGGGAGTTATAAGGGTTAAAAGTTGACCAGCAATTTCTCATTTTTACAACACCATTTTTTTTTAGGGACCACATCTCATTTGAAGTCATTTTGAGGGGTCTATATGATAGAAAATACCCAAGTGTGACACCATTCTAAAAACTGCACCCCTCAAGGTGCTCAAAACCATATTCAAGAAGTTTATTAACCCTTCTGGTGCTTCACAGGAATTTTTGGAATGTTTAAATAAAAATGAACATTTAACTTTTTTTCACAAAAAATTTACTTCAGCTCCAATTTGTTTTATTTTACCAAGGGTAACAGGAGAAAATGGACCCCAAAAGTTGTTGTACAATTTGTCCTGAGTACGCCGATACCCCATATGTGGGGGTAAACCACTGTTTGTGCGCATGACCGAGCTCGGAAGCGAAGGAGCGCCATTTGACTTTTCAATGCAAAATTGACTGGAATTGAGATGGGACGCCATGTTGCGTTTGGGGAGCCCCTGATGTGCCTAAACATTGAAACCCCCCACAAGTGACACCATTTTGGAAAGTAGACTCCCTAAGGAACTTATCTAGAGGTGTGGTGAGCACTTTGACCCACCAAGTGCTTCACAGAAGTTTATAATGCAGAGCCGTAAAAATAAAACAAAAATTTTTTCCCACAAAAATTATTTTTTTAGCCCTCAGTTTTGTATTTTCCCGAGGGTAACAGGAGAAATTGGACCCCAAAAGTTGTTGTCCAATTTGTCGTGAGTGCGCTGATACCCCATATGTGGGGGGGAACCACCGTTTGGACGCATGGAAGGGCTCGGAAGTGAAGGAGCGCCATTTGGAATGCAGACTTAGATGGAATGGTCTGCAGGCGTCACATTGCGTTTGCAGAGCCCCTAATGTACCTAAACAGTAGAAACCCCCCACAAGTGACACCATGTTGGAAAGTAGACCCCCTAAGGAACTTATCTAGATGTGTGGTGAGCGCTTTGACCCACCAAGGGCTTCACAGAAGTTTACAATGCAGAGCCGTAAAAATAAAACTAAAATTTTTTCCCACAAAAATTATTTTTCAGCCCCCAGTTTTGTATTTTCCCGAGGGTAACAGGAGAAATTGGACCCCAAAAGTTGTTGTCCAATTTGTCCTGAGTGCGCTGATACCCCATATGTTGGGGTAAACCCCTGTTTGGGCACACGGGAAAGCTCGGAAGGGAAGGAGCACCGTTTTACTTTTTCAACGCAGAATTGGCTGGAATTGAGATCGGACGCCATGTCGCGTTTGGAGAGCCCCTGATGTGCCGAAACAGTGGAAACCCCCCAATTATAACTGAAACCCTAATCCAAACACACCCCTAACCCTAATCCCAACAGTAACCCTAACCACTCCTCTAACCCAGACACACCCCTAACCCTAATCCCAACCCTATTCCCAACCGTAAATGTAATCTAAACCCTAACCGTAACTTTAGCCCCAACCCTAACTGTAGCCTTAACCCTAGCTCCAACCCTAGCCCTAATGGGAAAATGGAAATAAATACATTTTTTTTTTTTCCCTAACTAAGGGGGTGATGAAGGGGGGTTTGATTTACTTTTATAGCGAGTTTTTTAGCGGATTTTTATGATTGGCAGCTGTCACACACTGAAAGACGCTTTTCATTGCAAAAAATATTTTTTGCGTTACCACATTTTGAGAGCTATAAATTTTCCATATTTTGGTCCACAGAGTCATGTGAGGTCTTGTTTTTTGCGGGACGAGTTGACGTTTTTATTGGTAACATTTTCGGACATGTGACAGTTTTTGATCGCTTTTTATTCCGATTTTTGTGAGGCAGAATGACCAAAAACCAGCTATTCATGAATTTCTTTTGGGTGAGGCGTTTATACCGTTCCGCGTTTGGTAAAATTGGTAAGCAGTTTTATTCTTCGGGTCAGTACGATTACAGTGATACCTCATTTATATTATTTTTTTATGTTTTGGCGCTTTTATATGATAAAAACTATTTTATGGAAAAAATAATTATTTTTGCATCGCTTTATTCTCAGGACTATAATTTTTTTATTTTTTTGCTGATCATGCTGTATGGCGGCTCGTTATTTGCGGGACAAGATGACGCTTTCAGCGGTACCATGGTTATTTATATCTGTCTTTTTGATCGCGTGTTATTCCACTTTTTGTTCGGCGGTATGATAATAAAGCGTTGTTTTTTGCCTCGGGTTTTTTTTTTTTATCTTACGGTGTTTACTGAAGGGGTTAACTAGTGGGCCAGTTTTATAGGTCGGGTCGTTACGGACGCGGCGATACTAAATACGTGTACTTTGATTGTTTTTTTTATTTTATTTAGATAAAGAAATGTATTTATGGGAATAATATATATATTTTTTTTTCATTATTTTGGAATATTTTTTTTTTTTTTTTACACATTTGGAAATTTTTTTTTTTACTTTTTGACTTTGCCCCAGGGGGGGACAATACAGATCGGTGATCTGCCAGTTTGCATAGCACTCTGACAGATCACCGATCTGAGAGAAGTGCAGGCTGCTTCACAGTGCCTGCTCTGAGCAGGCTTCTGTGAAGCCACCTCCCTCCCTGCAGGACCCGGATCCGTGGCCATCTTGGATCCGGGTCTGGAGCCGGCAGGGAGGGAGGTAAGACCCTCGCAGCAACGCGATCACATCACGTTGCTGCGGGGGGCTCAGGGAAGCCCGCAGGGAACCCCCTCCCTGTGCGATGCTTCCCTGCACCGCCGGCACATCGCGATCATGTTTGATCGCGGTGTGCCGGGGGTTAATGTGCCGGGAGCGGTCCGTGACCGCTCCTGGCACATAGTGCCGGATGTCAGCTGCGATAGGCAGCTGACACTCGGCCGCGCTCCCCCCGTGAGCGCCGCCGATCGCGCTGGACGTACTATCCCGTCCGTGGTCATGGGGGCCCACCCCACCTCGACGGGATAGTACGTCTGATGTCAGGAAGGGGTTAAAGGGGATGGTGGATGGAGGCTCCCCTAACCCTGCACTGTCCTTTCTACCTGGAGTCACTTCAGCAGGCTGGTAAGGAGACCCGACGTTTTCAGGCCGGCGGTCCGCCCCTCCCCCTCAATATGGGTAAGCGCAGATAAGGGGTCGTGTTTTCCGGCGTTTTGGGGAGGGCTCCATGGCGGTAAGGGCTCTGCGACGTCTTTCCGGTGGTCCGCGGGTGCGCGCAGGCCGAAGCCGAAAATTTAGTCCCCGGCTTCGGCCTAGTACAGGCCGCATCCCGATAAGCCCCGCCTACGCTCGCGTCATTCTTGCGGCTCCGCCTCCGGTCCTGGCGCTTCTCGCTCCCTGCGAGACTGCCCCACAAACTCTCGGCAGCCATCTTCCCTCTGCACAGCAGCGCCGGCCGGCTTCTTCCACACGCCAGCAGCTCTGGAGGTTCTTTTCCACGCCACCTATCCAACTTGCGGGGCACAGGACCTGGGTAAGGAGTTGGCACTTAGTGCTTCCCTGCAGCGTTACCCCTCAGCTTCCACTAGCAGCCTCTTTTTTTTTTCTCATATTGGGGTACAGCATGTCACAGTCAAGAGTTAAAAAGGCCACTAAGGTACACACCACCTTTTTTACTGCGTGTACCACCTGCCAGGCTCCTCTCCCTCGGCCTCAAAGCTCCCCTCTCTGCCCTGCCTGTGATGCCCAATGTTCTCAGGAGCCCTCCGCTGCTACTGACCCCAGTGTACCTAGCCCCCCTGAGTGGGCCGCGTCACTGTCTCAATCCATGGCTAAGCTAGCCAAAGCGATTGAATCCCTTCATGACCCCTCTGGGGAGCGGGGCGTTCGTTTTCCTGGGTTAAGAGACCCCTCTATAACAGGGGAATCATCGGCCAGCAGGGGCCGCTCTCTCCCGAAAGAGGTACGACCATCCAAAAAACGGATCCGCACTACCTCTCCCAAGCATTCACCACGCCATTCAGCCTCTGGTAGCTCCACTTCTCGCTCGCCCTCTCCAGGGGCTCGAAGCGATCACGACTCTGAGTATGAGTCTGAGGCATCCCTGGACCCGGATTCTCCGGAGTTCCGTTCAACTGTTGACTCCCTCATTGAGGCTGTCAATCACGCGTTAAAGGTTGACGATGACCCTAATTCAGCTCCGGATCACGCAGTTTCCTTTACGAGAACCAAGCGATCCCATAAGGTGTTCGCCTCCCATCCAGACTTCCTAGAGATAGTTCGGCGGCACATGGAGCGACCTTATAAACGCTCTATGGGTAAAAAGGCCCTGGAATCAAAGTATCCCTTCTCCGCAGATCTGGTCAAAGATTGGACGGAACCACCGCTGGTAGATCCTCCGGTATCGCGTTTGGCTACCAAAACGCTTTTATCAGTACCTGACGGGGCTTCAATCAAAAATCCGACAGAACGCCAGCTAGATTCTCTGGCGCGGTCAGTGTATGAAGCCTCAGGTTCCTCCCTATCTCCCTCCTTCACTGCGGCATGGGTCGCCAAAGCAATGGTTTTCTGGGCAGATGCCCTTGCAAAATCCTTTCAGGACCAGGCTCTTCCGTCTGAGGCGGCGGACCTCGCCAAACAAATTGCTATGGCTGCAGATTATGTGATGTACGCGTCATTAGACGCAGCGGACTGTGCGGCAACCGCGGCTTCAAACGCCATCACCATCAGGAGAGCTATTTGGCTTAGAGAGTGGCATGCGGATTCCTCCTTAAAAAAGTCTGATTTCCCTTCCCTTTCAGAGCGGGCGTCTGTTTGGAGAAAAATTGGACCAGCTTATTTCTGATGCTACAGGAGGGAAAAGCAAGTTCCTCCCTTAACACAGGCCTAAAGCTGCCTTTCAGCGCCAACAGCATTTTCGTTTTCGCCCCTTTCGCAGTAGCCCTTTCTGGTCCAACTCCACAGCATCGTCCAGATCTGATCGATCTACACGCACAGACAGAGACTCTCGGCCTTCTTACAGACCGAATCAGTCCTGGCGAGGAAAACCTAGACCACCCAGAACCAGAGGTTCCAGGCCTTCCAGATTTCCTTCACAATGACTCGGGGGGGCATTCCAGTCGACACCACTGAGGTAGGCGGACGCCTGCTTCTTTTTTGACACGTCTGGCTTTCCGTCATTCACGACGAATGGGTCAGAGACCTAGTGTCTTCTGGTTACAAAATAGAATTCTCCGCCTCCCCTCCGGCACGTTTTTTCCCCTCTCGTCTCCCAAGTTCGGGAGCTCAGTCTCACGCTCTTCACTGCACCATCGAATCCCTCCGCCAAAACGGGGTCATCGTTCCGGTTCTGGAACACGAGAGATTCAGAGGTTTTTACTCTTCGCCGTGCCAAAAAAGGACGGGACGGTGCGCCCCATTTTGGACCTGAAGCTCCTAAACAAGTACGTAAAAGTACGGCACTTCAGGATGGAATCCCTCCAGTCGGTCATCTCCTCGTTGGAGAGAGGCGAGTTCCTAGCATCAATAGACATCAAAGATGCTTATCTTCATATCCCAATCTTTCCGCCACATTAAAGGTTCCTCCGTTTCGCCATCCTAGAGGACCATTTTCAATTCACGGCCTTACCCTTCGGTCTTGCCACTGTGCCCAGGGTATTCACGAAGGTCATGGCGGCTGTCATGGCCATTCTACACTCCCGGGGAGTGGTCATGTTGCCATACTTAGACGACCTTCTGGTCAAAGGTCCGTCTTATCATGGCTGCGAAGACAGCGGCCGCATTACGGTGGATTCCCTTTCGCGCCTGGGCTGGTTAATCAACTTGGACAAGTCCTTCCCTGTTCCAGCTCGTCGGATCTCTTTCCTAGGCATGATCCTGGACACGTCCAAAGGGCTGGTTTTACTTCCTTGGTCCAAGGCCCAAGCGCTTCAGCAGGGAGCCCGGACGCTCTGTCGCCCTTGTCCGCAGTCCATTCAGTTTGCCATGAAGATCCTGGGGAAGATGGTGGCCGCAATGGAAGCGGTCCCCTTCGCTCAACTGCATCTCCGTCCCCTCCAACAGGCCCTGCTAGACAATTGGGACAGGAGTCCCTTAACTCTCGACCGGCCATGTCCTCTGACCCTGCGGATCAGGCAAGCGCTGAAATGGTGGACTTTGGAATCATCTCTCAACCAGGGGAGGTCTTTTCTCCCGATCCATTGGCTGGTGGTGACTACCAATGCCAGTCTCCTCGGTTAGGGAGCGTTGTTTCGCCGCCACACTGCCCAGGGGCGTTGGACGATTCGGGAGTCGAAACTCCCAATAAACATCTTGGAGATCCGAGCTATCAGATTGGCCCTGAGACGCTTTCACTTCCTGCTTGCGGGTCACCCAATCCGAATTCAATAGGACAACGTAACAGCGGTGGCGTACATAAACCATCAGGGGGGTACCCGCAGCAGGGCGACGATGGAGGAAGTCTCCCACATTCTCCGTTGGGCCGAGACCAACCACTCCACCATTTCTGCAGTGCACATTCCAGGCGTCGAGGACTGGGCGGCGGACTTTCTCAGCCGTCAGGGTCTCGCCTCGGTGGAGTGGGAACTCCATCCAGAGGTTTTTCAACAAATCTGCTTTCGCTGGGGAACTCCGGACGTGGACCTGATGGGATCCAGACTGAATGCCAAGGTCCCCAACTTCATAGCACGTTCTCGGGATCCCCGGGCCATCGGGGTGGATGCACTGATATCCCCATGGCACCGTTTCCAATTCCCGTACGTGTTCCCTCCACTTCCCTTGTTGCCGAAAGTGATCTGAAAAATCAAGATGGAGGGGGGTTCCGGTGATTCTTATCGCCCCGGATTGGCCACGTTGCGTATGGTATGCGGAGCTCGTTCATCTCGTATCCGACGTCCACTGGCGGTTACTAGACCGCCCAGATCTGCTTCGCCAAGGGCTGATCTTCCACCAGAGCTCAGGGGCCCTACGTTTAACGGCGTGGCTGTTGAAACCTGGATCCTAACTCAAGCAGGTTTCTCCCAGCAGGTCATCGCCACCATGATCAGCGCTCGCAAGACGTCTTCGCTCGCATCTATCACCGCACCTGGAAAGCCTTCTTCTCATGGTGCAGGCTCCGCGGTCGCCCTCCTCTCGTTTTTTTCCATTCCCTCCATTCTGGAATTTCTCCAGTCCGGCTTGGATTCCGGCCTGGCGCTCAGTTCCCTCATCAAGGGTCAGATCTCCGCGTTATCGGTGTTGTTCCAGCGTAAGATTGCTGCTAACTTGCAAGTCAGGACCTTTTATTCAAGGGGTCTCCCACGTGGTACCCCCCTACAGAATGCCGTTAGAGACCTGAGATCTCAATTTGGTCCTAAGCGTCCTTCAGGAATCTCCGTTTGAACCTCTGCAGGATGTCTCGCTGACCATCCTCTCCTGGAAGGTTGCCTTCCTTGTCGCAGTAACATCTATCAGGCGCTTCTCGGAGTTGGCCGCACTATCCTGCCGGGCGCCTTTCCTTTCCTTCCACCAGGACAAAGTAGTCCTACGCCCATCTCTGTTTTTTTTTTCTCCCTAAGGTGGTTTCATCCTTCCACCTTAATGAAGACATCATTCTTCCCTCCTTCTGCCCTCAGCCGAGACATAGGGTCGAAAAGGCCCTTCACACCTTGGACGTGGTACGGGCCCTCAGGAGGTACGTTTCTAGGACTGCTCCCTTCCGCAAGTCGGACTCCCTCTTTGTCCTCCTGGAGGGTCACAGGAAGGGTTCAGCCGCGTCTAAGGCCACGATAGCCAGATGGATCCGATCGGCTATCCAAGAATCTTATCGGGTCAGGGGCAGACCTATCCCGGCGGGGATTAGGGCACACTCTACTCGGTCGATGGGTGCTTCCTGGGCCATTCGGCACCAGGCAACGGCGGAGCAAGGCCGCAACATGGTCTAGCCTGCATACTTTCACAAAGCACTACAATGTCTACACTCTATCTTCCGCAGACGCGGCCCTTGGCAGACGTATTCTGCAGGCGGCCGTTGTGCATTTATAGTCAGATGGTACACAGAGTTATTTGGTTATATTGTTCCCCACCCAGGGACTGCTTTGGGACGTCCCATGGTCCTGTGACCCCCAATGTGGCGAAGGAGAAATAGGGATTTTTGTGTACTCACCGTAAAATCCTTTTCTCCGAGCCACTCATTGGGGGACACAGCACCCACCCTGTTAGCCTTATGGCTCGTTACCTTTTTGGTTCTTAACTTTCTCTGACATGTTATACTCTAATGTTATGTAATGTATTGTTATTAATCTCCTACTGCTTTTGCACTGAACTGGGTCTCTGGAAGCCAGCATGAGGGTGTATACTGCAGGGGAGGAGCTAACTCTTTTTGTCTCAACTTAGTGTCAGCCTCCTAGTGACAGCAGCATAACACCCATGGTCCGGTGTCCCCCAATCAGTGGCTCGGAGAAAAGGATTTTACGGTGAGTACACAAAAATCCCTATTTTAATCAATAGATCTTGGAATAATAAGTTCCACAATTGGATATGTTTAAATAAAATGTTCCTGTGCTGATATAATCTTATAAATGTGCCCTTGCTGTGTACTGTGTAATGGCTGTGTCTGACCGTACAGGAACATGGTCTGATCACACCACAGCTAATGGACGCACTAAAGTATAAAGACATTACAACATGGGATTGAGGCTGATTCTTTCTGTGAAGTAAAAAATTGTTTAAAACCAGACAGAATGCTTTACCTCACAGAAAGAATCAGCTGTGACCCCATGCTGTCCTGTCTGTATACTCTTTTGCATCTTCCCCTGCCCAGGAGCTGTGGTATGATGAGACCATGTTCCTGTATGGTCAGACACGGCCATTACACAGCACACAGCAGGGACACATTTATAAGATTATCTCGGCACAGGAACGTTTTATTTAAACACATCCAATTGTGGAAATTATTATTATTATTCCAGGATCTAGTGATTAAAATTAACTTTTGTTTGTGGGAAAACCCATTTAAATCAACCTTGCACATTGATAAATTCCAAAGCCCCTTAACTTCCTACCTCTAAGGAGGTTAAAAACAATAAAGGTAATGGCATGTTATGCAGCCTTAAAATTTAAAAAACAAAAGTTCCATTTTGTCATGCTACATATTACCCATTTTTACTGGATTTTTAAGACTGTTCACTTAGGGTGTGCAGTGTATTTTCGTTGTATACTTTGGGCTGTACTGCTGATGTATACCTCCAATGTATGCTACTGTTTAGGCATGCAAGCTTCATTTAAGAAAATGCCAACACTTATCCTTTTTGTATGCCAAAAGGACCCTTATTTTGAAAACATCTTATCAATGCGATCCTGTAGATTCATTCATTCATGAAATATGCTGGAATCTTCCCTGGTACATATTCAATTGTACCCTGCATATGCAGTTTGGACTCAGACTTGATGTAAACCGGCTGTCTGATCTTATTTTTAATGATAGTATAAGAAGTCGTACAACCTTCTAATATACATGTGTTTAAAGGGGTTGTCGCCTGTCAAAAAAACCTTTTTCATAGAAACGGTAGACAACGCTGCACCTCTGCACTGGTATCTGTTTGGCTTCAGCACCACAGCAAATCATTGAGCTCAGTGGCTCGGCCCGTGTAGACAGGACTTTGTAAGTGATTGCAGTTCATCTCATCATATGTCCAAGCAGCTCTTGCATTCTTCTCCCAGTGAATAAGTTGTTGCAATCATCATAAAATGTATTTTACTTACCGTAACCCCTCTGCAAACTCCATATCATGGGCCAAGTGTTCTTTTTTTTTTTTTCTTCTTAGACTCTATTTCTAAACTTTAGTGTTTGAACCGAAGTGTTTAGTTGCTATAATGTGACACTTACCTATCCTTGTTCACTCATGGGAACATTCATTACTAAGGTTTGGGGAATGGAGTAAAAGCCGCATAGTTCATGCAATGCTCAATATGCTGAAAGATTAGTTTAAAAGTTTCTGAAAGTTTAAGTCTGCAAAGGGTTAAACAGACTTCACTAGGTTTTTAGCAATTTATTGGGCCTGAGTGAGTCATTATCTCCAAATGGAAACTTTAAACAGCAAATCTCCTGAGGAGTGACCGGCCTACCAAAATGACTCAAAGGCGCAGTCCCAACTCATTCAGGAAGCGACAAAATGCACCATGACTGTGAACTGGTCTATGTAAGCAACCAGGCGTGCATGTAGTCCATGGTCTTCATGTGGTCTCATGGACAGTTTGGATGGATGGATCTGCAAACTGAGTTTTTATTTCTTACGTCTCTAAATATATGTGATTGTTGAATACCTGTATTCTGTAGATGTGTTTTCTAACCTGTGGCTCTTTCCACTTTTGCTAAACCAAAGCTCCCATCATATCCCGCTGTTACAGCATGACAAGGAGTTAGATCTCCACACCTGCCGTCTTACGTAAATGCAGACATTACGATTTTACTCAAGTCATATTAGTCTAATATTACTTTTTATTATCGGATACCATTCAGTGGTACCAACGTGCTCCAGGAAGGGAGAAATCTTTAAATCCTTTTGCACAGTTCTGTACATGGTGTTATACATCTGGATGGTTTGATTCTTCCAACTCTTCATTTTCTTTACAGGTTCCAAAGTTCTAAGTCTGGGAAGATCTACCTCCACAAAGATGTCAGGCTTCTTTTCTCTCGGAAGTCCATGGAAGTCGACAGTGGGGCAGCATACGAACTGAAATCTTACATAGATACTCCAACAAACCCTCAGTTTTCGCCCAGATGCTGAGCTAGCCACAGCAGAGAGAGTCTTTGGCAAAACAAACAAATATATACAGTATATATTAGCTTGACATCAGTGACTCTGGTCTTCATAGATGTGACCCAAGAGTAGACCAGCTCCAGAGATTTTCTTCAGTGCGTTCTATGTATTTCGTGTAGACTGGAAAAAAAAAATTAGTTCTAATCCATTTTTTTTCTACTCTGTAATACCACTTGATTAGGTGTGTGCTGCATTAGCGATTCTCCCTGTTAGTTTAGTGTTTACACTTTATTTTATTTTCTTTATTTAATATTTAATGTTTCCTTTACTACAGTGATCTGTTTTGTCTGTGTTCTAATGTAGCACAAAGCCTATGTAAATCATACAATGTATTTTTGACAGTAATATTGAATTCTAAACTATATATAAATCTATAGTTTGGTGTGAATTTATTATACGGATACAGTTTTGCTTTCATATCTTATTTATGAGCAATTTGAAGATAGATGAAAGAACATGTATCGCCAGACCTAGATCTCTGTCCTTTTTGATCTACATTTTACAGAACAACATCTGGGCATTTTTCGATTTCTTGCATATAGTCAGGTAGGCTCCTACAGACTTTAATGGCACTAAAAAAGTATAAACTGGTATTGGCAGGAAATTCTTTGCCAATTTTCAATGTTATTCTAACACCACTTTTCATACACTAAATCCAAGTTAATTAGGACTGGGATGATGCTGCCTAAAATAATTACTGGCCTATTGAGTGCTATGTAAAATATGTGACTTCTGGAGTCGCAGCCAAAAAAGGTCACATTTACAAAGTTGTTTTAGTCCTCGCACTGCCCTGGTGTTCTAAAGAAAATACACTTTGAAGATCCGGCGCAGCCAGACTAGTATTTTCTTTAGCACACCAGGGCATTTCAGAGAATATACCTGGCTGCCATTGTGCTTGTGCTGCCAGGCTGCGACTTATGCTGTCCGCATTTTGGCCAGTATGAATCACCTTATTTTTATTTTTTTTTTTAACTTTACTGTTCTATGTAAATATAAAGGAATTTGATTTTCCTGAAAAACCTACAGTATCCACTTTTTTTTTCCCCACACCAGGATAGTTACAATTTACATGAACCTTACCATTTGAATTTTTTTTTTTATAAACCGTACATGAATATCTGCTTATCTTGTTTTTAAAAAGCAATGTTAAGATTTCTAACTGGTTTTTACTGTTTCAGCTTTCATTGTAAAAAGATCCAGGGCAGCTGTGTATATCATCTTTTGAATGTCTAAGGGTTAAACTTGCACTGACAGCTGCAGCATAAGTTGGTAAGCTGCGGATGTCAAACTTACAGCTGCGGTTGACTTGCACTGCATATTTTTTATATTTGTCCCCACAGCGTGTGCATGAATTTTCTTTAAATTTCATGCATTTTGTTGGCACTGTAAAATGTAACAGATTTCCCCAAATCAGCAGCACTACTTCACTAAATTTTCCGAATTTTTGCTCTATTGGTATGTAGGTTAATACAGGCGTGCAAACCAATATTGACTGCCGGTATTGTGGCCAAACACTGAAGTACATTCGCTCCCTCCCCACCCCAAAAAAAAGTACTTTATCTCTTTTCTAAAATTGTGCAATACCTTTAAGTAACAGAACTTGCCTATAATAAGACAAGTTAACATTTATTACATCAGACAAGGTCCACCCAAAATACCCTCTGAAGTGCGCTATTGTGCATCAGTACTGGTAATGCTAACCTATGTCGGAGCATGAAATCACAGGTGTGGAGCTCTGACCTTAGGCAGCGAGAATTACTATTATTATTATTATTTATTAATATATCACCATTAATTCCATGGTGCTGTACATGAGAAAAGGGGTTACATACGGGGTTATAGATATTAACAGAAAATAAATTTACAATGACAGACTGATAGAGGGGAGAGGACCTTAATCACATTCTCACAGCATCAGTGATCAAGTCACATGTTCATGGCTGTGATAGTCAGCTGTGATAGCCAACAACTGTCTCATGTCTGCGCTCCTCATAAATCACAGCAATGTACTATGTAATTAAGTACCGTGTGAAGCACTGAAAACTCATTGTGAAACTTTAATTGTTCCCGATGGGGGAAAAAAATTACTTGTGACCATATCAGAGATTTTGAAACATTCAGAACAATTCAAGCAATTCTGTGGGCAAAGTCTGAAATTGGCCATAGCCATTAAATGAATGTTGGCTGCACGCGACGATCATGTAATGGTTATAGGAGTTTACTGACTGTCTCCAGATGGCAGGTATCTGAGAACAAACAGTCTGACATGTTCCCATGAAAGACAATCCACCGCCAGATGTCTGGTACCAGATTACGCACCTCTCCCTGTTGAGAAAACTGCATGCTTGGCTGAAGGTTCATGTGTATAGGGGATTAGGAATAAATTAAAAAAAGAAGGCAGCACTCCATCATCTTAGTAAAAACGTGCAGGATTTAATTGACCCATATGTCTGGGCTATGTTTCGAAAGGTACCAATAAACTGCATAGACTTATTAGCGACGCATTGCGACGCAGTGCCACACGTCGCAACTGTCGTGCGATGGTTGCGCCGTGTTTTGGCGCACCGCCGCCACAAAAAGTTACATGTAACGTTTTTTGTGCGTCGAGACCGCCATTTTTGACCACGCATGCGCGGCCGAAACTCCGCCCCCTCCTCCCCGGACCTTGCAATGGGGCAGCGGAAGCGTCGTGCTGCCCACGTCGGGCATTTTTTGCACAGTATGCGTCGGTACGTCGGGCCGACACAGCGTGACGGCCCCGTACCGACGCCAGTGTGAAAGCAGCCTAAGGCCTCTTTCACACTTCCATCTTTTTCCTCCCGTCAAAATCCGTCAAATTTTGAAAAAACAGGGTCCTGCTAATTTTTCTGCAGGATCCTGTTTTTTCCCATAGACTTGTATTAGCGACGGATTGTGATGGATGGCCATCCGTTTCATCCATCGTGCACTGGATCCGTCGGGAAATAGCGGTCCGTCGTCTGGAAAAAACGTTCAATGAAACGTTTTTTGTCACCGTCGGAAAAACGTGCAACGACGCATCCTGCGGCATACGTCGTTGGCTATAATGGAAGCCTATGGACGCAGGGTGTGTCGTTGCCTGTGAAAAGCAGGAATCCAGCGACGTATTGCGTTGTTCTATTCTGAGCATGCCTGGAAAGATTTTCTAATCTGGGGAAAATATTCATTCTCTCTCGTCTCCCCGGAAATTTCTCCATTGAAATTCAGGCAACAACACAAACAACGCATCCGTCAAAACACTGGATGCGTTACACACGTTTTTCATGACGTCCGTCAATACGTCACAACAATGCATTACGACGCCTGCCAGCAGACGGAAGTGTGAAAGAGGCCTAAGCCCAAATCCTTCTGGGAAAGCGTCTCATGGAAAGACCAAGTTACAGCTTTTTTTGTAAATCACATTTTACTGTTTACCGAAAACAGAATGAGGCCTGCAAAGAAAAGGACACAGTACTTGCAGTCAACTATGGTGGAGCTTCAAAGATGTTTTGGGGTTGTTTTGCTGCCTCTGGCACTGGGTGCCTTGATTGTGCGCAAGGCATCAAGAAGTCTGAAGATTACCAAAGGATTTTGGGTTGCAATGTAATGCCCCGTGTCAGAAAGCTGGGTTTGCGTCCTAGGTCGGGGTCTTCCAGCAGGACAATGACCCCAAACATACTTCAAGAGGCATCCAGAAATGGATGGAAACAAAGCGATGCAGAGTTCTGAAGTGGCCAGAATGAGTCCAGATATAAATCCTATTGAACACCTAAGGAGATTTTTTTTTTTTAAATTGGGGTTAGGAGAAGGCTCCCTTCAAACATGCGAGATCTGGAGAAGTTTGCAAAAGAAGAGTGGGCCAAAATTCCAGTTGAGAGGTGTATGAAGCTTGTTGATTGTTAAAGGAAGAGATTGATTGCAGTTATTTATTCTAAAGGGTGTGCAATTAAATATTAAGTTGAGGGTGCTAACAATTTTGTCTGGACCATTTTGGGGGTTTTGTGTGAAAATATGTCCAATTTTCCTTTGTGTGTACTGGAACAACACACACACAAAAAACCAAATACACATGTATAACAAAATGTGTAATTGTGACATTTTCTGGGAGAAATACTTCATTTTGTGGAACAATTTAAAGGGTGCCAACACTTTTGCCCATGATTGTATGTAGGTCACAACATTAGAGCTTCCTATTACCCATGCATACAGGCTTCTTTCCTGACAATTTAGGACCGGTTTCTGTCAATGTAACAAATCAGTGACCTTGATATCTTTTAGAATTTTTTTTTTTACAATGGCATGTCCTTTTTAGTATTTTTTTTTTTTTTTTCTCTTTCAAGAGAACACTTTTAGGCTATGTGCACACGATGCGGATTTTGCTGCGGATCCGCAGCGTTTCTGCAGCAGTTTCCCATGAGTTTACATTACAATGTAAACCTATGGGAAACAGAAAACGCTGTGCCCATGCTGCGGAAAAAAAACGAGCGGAAACGCAGCAGTTTACATTCCGCAGCACGTCACTTCTTTCTGCGGATTCCGCAGCGGTTTTACACCTGCTCCAATAGAAAACCGCGGTAAATCCGCGATAAATCTGCAGCAAAAACGCAGTGTTTTTGCCCTGCAGATTTATCAAATCCAGAGGACCATTCTACGTGTGCACATAGCCTTATGATACCTGTCAAATAAAAGCCATCTTTTGCTCACCACCACTTCATACGCTTAAAGCAGCTGTGCATATGTTCTCAACAGGAACGCTCTTCAGGACAAAGGGATCAGACGAGCTGAAATCCATATGACTTTGGGGGGGGGGAGAGTGGAGACACCACTGTATAAGTTATGGAGTCAATCATAGATTGACCACGTAATATAGTTGTCTGGTTCTGCCAACAACGGGGGCACTGCTAGACCTAATATGGGGGCACTGCTAGACCTAATATTAACCAACAGGCCAGACCGCATATCAAATATAAGGGTTGGGGGTCACTTGGGGAATAGTGATCACAAAATAATAAGTTTTCATGTAACCTTTAATAAGATGGGTAGTAGGGGGGTGACAAGGACACTAAACTTCAGGAGGGCAAATTTCCAACGGATGAGAGGATCTTGGTGCAATTAACTGGGACGATATCCTGAGACACAAAAATACACAAAGAAAATGGGAGACATTTATTAGCATCCTGGATAGGACCTGTGCACAGTATATACCGTATGGGAATAAACATACTAGAAATAGGAGGAAACCAATATGGCTAAATAGAGCTGTAAGGGGCGCAATAAGGGACAAAAAGAAAGCATTTAGAGAATTAAAGGAAGTAGGTAGTGAGGAGGCATTAAATAAATACAGAAAATTAAATACATTCTATAAAAAGCAAATCAAGGCAGCAAAGATTGAGACAGAGAGACTCATTGCCAGAGAGAGTAAAAATAATCCCAAAATATTCTTTAACTATATAAATAGTAAGAAACTAAAAAATGACAGTGTTGGCCCCCTTAAAAATAGTCTGGGTGAAATGGTGGATGAGGATGAGGAAAAAGCCAATATGCTAAATGACTTTTTTTCATCAGTATTTACAAAAGAAAATCCCATGGCAGACAAAATGACTAGTGATAAAAATTCCCCATTAAATGTCACCTGCTTAACCCAGCAGGAAGTACAGCGGCGTCTAAAAATAACTAAAATTGACAAATCTCCGGGCCCGGATGGGATACACCCCCGAGTACTGCAGGAACTAAGTACAGTCATTGATAGACCATTATTTTTAAGCTTTAAAGACTCCATAATAACTGGGTCTGTACCACAGGACTGGCGTATAGCAAATGTGGTGCCAATATTCAAAAAAGGGGCAAAAACTGAACTCGGTAATTATAGGCCAGTAAGTTTAACCTCTACTGTGGGTAAAATCCTGGAGGGCATTCTAAGGGATGCTATGCTGGAGTATCTGAAGAGGAATAACCTTATGACCCAGTATCAGCACGGGTTTACTAGGGACCGTTCATGTCAGACTAATTTGATCAGCTTCTATGAAGAGGTAAGTTCCGGACTGGACCAAGGGAACCCAGTGGACGTAGTGTATATGGACTTTTCCAAAGCTTTTGATACGGTGCCACACAAAAGGTTGTTACATAAAATGAGAGTAATGGGGATAGGGGAAAATATGTGTAAGTGGGTTGAGAGCTGGCTCAGGGATAGGAAACAAAGGGTGGTTATTAATGGAGCACACTCGGACTGGGTCGCGGTTAGCAGTGGGGTACCACAGGGGTCAGTATTGGGCCCTCTTCTTTTTAACATATTTATTAATGACCTTGTAGGGGGCATTCAGAGTAGAATTTCAATATTTGCAGATGACACTAAACTCTGCAGGGTAATCAATACAGGGGAGGACAATTTTATATTACAGGATGATTTATGTAAACTAGAAGCTTGGGCTGATAAATGGCAAATGAGCTTTAATGGGGATAAATGTAAGGTCATGCACTTGGGTAGAAGTAATAAGATGTATAACTATGTGCTTAATTCTAAAACTCTGGGCAAAACCGTCAATGAAAAAGACCTGGGTGT
The DNA here is from genome assembly GCF_051348905.1 of Ranitomeya variabilis. NCBI lineage: Eukaryota > Metazoa > Chordata > Amphibia > Anura > Dendrobatidae > Ranitomeya > Ranitomeya variabilis. Next base: position 209,248,274 of record NC_135236.1, on the reverse strand, counting down.
ATGGGTGGATGACAAACTCATATTCAGTGGCCAGTGTCAGGCAGCTGCTACAAAGGCAAATAAAATAATGGGATGTATTAAAAGAGGCATAGATGCTCATGAGGAGAACATAATTTTACCTCTATACAAGTCACTAGTTCGACCACACTTAGAATACTGTGCACAGTTCTGGTCTCCGGGGTATAAGAAAGACATAGCTGAACTGGAGCGGGTGCAGAGAAGAGCGACCAAGGTTATTAGAGGACTGAGGGGTCTGCAATACCAAGATAGGTTATTACACTTGGGGCTATTTAGTTTGGAAAAACGAAGACTAAGGGGTGATCTTATGTTAATGTATAAATATATGAGGGGACAGTACAAAGACCTTTCTGATGATCTTTTTAATCATAGACCTGAGACAGGGACAAGGGGGCATCCTCTACGTCTGGAGGAAAGAAGGTTTAAGCATAATAACAGACGCGGATTCTTTACTGTAAGAGCAGTGAGACTATGGAACTCTCTGCCGTATGATGTTGTAATGAGTGATTCATTAATTAAATTTAAGAGGGGACTGGATACCTTTCTGGAAAAGTATAATGTTACAGGGTATATACACTAGATTCCTTGATAAGGCGTTGATCCAGGGAACTAGTCTGATTGCCGTATGTGGAGTCGGGAAGGAATTTTTTTCCCCATGGTGGAGTTACTCTTTGCCACATGGGGTTTTTTTGCCTTCCCCTGGATCAACATGTTAGGGCATGTTAGGTTAGGCTATGGGTTGAACTAGATGGACTTACAGTCTTCTTTCAACCTTAATAACTATGTAACTATGTAACATCTGTGAGTTTAACTAATAAATAAGTATGTCTACTAGTGATGAGCGAAAGAGCTTGGATAAGAATGCTCATGCGCTAAACAAGCGTCTTCAGCATTCTCAAATAATATGTTCGAGCCCCCGCAGCTGCATGTCTCATGGCTGTTTGATAGTCACAACTCAAGCAGGGATTGCATGTGTTGCGGCTGTTGAACAGCTGTGAGACATGCAGGCGTGGGAACTCGAAACATTATTTGAGCACGCCTGAGACACTCGGTTAGTACCCAAGCGTGCTCGGACAACATCTTATCTGAGCATGTTTGCTCCTCTCTAATGTCCACCTACTCTATGGGTTTATGCACCAGGGACCTTATGTAATCTACAGATAAAATAATTATATTTCTATTGTCAATAAAAACATTCTTCGTAATTGAAATTGCTGTGGAAACCCCTTTCCTGAAAAAGCTCATTTGAAGTGAGACACCAGGGGTGTCAAATTAGGAGCGACATATTGGAGATGAGCATACACAGGAGCCTTAGTCAGTGTACAAATCTTGTCTGTCTCAGGCTATGTGCACACGTAGGGAATGGGGTGCAGAATTTTCAGCACAAAATCCGCATCTCCTGGCAGAATCTGCAGCTGCGGTTTTTATGCGGATTTGCCGTGGAATTGATGTGGATTTTCTGCGGTTTTTCCCACTGTGGATTTTGATTATGGAAGGGTGCAGAAACGTTGCAGAGCTGCACAAACGAAGTGACATGCGCTTCTTTTAAATCCACAGCATTTCCGCACAGCTTTTTTTTTTTTTTTTTTTTTAACACATTGATTTACATTGTACTGTAAATCACAGTGTGGATCTGCAGCGTTTCTGCGCGGAACAAAAACGCTGCGGATCCGCACTAAATCCGCATCGTGTGCACACAGCCTCACAGACAAAGGCAGCGGCTTTTATTGTACTCCCAGAACTAGGAATGTTTTGATACATTACCAAAAAAAGTATATGTAAGATAATACGGTAATTAGTTAAAAATAACTATATTAACAAAAATAAGTAGAGATTCCAGAAAAAATGTAAAATAACAATTTGTATTAATTAAACTTAACAAAAATGAAAAGACAGGGCAATGGGCCTCCAAAACAAAGGGAGATCACTGGCCACATAGAAGAATCCAAGGGATAAAACACACACACAATTAATCACAAGCACAATCAATATAAGACAAAAAAGAATACTTCCAGATTCATAGGCTGTTTCTAATGGAAATGAGCCACCATAATCAAAAAATAAAGTGCTAGTGCAATCTACAATAGTAAGATACAGGATGCATTTCTCTCTAGTGGATAATCCCAATAGATTCCCACACAAAATGAGAATGTAAATAAAATTTGCATTCGCCATAGCAAAAGGAATCGGACGTCACGTTTTTCGGTCAGATGGACTGACCGTCTGTACGTCTGTACGTCATTATAATAATAATTTTATTTATATAGCGCCAACATATTCTGCAGCGCTTTACAACTTATAGAGGGGACTTGTACAGACAATAGACATTACAGCATAACAGAAATCACAGTTCAAAACAGATACCAGGAGGAATGAGGGCCCTGCTCGCAAGCTTACAACCTATGAGGAAAAGGGGAGACACGAGAGGTGGATGGTAACAATTGCTTTAGTTATTTGGACCAGCCATAGTGTAAGGCTCGGGTGTTCATGTAAAGCTGCATGAACCAGTTAACTGCCCAAGTATGTAGCAGTACAGACACAGAGGCTATTAACTGCATAAAGTGTATGAGAACATGATGAGAGGAACCTGATTGTTTTTTTTTTTATTTTTTTTATTTATTTATTTATTTTTTATTAGGCCACACAGGGATAGTTAGGTTAATGCGTTGAGACGGTAGGCCAGTCTGAACAAATGCGTTTTTAGGGCACGCTTAAAACTGGGGGGATTGGGGATTAATCGTATTAACCTAGGTAGTGCATTCCAAAGAATCGGCGCAGCACGTGTAAAGTCTTGGAGATGGGAATGGGAGGTTCTGATTATTGAGGATGCTAACCTGAGGTCCTTAGCGGAGCGGAGGGTACGGGTAGGGTGGTAGACTGAGACCAGAGAGGGGATGTAGGGTGGTGCTGAGCCATGGAGTGCTTTGTGGATGAGGGTAGTCGTTTTGTACTGGATTCTGGAGTGGATGGGTAGCCAGTGTAATGACTGGCACAAGGTAGAGGCATCGGTGTAACGGTTGGTGAGGAATATGATCCTGGCTGCAGCATTCAGGACAGATTGGAGCAGGGAGAGTTTGGTAAGAGGGAGGCCGATTAGTAGAGAGTTACAATAGTCCAGACTAGAATGAATAAGTGAGACAGTAAGAGTTTTTGCAGAGTCGAAATTAAGAAAAGGGCGAATTCTAGAAATATTTTTGAGATGCAGATAAGAAGAGCGAGCCAGTGATCGGATGTGGGGGGTGAATGAAAGCTCGGAATCAAGGATGACCCCAAGGCAGCGGGCACGTTGCTTGGGAGTAATGGTGGAACCGCACACGGAGATGGCAATGTCAGGCAAAGGTAGGTTAGTAGAGGGAGAGAACACGAGGAGTTCAGTTTTTGACAGGTTCAGTTTCAGATAGAGGGAGGACATGATGTTAGAGACAGCGGTAAGACAATCACTGGTGTTTTCTAGGAAGGTCGGAGTGAAAGCAGGAGAAGAGGTGTATAATTGGTTGTCGTCAGCATAGAGATGGTACTGGAAACCAAATCTACTGATTGTTTGTCCAATAGGGGCAGTATACAAAGAGAAGAGGAGGGGGCCTAGGACTGATCCTTGAGGAACCCCAACAGTAAGGGGAAGGGGAGAGGAGGAGGAACCAGCAAAACATACAGTGAAGGATCGGTCAGAGAGATAGGAGGAGAACCAAGAGAGAACGGTGTCATTGATGCCGATGGAGCGGAGCATAGTGAGGAGGAGCTGATGATCCACAGTGTCGAATGCTGCGGAAAGATCCAAGAGAATTAGCATGGAGTAGTGACCATTAGATTTAGCTGTTAGTAGGTCATTAGAGACTTTAGTGAGGGCAGCTTCAGTAGAGTGTAAAGAGCGGAAGCCAGATTGAAGAGGGTTGAGAAGAGCGTTATCTGAGAGATAGCGGGTAAGACTGGAGTGGACCAGGCGTTCCAGGAGTTTAGAGATGAAGGGAAGATTAGAGACAGGTCTATAATTAGCGGCACAGTTTTGGTCGAGGGAGGGTTTTTTAAGTAATGGATGTATGATGGCATGCTTAAATGAGGAGGGAAAAATACCGGAAGTGAGGGAAAGGTTGAATATTTTTGTTATGTGAGAGGTGACAGCTGGGAAAGGGACTGGAGGAGATGTGACGGAATAGGGTCACTGGTGCAAGTGGTCGGGCGAGAAGATGCAAGGAGCCTGCTTACTTCTTCTGTAACTGGTTCAAAGTCAGAGAGTGAACTAGATGCAGTGGGGGAGGGAGGACAGTGCCTGGTATGAAGAGATTGGGAGATGATTTCCTGTCAAATGTGGTCAATTTTTTCTTTGAAGTAATTGGCCAGATCGTCAGCGCGGAGATCTGTGGTTGGGGCCTGCTCTCTTGGGTTGAGTAGTGACTGGAAAGTGTCGAAGAGACGTTTAGGGTTATTGGACAGTGAGGTGATGAGGGTGTTGAAATAGGTTTGTTTGGAGAGGTGAAGGGCAGAGTTGTATGTTTTTAGCATGAACTTATAATGGATGAAATCTTCGGGTAGATTAGATTTTCTCCACAGACGTTTGGCGCACCTGGAGCACCGCTGCAGGAAACGTGTTTGCAGCGTGTGCCACGGTTGTCGCCGTCTGTGTCGAGTTGCTCTATGTATAGGAGGAGCAGCTTCCTCCAGGGCACTTTGCAGGGCTTCATTGTAATGCTTCAGAGCAGAATCAGGACATGAGATGGAGGAGATTGGGGCCAATGAGGACAGCAAGTTCTTCATAAGTTTCTGGGTGTTAATGGCTTGTATGTTTCTGTAAGTGTGGAAAGTGGGGGTGACCTGAGCGGGATGGCAGTTCTTGATAGAGAATGAAAGAAGGTTGTGGTCAGAGAGCGGGGAGTTTGTGAAATCATCCACTGAGCAGAAATGAACAGATTACTGTGAACAGGAAATTTTTCAGAACAGAGGTGAAGCAGTCGCCCATAACATGTCAGGGAGCATGTATCTGAGAACAAGGGTAACAACCTCATTTGTTGCTATGGTAATGGTATGTGCCTCCCCCAAACTGTCTCCAATCCAGCAGCATAGTCTCGCATTTCGGCTACTAGAGGTTGCAGATGTGTAGACCGGAAGGGTTTGACACCCTGGCTTAGGCCGGCGTCACACTGGCGAGTTTTACGGACGTAAGAGCGCAGAAACTACGTCCGTAAAACTCGCATAACATACGGCACAATTATTCTCAATGGGGCTGCTCCTATTAGCCGTATATTACGGTTCAGTATTATACGGCTTTCTACGGCCGTACAAAATCGCAGCATGCTGCGTTTGTCAGCGTACTGCGCAAAAAAATCGCCAATGAAAGTCTATGGGGGCGTGAAAAATACGGATTCCACACTGACCAGCAGTGTGACTTGCGAGAAATACGCAGCGGTGTTAGTGAAAAGTCGGTAATTCAATTGCCGGCTTTTAATTTCTCCTGCACAAACCCGACAGGATATGAGACATGGTTTACATACAGTAAACCATCTCATATCCCCTTTTTTTTTGCATATTCCACATTACTAATGTTAGTAGTGTGTATGTGCAAAATTTCAGCGCTGTAGCTGCTGAAATAAAGGGTTAAATGGCGGAAAAAATTGGCGTGGGCTCCCGCGCAATTTTCTCCGCCAGAATGGTAAAGCCAGTGACTGAGGGCAGATATTAATAGCCAGGAGAGGGTCCATGGTTATTGGCCCCCCCGTGGCTAAAAACATCTGCCCCCAGCCACCCCAGAAAAGGCACATCTGGAAGATGCGCCTATTCTGGCACTTGGCCACTCTCTTCCCACTCCCTGTAGCGGTGGGATATGGGGTAATGAAGGGTTAATGCCACCTTGCTATTGGAAGGTGACATTAAGCCAGATTAATGATGGAGAGGCGTCAATTATGACACCTATCCATTATTAATCCAATTGTATGAAAGGGTTAAAAAACACACACACACATGATTTAAAAGTATTTTAATGAAAAAAACACAGCGGTTGTTGTAATAATTTATTGTACTCTCAGTCCATCAGGAACACCCTCGCTTGGAAAAATAATAAACGCACAAGATACATACCTTCTGCTGTCAGATCAGGTCCCACGAAGTAATCCATCTGAAGGGGTTAACTAATATTACAGGCAGAGCTGCGATAATCCACTCGCTCTGCCTGTAATCCCCGGGTGCTGTAAGGAAAGCAGTGATCTATACTTACATTCAGTTGCGGTGATGCGCCCCTGCTGGATGTTCTCATGAACTGCAGCCTGGGAACTTTTTCCCACGCTACAGGTCATATGAGGACATCCACCAGGGGGCGCATCACCGCGACTGAAGGAAATGTAGGTCAATGACCTACATTTCCTTCAGTCGCGGTGATGCGCCCCCTGGTGGATGTCCTCATATGACCTGTAGCGTGGGAAAAAGTTCCCAGGCTGCAGTTCATGAGAACATCCAGCAGGGGCGCATCACCGCAACTGAATGTAAGTATAGATCACTGCTTTCCTTTCAGCACCCGGGGATTACAGGCAGAGCGAGTGGATTATCGCAGCTCTGCCTGTAATATTAGTTAACCCCTTCAGATGGATTACTTCGTGGGACCTGATCTGACAGCAGAAGGTATGTATCTTGTGCGTTTATTATTTTTCCAAGCGAGGGTGTTCCTGATGGACTGAGAGAACAATAAATTATTACAACAACCGCTGTGTTTTTTTCATTAAACTACTTTTAAATCATGTATGTGTGTGTTTTTTAACCCTTTCCTACAATTGGATTAATAATGGATAGGTGTCATAATTGACGCCTCTCCTTTATTAATCTGGCTTAATGTCACCTTCCAATAGCAAGGTGGCATTAACCCTTCATTACCCCATATCCCACCGCTACAGGGAGTGGGAAGAGAGTGGCCAAGTGCCAGAATAGGCGCATCTTCCAGATGTGCCTTTTCTGGGGTGGCTGGGGGCAGATGTTTGTAGCCAGGGGGGGCCAATAACCATGGACCCTCTCCTGGCTATTAATATCTGCCCTCAGTCACTGGCTTTACCATTCTGGCGGAGAAAATTGCGCGGGAGCCCACGCCAATTTTTTCCGCCATTTAACCCTTTATTTCAGCAGCTACAGCGCTGAAATTTTGCACATACACACTACTAACATTAGTAGTGTGGAATATGCAAAAAAAATGGGGATATGAGATGGTTTACTGTATGTAAACCATGTCTCATATCCTGTCGGGTTTGTGCAGGAGAAATGAGAAGCCGGCAATTGAATTACCGGCTTTTAACACATATCGCGCTGAATGAAATCTAAATACAGAATATATATATATGTGTCTCAATGACATATATATATATATATATACTGTATATATGTTTTCCCGAACATTTGAGCACATAAATCCATTAGATGTCGGTTTTGCAAGCCTGCGCGAAAATCTCGCAGTACGGATGCCATACGGATTACATACGGAGGATGCCATGCGCAAAATACGCTGACACACCCTGACTACGGATCACTATTTTGGGAACATTTCACCGTATTTCGGCCGTATTACGGCCGTAAAATACGGACCGTATTGTCTTACGCCGAGTGTGACGCCGGCCTTAGGAGCTGAAGGTTGTGCATGGGTGAGTGATAGCCGCCTACTACCCAAACACTGCAACATTGTGAGTGGTCCTCTGGGTTTCATTGTAGTCAGACCACTGCAAAAAAAAAAAAAAAAAAAAAACATGAAAAGTTGCTGAGCCCAAAGTTCTCCGTGCTTTTTTAAATGGATGCTGGCATTGTGCTAGATGTTGTATTACAGGGTGTACTGTACTCTACAACGAGACCACGATATTTGCCCTCAAACACTGCTATTCATAGGCAGCAGCCTTCTCCCGAGATCCCATTGGGGCTGCTGAGCATCGATGTGATGTTTCATGGGTCACATTGCACTCCTCCCAACCATGCCAGATCCAGGGGGACATGCAGGAGCTGCCCACTACCGCCTGTTGCATGTCATGTGTCTCTTGCATTCATGGCTCTTCACTTCCACATCGCGCGGTCAGATGTGTGTGGCGCTGTATAGAAAAAATCCAATTCATTATTTTCCATCTATTTCTCAGATAAATAATAATAATAATAATCTTTATTTATATAGCGCCAACATATTCCGCAGCGCTTTACAGTTTAACAGTTTCAAACAACAATCATAGGTAACAATGTTAGCAATACAATAATAAAGCAAAATAAGACGACCCTGCTTGTGAGAGCTTATAATGGTGACTGCTTTTTATTAGAGCCTTACTAATAATTTATTGGGGTTATTTATTATCTGTGGGGCTAAGAACTTATAGGCAGGCAGTTGCCAGCCTATTCTGCCCTGTGCTGATCACTGGCGGTGACTCTCCTTATTAATTTTGCCTCATATCAACAGAACACTGCCTTCTCTTCGGTATTCTCTGTTGTCAAGGCATCACTGCCGACATCAGGCTGGTCTGCAGCCGGCTCCCCGCAGTTAGAAAGCGGGGAGCCGGCTCTCAAATCTGGATGACATTGGAAGTGATGCCCTGTCAACAGTAGGATATTAGACATCCATATCATCATGGAAGTCTACATACGAGTCCCCCTACATACGAGTCTCCCTACATACGAGTCTCCCTACATACGAGTCTCCCTACATACGAGTCGCCCTACATACGAGTCGCCCTACATACGAGTCGCCCTACATACGAGTCGCCCTACATACGAGTCGCCCTACATACGAGTCGCCCTACATACGAGTCGCCCTACATACGAGTCGCCCTACATACGGGTCGCCCTACATACGAGTCGCCCTACATACGAGTCGCCCTACGGCCGAGCTCCGAAGCAGCCAGTCACACAGCGGCTGACTGATGGATTTACAAGTGACTGATTCTGCCGCCAACAATACACAGCACAACACAGCAAATAGGAGGCAAATGGTTCAGGTTTCTTACTCAAACCCAATAGCAAAAATTATTTTTAGCCCCCAACTTCATGCATGTATGTACAAGCATCCCGAAAAGTGGCCAACCTTTTTAATATAAAAACACCAAGTTTTTCCTTTGAAGGCTGGTTGTTACAAGCAACAGTGCCCTTTTTTTTGCCAGTTTTGGTAAATGTGTTCCAATAACCTGAATCTATTTGCAAATAATACTAATTATTTATGTATAAACCGCTAGTCCTGCTAGGGGGGACACGAGGGGACCGCGCTGTGCGAGACATACACATACTCGAACTTTTCATGTGTTTGCAGCCGATTCCGAGTAGTATAAACTACAGCCCCCACAATGCTTTGCTGTAGTCGACATGACGCAGAACGCTAGAAGAGGATTCCCTGGTCGTCCTGACGTCGCTGATACGTAAGAGTGACGCATCTGGCGTAGCGGCCATCTTGGAGTAGGAGGAGCTTGGAGGTAGTGTAGTGTCAGACGGTGCTCTGAGTCCGCCGTATCTTCCCGACATGTCCGCGGATAACCAGGAGACCAGAGCACATGAGGAGAACGCCTCTGACGAGCAGAAGGTGAGTGTGCGGGAGATGGCGGCTGCACCACAGTGGCGCAGGGAGAAGCGCGCTCAGCGAGGTGCGGAGGGATGACTCATGTGGTGGCTGCAGAGCCCGGCGCCCCCGTCCCCAGGGACTGACTGTGCCTGCACCCGTATACGCCGCCCGTCAGCGGTGCCAGCTGCAGCCGCCCAGGCCCGGCACATGGCCGCGGTGTGACATGTGCGCCCTACATGAAGAAGGGGATATCGTAATGGAGGTGGATGAGCTCTGCATCCGCTCACAAGGAAGTACTGCCCATCCCTGGTGTGTCTGCCTGCAGTGGGTGCAGACTGGGCGATCACCGCAGTCACTCCAGCCTGGTGTATATACAGGAGGCTCCCCGGCCTCTCCTCGTGTGTGTATGTATGTATATATGTGTATATATATATACATACATACATACATACATACATACATACATACATACATACATACATACATACATACATGAATGAGGCTCCCCGGCCTCTCCTCGTGTGTGTATATACAGGAGGCTCTCTGGCCTCTCCTCGTGTGTGTGTGAATATACAGGAGGCTCCCCGGCCTCTCCTCGTGTGTGTGTGTGTGTGTATATATACAGGAGGCTCCCTGGCCTCTCCTCGTGTGTGTGTGTGTGTGTGTGTGTGTGTGTGTGTATATATACAGGAGGCTCCCCGGCCTCTCCTCGTGTATGTATATACAGGAGGCTCCCCGGCCTCTCCTCGTGTGTGTGTGTGTGTGTGTGTGTATATATACAGGAGGCTCCCCGGCCTCTCCTCGTGTGTGTGTATATACAGGAGGCTCTCTGGCCTCTCCTCGTGTGTGTGAATATACAGGAGGCTCCCCGGCCTCTCGTGTGTGTGTGTGTGTGAATATACAGGAGGCTCCCCGGCCTCTCCTCGTGTGTGTGTGTGTGTGTATATATACAGGAGGCTCCCCGGCCTCTCCTCGTGTGTGTGTGTGTGTGTGTGTGTGTGTGTATATATACAGGAGGCTCCCCGGCCTCTCCTCGTGTATGTATATACAGGAGGCTCCCCGGCCTCTCCTCGTGTGTGTGTGTGTGTATATACAGGAGGCTCCCCGGCCTCTCCTCGTGTGTGTGTGTGTGTGTGTGTATATATATACAGGAGGCTCCCCGGCCTCTCCTCGTGTGTGTGTACATACAGGAGGCTCCCCGGCCTCTCCTCGTGTGTGTATATACAGGAGGCTCCCCGGCCTCTCCTCGTGTGTGTGTATATACAGGAGGCTCCCCGGCCTCTCCTCGTGTGTGTGTATATACAGGAGGCTCCCCGGCCTCTCCTCGTGTGTGTGTATATACAGGAGGCTCCCCGGCCTCTCCTCGTGTGTGTGTATATACAGGAGGCTCCCCGGCCTCTCCTCGTGTGTGTATGTACAGGAGGCTCCCCGACCTCTCCTCGTGTGTGTGTGTACATACAGGAGGCTCCCCGGCCTCTCCTCGTGTGTGTGTGTATATATATATATATATATATATATATATATATATATATATATATATATATATATATATATATATATATATATATATATATATATATATATATATATATATATATACAGGAGGCTCCCCGGCCTCTCCTCGTGTGTGTGTATATACAGGAGGCTCCCCGGCCTCTCCTCGTGTGTGTGTATATACAGGAGGCTCCCCGGCCTCTCCTCGTGTGTGTGTATATACAGGAGGCTCCCCGGCCTCTCCTCGTGTGTGTGTGTGTATATACAGGAGGCTCCCCGGCCTCTCCTCGTGTGTGTATGTACAGGAGGCTCCCCGACCTCTCCGTGTGTGTTTGTGTGTGTGTGTATATATGTATGTGTATATATATATATATACATACATACATACATACATACATACATACATACATACAGCTCTCCGTGTGTGTATGTATGTACCGTATATACGCGACCCCCCTAATTCTGCCACAGAAAACTGGGAAAACTTACTGACTCGAGTATAAGCCTAGGGTGGGAAATGCAGGAGCTACCGATAAATGTCAAAAATAAAAATATATACCAATAAAAGTAAAATTGAGACATCAGTAGGTTAAGTGTTTTTGAATATCCATATTGAATCAGGAGCCCCATATAATGCTCCATACAGTAAATAATGACCCCATAAGATGCTCCATAGAAACATTTGCCCCATACAATGCTGCATAAAGGTTGATGGCCCCATGAGATGCTCCACACATTGTGGCCCCATGAGATGCTCCACACATTGTGGCCCCATGAGATGCTCCACACATTGTGGCCCCATGAGATGCTCCACACATTGTGGCCCCATGAGATGCTCCACACATTGTGGCCCCATGAGATGCTCCACACATTGTGGCCCCATGAGATGCTCCACACATTGTGGCTCCCGGCACTTGTAATAGTCACCTTCCTCGTTCCATCTCTGCGCGCTGCTCTGACTTCCATCCTCTGCACTGACTGTTCAGGCAGAGGGCGGTGCGCACACTAATCGCGCCCTCTGACCTGAACAGTCACAGCCAGAGGACGGGAGACAGCGGCGCGCAGCGGTGGAACGAGGAAGGTGACTCGCGCAATGCTCACCTCCCCTGATATTCTCACCTGCTCCCGGCGCGGTCCCTGGCAGCGTCTCACTGTCAGATGGTCTCCGGGAGCCAGCGGTATCTTCCTGTGTTCAGCGGTCACGTACCGCTCATCACAGTAATGAATATGCGTGCATATTCATTACTTTAATGAGCGGTACCACGTGACCGCTGAACACAGGAAGAGCTGCCCAGAGACCATGGGACATGCAGGGACCGCGCCAGGAGCAGGTGAGTATGTGACAGCCGCCGCTTTCCCTCACCAGCCGACACTGACTCGAGTATAAGCCGAGAGGGTCACTTTCAGCCCAAAAAAGTGGGCTGAAAATCTCGGCTTATACTCGAGTATATACATACACACACACACACACACACACACCCCTCCACCCCTCCCTGGCCTCTCCTCGTGTGTGTATATATACATTAGGCTCCCCGGCCCCTCCTCTTGTGTGTTTTTATATACAGGAGGCTCCCCCGGCCTCTCCTCGTGTGTGTGTGTGTGTATATATATAAAGGAGGCTCCCACTGCCTCTCCTCGTGTGTGTGTGTATAAAGGAGGCTCCCCGGCCTCTCCGTGTGTGTGTGTGTGTATAAAGGAGGCTCCCCCGGCCTCTCCTCGTGTGTGTGTGTGTGTGCGCGCGTGTGTGTACAAGCAGGAGGATCCCCGGCCCCTGGGCTCACCGTGTGTATATGTGCAGGAGGATTCCTGTCCTCACCCGCACCTGTGTATACTGTATACCCATGTCTGACCACCTACTGCATGTTGGAGCGTTCCTTCCTTGCTTCAGCATTTTTGCTTTCTGACAATCTCACTTGGCTTTGATAGGGTGTCAGTTATTGTAATGATGAGCCGCTCGGGACTTTACTATTAGTGTAGAGCAATTACTTGGCTTGTGTTGAATAGGTGGCTGCTTTTTCCGGAGGAACGTTATTTAGTTCTATTTATTATTCTAGTAGGATTGTTGGGCAGGCTATTGTTCTCTGGAAGCAGTCGGGGTACTAGTCAGGGTATGTTCAGACGATCAGGAATTGTCAGCGCTTTGGATGTAGCATATGTCCGCTGCGTCCAAAGAGCTGCCTGCTATTGAACACAGGTGAATCCGCAGGTACATTGTACGGGTGAAATCTATCTACCTGTGTCTCTGCAAAATAAATAGACATGCTGCCGTCTGGAGACATGCGCTGTATGTCCATCTTCGCTGGCATCTCTGGACGCATACTGGGCATGGGTTTTCTTGAAATCCCATTTGCTATGCTGTAACATCTGGATGCTGTGGGTCGTACACTACGCAAGTACGCAGTGTGCAACCCGCAGCGTTAAGGCTAGTTTCACACTAGCGTTTACCTGATCTGCGGCAGGATGCGGACTTCCTCCGTGAAGCCTCGGCCGCACCTCCGCCACTAGCTCCGCCTACTTCTGCATGCGTCCCGCGTACCTATCTTTAACATTAGGTACGCAGGTTCTGCGGCTGTATGCGGATGCTGCCGCATGCGTCGTTTTGACGATGCGGCGACCAGCGTAGGACGCAGCCTGTAGCATTTTTTTCCCTTCCCCATGACAGCACCGGTACATGAGAGATGGTCCCGCCCCCAAGAACAGGAAACCTGCATAGGAGATAAAAGATGGGGGCGGCACCTCTCTCCTCAGTTTGGTTTCCTGTTCTTGCGGGGAACCTGCGGTGCTGCAGCGGAGGGGATCTCCTTTGTTTAACCGGTCACTGACCGAGGTCCGCGGTGGGAGCAGCGGCGACAGCGTGTGCGCGTCGCCCACATACCTGGCTGCATGTGCGTCCTTCCCCACTGCGGACTCCTCGGCGTCCGCTCCTGGCCGGAGGCTGGGCCGGGGGAGGAAGAGAGAGAGAGCGTACCCATCACGACGCTGGCGCCAAGTGAATGGGAGAACTTCCGGTTTGTATACCGGAAGTGACGCTAGATGCCGAAGGAGCGGTGTGCTGACACTCCCCGGGGGGGAGGATGTTCAGGGGCGCACACACCGTCTCCTGCCCACACTTATTTAAACTGCATGGCGGCAAGGAGACGCTGGTAACAGCCTCCTACAAAGATGGCAGATCCTGTGGAATCAGCGATCCCTGCAGACACCCCACAGCCCGTCGTGGTACTGAGGGTCCGGTGGGTGAGTGCCTTTGTAAGGCAAACAACATATCCGTAACACTGTGTTTCTGTGTGTATATGCAGGGAAGGAAAGTTACCTCTAAGCAAAAGAATAAAGTATGTGCACTCTGTAATAAAAGCCTTCCCAAGACATATGAGAAGCGTATGTGCCGCTCATGTATAAAGGAAACGATAACTGAAGAATCGTCATCATTTCTTCAGAATATAAAAGCTATTGTAAGAGACGAAGTGCAGAGCACAGTAAAGGAGCAATTAAAGCATCATGAGTTGCAGAGCTCCGTAAAGCCGCCTTCTGCGCCCCAAACATCTGATATAGAATCTGAGGGTGAACCAGGAGAGCTTCCGGCCGAGGAACTCTCGGACCTGGACTCTTCGGATGAAGAGTGTGGTCGCCCATATGTGTTGTCAGAAGATGTGGGGAAATTGCTAAAACTGGTCAGATCCACATTGGGGGTGGAGACACCAAAAGAAAAACAAACGGTTCAGGACTCCATGTTCAGCAATTTGGAAGGGGAAAAAGCGGAAAGTTTTTCCGTTTCATGATAACATATTAAATCTTATCAAAAAGGAATGGAAAAAACCGAATAAAAAGATTTTGGTTCCCCAGGCCCTAAAACGTAAATATCCCTTTGATGAGGAAATTTGCGAAAAGTGGGAAAAGGCGCCAAAGTTGGACGCTGCTATCGCAAGTACCTCCAGGGGCATAGCACTTCCTTTCGAGGATATGGGTGCTCTAAAGGACCCCCTAGATAAAAAGGCAGATGCCTTTCTAAAATCAGCCTGGGAAGCCTCAACTTGGGTGTTCAAACCTGGAGTAGCGGCTACTTGCACTGCCCGTGCCATGGTTAAATGGCTAGACGAACTAAGCGACCATATAAAAAACAAGTGTCCAAGAGACAGACTTCTAGAAGTCATCCCTTCACTACAAAATGCAGCAGGGTTCCTGGCGGACGCTGCTATTGATTCTGTACGGTTTGCTGCCCGGGCAAGTGCCCTCTCTAATTCGGGCAGAAGAGCGTTATGGTTAAAAAACTGGAATGCTGATTTTCAGTCAAAAGTGAAGCTCTGTGCTGTACCCTGTGAGGGGCAATATTTATTCGGGAGGGCATTAGATGAAATTTTAGAAAAAGCGGCGGACAAGAAGAAACACTTCCCTCCACCTCCCTTCTTTAAACGACGATGGTATGACAATTGTCGGTCCTTTCGAGGATCGGGTAGAGCAGTCCGGGGCCGTCCAACGGATAGAGCCACATGGGGAAAAACCTGGGGTGAAAGAAGAGAGAGGTTTCCTTTTCAGTAAACCTCCAAAACCAGATCCCAAACAATGACGCCATATTCCAGGTGGGAGGAAGGTTACGGTTTTTTGTCCATCAGTGGGTAAGCTTACAGCCGTCTCAATGGATAATCAACTTGTTATCCGACGGCCTACGATTAAACTTTATCTCCCTGCCTCCTCACCGAATAAAAGTTACTCGTGTGGCCAAAAAGAACCAATTAGTACTCGAAAAAGAAGTTCATCTTCTTCTAGACAAAAAAGTCCTGGTAAGAGTACCTCCACAGGAAATAGGGAAGGGTTTTTACAGCACCCTTTTCCTCACACCAAAACCGGATGGGTCATTAAGAACAATTTTCAACCTAAAAGAGTTAAACAAGTTCATCCGAGTGGAAAAATTCAAAATGGAGACTCTGAGAACGGCAGTAAAACTGCTGTATCCGGGATGTTACATGGCAGTGATAGACCTTACAGATGCCTACTATCATGTACCAATCAGCATGGAGCATCAACAATTTCTAAGGTTAGTAGTGCAGCTGGGACAGGTCTACACCCATCTACAATACCAATGTCTCCCCTTCGGGGTATCAGTGGCTCCTTGTATCTTTACGAAAATAATTTCGGAAGTAGCATCCTTCGTGAGGAGAGAAAATATTCTACTAGTGCCCTATTTAGACGATTTCCTCCTTATAGCAGACAATCAAGAAGATTGCACAAAAGCAGTTACGAAAGTACGAGAGCTACTAACCAGGCTGGGGTGGATAATAAACTTAAAAAAATCAAGAATGATTCCGGTCCAGAGACAGGAGTTTCTGGGAATTCAGTTAAATTCAATCAGACAAGACTGTGTCCTTCCAGACAGAAAGATCGAGGCCATAAAACAGCGAGTAAGACAAATACAGACGGCCCAATCCGTCTCGTTGAGGGAAGCCATGTCCCTCCTAGGTATGCTTATTGCAACAATTCCGGCGGTCCAATGGGCACAACTGCATTCAAGGGACCTACAGTGGCAGATTCTGTCAGAACAAACAAAAATACCCTACAACTTAAATCGAAAAATCGTATGGTCACAACATGTACGGGACTCTCTAAGCTGGTGGCTAGATTCCGAAAATCTAAAAAAAGGGGTCCCATGGTCAATCCAGAATCCGGTGGTAGTGGCCACGGATGCGAGCCCGTTAGGTTGGGGAGCACCCATATCAGATCGGATCCTACAGGGTCTATGGGATCCACAAATGCAATTAGCCTCCTCAAACCTGAAGGAATTAACAGCGGTAAGGCAAGCGATTCTTCAAACGGAAGAGGACGTCAAAGGAAGACATCTGGTAGTGTTGTCCGACAACAGCACAACGGTATCGTATATAAATCGACAGGGAGGAACGAGATCAAGTCCCCTAATGGAAGAAGCAAGAAGGCTATTTCGTTGGGCCGAAAACCATCTCTTATCTCTTACAAGTACACACTTAAAAGGGTCGGACAACCTCGTCGCAGACTTTGAGTCGTCACGTCCTGCACCAGGGCGAGTGGTCACTAAATCAAAACATTTTTGGAGAAATCTGTGCCATCTGGGGGCTTCCTCAAGTGGATCTTTTCTCCACAAGGCAGAATCGAAAGGTAGAAAGATTCTACTCTGTGAACCCGAAAGAGAACCCGGAAGGAGTAGATGCGTTGCTGCTCCAATGGAGATTCCAACTAGCCTACGCGTTTCCCCCAATCCCATTAATCCCTACAGTTCTGAAGAAGATCCGAGAGGAGAAATCGCGCATAATCTTAATCGCACCCTTCTGGCCAAAGAGAGCTTGGTTCACTTGGCTCAGACGTATGTCCATCTCGGACCCATGGATACTTCCAGGTGTTCCAAATCTTCTGCACCAGGGTCCAGTGACACATCCTCAGGTTCACAGTCTACACCTCACTGCTTGGAACTTGAGAGGGGACTTCTGCTAGCGAAGGGATTCTCGGATCCGTTAGTTACTACTCTGCTGTCCAGTAGAAAGAAGATCACAGCTGATAAATACCAAAGGGTATGGGGAAAATTTTTAGAATTTTCAGGCCGAAGGATAACCGATACCGTTCAGGAAGTCCCTATATCAGAAATCTTAGAATTTCTCCAAAAGGGTCTGGAGAGAGGATTATCTACCAGCACCCTAAAAGTGCAAGTCTCGGCGCTTAGCGCCCTGTTTGACCAAAAATTGGCTGATCACCCCTGGGTGTGTAGGTTCATTCGGGCCTCCTTTACAGCCAGACCATTCAAACCTCGTCCAAAGGTCGCTCCCTGGGATTTAAATTTGGTTTTAAATGCTTTGACCACCTCTCCCTTTGAGCCTCTTTCCTCCATATCGGTGAAAGCGCTAACTTTAAAAACGGTTCTCCTGATTGCCCTTACCTCAGCCAGACGCATTAGTGAGCTCCAGGCTATATCTATAGACCCTCCTTACACTACATTCCTAGAGGACAGGGTAATTATAAAATCTGATCCGGCCTTCTTACCAAAGGTCAACTCAAAATTCCACAGGGACCAGGAGATAGTCTTGCCCTCATTTTGTGCCAATCCAAAATCCCAGGGAGAAGAAACCTTCCATTGCTTGGACGTCAGACGTTGCCTGCTTCAATATATAGAAGTGACAAATCCATGGCGACAGTCTTCAGCCCTTTTTGTCTCCTTTCGGGGCAAACAGGGGAAAAAAGGCCACAAAATCAACCATTGCACGGTGGCTCCGTATGGCTATATCACTTTCCTATTCCTCTGCGGGGCAGGTCCCTCCACCTGGTGTTACGGCCCACTCTACTAGGGCTATTTCCACATCTTGGGCAGAGAGGGCAAATGCATCGATAGAGCAAATCTGTAATGCAGCAGTATGGTCTTCACCCTCTACTTTCTTCCGCCATTATAGATTAAATCTTGGCCTATCATAGCACTTTTCTCCCAAAGGCGAGATATCTGCCGTTGTCCCACCCTAGAGGTTCCTTCTATTTCTTCCTCTCATGTACCGGTGATGTCATGGGGAAGGGAAAAAATGCTAATTACTTACGGGTAATTTGATTTTCCAGATCCATGACAGCACCGCTCTAATTCCCGCCCTATCTTGGTGATGGTTGTGTGATTCACAAAAAAAAAAAAAAAAATTTTATATAGATAAGTAATAAATAAATAATATACATAAGATGGGGAAATAACCACTTAATATATAGTCTTTAGAGTTTAATATAATGTATATATGACTAAGACTGACGTAGCGGTTACCTTGCTTTCTCTGTAAACAAACTGAGGAGAGAGGTGCCGCCCCCATCTTTTATCTCCTATGCAGGTTTCCTGTTCTTGGGGGCGGGACCATCTCTCATGTACCGGTGCTGTCATGGATCTGGAAAATCAAATTACCCGTAAGTAATTATCATTTTTTTTTTTTTTTTTCACTGCATCGTCAAAACGACGCATGCGGCAGCATCCGCATACAGCCGCACGACCTGCGTACCTAATGTTAAAGATAGGTATGTGGGCTGCATGCAGAAGTAGGCGGAGCTAGCGGCGGAGGTGCGGACGAGGGCGGGGCTTCACGGAGGAAGTCCGCAGCCTGACGCAGATCAGGTAAACGCTAGTGTGAAACTAGCCTTACTGATCCGTGTGCACATGCCCTAATAGGAACTGACAGTAATGCGGAAAAATGTCTGTCCTTCTTTATATTGCCTTTAATTCACATATCTCCAGTGGGGTGAGCCTGTAGAAAAAAAAAATTGTCAGCTGGTGCTGTTCAAAAGTGGGCACTGGATGCCAATAACTGATAGGGCTGCTGACACATGGTCCAGGACATGGCCGGAGGCTCTACTGTGACCACATGGTGCCTCCCTGAATCTGTTATTGCACTCATTGCTCACTGAACAAACTCCAATTTAAAGTGAACTTGTCGGCACAAATTTAGAATGTAGAGACCTGTCTGTAATGGTGCTGTAATACAGATTAGTGATACTTTTGGTGAAGAAATCCGCTTTGTTGTTCTTCATTAATAACCATTTTGAGTTGTCTGCTAATTAGCTTCGGTGCACAGGGGCAGGACTGGTGACAGGTCACTGCTGAGATTTCAGAGGAGGCCGGGGCCTTGTCTGTCTCCAGGCATCCTTAGGGTTTATTCCCCATTATCAAAAATCCGTTTTAGCCGTGGAAAACCGTTTCTATGAATAAAGCAGCTGTATACAAACCTGTTCTGGCAGCTGTGTGATAGCAGCTGCTGACATCCCCATTTTAACTTTTTTATGGATGTTTTGTAGATGCTCCTATTTAATATATCTATAAGTACTGTGCCAACTTAAGTGCATTTAAAATTGGCTGGAGTCAGTAGATGACTCTGGTCTTTTCATAAACTGGTGGGGGAGCAGGGTGTACTGTGATATGTTCATTTGACATATTAAAGAGATCCTGTCACCAGAAAAAAAATGCTATTAATATGCACGTGTGGGGTTAATCTTCAGGTTAATAGCATTACTATCCTGCCCAGCACCTGCACTTGGCTGAACACTCCAATTAACTTTATTCCCCCTGCAGCGTTCTGTTTTCTGTCACGGGGCCGTGCTGATTCAGTTACTGCTTTGAATATACAGAGCGGCGATGGTAACCACACCCGTGGCACTGGCTGACCACCGGTCCTTATGCAGAGGGACTGTCAGTCAGTGCTGGGGGCACTGTTATAGCCGCTGCTCTGTATACTCAGAGCGGTGACTTAGCCGGTGCCGCCCCTGGGACTGAAACTAACACTGGGGGGAATATTTCACTTCTATGCAGCTCGTGGGCTGGAGGCGCGGAGGCTGTGCTGCGTGTGCAGCTTGTGGGCTGCGCGTGCGTCTGGAGGCTGTGCTGCGTGTGCAGCTTGTGGGCTGCGCGTGCGGCTGGAGGCTGTGCTGCGCGTGCGGCTGGAGGCTGTGCTGCGCGTGCGGCTGGAGGCTGTGCTGCGCGTGCGGCTTGAGGCTGTGCTGCGCGTGCGGCTGGTCTAAAGGAGATCTTGGTGGACATTTCGGTCATTGCAGCACAAATTTCAATCTGGTTGCTGCTTCTTGACCTGCAAAATTAGCTATTTCTTAGGGTTATTGTGATCAAGACCCCTGGCAATAAGCGAACTGGCTCGTGGTCCACATTTGATGGCTTGTTCTATATGTATGTAGGAGCACCCCTAAAGAGTGCCTGTTATATACAGAATTTAATGAGACATCTGGGAAACAGAATCAATTTGTTAAATCTTTTGTCTTACTCATTGCCCACACAAGCATGTATTAGTCTCAGAAGTTCTGAGTTCCTAGAACTTTGCAGCGTTTTTATGAAAACCCTTTTGTACTATTTACAATGTAAAGAAGAGGAGCTATTACCATTTTTTACATGCTGAACTGGCCACATCATAAGTAGCTGAAGATCTGAATAACGTATTTTTTGTACTATCTCTGTTGCAGAGATATTGGGTTATAGTGGAAATTAGCATATATACTTTAAGGGGAATCTGTCGTTTAAAAAAAAATAAAAAATTAAATAACCTAATGGTTAATAGCATTCTGAAGCTTCATGGCGCTCACACGGAGAGCCCTACTGCCAGGATTAAATGAACTTCATTCGTACCAGAATCCCCGGGCTTTCAGTCACCGTTCAGTGTATAGTGAGCAGCAGCTGTAACCGCACACCTGGCACCTGACTGACAGCTGGCTCTAATGTGCTGACTGCAGCTGAGGCGCCAGGATACACTGACAGCACATACTGTGATTACAGCTGCTAGGAGAGCAGAGCTGTGTATCATTGCATACTGTTCTGCATCTATCCCAGGAATTTTGAAGTAATTAAATATATTGCCAACTGACTGTAAATTTTTGACCACTGATGTGACTGCTCTCAAAGACAGTCGGCAATACAGTGACAGGAGGTAATCGCTCCCACAGTGTATCACTGAGCTGCCCTGAGAGAGTTCACCGGAGTTCATCAGCTTATCTGCTTCGGTGATCTCCCTTACGGCGCCACTGCTGCATGGGAAAGTTCTCAAGCAGCGGTGCCGTAAGTGAGCGCATCGGAGCTGATGAACTCTCATTCTGATGGGCGTCACTGTGATCCCAAGTGTCCTCTCTTCTTGCTTCATGTGGATGACGCATCCTATGTCATCTACACAGTGTCCTCAGCATCGCACTCCTGCACAAGCGCACTTCTCTATGCCTTGCTCAGGTCAGAGTAAAGCATGTGTGGGGAAAGGCCAAAGAGAGCCAGCTCTTGTGCACTACAGTGCTTTGCTCTACACTCGGCACTGCAGAGTAGTGTGCCTGCACATGAGCGTGATTGGGGCACTGTGTGGATGACGTAGAAGATGTCATCCACACAAAGCCAGAAGAGAGGAGACACCAGTTCATGAACAATGACGTCCATCGGACTGGACTGCCCTGTTGGCGAATATATTGGTGACTTGTATGCAGCATTCTAGAATACTGTATATCACAGTGCCAACAGGTGCTGGCCCTACTTATATGGGAAAAACCTGGTGACAGGTAACCTTTAATTTATTGTAGGCACGTTGTACTAAAAGTGAAAAGATATTTTATTTTGCTTTTATTCCTGATAGTGTAGTTAAAATCACAATCTTAATGGGTTTTTTTGTTTTGGTTTTTTGTGCCACCCTTTTTTTTTTTTTTTTGGATGAATCTGGGAATCCCTGTGAATGCTGGGATATTCAAACGAAGTGGCACCCTTCTCTAAAAGAAGAGCCATCGGTGGTGCTTGTTTTTGGGTCTGGGCTAGTCCCTGCTGTTTCTCTGTACAATGTGCACAGTGACACACCACTCTGTTTGCACTCTGAGATTAGCAATAAAGAGGCGGCAGCAGAGAGCGTTGTCTGAATACCTGGCATGCAAAGATGAGCGCTGCCCTGCAAGTGAAGTCACTGCATGTCGGATATTTTGACGATGATCTGTCGCCGGCTCCTTATTGGTGCTCTGAGCAGGTAACCCAAAATGCTGTTTTTGTGCACATGGTGCTGAGACTAGCCCAGCCCCTGAAATGGATGTCACTGACACTTCGTTTCAGGGAGAGAGCAGGGGCTGTATAAGGGTGTGTGCACACGTTGCGGATTCTCTGCGGATCCGCAACGTTTTTTGCAGTGCAGAAACGCTGCAGATCCGCAATTGATTTACAGTACAATGTAAATCAATGAGAAAAAAAAAATGCTGTGCACACTTTGCGGAAAATCTGCTGCGGAAACGCTGCGGTTTTAAAGAAATAGCATGTCAATTCTTTTTTGTGAATCTGCAGCGTTTTTGTACCCATTCCATTATAGAAAACCGCAGGGGTAAAAAACGCAGCAAATCCGCACAAAAAACGCTGCGGAACCGCACAAAAAAACGCAGGTGCGTTTTCTGCCAGGAGAGACAGAATCCGCACCAGAAATCCCTAAGCCGAATCCGCAACGTGTGCACATAGCCTTAGTGATCTCTGCCTCTTGTATCTTCCGATTTTCTCATTGGCCACTAGCCCTAATATTAGATTCGTACTGTTCTGAGCAAATGACTTGTCAACAAGTCTCATTGTAGAAGCGCATATATAGGATCCACCATTCACATTAGAGATCTATCTAGATATCAATATCCACCATATGTGGTGCTTGTTAGGTATCAATATAGATATGTAAACTCAATGAAAAAGATTATCAAACATTTTTAACCCCTTAGTGATAGAGCCAAATTTTTGAAATCTGACCAGTGTCACTTTATGTGGTAATAACTCTGTAACGCTTCAACAAATCCCAGTGATTTTGAGATTTGTTTTTTCATGACACATTATACTTTATGTTAATGGTAAATTTAGGTCAATATGTTTTGTTTTTATTTATAAAAAATATCAAAAATGAGAAAAATGTAAAAAAAATTAGCAATTTTCTAAATTTGAATGATTATCCCTTTAATCCAGATGGCCATACCACATCAAACCAAACCATTAATAAATAACATTTCCCTCATGTCTGCTTTACATCAGCACCATTTGTAAAATGTTATTTTACTTTCTTAGCATTTTAGGAGGTTTAAAAATGTAGCAGCAATTTTTCATTTTTTCAAGAAAATTTACAAAATTTATTTTTTTATGGACCTATCCATGTTTGAAGTGACTTTAGGGGTCCCATATATTGGGAAACCCCAAAACATGATACCATTTTAAAAACAGCACCCCCTGACATATTGAAAACTGCTGTCAGGTAGTTTATTAACCCTTCAGGTGCTTTACAGGAATTAATGCAAAGTGACATGACAGAAACGAAAATAGGTATTTTTACCACCTAAATGCCTCTAACTTCTGAACAGGTTACAACAGCCGTCAGACTCTAAGGCCGCTACTTGGTCGTGAATTGCCATGGCAAACATCAGGACCACACAATCATGATCTGAGGGCACCAGTTTGGATAAAGAGAAAACCTCCACACTCTGTTAACCATTTATAATGATGTAGTCACTATTAACAGCAGCATCTAAGGGGTTAACCAGATTTGGGAGGTGCAAACACTGATCTTGGCTGATACAGCAAGTTGTCAGCTATAGTGTACAGCCGACAGCTGCTGGATTGTCACCTGTATGGGGAGGCTATTCTCTTATATCTCAGGTCAGTTAAAAGACGTATTGGCTGTCACTAAGGGGTTAAAAAGCACATTTAAATTAAAAACAGTTTAAAGAAAAAATGTAATTTTCTGAGTACACAATCTATTACTGTACAAATTTTAGTACACACACTAATTTAATGTACACGTATGTAATATTGCCTGTTCTGGAGCATTCACTTCTTAATAACCTAATCACAGGAAGGATTACAATAAAAACTAACATGTATATGTGTATGTAAATACAATATATATTTTCACGTGATCCATCATTCTCAATTGATTCACAATAATAAAACAAAGTAAAGTTTTAGTTTAGTGTTTTAATAAAAATTAACTATAGATGAGTGCACCTGGTGTTGGAAATGGATGTGCATTGTACTTATAATTCTTATTATTATGGTTGACTTTTCTTCTGAAGGAGATGGAGGATAAGGTGATAAGCCCAGAAAAAGCAGAAGAGGCCAAATTAAAAGCAAGATATCCGCATCTTGGTCCTAAACCAGGAGGTTCAGACTTCTTGAGAAAACGGCTACAGAAAGGGGTAAGATTATCTATATTCTGGCTGGTTCTGTACATTTTCTTGCGTTAACCCTTTTACTGACGAGAACGTATGTAATGTTTCATGCCTGTAAATGCCAGCTAGCTACCTTGTTAAACCCAAAGTCTTAGATTTCAAATGTCACCAGGCTTAATATTTTATGTGCAATATTCAGGGGCACAGCATGGAAAGCACTCCTTCCCGTATTTGTAAGGAAGAGGTGGATGGGAATAGCAGGAAGTCACATCAGAAAGAAAGATCATAGCTTGTTACTGTGCTCTCCCCACCTTTCCCTAAAAGCATGGGAGTTCAGAAACTTTTTTTTCTGATCTACAATCGCTCCCCTTGAGTGACAGGTCTCTCTCTGCATGTATAGAGGGACTTGTCACTCAAGGGTAGTGGGCGGGAGAAGCCCATACCTTTTTGACTAGTTTACGGTGTAGCTTGGTCCGCTGCGGGTTTTACTGTTATTCTCTGAAATGCCACAGCATTTTGGAGTCAAACGAGTGGCTGAACTCTTGAAGCCAGTGCCTTATACATGCTGGCTGTGGTCGGGCAGCATCTATCTGCTTTTATTATTATTATTATTATTATTATTATTATTATTATTTATTGTTATAGCTCCATTTATTCCATGGCGCTTTACATGTGAGGAGGGGTATACATAATAAAAACAAGTACAATAATCTTAAACAATACAAGTCATAACTGGTACAGGAGGAGAGGACCCTGCCCGCGAAGGCTTACAATCTACAAAGGATGGGTGAGAATACAGTAGGCGAGGATAGAGCTGGTCATGCAGCAGTTTGGTTGATCGGTGGTTACTGCAGGTTGTAGGCTTGTCGGAAGAGGTGGGTCTTCAGGCTCTTTTTGAAGGTTTCTATGGTAGGCGAGAGTCTGATGTGTTGTGGTAGAGGGTTCCAGAGTAGGGGTGATACGCGAGAGAAATCTTGTATAAGATTGTGGGAAGAGGAGATAAGAGGGGAGTAGAGAAGGAGATCTTGTGAGGATCGGAGGTTGTGTGTAGGTAAGTACCGGGAGACGAGGTCACTGATGTATGGAGGAGACAGGTTGTGGATGGCTTTGTACGTCATGGTTAGGGTTTTGTAGTGGAGTCTCTGGCAGTGGGGAGCCAGTGAAGGGATTGACAGAGGGGAGAGGCCGGGGAATAGCGGGGGGACAGGTGGATTAGTCGGGCAGCAGAGTTTAGAATAGATTGGAGGGGTGCGAGAGTGTTAGAGGGGGGCCACAGAGCAGGAGGTTGCAGTAGTCAAGGCGAGAGATGATGAGGGCATGGACTAAGGTTTTTGCAGATTCTTGGTTTAGGAATGTTCGGATTCGTGAAATATTTTTGAGTTGATGTCAGCAGGAAGTGGAAAGGGCTTGGATATGTGGTTTGAAGGAGAGATCAGCGTCAAGGATTACCCCGAGGCAGCGAGCTTGTGGGACAGGGGAGAGTGGGCAGCCATGTACTGTAATGGATAGGTTCGTTGGGGGGTCGCGTGAGATGGGGGAAAGATGATTTCTGTTTTGTCCATGTTATGTTTCAGAAATCTAGCGGAGAAGGATGAAATAGTGGACAGACACTGAGGGATTCTGGTTAGTAGGGAGGTGATATCTGGTCCAGAGATGTAGATCTGTGTGTCAGCATAGAGGTGATACTGAAAGCCATGAGATTCTATGAGCTGTCCCAGGCCAAAGGTGTAAATGGAGAAGAGCAGGGGCCCAAGGACTGAACCTTGTGGGACTCCGACAGATAGGGGGTGAGGTGAGGAGAGGAGGTGGTGTGTGAGTGGGAGATGCTGAATGTCCGGTCTGTTAGGTATGATGAGATCCAGGATAGGGCCAAGTCTGTGATGCCAAGGGATGAGAGGGTCTGTAATAATGGGGAATGGTCCACTGTGTCAAAGGCAGCCGACAGGTCCAGGAGGAGGACAGAGTAGTGTCGCTTGCTCTTGGCGGTTAAGAGGTCATTGGTGACCTTAGTTAGGGCAGTTTCAGTGGAGTGGTGTGACCGGAAGCCAGATTGTAAGCGGTCAAAGAGGGAGCAAGAAGAGAGATGGGAGGACAGTTCAAGGTAGACGTGTTGTTCCAGTAGTTTGGAGGCATAAGGGAGAAGTGATATAGGGCGATGGCTAGATACTGAGGATGGGTCAAGAGAGGGCTTTTTGAGGATAGGTGTGATTGAGGCATGTTTAAAGCTTAAGGGGAAAACACCAGTTGTTAGTGATAGGTTGAAGAGATGGGTTAGGGTTGGGATGAAGACTGTGGTGAGGTTTGGGATGAAGTGGGATGGGAGCGGGTCAAGTGCACAGGTGGTGAGATGCGATCTTAAGAGTAGAGTGGAGAGTTGATCTTCTGTAATGGTAGAGAAGTTGGTTTTGAAGGTGGAGGGCTGGGAAGTCAGGAGGAAGGGCTCTGGGGGTTGTTGACCAAAACTGTCTCTGATGTTCTCAATCTTCTGCTTGAAAAATGAGGCAAAGTCTTCAGCTGAGATAAGTGGGGAGGGAGGAGGTGCTGGGGGACGGATGAGAGAATTGAAGGTGTTGAATAACTGTTTAGGGTTGTGAGACAGGGAGGATATGAGAGATGAGAAGTAGGTTTGTTTAGCTGTGGCGAGTGTGGTCTTGAAAGTAGTGAGGGACTGTTTGAATGTGATGAAGTGCTCGTTGGAGTGGGATCTTTTCCATCTGCGCTCAGCAGCCCTGGAAGCTCGCCTCAGTTCTTTGGTCAGGCTGGTGTGCCAGGGCTGTCTGTTGATTTTTGATTTTATGTTGCCTTTTAAATATAAGTGCACATACCTTTATAAAATCACCATAAGAATATGTGCTTGTAGCTCCAACATTCATCACCTTTTAGGCCTGTTGATCCTGGATATGTAATCCAGTGAGCAAAACTTATTAGAAGGACTAGTCATCCACAAAAAGGATACCATAGTCAAAAACTATCCTAATATCTGGCACCTTCTGTCCCCCATGCCTAATAAAGACCCCCATAATAGCTTACTGGAAAACAATGTTCATATTGTTAGACAGCCTGAACACATGTGGGGATTCTCTAACAGGCAACAGCTGCAAATCATGCAGCCGCCGGGACTCGGGATACTCGGATAACACCCGAGCATGCTCAAGAGAAGACGTTATCCGAGCACGCTCACTCATCACTAATCCACACACAATCTGGATAGATGTAAAACGGATAAAGGACAATAACAATTCCCATCATGCGGTAGCAAAAAATAAATAAATAAAAAAACCATTAAACAATTATCTATCACTGGGGGAACCCAGAGGCCTCTATTCTGATTCCAATGCGTAAACCCTGACAATTATCAGGGTCATTAGAGAACTCGATGGTAGAGGTTTAATTCTGATTGGTATATGTTCCTAGTGTGATTATTGTGTAAGGCAGTATAATGGTAGAAGCTCGTGACCCCCACCAGGCATTGACCAAGGAATCCAAATATAGTAGTAAGATATGAAATGTCCCTTATTTGGATAATTTTACAGCCCAGAGTATACTACACTCCTGCTGTATGGGACATCCAACTGGACTCACTGTCATTGGTGATGTCCAAAACTATACATAACCCAGCACGAGATGTAAATGCCATTGAATCCAAACTTGTTGCTTGGTCTTGCACTGTCCAGAGCTATAGGATAAGTGGAACAGGGATATGTGTAAGAGTCATTCAAGGGAAAATGAAGACTTGAAAGCGTAAAAAAAAAAGAAGGGGGGGGGGGGGGGGGAGAGTGGGAGTAGAGGAAGAAAAAACAAAGTGTAAAAATAAATTTGCCAAGTATCTGTAAAGGTGTGTGTGATTGTTGTTGGTGCCCTGTCACTTAATTTTTGCCTTTATTTCAGTCTCTAACCACGTTTCCTTGTGTCTGTGAAAACCCTTCCTTCCTGCTGAGTTCTCACTCCTGCAGCATGGCACTTTCCTCCAGCGTTTCCCAGACCCCAGGCCTCACTGCCACCACAGGTCATTTTCAGGATTTCCTTTGTATTCCACAGGTGTTGGAAGTATCATAAAGGTATCACGAATTCTCACCTGTGCAACTCTGTGGAAATCCTGAAAACATGACCTGTTAGGGGCCAGGAGGACTGGAATTTGGGAAAACCTGCTCCATGAGCTAAAAATTCTGATATTCTTGTGCAAATTGCCTCTTTACATTTTGTGCAGCACTTGTTTTTCCCACAGGTGTGCTCTTTCCTCCGACACACAGTAAGGTGTGCTCCATAAACCTCAGTCTTTTCCCTTCCACCACGCTGGTTTCCCCCCACCTCCCACAGAGTGCTTTTATTAGATGGTGCCCACATGTAGGCGATAGTGCTGCAGTGATAATCACATATACACTACACACTGGCATGTTGCGTGCATGTCACACACTAGTGTTCTTGTGGAGGGGGTAACACACTGATGACATTCAGACTGGGCAGCCATGAATCATGCCATGCCGCCGGAGTGGTCTACTGTCCCAGATAGTAGAGGGGGTGATGAGGAGCCGCATTTCTTAGGTAAAGATCCTAGAATTACTCCGCTTCCGGGGAGTGGGTAAGTAGTATGAGACCTTCAAAAACGTTGCCCTGGAGCTGGCATGGGAGACAAGGGCTTCATTATCTCACTTGGTTGCTTCAGTTAAGAAAAGTGTTGCGTACGCTTTACAGTTTAGCTTGGGTCATACATTTAGCCACAAACCTGACCAATTGCGGTTGCTGTAATTGTATAGTGCATGTTGGTATTTTAACATTGTACAAGGTTTGTCTTTACTTATTTAGTTACAGAATATACAGGAAGAAGAGTAGAATATCTTCATGTTTTGGTTTTTTTTATATCGAGATTTTAGAAGTGTTGATAATTGTGAATATTGTCCCTACTGTGAAATAACTAAAACTTTGTCTTTTCTTGTGATAGCAAAAGTATTTTGACTCTGGAGACTACAATATGGCTAAAGCAAAGATCAAGAACAAGCAACTTCCTACTGCTGCTGCTCCAGACAAGACTGAGGTCACGGGAGATCATATTCCTACTCCACAAGACCTGCCCCAGAGGAAACCTTCTCTTGTGGCCAGCAAACTGGCTGGTTGATGAGCCGGCTCGTGTGCATGAACACCACCTCATTTCCATCTCTCTTCCTTTCTAGACCTTCTGTTTTCTCTGCTCCTCCTCCCCGTACACTAATAGTCAGTCTGGCAGCTTAGCAGGCCATAGTAGTGCAAGCTGCTGTCTTGAGTGTGAAATTCTGTAGGTTCAGATTAGTAGTTTCAAACCGATGCACTGATGAACAGATCTGTTTTGGTATAGCAATGTAAAGTCATTTACTTGAAATCAAGACAAATGTACATAATGCCTATTTCCTAGCGGTAGGACTGGTGTGAACAATGGACACTTGAGTTTTACCATTTTTAATGCCTGTTTGTTTTTTCTTTTCTCTATCTTCTAGTTCTCATACTGTATTACTTTTTTAATTTAAGGTTTCTTTTCCTTTTTGACATTTAATTTGAAGGTTAAGACCACAATCTTATGTTTTGAGAGGGAGTAAAGCAAAACTGTCAAATCAAACTGGGTTCTCAAAGGTTTTTCCTCACTTTGCCCTTTTAACTTGAATGGCCTTAAACCTTTCTCAGCTTTAACGATAGGATTTGACTTGGGCAATATTTGCTCACACTGCTGTAACCTGTTGTGAACCTAGTACACTATGAAAGTGATACCCCTAGTTGAATCTGGTGTTTTTCCTGGTTAGTAACATAGATCCTTCTGTTGAAGACTCGGATGAAGTGCGCATGTGCATAGACTGTTGAATTCACTTCTGTGCCATTTTGTAAATACAAAAGTTTTGCACAACCTTTTTGCAGATGTGTACTAACTTTTACAGTTTACAATATTGACGTGTAAATCTGTAGCACATTTTAGCTCCTTTTAAATTCCCAGCAGTGGTTTTCTGTTTCCAGGCTTTTCTTAATCATCCTAGATTCATGTCTTTTGCGTGAATTTATGCATGATTTTGTTTTATTGGGGCAAACAACCTTCCATGTACTTCAAGTCTGGCAAATTAGAAGACTTCTGCCTTGCTGCTGCAATGGAGGTGAAGTGGATATCCTCTCCCTGTATTTGGCACACATTTTGTAGACATGCTGGAGAGTGATTTGCATGCCAGAATTGCATGTGATGACCTCTTTTACTAAGGACCTGCATGTCACTGTTGAGATCCACATGCTTCCATCTGTGGCAGTAAAAGGTGTTTGCTATGTCATTGAGGGGCGACCATCATTATTGTAGGTATTGCTAATCTACAGCTCCTTTGGAAGTGTTCAGTAACTGATGAGAAGACTAATTTTATCCATCCCACAATAGGCATGTGTCCCAGTGACCTATACATTGCCTCATGCAAAGTTAAGTTTGTATCAGGGTTGTGACCAGCGGATGAAATAACCAATGTGAATTTACATTTGGGGCATAGATAATGAAAAAAATATATATAAAAAATACAATTCACGATATAAAACTCCCCAGTTTGTTTCTCTGCTAAACCCTTGAGGTGTATAATATTACTGTGCTTATTGATGTCCTGCAGTTGTTAACTGGTATCGACATTTACAAGTAGTTTAATGTTGCATAAAGCCTCCAATAATGCTGGATATACTGAACATTTATGAATATTGTTAATAAAGATTGCAACTGTTCTTGTAGGCTCATGTTTGTATTTCAGGACATCACCACATTCATTCTGTACCTGATTAATTCATGTCATTCATTCACTTTCTATCATTATCCCCTTCACGACATGTACCATACTAGTACTGTGCATGTTGTGTCCCTCCCTGTGGCGCTGAGCCCTCAGTTTTCCTGGCACATGTCAGCTGTTTTGAATAGCTGACATGTGCCTTTAACAGCCGCGGGTTGAATCACAATTTACCCGCGGCTGTTAACTAGTTAAATGCCGCTCTCAATCTGACAGTGGCATTTACGGTAACTCGCTCTTCCAGGGAGCGCGCTGGAAATCCCACCCATCGGTGACACCGTCACGTGATTGCTGGTCACCGATGTGTTGGCATGACAACCAGAGGTCTCCAGCAGAACTCTACGTTTGTCATAGCCGGATTGCTATGAGCGCCACGCAGAAACGCTGCAGATCCACAGTGATTTACAGTACAATGTAAATCAATAGGAAAATAAAAATGCTGTGCTAATGGTGCAGAAAATTCCGCATGGAAAACGCAGCGGATTGAAAGAAGGAGCATGTCGCTGCTTTTGTGCGGATCTGCAGCGTTTCTGCACCCTTCCATTATAGAAAACCGCAGGGGCAAAAAACGCACAATGTGCCTCAAATCTGCAACAAAAATGCACAAAATCTGCATAAAAAACGTATCAAATCTGCACCTGCGTTTTCTGCCAAGAGATGCAGATTTTGTGCAGAAAATTCTGCACCCCAATCCACAACGTGTGCACATAGCCTTAGGGTTTTGGACTGGAATCACTGGGTAATAGGGAGCCAGTGAAGGGATTGACAGAGAGCAGAGGCTGGGGAAAGGCGGGGGGAGAGTGTTTTAAGATTAACACGG
The DNA here is from genome assembly GCF_051348905.1 of Ranitomeya variabilis. Taxonomy (NCBI): domain Eukaryota; kingdom Metazoa; phylum Chordata; class Amphibia; order Anura; family Dendrobatidae; genus Ranitomeya; species Ranitomeya variabilis. The sequence goes on along the minus strand of NC_135236.1, from coordinate 209,216,065 downwards.
CAATTCTGAGAATGAGAGCCTGAGTTAGATCCCGTAATAGAATAAAGTAAATTTGGCATTCCAGGATAATATATTTATACATACTGAAAATGTCTTATATTCTAGGTTCTTCAAAGTAGCCACCTTTTGCTTTGATGACTGCTTTGCACACTCTTGGCATTCTCTTGATGAGCTTCAAGAGGTAGTCACCGGAAATGGTCTTCCAACAATCTTGATGGAGTTCCCAGAGATGCTTAGCACTTGTTGGCCCTTTTGCCTTCACTCTGCGGTCCAGCTCACCCCAAACCATCTTGATTGGGTTCAGGTCTGGTGACTGTGGAGGCCAGGTCATCTGGCGTAGCACCCCATCACTCTCCTTCTTGGTCAAATAGCCCTTACACAGCCTGGAGCTGCTTGGGGTCATTGTCCTGTTGAAAAATAAATGATGGTCCAACTAAACGCAAATCGGATGGAATGGCATGCGCTTGCAAGATGCTGTGGAAGCCATGTTGGTTCAGAATGCCTTCAATTTTGAATAAATCCCCAACAGTGTCACCAGCACAGCACCATCACACCTCCTCCTCCATGCTTCACGGTGGGAACCAGGCATGTAGAGTCCATCCGTTCACCTTTTCTGCGTCGCACAAAGACACGGTGGTTGGAACCAAGGATCTCAAATTTGGTCTCATCAGACCAAAGCACAGATTTCCACTGGTCTAATGTCCGTTCCTTGTGTTCTTTAGCCCAAACAAGTCTCTTCTGCTTGTGGCCTGTCCTTAGCAGTGGTTTCCTAGCAGCTATTTTACCATGAAGGCATGCCGCACAAAGTCTCCTCTCAACAGTTGTTGTAGAGATGTCTGCTGCTAGAACTCTGTGTGGCATTGACCTGGTCTCTAATCTGAGCTGCTGTTAACCTGCGATTTCTGAGGCTGGTGACTCGGATAAACTTATCCTCAGAGGCAGAGGTGACTCTTGGTCTTCCTTTCCTGGAGCGGTCCTCATGTGAGCCAGTTTCTTTGTAGCGCTCGATTGTTTTTGCAACTGCACTTGGGGACACTTTCAAAGTTTTCCCAATTTTTTTGGACTGACACCTTCATTTCTTAAAGTAATGATGGACACTCATTTTTCTTTACTTAGAATTTGTATTATGGCAAGAAAAAAGCAGCTAACAGTCTATTCAGTAGGACTATCAGCTGTGTATCCACCAGACTTCTGCTCAACACAACTGATGGTCTCAACACCATTTATAAGGCAAGAAATCCCACTTATTAAACCTGACAGGGCACACCTGTGAAGTGAAAACCATTCCCGATGACTACCAAAGCAGTCATCAAAGCAAAAGGTGGCTACTTTGAAGAACCTAGAATATAAGACATATTTTCAGTTGTTTCACACTTTTTTGTTAAGTATATAATTCCACATGTGTTAATTCATAGTTTTGATACCTTCAGTGTGAATTTACAATTTTCATAGTCATGAAAATGCAGAAAAATCTTTAAATGAGGTGTCCAAACTTTTGGTCTGTACTGTATATATACACATATTTACCTATTGATGGAAACAAAAATCAATACAATAAATAAGATACAAAAACAAAATAAAAGCAATATACATTCAATCCAGCAGCAGTTTTTTATGTGGTTTACAGTACCATGTAAACCTATGGGAAACCAAAGCCGCAGTGCACATGCTGCGGAAAATACCGGGCAGAAACACTGCGGATTATTTTCTGCAGCATGTCAATTTGTGTGGATTCTGCAGCGTTTTACACCTGCTCCTCCATAGGAATCCACAGGTGTGAAATCCGGGGTTAATCCGCAGGTAAAACGCAGTGCATTTTACCTGCGGATTTTTCAAAAACGCTGCAGAAAAATCCACACACAAATCCGCAACGTGGGCACATACCTTAAAAGAGCCTAAGGGTATGTGTCCACGGTCAGTAAACGCTGCTTGTTTGACGCTGCGCAGAGCTGCAGCGTCAAACACGCAGCGTCCAGATGTTCCAGCATAGTGGAGGGGATTTTATGAAATCCCGTGTCCACTATGCGTGGAAACACGCATCCGACTTCCGTGCGACTCCAGACATGCTGCGCGTCTTTTCAGATCGCAGCATGTCCGTGCTACCTGCGGCGACGCTGCGTCGCCGCAAGTAATATCACAGGGCGCTATGCGAGGGTGCGATGATCCCGGATGTGTACAGTTAACACATCCGGCATCATCGCGTCCCAGAAAGGGGGCGGGGCTTAGCCGCTCTGGCGATACCGCCGGCCATCCTGACCGTGGACACGTACCCTTACAGATCTTTGTCCAATTACAAACAAGGGAGCTGTAACTGTAACTTTGCAACTGCTAAAGAGAAATGAATATTCATTTCTCTTATAGCGCACAGTGACAGCTTCCAGAACACATCCTACTCGCCCTCCTCTGCGCCATCGGAGCATCTCGTTGGTTCTGGCTTCCAGCAGCTCTTCCTGTGCTGAGCGATCACTTGCCACTGCTCATTAAGGTAATGAATATGCACATGTCTCCACTCCCATAGGCGTGGAGCGCATATTCATTACCTTAACCCCTCTGTGACCTTATACGTACTATCCCGTCGAGGTGACCTGGGCCTATCTGACCCTCGACGGGATAGTACGTCATGCCCTTTAATGCGATACCGCGACTTAAGTCGCGGTGATCGCATTAAAATTCCGAAGCCATCTTACCTTAGGGAAGATGGTGTCAGCATCCAGGGCATTGTGACCGCCCCCCCCGGCCTCCCGATCGCTGTGATTGGCTGTTCAATTCTGAACAGCCAATCACAGCCATTCTCATTGTTTCAGCCAATCGGAGCTGCTGAAACAATGAGGTCACAGGCTAGGATCGAGTACCAATCGCAGGACACAGCGCGGTATTACCGCGCTGTGCCCTGCCGAAACCTGCGTGGATCGGTGCTCTAATAGCACCGATCCTAGGATAGAATGTAGCACAGGCCCAGCAGGGCCTGCAGGAGCTGATTGGCGCGATCTATGTAATCGTCGATCGCGCCAATCACAGGGCACTGCAGCAGTCACGCGGTGACCGCTCTGTGCCCTGCAGGTGACCTGGCTGTGACCTGCCTAGGATCGGAGCTAGCAGCTCCGATCCAGGCAGGTCACAGCCAGGTCACTAGCAGTTGCCAGGGTGACGAGGTAAGCCCTGATTGATGGGATCGATGTTATGGTCGATCCCACCAATGACAGGTCACAGCAGCAGTATGACCGCTCTGTGACCTGTCTCGTCACCTGCCTGACCTGTGTATGACCGCTCTGCAGGGGTCCTCACTCTAGCTGAGGATTCCTACAGAGCGGTCATACTGCTGGATCTTGTGCCTGGATCTCCCTGCTGTGCTGGGTATTGTGGTGCCACAGCAGCCTGTAGCACCGCAATCCCTGCTAAAGAAAGAAGACAACTCAACGTAAGTTTTATCCCTGATCCCTGCCCAATCCCCCTTCATCCACCCCAATCCCCACATACCCCCCAATCCCCCCCATCCCCCTCTTTTTACCCCACTCCACCCCCATTTGCGCCGCCTCTGCACGCACATTTAGTAGCCGCCGAGCGTTGATTGGTGACGCAGTTCACTGATTGACGCTCGCGCTCGCTTTTTTTTCCTCAGCCCCCTTGTGCCAACTCCGTACTCAAATCCCGCAGCCGCCAAACTTTGATAAGTGACGCAGTTCACTTACCAGAGTTTGTGCCTGCCGTTTTCCTTATTTTTTTTTTTCACTCCCCTTTGCGCCACCTGACTACAACCGTACGTTTTGATCACTGATCCCTGCCCAATCCCCACATCCACCCCCATCCCCCTTCCCCCTGTTTTTACCCCCCTTTGCACCTCTTTCTGTGCACCCATTTAACAGCCGCCGAGCGTTCATTGGTGAAGCAGTTCACCGATCAACTCTCGCGCTCCCTTTTTTTCCCTCAGCCCCTTTGTGCAACATCCGTACACACATCCCGAACCCGCCAAACTTTGTTGCCTGCCGTTCTTTTTTTTTTTTTTTTTTTTTTTTTTTACCCCCCCCCCCCCCCCCCTTGCCCGACCCACGTGCGCACATCAAGCAGTGGCCAAACTTTGATAAGTGAAACAGTTCACTTATCAGAGCTGGGCCTGCTGTTTTAGACACTTTTTTACTTTTTTTTGTCATCTCCGTGCGCACATCCAGCAGCCGCCGAATTTTGATAAGTGACGCAAGATCACTTATCAGAGCTAGGGCCTGCTGTTTTAGACTTTTCTTTTCAAAGGTTTTTATTCTCCTTTTAGCGTTTTCTTTTCAGATAATAGTTTGCACAAATCACTATCCCCCCACACATACAGTTATCAAAGTGCACCCAAGCACCATATTCACACAAAAATGTTCCGTTCGTCTCAACAGCGCTATTCATTGGAGGAGGCATATGCTTTCCTTGCCTACGACACTGATAGCGAGGGAGAGGATCCCACTTTTCTTTACTTTTCTGATTCTTCATCCTCATCCTCTTCCCCTCCTCCATCTTCCTCCTTGGGTCCTGCGGAACCGCCACGCAGACGCCCCAGGACAGAAGATGAGGCATCGCCCACCATTCCTGAACCAGCGCTCCCCACTGCGGACCCCATATGGACCTCGCCCCCTGAAAATTACGAGCCACTGATTCCTGATTTTGTGGCAGAATCAGGAATCAAGTTTGACACCGCCGGCCTCACAGAAACAGACTTTTTCAAAGTCTTTTTCTCTGAGGATTTTATTAACCTCATGGTATGCTTGTCAATTTTTGGAGCAAAACCCCGGTTCATCATTTTCCAACTGGTCTCCTGTAGACGCAGTTGAAATGATGCAGTTTTGGGGCCTGGTCCTCCACATGGGGATCGTGAAGAAGCCAGAAATTCTGCAATATTGGAGTGTAGATATTTTATATAACACTCCAGTGTTCCGAATGGTCATGGTTTGGAAGCGTTTTGAGGCCATCCATAAGTTCCTGCATTATTCCGATAATGCACAGTGTCCCGCACGAGATGACCCCAACTTTGACCGTCTGTTCAAAGTTCGGCCGGTCATCGAACACTTCAAGAAAAAATTTTCTGAAGTGTACGTGCCCAAAAGGGACATCTGCGTGGATGAGTCCTTGGTCCATTTTAAGGGGCGGCTCGGATTCCGTCAATACCTGCCCAACAAAAGGGCCAGGTACGAAATCAAACTCTACAAGCTGTGTGAGAGTACCTCAGGGTACATCCACAGGTTTAGAGTGTATGAAGGGAAGGACACCAGGATTGAACCCCCTGAGTATCCTCCTGTCCTGGGAGTGAGTGGGAAGATTGTGTGGGATTTGGTGCACCCACTGCGGGATAAAGGTTATCACCTCTATACCGATAATTTTTATACCAGCATCCCACTCTACAAATCCCTCTGTGCGAGGTACCGCAGCCTGCGGTACTGTCCGCAAAAATCAGAGAGGCCTCCCAAAGACGCTACTTGGGCAGATGCTCAGAAAAGGTGAGAGCAAAGCCCAATGTAGCGACCACCTGCTGGTGGTCAAGTACAAGGACAAGAGGGATGTCCTTCTCTTGACCACCATACATGGTGATGGTAGCGCCCTCAGCACTGTACGGGGTACCTCCACACAGGTCTTCAAACCGGACTGTGTACTGGGGTACAACAAAAGCATGGGGGGCGTTGATCTCTCTGATCAACTCCAACCGTACAGTGCTTTGTGAAAGGCCAAGGTGTGGTACAAAAAGCTGGCCGTGCACATTGTACAAATGGCAATGCTGAACGCTTTCCTGATGTCACGATGTGCACGCCACACCGATACGTTGTACCTTCAGTTCCAGGAGGTAGTGGTTAAGGCCCTGATATTTGGCACTCCGGCAGGAGAGGGCCCCAGTACTTCTGGAACTGAAGGTGCTCGTATCGTACCAGGCCAGCATTTTCCGGGGGTGGTCCCGCCAACTGGCAGAAAAGGTAAGCCGCAAAAAAGGTGCCGAGTGTGTTACAAAAGGGGAATACGCAAGGACACCATTTATCAATGCGACACCTGCCCCGAAAAACCTGGCCTGTGTATGAAGGATTGCTTCAAATTGTACCACACCTCCATGTACTACTAATTTACTTCACAGGAAACCGTACATTAGTTCCAAAAAGGGGGCACATCTAGATAAGTTCCTTGGGGGTCTAGGTTCCAAAATGATGTCACTTGTGGTTTTTTTTTACTGTTTAGGCACAACGTGTGCCTAAACAGTTTTTTTTCCCCACATATGGCGTACCAGCGTAATCAGGACAATTTGGACAACAACTTTTGATGTCCAATTTCTCCTGTTACCCTTGGGAAAATAAAAAATTGGGGACTAAAAGATCATTTTTGTGTGAAAAAATAGGATTTTTTATTTTCATGCCTGGGCATTATAAACTTTAGTGAAGCACTTGGGGGTTCAAAATTCTCACCACACACCTAGATAAGTTCCTTAGGGGGTCCAGTTTCCAAAATGGGGTCACTTGTGGGGGGTTTCTACTGTTTAGGCACATCAGGGGCTCTGCAAACGGAACATGATGCCTGCAGAACATTCCATCAAAGTCTGCATTCCAAAACATCACTACTTCCCTTTCGAGCCCCAACGTATGCCCAAACATTAGTTTTCTTCCACATGTGGGGTACCAGCATACTCAGGACAAACTGGACAACAGCTTTTGGGGTCCAATTTCTCCTGTTACCCTTGGGAAAATTAAAAATTGGGGACTAAAAGATCATTTTTGTGGGGAAAAAATAGGATTTATTTTTTTTCACGCCCGGGCGTTATAAACTTCTGTGAAGCACTTGGGGGATAAAAGTGCTCATCACACATCTAGATAAGTTCCTTAGGGGGTCTAGTTTCCAAAATGGGGTCACTTGTGGGGGGTTTCCACTATTTAGGCACATCAGGGGCTCACCAAACGCGACATGGCGTCCGATCTCAATTCCAGCTAATTTTAGCTTGGAAAAGTCAAATGGCGCTCCTTCCCTTCTGAGCCCTGCCGTGCGTCCAAACAGTGGTTCCCCCCCACATATGGGGTATCGGCGTACTCAGGACAAATTGGACTACAACTTTTGTGGTCCAATTTTTTGTTACCCTTGTGAAAATAAAAAATTGGGGACTAAACGATCGTGTTTGTGGAAAAAATAGGATTTTTTTTTTCACGCCCGGGCATTATAAACTTCTGTGAAGCACTTGGGGCATAAAAGTGCTCATCACACATCTAGATAAGTTCCTTAGGGGGTCTAGTTTCCAAAATGGTGTCACTTGTGGGGGGTTTCCACTGTTTAGGCACATCAGGGGCTCACCAAACGTAACATGGCGTCCGATCTCAATTCCAGCAAAATTTAGCTTGAAAAAGTGAAATGGCGCTCCTTTCCTTCTGAGCCCTGCCGTGCGCCCAAATAGTGGTTTCCCCCCCCCCACATTCGGGGTATCAGTGGACTCAGGACAAATTGGACAACAACTTTTGAGGTCCATTTTCTCGTTTTACCCCTGGGAAAATAAAAAAAATTGTTGCTGAAATGTCATTTTTGTGACTAAAAAGTAAAATGTTCATTTTTTCCTTCCACGGTGCTTCTGCTCCTGTGAAACACCTGAAGTGTTAATAAACTTCTTGAATGTGGTTTTGAGTACCTTCAGGGGTGCAGTTTTTAGAATGGTGTCACTTTTGGGTTTTTTTCTACCATATAGACCCCTCAAAGTGACTTCAAATGTGAGGTGGTCCCTAAAAAAATGGTTTTGTAAATTTTGTTGGAAAAATGAGAAATCACTGGTTAACTTTTAACCCTTATAATTCTCTAACAAAAAAAAAATTTGGTTCCAAAATTGTGCTGATGTAAAGTAAACATGTGGGAAATGTTATTTATTAACTATTATGTGTCACATAACTCTCTCGTTTAACAGAATAAAAATTCAAAGTTGGAAAATTGCGAAATTTTCCAAATTTTCTCCAAATTTCCATTTTTTTCACAAATAAACGCAGGTAATATCAAAGAAATTTTACCACTATCATGAAGTACAATATGTCACGAGAAAACAATGTCAGAATCACCGGGATCCGTTGAAGCGTTCCAGAGTTATAACCTCATAAAGGGACAGTGGTCAGAATTGTAAAAATTGGCCCGGTCATTAACGTGCAAACCACCCTTGGGGGTAAAGGGATTAATGAGCGGTCCCACGTTATCTCTCAGCACAGGAAGAGCTGCTGGAAGCCGGAACGAGATACTGTGATGGCGCAGAGGAGGAAGGTGTGTAGGATTTTTTTTTGTATTAGGAAGCATGCGTAGCAGGACAGGGATGAGTGGACAATGCATACCTGGCTTATACTTGAGTCAATTAGCTTACACAGTTTTCCATGGCAAAATTAGGTGCCTCGGCTTATACTCAGGTTGGCTTATACTCTAGTATATACGGTATGGTATTTTTGCCTTTTTTTTTTGCATGAGTGACAGGGCTTCTTCCATGGGCGTGGTGGTTGTGAATTACATACATTTAAAATGTTATACGTTTGCAAATGCTGTCTATTTGACTAGTAATCAATTTTAGAGATGAATGTTTAGACAGAGGACCATGACCTTGAATTATCCATTATTTGATCATTTGTAATGTAAATGGTCTCTTTTATTTTTTGACAGACTGTGTCAGATTGTATCAGACAATACAGGTTTTCTCTTGTCTCCTTGTACACAGGAAACCTTTTGGCGGAGTCTGCTGCCACCAGGAAGTTAACACCGTCGTAGCACCAACCAGAAAAAAAAGTCAGCTCTTCCTCTACCTTCTTGGATCCTGACATGTTTTTACCTATTAATTTTTTTCCTGCATTGTTCTTACCCTCACCTTGGCCACTCTTTTTACATCACTGTTGACAAAGATAACAGTCTACAGTGGTAGAGCTGTATCCTCTCTCGTCTGGTTGGCAGAATCTTATTGCCTGACATAGTTGGTGCTCGGGTACTTGGATAGACAGTCCTTTTGCCTTTGTCACCCACATGGCCTCCCAGAGCATTGCTTTGTCTGGAGGAGCTAGATCCTGGAATCCAGGGCAAATCCTCTTCACTTCAGATGTCCTCTGACACCTATAAACATTCAACTAGTATCATCAACAGCACCTGCTCTTAAATTGCTCATAATAAGCAATCTAGACAGGACAGTACACTTTACACAGTGGGTCAGATGAACAAACAGAATTCCCTCATTTGGGTGTACCGTGCAAGTCGACCAGTCAGAACTCTTGACTATTTCGTAGGGAAAAGTCGGACCTACCAACAGAGACCTCTCAGTTTGGTGAATCCACAAGACAAGTTCAAATCCTTAACCACCAGCGTGAGTCTTTTCCTTCATTAGACATTGCATTGAGAAGCCCTCGAGCAGTTAAAGTAGCCTTGCTCCAAATTTTCTTGCTGGCATAGGATAAATCCTGTTTGTTTTATTCATTCTGGCTTTATCAGGGTCCATTTGTCTAATTCTAAGAACAGGGGCACCTGTCTCACTCAATTATTTTACCTGGCAGTGAGTGGTCATGAGCTCTTAGAGGCTTCTATAACCTTTTAAGAGTTCTATTTGTCGGATCTTTGACCACAGATTAAAGATACCAGAATAAATGGTCCCTGTTTTCAGATCCGCTCATATCCTCTTTTCCATCTGACCTACAGTAGTGTTCAAAAAAAATAGCAGTCCATTATAACTAACCAGATGATTAATCACTGTTTTTGGTATAAAGTATATTGACACATGTCAAACAATTTACCAGTTGGTGCAGTAGATTCTAGGAAAACCAACACTCAGCATTCATGATCTGCATGTTTTTGAGTCTGTGTATTAGAATAATTAACCCCTTCATGACCCAGCCTATTTTGACCTTAAAGGGAACCTATCACCCCGTTTTTTAAAGATTAGATAAAAATAGTGTGAAATAGGGGCAGAGCTGGGCTTTACATTAGTGCTTTTTTGGTGCCTTTACACCCCCGTTAGGCTGCCGAAATACCTTTGTGAAGTGGCCGTTTTGTCCTGTCACTCAAGTTGGTCAGGTCGGATGGGCGTGGTCACAGCACTGTTTCTCCCCCAGATCAGGCTCATCATTATGTTGGTGGCGTAGTGGTGTGCGCATGTCCAAAGAGAAGATCCACTGCCCAGGAGATTCAAAACAGCGCGGTCTACGCTATTCGCCGTTTACCGGTGGGCGCGGCCATCTTTCCTGTGGCTGCGCGTGCGCAGATGGAGCGCTCTGCTGCCCGGGGCTTCAGGAAAATGGCCGCGGGATTGCGCGCGTGCGCAGATGGAGATCGCGGCGGCCATTTTCCTGAAGCCCCGGGCAGCAGAGCGCTCCATCTGCGCACGCGCAGCCACAGGAAAGATGGCCGCGCCCACCGGTAAACGGCGAATAGCGAAGACCGCGCTGTTTTGAATCTCCTGGGCCGTGGATCTTCTCTTTGGACATGCGCACACCACTACGCCACCAACGTAATGATGAGCCTGATCTGGGGGAGAAACCGCGCTGTGACCACGCCCATCCGACCTGACCAACTTGAGTGACAGGACAAAACGGCCACTTCACAAAGGTATTTCGGCAGCCTAACGGCGGTGTAAAGGCACCAAAAAGGCACTAATGTAAAGCCCAGCTCTGCCCCTATTTCACACTATTTTTATCTAATTTTTAAAAAACGGGGTGATAGGTTCCCTTTAATGACCTGGCCGTTTTTTGCAATTCTGACCAGTGTCCCTTTATGAGGTAATAACTCAGGAACGCTTCAACGGATCCTAGCGGTTCTGAGATTGTTTTTTCGTGACATATTGGGCTTCACGTCAGTGGCAAATTTAGGTCGATAATGTTTGCGTTTATGTGTGAAAAAAATGGAAATTTGGCAAAAATGTTGAAAATTTCGCAATTTTCAAATTTTGAATTTTTATTCTATTAAACGAGAGAGTTATGTGACACAAAATAGTTAATAAATAACATTACCCACATGTCTACTTTACATCAGCACAATTTTGGAAACAAAATTTTTTTTTTGCTAGGAAGTTAAGGGTAGGGTTGAGCGACTTTTACTTTTTTAGGATCGAGTCGGGTTTCGTGAAACCCGACTTTCTCAAAAGTCGGATCGTGTGAAATCGGCCGATTATTGTGAAAAGTCGGGGGGCCGACCGAAACCCAATGCAAGTCAATGGGGTTTTCTTCTTCTCCTCCTCCTCCTCCCCCTCCCTCTCCCTCGGACTGTGTAAATCGCTATATCCAAAGCGGTAAGATGGCGTTTATACCCCCACCCCCTGTGACGCCGCAGAAAGCAAGACGAGACCTATGTCATCACGCTGCCCACACTCCTTCATTGGCTGAAAAAATGGCGGTTAAAGCGTCATACGAAACACGACTTTGGCGCGAAGATCGTGTACCGCATGGCCGATGCCACGCTGGGATCAGCTCGGGTTTCACGAAACCCGACTTTGCCGAAAGTCGGCGACTTATGAAATTGACCGATCCATTTCGCTCAACCCTAGTTAAGGGTTAAAATTTGACCAGCGATTTCTCATTTTTACAACGAAATTTACAAAACCATTTTTTTTAGGGACCACCTCACATTTGAAGTCAGTTTGAGGGATCTATATGGCTGAAAATACCCAAAAGTGACACCATTCTAAAAACTGCACCCCTCAAGGTGCTCAAAACCACATTCAAGAAGTTTATTAACCTTGCAGGTGCTTCACAGCAGCAGAAGCAACATGGAAGGAAAAAATGAACATTTAACTTTTCAGTCACAAAAATGATTTTTAGAAACAAGGGTAAAAAGAGAAACTGGACCCCAAAAGTTATTGTACAATTTGGCCTAAGTACGCCGATACCACTGTTTGGGCGCACGACAGGGCTCGGAAGGGAAGGAGCGCCATTTGACTTTTTCAATGAAAAATTGGCTCCAATCTTTAGCAGACACCATGTCGCGTTTGGAGAGCCCCTGTGTGCGTAAACATTGGAGCTCCCCCACAAGTGACCCCATTTTGGAAACTAGACCCCCCAAGGAACTTATCTAGATGCATAGTGAGCACTTTGAACCCCCAGGTTCTTCACAAATTGATTCGTAAAAATGAAAAAGTACTTTTTTTTTCACAAAAAAATTTAGTTTAGCCTCAATTTGTTCATTTCCACATGGGCAAAAGGATAAAATGGATCCTAAAATGTGTTGGGCAATTTCTCCTGAGTACACCGATACCTCATATGTGGGGGTAAACCACTGTTTGCACACGGCAGGGTCGGAAGGGAAGGAGCGCCATTTGACTTTTGAATGAAAAATTAGCTCCAATCGTTAGCGGACACCATATCGCATTTTTTAAAGCCCCTGTGTGCCTAAACATTGGAGCTCCCCCACATGTGACCCCATTTTGGAAACTAGACCCCCCAAGGAGCTTATCTAGATGCATAGTGAGCACTTTGAACCCCCAGGTGCTTCACAAATTGATCCGGAAAAATGAAAAAGTACTTTTTTTTTCGCAAAAAATTTCTTTTAGCCTCAATTTGCTCATTTCCGCATGAGCAACAGGATAAAATGGATCCTAAAATTTATTGGGCAATTTCTCCTGAGTACACTGATGCCTCACATGTCCCCACATGTGAGGCATCAGTGTACTCAGGAGAAATTGCCCAATAAATTTTAGGATCCATTAAACCACTGTTTGGGCACATGGCAGGGCTCGGAAGGGAAGGAGCGCCATTTGACTTTTTGAATGAAAAATTAGCTCCAAGCGGACACCATGTCTCGTTTGGAGAGCCCCTGTGTACCTAAACATTGGAGCTCCCCGACATGTGACCCCATTTTGGAAACGACCTCCCATTGAACTAATCTAGATGTGCGGTGACCACTTTAAACCCCCAAGTGCTTCACAGAAGTTTATAACGCAGAGCCGTTTTTTTTTCCTCAAAAATGATTTTTTAGTCCGCTATTTTTTATTTTCACAAGGGAAACTGGACCCCAAAAGTTGTTGTCCAGTTTGTCCTGAGTACGCTGATACCCCATACGTGGGGGGGAACCACTGTTTGGGCACACGTCGGGGCTCGGAAGGGAAGTAGTGACGTTTTGAAATGCAGACTTTGATGGAATGGTCTGCGGGCGTCACGTTGCGTTTGCAGAGCCCCTGATGTGCCTAAACAGTAGAAACCCCCCACAAGTGACCCCATTTTGGAAACTAGACCCCCCAAGGAACTTATCTAGATGTGTGGTGTGCACTTTGAACCCCCAAGTGCTTCACAGAAGTTTACAACGCAGAGCCGTGAAAATAAAAAATTATTTTTCTTTCCTCAAAAATGATGTTTTAGCAAGCAATTTTTTATTTTCGCAAGGGTAACAGGAGAAATTGGACCCCAATAGTTGTTGCCCAGTTTGTCCTGAGTATGCTGGTACCCCATATGTGGGGGTAAACCACTGTTTGGGCGCACGTCGGGGCTCGGAAGGGAGGGAGCACCATATGACTTTTTGAACGCAAGATTGGCTGGAATGAATGGTGGCGCCATGTTGCGTTTGGAGACCCCTGATGTGCCTAAACAGTGGAAACCCCTCAATTCTAACTCCAACACTAACCAAAACACACCCTAATCCCAACTCTAGCCATAACCCTAATCACAACCCTAACCCCAACACACCCCTAACCACAACCCTAACCTCAACACACCCCTAACCCTATTCCCAACCCTAACCCAACCCTAACCCCAACACACCCCTAACCATAACCCTAACCACAAGCCTAATTGTAGAATCTGCTGAGTTTTGGGGTGCCAGTTAATACTAATTAACAAGAACTACTGGATCTTTAAAAGGGGGTTTATTACAAACAGGGTATTTACAATGACATACATAAGGGAAGTCTAACTAAGGGACAAGGGTAAATTAAAGGGAAAAGGAAATGGGAGAGGGTAGAGGAAACTGGGATGTGGGAAGGAGAGAGGATCATAACTGATCCTTACATATATATTAAACCAATACACATCCACACCCACATATAAGCCATGACTCCACCCTTGCTTCTGGTATCTTCTGTGGCAAATGTCCAATCGTCTTCTGGCAATGTGAACACTGTCATTGGCTGCAGTAATCATCACCTTCTTGCAGATGGCATCCTCATACTTGGGAAGAAAGTTCTTGTGTAGGACAGGTTAAACTCAATTTGGGCTGGCTCCAACATGTCCATTCAAAGAACAATGGTTTATCACCCAAACACCACAGGCATTGTATATCAATATACATATCCATAGGCCGAAGACAGGATGTCTATCTCAGGACCACTGGCTTATAATGGAAACCCACAGGAGTTGTGTACATATGTAGATAATGATGGGTCACAAACAGGACAGAGGCTATTCATTCAAGATTTTCACAGTGTACACCTATATCCTCCATTAGGCTTTAGGGCCAATATTCATTCAGTATGTAGATGAACCTCTGCCTTATCACTAAAACAAGGGACATCACACAAAAGAACACAGGCCTGACTGCAAAATACGTTTTACACAGTCTTGTATCTGGTTTATCTCATAATTCAATATATCTCAGTGATTTCTATGATACGTGCATTGTTCATGTTGTCTCCAACATACGCCCCTTTGTGTCTGAATGACACATAACTTGTAAGAGTCTACCATTCCATAATCCTCTTCACCACTGTAGTCAATTCTTCTTAGGGCAAGGAGTCTTGACACATTCACTTCACAATCTGTCAACATTCACTCAAAAAAAATTTACTTTGTTATAGCTTGATTTCTATTCCCACTAGGATTTTCCTATTTTGTTTCATTCTGGAATCATACAGTCTTTCCTACTGTGCCCTCTTCTGTCACAGTTCTCAGATACTACAATTTCCTCTAACTCAATGGGACTTTGTACATTTTGTCTCCCATGATGCAATTTTAACAGCGGTTTGTTCATTCACATTTAACACCTGAATCGTCTTATATAAGTAACAGGTTATATAGCACATGTATATTTTACAGCAGGGACAAAATTAGAAAAATAATGAGTAGTACAAAAAATCAGAAGTAGCAGGGAAAAATTAGAAAAATAATGAATAGTACAAAAAATCAGATGGATTAAATAATTCAGAATGCCGTTTGCTGCATTTGAATGACAAAATATTACCCCCCACCAATAACCCTTAGCATTGTTTTCCAATAGATGGGTAACCTCCTTTAATTCATTTTGATCATGATGTTTGCTAGTCATACTTTTAGATAATCCCCTTGTGCTTTGAATATATCTAATAAATTCAGAACATGAATAGTTTACAACAATATATCACATGCGACTCATGCTGCCAATGTAGACTCTGCTGCTGCACATGGTATCAGTATATGAGGGGTATCCAATGCCCGGTTAAACATGGCCTTTCACGAGTTTTTAGATACAGGTTAATCCATGTCAAGAAGATGTTCCATAAAACTTGTTTATGAATCAAATTGCCATCAAATCATAGCTCATCCAGGATGCAAATTTATGCTCCATCATAGATCCTGGAAATAAAGAACAAGAGCAGTATCAGATTCTTAGCAGTTGTAATCTATATATTGTTTCTTTTACAAGAATAAAAAAAATAAATAAATATCAAACGTGTAAAAATAAATAAATTCCAAAATATAAAATCTTAATTACAAAAATTTGAACACCATTGCATTTATGGTATTGCATGGTAATTGTTACACTTACGCCCCTTTGATACCAAATCTTGGTATCAAACAAAAAGAAAGGGATAGAAAAAAACCAAAAAATAGAATTTAAACGTGAGGTAAGAAAATTTTCAAAATAATGATTCTGGATGTAAAAAAAAAATTCTGAGCAGCAAGAATATTTAAAAGAAAAAATAATAATACTGTGATTCAATGCATTGCACAGGCCGACATAAAACAGACAAACATAAAACAATTAGGGCAACTCAACTTTATATCTGTCTCATGAGTACTAAAGATGAACAAAGTGGTCAAGGCTGGATCTGCAGATTTCATATAGAAACCTCAGCTTTACACTAGTTGGCACTATCATGTAAATTAACCATCCAACTTCAGGTGCTGATTGAAGACTATTACCTGTGAAACAAGATAAAGAACATACATACACAACAAACAATCATGCATTAGGTAAATACAATACACAGTCATCACAATGGGACGACTACTTCGTTTAATTGTTTGCAAACAATTACTTAAACCTTTAACTTTGAGCTCATTGTCTAAACCACGTGGATTTAAATTTGGCCTTATGAATGCATTCATGTAGTTAATTATTACAGAGAAATAGCCTGTTTCATTTATGGATACAGTGCTGTATATGGCCTGTTGAACAAAACACATTGGTTAATCTCCTTGCTTTAATATCACGTGATACATGGTCTCCAGTCTAAAAAGAAACACAGACATAGTTAGAAGACAAATTCAAACCATACACAAAACATAACTTTATCCCGTCCATTATCCATATCCTAATTGATTCACATCTAACATGGCAGCCAAAGTCCCTCTATGTTTACCTAACCATATTGGCAAATGGTGCTGGGCAGTTTAGCAACAGCGGTAGGGCAATTTGTGACCAACTCCAAAATAACCAGAATGGTAGAGATACCCATGGATCGACCATAGGGATATTAGCACCTTCCTTTTGTTGTTTATTATGTGACATCTGGCGTTTTCCTGTCTTACTTTTGTCATTTGGGCTCCGCAATGTTTCTGGTTTTGGTGCATTTGTATCAGGGTCAGTTTCTACATTACCTATCTCCTCACATGTCTCTATGAACTCTGTGTTGTAGGAGATACTTTCCTCTTCAGTTTCTACACTATCAATTTCTTGGTGCAACAAATGACTTTTTCTTTCTGGGTACATGTTAGGTGTATTACAATACCGTTTAATGTGTCCTGGTTGACCACATTTATAACAATACCTAACATATCCTTGCCTCCTGGGTCTGTATACAGCAGATACATTTTCCGACGGTTCATATTGCTCTTTAGACTCATTACACCAGTCCCTAAGTATATTCACAAAGTTTTCATAGGAGCTAGTATTCCTTAGAGTCATTCTTGTGGCGTAATCTACATTGCAATGATTTGCCATTGAACATAGGAAATTAGCATCATCCTGAGACATTTCCAGACAGTTGTAAACAGTCCTATATAGGGACAGATAATTATTACAAAAGAGCAACGGATCATCATATCGCCTGAATCTGGTCATTGCTAGGGCATTTTCACCTCTAATGTCTCGTCCACCTATGATGCGTTGTAATTCCTTCCTTCTTATCTCTGCACCATTACAACCATCACCCATTTGTTCTGTTTTTAGTTGCCCTGCAATTGGCCCTGGAAGCCAAACTTGTAATAGAGACCAAGCATTTTTATTGTTCAGATTATACTGTTGGACAACATGTTCAAATCTATTGGACAGAATGACTGGAGAAATATGTGACTCAAATTTACCAAGAAGTTGACACAGATGAAGCTTCTCAGAAATAGTGAGCAATGGAGAATTATCAATCAATGGAGATCTATATCTGGCATCCATTGTACCCTCATTAGAAAGAGTACATACATTGACTGTCTCAGTGCTGCATTTCTCTGACGCAAGTGACTGTATACATTGCTCTTTGTTATGCAATTGACAATTAGCTTTATCCAGTTGACCCTCCAGTGTTGCAATTAACTTCTCCATTTGACTATTTTTCAGTTCTAAAGAATAAACCTGAGCAGCATGTGAAGTGAGGCTCAGTCTACACTCCTTCAATTGTTCCTCCAACTGTCTATTTCTCACAGCTAATTCATTTACATCTGATTGCAAACCATGTATTTTACTAGCTGTTTTATCAGAAATTCCAATAACAGAATCACTAATTTTGTCTATATCCTCCTTGACTTGTATCTTTTGCATCAAATAACTTGCTTCTTTTAATTCAGCCAACTCTTTCATCTTCAGCAACACAGATTTCATTGCTTAACTTTTCCTTTTTCAAATTCTTGCTCAGCACTTTACTATTCAACTTATTATTAAAGATTTTACATTGGGCTATCAAGTCATTGTACTGGTCTTCCAAAGATTTATCGACACTGACATGGTAAACAGCAGAGGCATACTTCATCACAAACTTTTCCACAAACTCCATTTTCAGCAACAAACTGCAAATACTTTACAAAACAAAATTACAAAGTGAAAAGAACTAAAAACTAGACCTTACACTACAATCTTCCCAAAAGTCTAAACTCTTTGCTCCAATACTACTACACTTAGAAAACACAGATCCAATTCTGATCTAAAATACTGTCCTATCTACAAAAGATATTTCTCTTTTGCTAAATGCATTCAACAACAAACTGTCAATACAACACAATATACACAAGCACACAAAATAATCTTCAAGGAAATTCTTTACTCACCAATATTTCTTTTAAATCAAGATCCAGACTCCTCGATTCTTTGGATTCCACACTTTTTCCAAATGTGAAATAAAGCAGATTAATTTCTTGCGGATTCTCTGTGGAATTTAATCACAGTCCCGTCTGGGGGTGCCAAATGTAGAATCTGCTGAGTTTTGGGGTGCCAGTTAATACTAATTAACAAGAACTACTGGATCTTTAAAAGGGGGTTTATTACAAACAGGGTATTTACAATGACATACATAAGGGAAGTCTAACTAAGGGACAAGGGTAAATTAAAGGGAAAAGGTAATGGGAGAGGGTAGAGGAAACTGGGATGTGGGAAGGAGAGAGGATCATAACTGATCCTTACATATATATTAAACCAATACACATCCACACCCACATACAAGCCATGACTCCACCCTTGCTTCTGGTATCTTCTGTGGCAAATGTCCAATCGTCTTCTGGCAATGTGAACACTGTCATTGGCTGCAGTAATCATCACCTTCTTGCAGATGGCATCCTCATACTTGGGAAGAAAGTTCTTGTGTAGGACAGGTTAAACTCAATTTGGGCTGGCTCCAACATGTCCATTCAAAGAACAATGGTTTATCACCCAAACACCACAGGCATTGTATATCAATATACATATCCATAGGCCGAAGACAGGATGTCTATCTCAGGACCACTGGCTTATAATGGAAACCCACAGGAGTTGTGTACATATGTAGATAATGATGGGTCACAAACAGGACAGAGGCTATTCATTCAAGATTTTCACAGTGTACACCTATATCCTCCATTAGGCTTTAGGGCCAATATTCATTCAGTATGTAGATGAACCTCTGCCTTATCACTAAAACAAGGGACATCACACAAAAGAACACAGGCCTGACTGCAAAATACGTTTTACACAGTCTTGTATCTGGTTTATCTCATAATTCAATATATCTCAGTGATTTCTATGATACGTGCATTGTTCATGTTGTCTCCAACACTAATCTTAACCCTATTTCCAACCCTAGCCCTAAATCCAACCCTAACTCTAATTCCAACCCTAACCCGAAGTCTATGTGCCCACATTGCGGATTCGTGTGAGATTTTTCCGCAGCATTTTTTAAAAATCCGCAGGTAAAAGGCACTGCATTTTACCTGCAGGTTTACCGCGGATTGAGTGTTTTTTCTGCGGATTTCACCTGCGGATTTCTATTGAGGAACAGGTGTAAAATGCTGTGGAATCCGCACAGTATTTTCTGCACCATGGGCACAGCGAATTTGGTTTTCCATAGGTTTACATGGTACTGTAAACCTGATGGAAAACTGCTACGAATCCGCAGCGGGTGCACATAGCCTAATTCTAAGGGTATGTGCACATGCTGCGGATCCGCAGCGTTTCCGCAGCTGCAGGTCCGCAGCAGTTTCCCATGAGTTTACCGTTCAATGTAAACCTATGGGAAACAAAAAACGCTGTGCACATGCTGCAGAAAAAACTGCGCGGAAACGCAGCGGTTTACATTCCGCAGCATGTCACTTTCTGCAGATTCCGCAGCGGTTTTACAGCTGCTCCTATAGAAAACCGCAGTTGTAAAACCGCAGTGAAATCCGCAGAAAAACCGCAGTAAATCCGCAATAAATCCGCAGTGGTTTTGCACTGCGGATTTATCAAATCCGCTGCGGAAAAATCCGCAGAGGACCAGAATACGGTTTTATCACAGTGATCAAAATGAACATGGAACGAATCTGCCGGCTGGCAGATTCGGCGGGCGCACTGCGCATGCGCCCGCCATTTTGGATGACGGCGCCCATGGAACAGACGGACAGACACCGGGAGGCTCGGTAAGTATGAGGGGGGGATCAGAGCACGGGGGAGCGGACAGGAGGACGGAGGAGCGGACAGGCGGACGGAGGGAAGCGGAGCACAGGAAAGAGGACTGGGGAGGAGATCGTTGGCAGTGGGGGGGGAGCAGATCAGGGTTTCCAGCCATGGCCGGTGATATTGCAGCATCGGCCATGGCTGGATTGTAATATTTCACTACTTTTCATAGGTGAAATATTACAAATTGCTCTGACTGGCTGTTGCACTTTCAACAGCCAATCAGAGCGATCGTAGCCACGTGGGGGCAAAGCCACCCCCCTGGGCTAAAGTACCACTCCCCCTGTCCCTGCAGATTGGGTGAAATTGGAGTTAACCCTTTCACCCGATCTGCAGGGACGCGATCCCTCCATGACGACACATAGGCGTCACAGGTCGGATTGGCACCGACTTTCATGACGCCTACGTGGCGTCACAGGTTGGGAAGGGGTTAATTGAAGGGCGTGTTCAAATAGTGAGGTCAATTATTCTGCGAAGAAACAGATGTGAATCAGGTGGCCCTTATTCAGAGGGGAGGACAGGACATGTTGTACCTGCATTTCTCCTTGATAGCCTGAGAAATTTGGGTCATTCGAGACCTTTTTCAGAACTGCATACTTTGATTAAAAAGTTGATTGAAGAGGGTAAAACTTATAAAGAAGTTCAAGTAATGAAAGGCTGTTCAGCTAAAATGATCTCTAATGCATTAAAATGGAAAGCAAACCAGAGAGACGTGGAAGAAAATGGAAGGAAGACTACCATTCGAATGGATGGAAGAATAGCGAGAAAGGCAAAGGCTCAGCCAATGATCATCTCCAGGATGATCAAAGACAGTCTCAAGTTACCTGTGAGTACTGTGACAGAAGACGCCTAAATGAAGCGAATCTCTTAGCAAGAAGTCCCCGCAAAGTCCCACTGTTAGGCCGGGGTCTCACTCGTGAGTGCAATGCGAGAAACTCGCTTGAGTCTCTCGCATCAATACCTGGCACTGCCGCCAGCACTCGGGAATGGAGCGTTCAACTGTGATAGAAATATATATATCATGTAGAGCTCACTTGCATGTATACTCCTTTATAATCATATAAACGCAAATATATATATATACTCAGCTAGTTTATAATCAATTGCTCAACTTGACCACATGAGCTAGGCCAGATGGTTCCTCGGTATTTTCCAGACACCCAAAAACCGGAACTTAGGCCAGATGTCTTGAACTAATGTCTAAGAATCCTGCTGAATAGCAGGATAAATGTGACAGCTACATTTTAGTTGCTTAATCAGCATTCATATGTGCATTAACCACAATATTCCATATATATTTAGATAACCAATAACAGAGGAGCTAGACAATATGGTAATTAACTAACCAACCCTAACCACCTCCTTTCTATATGCAATTATAAATCCATGTATGTACAATAAATCATCAGTATTGATGGAATGTTTTCTGTCACAATGGTGTACAGTCCATTCTTGATGAGCGCTCAAAATACTCAGTCTTATTGGGAACGGCTGCAACACACACAGGGATAGATTTATCCAAACCAAATTTCCATAACACAACTGCATAGAAATACATACAGCCGCACACTCCGGTCCTGAGTGCCGGCGTTTGTGATGGGTATTGATGTGAGAGACTCGCACGAGTTTCTCACATTTCACTCGCAAGTGTGACCCGGCCTTAAGTAAAAAAAAACAAAAAAACAGACATGTACTTAAGTGGATACAATTTGCCAGAGAACACATCAATTGGCCTAAAGAGTAATGGAGAAACTTTTTGTGGACTGATGGACCGAAAAAGAACAATTTTACTTTCAAGGGCCACAGACAGTTCATCAGACGACCCCCAAACTCTGCATTCAAGCCACAGTACACTCTGAAGACAGTGAAGCATGGTGTTGCAAGCATCATGATATGGGCATGTTTCTCTTACTATGGTGCCAGACCTATTTACCACATACCAGGGATCATGGACTGGTTTGTGTATATTAAAATACTTGAAGAGGTCATGATGCCTTACGCTGAAGAGGATATGCTCTTGAAATGGGTGTTTCAACAAGAAAATGTTAGGTTCTGGAGTGGCCAGCCCAATGCTTGGACCTTAAACCGATAGAACTCTTGAGGGGTGACTACAAAAATGCAGTTTCTGAGGCAAAGCTAACAAATGGCAAAAAATGGTGGGATGTCGTCCAAGCATCCTGGGCTGGAATAACAGGTGACAGGTGCCAGAAGTTTGTTGACTCTGTGCAACATAGCTGTGAAGCAGTTCTATAAAACTGTGGGTATACAACTAAATATTAGGTTAGTAATTCTCAGGAATGCTAAATCCACAAAATAGTACATATTGCGAGTTTACAACGACAAATGCAGATATTGCTATTTTATTGATCAGCCCAATGTAAATTTTTTGTTATTTTCTGTATAGTAGTTAAAATTATATACATTTCTCTTCATGTCTTAAATTATAAAACAGTGTGCAATGTTCCCAATGCTGGAAATAAAAACAAGTATAAAGATTTTGTGATTAACTCATGTTTTTGAACACACTGCTATTATTTTGAACACTACTGTACCTAGTTAGCCTTTTCTTTGGGTGGGTCTCCACAACTGTTCCTTCGTATAGATGCTGTGTCCCTTTTCTAAGGTATGTTTAACAGATGCATTGATTTCCTGAAGAGGCCTCCCCTTGAGGAGAATGGCTCTGTCTGTGTGTACATTCAGCCTTCATTGTATCTATGCTTCTAAGGCGATCTCCACCTAATCTTACCATTTTCTTCCTAGAATCCTGAATGTCTGGGTCAGAGAATAGTTGTGGTGTTGTTGATCTCCTCACCTTCTTTGTTTAATCCTGAGCAGGCCCATTTCATTAGCGGCTTGAAGGTTTTTTAGGGTATGTTTCCACGTGCAGGAAACGCTGCGTGTTTGACACTGCGCAGAGCCGCAGCGTCAAACACGCAGCGTCCAGATGTTACAGCATACTGGAGGGGATTTTATCAAATCCCGTCTCCACTATGCGTGGTAACACGCACCCGGCAGCCCTGCGATTCCGGACATGCTGCGCGTCTTTTTAGATCACAGCATGTCCGTATACCTTGCGGCGCCGCAAGGTATAACACAGGGCCCTATGAGTTGGGTGCGATGATGCCGGATGTGTGCAGTGAACACATCCGGCGTCATCGCATCACAGAAGGGGGCGGGGCTTAGGGCGGAGCGGGTTTGCCGCTCCGTCCATACCGCCGGCCATCCTGAACGTGGACACATACTAAGGCGAGTGTTCTCCAACTTACCTGTTCCCCAACTCACCTGTTCAACACTAAGGAAATGCTGAATGTGAATCTTGATGTGGGCCTTGAGGACTGGAGTTGAAGAACAGTGATCTAGACCAGGGGTGGGCAATTAATTTTCCCGAGGGGCCACATGAGAGACCATGACTGTTGTGGAGGGCCGAACTAATAGCTTGAAATTAATTCTACTCAATATTAATTTATTAATATTAATTGTATCAATATTGAGCATAATTAAGAATTCTGACACCCCCTATATATCTTTGAACCCCCCCCACAGCCCCTTATATGCAGCATGAACCTCACACAGCCTACTACATATGCGGCATGAGCCCCACACAGCCGCCTCCCTATATACGGCATGATCCCCGCACAGCCTCCTTACATACGGCATGAGCCCCACACAGCCTCCCTATATACAGCATGAGCCCCACACAGCCTCAACATATACAGCTTGAACCCCACACAGCCTCCCTATGTACAGCATGAGCCCCACACAGCCTCCCCATGTACAGCATGAGCCCCACAAAACCTCCCCATGTACAGCATGAGCCCCACACAGCCTCCCCATAAACTGCATGAGTCCCACGTTCTCCATATACTGCATGAGGCCCCACACAGCCTTCTTATATACAGCATGAGCCCCACAGTCTTTCCACATACAGAATGAGGCACCATACAGCCTCCCATATACGGATTGAGCCCCACACAGCCTCCCCATATATTGCATGGCAGTATACAGCCTTCCCATAGCCTCCCCATGTGCAGCATGACACCCTCATAGCCTCCCCGTGTGCAGCATGACACCCCCATAGCCTCCCCGTTTGCAGCATGACACCTCCATAGCATCCCCATGTGCAGCATGTCACCCATATAGCCTCCCCATGTTCTGCATGTCACCCCCATAGAATACCCATACGTTCACCCCATAGAATCCCCATGTTCACCCCATAGAATCCCCATGTTCACCCCCATTGAATCCCCATGTTCACCCCCATAATGTTCTCCACCATAGAATCCCCATGTTCACCCCATAGAATCCCCATGTTCACCCCCATAGAATCCCTATGTTCACCCCATAGAATCCCCATGTTCACCCACATAGAATCTCCATGTTCACCACCATAGAATCCCCATGTTCACCCTATAGAATCCCCATGTTCATACACATGAAAAAAACCACCACACCACATACACACACCAAAACACCACATACTCACCTCAGTCCCGTTCCCAGGCGCCCTGCTTCTGCTTCTGTCTCCGATGCGCTGACTCTCCGGTGGTACACAGCTGACGCGATGACATGACGTCATCGCGTCAGCTGTTTCACACGCTGATTGGTGGAAGTGGCCGGATGCCCCTCCTCCACCAATGCTGACTGCAGGAGACAGTGAGCGGGCGGGCACAATGCGGCCCACGGACCTCAGGTTTTCAGCCCCACGGCTGTCTAGGTTCGTAGGCCGGACTGAGACAGCCAGAGGGCCGGATGTGGCCCACAGGTTCCTTGTCTTTCACCCAGACAAGGAGGTTTTGAGGGGGAAGAGGGGGATGATTTTTGCAGGGACAAGAAACTTCGTGTTTCTTCATAGCACAGAGAAAATAGAAGAATTATCTGGGTAGAAAGGCAAAATGAGCAACTGTAAGTACATAGTGCCATATGGCATGGTGATTGCAATATATTAAGAGGATAAAAACTTTCATGGGAGGATTGCTTCTTTCCATCCTTCTTTCTACCTTTAGCCCTGTCATCCTTCTGAGAGGTCCTTACACAGGCTGGATGTGATCAGAGCTTTGTGTCTCCACCTGTCTTTCACAACCCCATTCAAATATTCAGAGACTTGTTAATTATTCCGAACCGTCATTGCAGAGGTCTGGCCACCTCAAATGCTACTATTGCTCTGTGGGTTCAATTCTAGAAGCATATCGGGTTAAAGCCAGAGCTCCTCTATTCAAGGTCATAGCTCGCTCCACCCAGGCGGTGGGAGCCTTCTAGGCAGTTTTACATCTGGCTTCAGTTCATCATTTCTGTAACAGTCTGCGACTTTGTGTTCAGTCCACATATTTTTAAAGCTTTATAGATGACTTAGCTTTTCGTCGGCAGACGCAAGTCTTGGCAGAATGTTACTTAAAGCACTAGTCGCTCGAATGTCAGCCTGAAAGGTCTGCTTTCGGCAATGCCCCAGTGAGGCTGCAAAGAAAAGAGGATTTTTGGTACCATTAAGTCTATTTCAATTAGTCTGCATAGGATGTCACATCTTCCTCCCTTGTTGGGCACATATTTGCATTGACCCTCTCAGAGTAGATGTTCTTTCATTTTTACTTCTACTGCCTTCCCACTGAGTATCTTGGTGCAAGTAGGCCTGGTGTCCCTTGCTGGGAACTAGCTGACTTTGAGAAACAAGCAAACTAATTCAAGATTGTTCACAGCCATCATTACTGCATTATGTTCTATTGCTCTGTTTTTATGCCCAATAAATTCTTACAGGGGTGGGACTGGGAGTAGTGTAGTCTATCTGTCATAAACATACTCTCAATTGGCCACCAGCGATTAATAGCTGCAGAGAAGGTGCCAAAGCTTTGTATCTGTGCTGTTCGCCCAGTGTATGGAGAATTCTCAACAAAAGATGGAAATATCAACTTCAAAGCTGATGTTGATAAACACATGTATTCAACTACCATAGTATTCCACTATTATCTAACTTGAGGACAGAAATGGATTAGTAATAGGATTATGAAGGTATTTTGCAACTACAGTAGAGTGATACTACACAAGACCACTGGCCACATACATTCGGAAAATTGCCCATCAGTGTTGGCCTGCGGTTTCATAGTACTGAAAAGGAATGGGACGTTGTTCTTCATTCTGCTGGGAACTATTTTGTAATATGCCCCTTTTATCAGGAAGTACGGCCTTTTTGAGCATCATTTTCAGGTGTAACATAGCGCTTGCTATTTAATACTAAGTACAAATAAAATAATTTATTTGGCTATTGATTGCTATTTTCAATGTTATGCAGAAGAATGTTAGTTTTTTCTTAGAAAGGCAAAAAACAACACTCCCATCATAGTTTTATTTGTGACGTAACTGGAAGTTATACTGAATTTTACGACATTATTTTTACAGCCAAAACTAAACGTGGATTTGTTATAATGGAAAACATAAAGGAAGCATTTCTACTACTACTATGTCTTCCTTCTAAATACATTTTTGACTTTGGAACAAAAATTGCATTGGCATTTTCCCATAAAACTGTTTGAGAAACCACCCAAATATTAGACTGGCAAATCAGCAAGGTTCTTAGGTGTGTTCCACTCTGCTAATATTTACTAAGGAGCAAATGAGTTTATAGTAAAGGATATTTTTATTTTAACCCCTAGGTTATATTACAGGAACATTGGAAAAGTTCTACGAAAATATAAAACTAGAGGGCTACTTCAATGTGTTTTGCAGCTTTTTATTTAGTTATTTGTAAACATTTTGCACATGTATTAATCAATTCCTATGGAGAAGACCATGGAAGAAACACCAGAAGAAAAAAAACGCAGACCTAGAACATTCTGCATTTTCAAGAAAGCGCCATTAAAGGGAACCTATCACCCCGTTTTTTAAAGATTAGATAAAAATAGTGTGAAATAGGGGCAGAGCTGGGCTTTACATTAGTGCCTTTTTGGTGCCTTTACACCCCCGTTAGGCTGCCGAAATACCTTTGTGAAGTGGCCGTTTTGTCCTGTCACTCAAGTTGGTCAGGTCGGATGGGCGTGGTCACAGCGCTGTTTCTCCCCCAGATCAGGCTCATCATTACGTTGGTGGCGTAGTGGTGTGCGCATGTCCAAAGAGAAGATCCACTGCCCAGGAGATTCAAAACAGCGCGGTCTACGCTATTCGCCGTTTACCGGTGGGCGCGGCCATCTTTCCTGTGGCCGCGCGTGCGCAGATGGAGCGCTCTGCTGCCCGGGGCTTCAGGAAAATGGCCGCGGGATTCCGCGCGTGCGCAGATGGAGCGCTCTGCTGCCCGGGGCTTCAGGAAAATGGCCGCGGGATTCCGCGCGTGCGCAGATGGAGATCGCGGCGGCCATTTTCCTGAAGCCCCGGGCAGCAGAGCGCTCCATCTGCGCACGCGCAGCCACAGGAAAGATGGCCGCGCCCACCGGTAAACGGCGAATAGCGTAGACCGCGCTGTTTTGAATCTCCTGGGCAGTGGATCTTCTCTTTGGACATGCGCACACCACTACGCCACCAACGTAATGATGAGCCTTATCTGGGGGAGAAACAGCGCTGTGACCACGCCCATCCGACCTGACCAACTTGAGTGACAGGACAAAACGGCCACTTCACAAAGGTATTTCGGCAGCCTAACGGGGGTGTAAAGGCACCAAAAAGGCACTAATGTAAAGCCCAGCTCTGCCCCTATTTCACACTATTTTTATCTAATCTTTAAAAAACGGGGTGACAGGTTCCCTTTAACTTCAAAAATGACATAAAAAGCTTTGTTTGAAGACTGTCTACTGAGCGAGTCTTGTGGTATCTGGAGCAAGACGTCAGCAGAAGATCCTACAAGTCCTCTAAATTGGGCCCTCCATAGATTATTAATTTATGATGGACAGTAAACTAATTTTAAATACTGTATGAGGGCACAAAAAGAGGCAATACTAATGTATTGGGGGTCAAGAAAGTAAAAATAATCCAAAAATATTCTTCAACAACATAAACAGTAAGAGATTAAAAAATGAGTAATGGCCTCATTATAAAAAAAACTAAGCGAAATAACGGAAGAGGATGAGGAAAGAGTCAATTTATTAAAAGTCTTCTCTATGGTATTTACACATGATATTCTCATGAGTGATGACATGATCAGGAATAGCCTACATTTTCCATTAAATTTCACCTGTTTAACCCAGCAGCAAGTGCGGTGTAACCACAAAAACACTAAAGTAGACAAGTCACCGGGCCAGGATAGCATACACCCCAAATACTACAGGAAATAAGTACCATGATAAACATTACTTCTAATATTCACAGATTCAATATAATAATAATCTATATTTATATAGCGCCAACATATTTAGCAGCGCTTTACGCTTCAACAGTTCATATACAAGTCATAAGTAACAACGTTAGAGATTAGTGATGAGCGAGTATACTCGTTACTCAAGATTTCCCGAGCACGCTCGGGTGACCTCCGAGTATTTTTTAGTACTCGGAGATTTAGTTTTCCTCACCTCAGCTGAATGATTTACATCTGTTAGCCAGCATAAGTACATGTCGGGGTTGCCTGGTTGCTAGGGAATCCCCACATGTAATCAAGCTGCCTAAGAGATGCAAATCATTCAGCTGAGGTGAGGAAAACTAAGTCTCCGAGCACTACAAAAATACTCGGAGGACCCCCGACGATGCTCTGGAAATCTCGAGTAACGAGTATACTCGCTCATCACTACAATAGATATTTCAATAATTAAAGCAAAGACAATGCCAATCCTGCTCATAAGAGTTTACAATCTACAATCTCCATATACCACAGCTCTGTCGCATAGCAAATGTGGTGTATATATATATATCTATATATATATAGATATATATAGATATATATATATATACAGCACAGACCAAAAGTTTGGACACACCTTCTCATTTAAAGATTTTTCTGTATTTTCATGACTATGAAAATTGTACATTCACACTGAAGGCATCAAAACTATGAATTAACACATGTGGAATTATACACTTAACAAAAAAGTGTGAAACAACTGAAATTATGTCTTATATTCTAGGTTCTTCAAAGTAGCCACCTTTTGCTTTGATGACTGCTGTTGCATCAAAATTTGTTGTGCAATTTCTTCTTAACATGCCGATACCCCATATGTGGGGGAAAACCACTGTTTGAACGCATGGCAGTGCTTGGAAGGGAAGGAGCACCATTTGACTTTTTGAATGCAAAATTTACTGGAAACATTAGTTGATGCCATGTCGCGTTTAAAGAGTTCCTGATGTGCCTAAACAGTGGAAACCCCCCTACAAGTGATCCCATTATGGAAACTAGACCCCACAAGGAACTTATTTAGATGTGTGGTGAGCACTTTGAACCCCCAGGTGCTTCACAGAAGTTTATAACGTAGAGCCGAGAAAATAAAAAAACAAACATTTTTTTTCCATAAAAATTGATATTTTAGTCCCAAATGTTTTATTTTCACAAGGGTAACAAGAGAAATTGGACCCCAAATATTGTTGTGCAATTTCAACCCAGTATGCTGATACCCCATATATTAGGGAAAACCACCGTTAGGGCGCTAGGAAGGGAAGGAGTGACGTTTTGGTATGCAGACTTTGATGGAATAGTCATGTCGCTTTTGGAGAACCTCTGATGTGCCTAAACAATGGAAATCCACCACAAGTGACCCCAATGTGGAAACTAGACACCCCCCCCCCCAAGGAAAGGAATTTATCTAATGTGTGGTGAGCACCTTGAACCCTCGGGTGCTTCATAAAAAAATTATAATGTTGAGTTGTGAAAATAAAAAAAATAATTTTTTTCCACAAAAATTATCTTTTATCCCCAATTTTTCTTTATTTTCGCAAGGGTAACAGGAAAAATGAACCCCAAAATCTGTTATGAAATGTCCTGAGTATGCCGATTACCCACATGTGGAGGAAAACCACTGTTTGGGCACACAGCAAGGCTCAGAAGGGGAGGAGTGATGTTTTTAATTCAGACTTTGATGGAAAGGTCTGCGGGCATTATGTCATGTTTGGTAAGCCCCTAATGTGCCTAAACACTGGAAACCCCCAACTTGTGACCCTATATTAGAATTCATCTATTTTTTTCTGGTATGTGAATTTTTTTAATGTGGTGGCATATGTGAGTTATGTAGTGTACATCAGGTTGGCATATGTGAGTAGTGTAGAGTGCATCTGGTTGGCATATGAATTGTGTAGTATACGTCAGCTTGGCATATGTGAGTTGTGTAAGTCAGAAATAAAATTATTAGTCTATGGATGAGTGGTAGACTCTGAAACAGTCTTTCATACACAGACCAAGTTTTTTATGGCGGGTTTCACACTGATGTATCCCCCTTCTTTAACACACTTTACACCTATTTATGCAACCTTCCTCTCTTTTCAGTTTGAGAGACCTCAGACCTCACCCAGGAAATGTTGCACAGGTACAACACGGGCACTTTCAATTCAGTAAGTACTGGGACAAGGTCTTTCCTGAATGCCAAATATTAGGGCCTTGATCACTACTTCCCGGAATTGAAGGATGGTCCCTGTCTGTCCGACACATCATGATAGCACAAAAGTGTTGTACATTGCCATCTGTATGATGTGCAAAGCCAGCTTCTTGTAACACAACTTGGCTTTTCTCATGGCACTGACGACTAGAGGACTTGACCAGAGAGATCAACTCCCCCCATGTACCTGTTGTACCCCAGTAAACAGTGTGGTTTGTGGACCTGTGAAGAGATACCTCGTACAGTGCTGGGGGTGCTGCCATCACCATGTATGATGGTCAAGAAAAGGACATCCCTCTTGTCCTTGTACTTGACCACCAGCATACTTTAGCTACATTGGGCTCTGCTCTCATCTTTTCTGAGCAGCTGCCCACTTAGCATCCTAGCCAGATCTGATTTTTTGCGGACCTTACCACAGGCTGCAATACCTCGCGCAGAGAGGGACTTGAAGAGTTGGATGCTGGTATAAAGGTTATATACATAGAGGTGATAAACTTGTCCAGCAGTGGGTGCACCAAATCCCACACAATTTTCCCACTCACTCCTACTCCAAGGGGGCATTCAGGTAGTTGAATCCAGGTGTCTTTCCCTTTATAAACTCTTAACCTGTGGGTGTACCCTGTGGTACTCTCACACAGCTTATAGAGTTTAATTCTGTACTTGACCCTTTTACTGGGCAGGTATTGCAGAATTTGAGAAACCCCTTGAAATGTATTAGGGACTCATCCCCGCAGATGTCCGTTTGGGGGTTGTACACTTCAGCAAACTTGTTGCTAAAGTGCTGTATGATGGGCCCAACTTCAGAAAGTCGGTCAAAGTTTGGGTCATTTCGGGGAGGACATCGTTCATTATTATTGCAATGCAAGAATTTGTAGATGGCCTCAAACATGTCCGGGCCAAAGCCATGCGGTGCAGTGGAGTGTTATACAAAGCATCAACTCTCCAATATTGCCTAATTTCTGGCTTCTTCACTAGCCGCATGTGAAGAACCAAACCCCCCAAAACTTCATCATTTCTATGGGGTCTACAGAGGTCCAGTTGACAAATGATGAAGCCGATAAAAATTGCTAGGCATACAAATTTTTTTGAGCCACCATGAGGTTTACAAAATCCTCAGAGAAAAAGACTTTGAAAAAAGCCGGTGGTGTCAAATTGGATTCCTGATTGCGCCACAAAATCTGGAATCTGAGGCTCAAAATTTTCAGAAGGTGAGGTCAGTAACACTGGGTGCTGGTTCAGTTTCTGTCTGGGGCATCTGCGTGGCGTTTCGTTATCATAGAGGAAGAGGAGGAGGAATCAGAAAGGTGTCGGAGGCAAGGAAAGTTTATGCCTCCTCCACTGAATACCAGGTTTGGGACGAGCAAGACGACATTTTTTCACTTACAGTTAGGTCCATATATATTTGGACAGAGACAGCATTTTTCTAATTTTGGTTATAGACATTACCACAACGAATTTAAAAAAAAACTATTCAGATGCAATTGAAGTTCAGACTTTCAGCCTTCATTTGAGGGTATCCACATTAAACTTGAAAGAAGGGTTTAGGAGTTTCAGCTCCTTAACATGTGCCACCCTGTTTTTAAAGGGACCAAAAGTAATTGGACAGATTCAATAATTTTAAATAAAATGTTCATTTTTAGTACTTGGTTGAAAACCTTTTGTTGGCAATGACTGCCTGAAGTCTTGAACTCATGGACATCACCAGATGCTGTGTTTCCTCCTTTTTGATGCTCTGCCAGGCCTTCACTGCGGTGGTGTTCAGTTGCTGTATGTTTGTGGGCCTTTCTGTCTGAAGTTTAGTGTTTAATAAGTGAAATGCATGCTCAATTGGGTTGAGATCAGGTGACTGACTTGGTCATTCAAGAATATTCCACTTCTTTGCTTTAATAAACTCCTGGGTTGCTTTGGCTTTATGTTTTGGGTTATTATCCATCTGTAGTATGAAACGACGACCAATCAGTTTTGCTGCATTTGGCTGCATCTGAGCACACAGTATGTCTCTGAATACCTCAGAATTAATTCAGCTGCTTCTGTCCTGTGTCACATCATCAATAAACACTAGTGACCCAGTGCCACTGGCAGCCATGCATGCCCAAGCCATCCACTGCCTCCGCCGTGTTTTACAGATGATGTGGTATGCTTTGGAACATGAGCTGTACCACGCCTTCGCCATACTTTTCTCTTTCCATCATTCTGGTAGAGGTTGATCTTGCTTTCATCTGTCCAAAGAATGTTCTTCCAGAACTGTGCTGGCTTTTTTAGATGTTTTTTAGCAAAGTCCAGTTTAGCCTTTTTATTCTTGATGCTAATGAGTGACTTGCACCGTGCAGTGAACCCTCTGTATTTACTTTCATGCAGTCTTCTCTTTATGGTAGATTTGGATATTGATACGCCGACCTCCTGGAGAGTGTTGTTCGCTTGGTTGGCTGTTGTGAAGGGGTTTCTCTTCACCATGGAGATTATTCTTCTATCCTCCACCACTGTTGTCTTCCGTGGGTGCCCAGGTCTTTTTGCATTGATGAGTTCACCAGTGCTTTCTTTCTTTCTCAGGATGTACCAAACTGTAGATTTTGCCACTCCTAATATTGTAGCAATTTCTCGGCTTGTTTTTTTCTGTTTTCGCAGCTTAAGGATGGCTTGTTTCACCTGCATGGAGAGCTCCTTTGACCGCATGTTTACGTCACAGCAAAACCTTCCAAATGCAAGCACCACACCTCAAATCAACTCCAGGACTTTTATCTGCTTAATTGAGAATGACATAATGAAGGGATTGCCCACACCTGTCCATGAAATAGCCTTGGAGTCAATTGTCCAATTACTTTTGGTCCCTTTAAAAACAGGGTGGCACATGTTAAGGAGCTGAAACTCCTAAACCATTCATCCAATTTTAATGTGGATACCCTCAAATGAAAGCTGAAAGTCTGAACTTCAACTGCATCTGAAATGTTTTGTTTAAAATTTATTGTGGTAATGTCTATAACCAAAATTAGAAAAATGTTGTCTCTGTCCAAATATATATGGACCTAACTGTATGTAGTGTTTGTGTGTGTACCAAATTTTATTCAGGTATGTGTGTGAGTGCTTGGCGTGAACTTCTTTTTTTATTTAGAAGAGAAAAAAACAAAAGAATATAGAAAGAAAAATATAAAAAATTGGTAAATAATAAACAAACTAAACGGACATCAGAAAAAAAACAAATTACTGAGCGCCCGTAACTGACACTAAACCTCACTCAATTCAGTAAAAAATACTCTAGTAGTTGCTGGTTACTGCAGTATATTTATATTTTATTGTCCCTAATCTAAATTTTTTTTTGCAATTCATTTTTCACGAAAAAAAGTAGGAACTGGAGGCCGCTCACTGATGTGTGTCAGTGATCAGCGCTCGACGGCTGTAGAGTGGACGCACGGATTATTATTTTTTTCCACGCTGACACTAACTCAATTCAGTAAAAAATACTTTAGTACACGACGATTACTACAGTATATTTTACTTTCCCTAATCTAATTTTTTTTCTCTTTACTATCTGACTCTAACTAACTCAATTCAGTAAAAAATACGATAGTAGATGACAATTACTACGGTTATAGTTCACTGTCCCTAATCTAGGGCCCTTATTTTTCAAGACTTCTGCCCTCGACCTTGGCAGTTGGATATCAGCTTTTGGGCCAAATCTTGACTGCTGACAACCAATTCTTATGTAATCAGTGCTTGGAGTTTCTCACAAGTTCTGTATTTTTGTTTGTCCAACCACTTTTTAAGGATTGACGAAAGGTTCTCAAATAGATTGAGACTTGGGCAATTTCCTAATCGTGGACCCAATATTTTGATGTTTTGTTCACTGAGCCACTTAGTTATCATGTTTGTCTTCTGACTGGTCTCAATCATGCTGGAAAATCGTGGTTCAACACCAGACTTCTCCTGGATGATTGGGAGAAGGTGCTCTTGTAGGATGTTTAGATACAATCCTTCATTCGTGGCAGTGTTCTTAGGCAAAATTGTAAATGAGCCCACTACCATGGATAGTACTGCAGGAATTAAGTACAGTCATTGATAGACCATTATTTTTAATATTTAAAGAGTCCATAATAACAGGGTCTGTACTACAGGACTGGCGTATAGCAAATGTGGTGCCAATATTCAAAAAGGGGACAAAAACTGAACTCAGAAATTATACGCCAGTAAGCTTAACCTCTACTGTGGGTAAAATCCTGGAGGTCATTCTAAGGGATGCTATACTGGAGTATCTGAAGAGGAATAACCTCATGTCTCAATACCAACATGGGTTTACTAGGGACCATTCCTGTCAGACTAATCTGATCAATTTCTATGAAGAGGTAAGTTCCGGACTGGACCAAGGGAACCCAGCAGATGTAGTGTATATGGACTTTTCAAAAACTTTTGATACGGTGCCACAAGGTTGACACATAAAATGAGAATAATGGGGATAGGGGAAAATATGTGTAAGTGGGTTAAGAGCTGGCTCAGGGATAGGAAACAAAGGGTGGTTATTAATGGAGCACACTCAGAATGGGTCGCGGTTAGCAGTGGGGTACCACAGGGGTCAGTATTGGGCCCTCTTCTTTTTAACATATTTATTAATGATCTTGTAGGGGGCATACAGAGTGGAATTTCAATATTTGCAGATGACACTAAACTCTGCAAGGTAATCAATACAGAGGAGGACAATTTTATATTACAGGATGATTTATGTAAACTACAAGCTTGGGCTGATAAATGGCAAATGAGCTTTAATGGGGATAAATGTAAGGTCATGCACTTGGGTAGAAGTAATAAGATGTATAACTATGTGCTTAATTCTAAAACTCTGGGCAAAACCGTCAATGAAAAAGACCTGGGAGTAAGGGTGGATGACAAACTCACATTTACTGGCCAGTGTCAGGCAGCTGCTACAAAGGCAAATAAAATAATGGGATGTATTAAAAGAGGCATAGATGCTCATGAGGAGAACATAATTTTACCTCTATACAAGTCACTAGTTCGACCACACTTAGAATACTGTGCACAGTTCTGGTCCCCGGTGTATAAGAAAGACGTAGCTGAACTAGAGCGGGTGCAGAGAAGAGCGACCAAGGTTATTAGAGGACTGGGGAGTCTGCAATACCAAGATAGATTACTACACCTGGGGCTATTTAGTTTGGAAAAACGAAGACTAAGGGGTGATCTTATGTTAATGTATAAATATATGGGGGGACAGTACAAATACCTTTCTGATGATCTTTTTAATCATAGACCTGAGACAGGGACAAGGGGGCATCCTCTACGTCTGGAGGAAAGAAGGTTTAAGCATAATAACAGACGCGGATTCTTTACTGTAAGAGCAGTGAGACTATGGAACTCTCTGCCGTATGATGTTGTAATGAGTGAGTCATTACTTAAATTTAAGAGGGGACTGGATACCTTTCTGGAAAAATATAATGTTACAGGTTATATATACTAGATTCCTTGTTAGGGCGTTGATCCAGGGAACTAGTCTGATTGCCGTATGTGGGGTCGGGAAGGAATTTTTTTCCCCAGTGTGGAGCTTACTCTTTGCCACTGGTTTTTTTTTGCCTTCCTCTGGATCAACATGTTAGGGCATGTTAGGTTAGGCTATGGATTGAACTAGATGGACTTAAAGTCTTCCTTCAACCTTAATAACTATGTTACTATGGATGAAAAAACTCCTAAGGCCGGCGTCACACTTAGCGTAGGGAAATACGGTCCGTTTTTTACAGGCGTAATATGCAGAAAAGTTCCTGAACAGTGATCCGTATTCAACGCGAGGATGCGATTTTTTTCTCTAAAAATTATCCGTATGGCATCTGGACGGCGAGATTTTCTTGCCGGCTTGCAAAATGGACATAGAATGGATCCATGGGCTCAAATATTCGTGAAAACATATATACAGTCTATATATATATGTCAGTGAGACATATATATATATATATTTATATTTCATACGGGGCTAGATAGCTTAAAAGCCTGTAATTCAATTGCTGGATTTTGCTATCTCCTTATCAAACCCGACAGGATATGAGACATGGTTTACATACAGTCTAACATATTCCTTACTACTAATGTTAGAAGTGTCTGTGTGCAAAATTTGGTGGCTCTAGGTGTTAAAATAAAGGGTTAAATCACAGAAAAAACTGGCGTGGGCTCCCGTGCAATTTTCTCCGCTAGAGTGGGAAAGCCAGTGACTGAGGGCAGAAATTAATAGCCTATAGAGGGACCATGGTTATTGCCCCCCCCCCGACTAAAAACATCTGCCCCCAGCCACACCAGAAAAGGCACATCTGGAAGATGCGCCTATTCTTGCACTTAGCCTCTCTCTTCCTACTCCCGAGTAGTGGTGGGATATGGGGTAATAAAGGGTTAATGTCACCTTGCTAATGTAAGGTGACATTCAGCCTGGTTAATAATGGAGAGATGTCAATAAGACACCTATCCATTATTAATCCAATAGTAGTAAAGGGTTAATAATACACACAAATAAAGTATTTTAATGAAATAAATACACATGGCGTTTTAAAATCTTTATTGTACGCTTAATCCATCTGAAGACCCTCGTTCTGTAAAAAAAAAAAAAGATAAAAAAGCAACAATATCCCATACCTTTCCGGCGACCAGTCATGTCCCACGCTGTAAATCCATCTGAAGGGGTTAAATAAATTTACAACCAGGAGCTCTGCTAATGCAGCTGTTGCTCCTGGTTGTAAATACTGGGGAATGAATGGAATACAGGGGAACATAGCATCCTAGACTTGCGGTGCTGCACCCCCTGCTGGCATAAACTCATATGAACTCTAGCATGAGAAAATATTCAGAAAAATTCCCACGCAATAATAAAGCGCAAAAAAAAATTGCACTTTTTTTTGCAATTTGACTGAACTTGGATTTTTTCCCCATTTTTCAGTATACTATATAATAAAATAAATGGTTCAAAAGTACAACTGATCCTACAAAAATCTAGCCCTCATACGGTTATATTGACGGAAATATGAAAAAAGTTATGGTTCTTGGAAGAAGGAGAGGAAAAAAAGAAAAACTGGACAATGGCCCCGATGAAAAAGTTATGGTTCTTGGAAGAAGGAGAGGAAAAAAAGAAAAACTGGACAATGGCCCCGATGTGAATGGGTTATACAACCAGAACAAATAGAACAGTAAAAGCAGGAATGTGATTAATTACATTTGCCCTAAGATAATGTCATACATATGGTCATTTACACTTTCCTACTTATCAGTAATGATATGAGGTAATTACTTGAAGTGACGTACTCTTCTTTTCTTCCTGCCGCGGCTCGTGCACAGGCGTACTTTGTCCTGTTGAGGGCAGAGCAGAGTACTGCAGTGTGCAGGTGCTGATTCTCTCTGACCTTTCCCGGTGCCTGCGCACTGCAGTACTTTACGCTGCCCTCAACAGGACAAAGTACGCCTGTGCAGGTGCCGCGCAGGAAGAAAATAAGAGGACATCATAGCATGAAGATGGGAGGCGCTGGACCCGGACCGCAACACCCATCGGACTCGAACTGACCGGGATTGCCCCTGGGTGAGTATAATATAACCTGTTTTTCTTATCTTTCAGGATACATTGGGGGCTTATCTACAGCATTACAGAATGCTGTAGATAAGCCCCTGATGCCGGTGGCCACAGCTTATAGGCGAATTTTGGGGTGACAGATCCCCTTTAACTGGTTAACAGCTGTGGGCGGAGCTACGATCCACCCACGGCTGTTAAAGGCACATGACAGCTAATTAAATCAGCTGTCATGTGAGGCTCAGCGTCGAAGTCAACATATGACGTAAATATATGTAGATGCGGTAAAGATGTTAAAGCACCACTCCGTCTTATTTTATTTCAGCGGTGGAGTGCTGCTATTAATGTGAGTATACTGACCCTAGCCATATACTGACCTGCCGCCGTCTTCAGTCCTTCTCAGCACCATGCCTCCACCTTGTGGACACAACTTCTAACTGACTGGTAGTCAGAGGTAACGATCACAAGCTCTCAGTGTAAAGGCTCGCCCACATGAGCATATAAATCGGACGAGTTCAATGCGAGAAAACATTGCATGCTATGATTGGGCGCGAGAATCGGATTGCACTTGCCAAGGCAAGTCAATGGATGTGAGAGAAAAATCACACAGCACATGATCCATACCTATGCCTTGTGATTTATATACACAGATCCCAAGGGAAACAAGGAAACCGACATTTCATCAGCCAAGTACAGTAAATTCACAGCCCGAACCCTCAGAGTAGAATAGAGATATACGTAGAATAAATAGATAAAATAAACAGGATAGATATCCTGTAGGCAAATAATTTCACAAGCCCCCATACATAAAAAATTAGGTGGGATCCCCTCCATTTTTTTATAACCAGCAAAGGCAAAGCAGACAGCTATAGGCTGATATTAATAGGCTGGGAAGGTCCATAGTTACCAGGCCCTTCCCAGCCTAAAAATACCAGCCTGCAGCCGCCCCAGAATTAGTGCATCGATTAGCTATGCCAATTCTGGCGCTTAAACATGGCTCTTCCCGATTGCCCTGGTGCAGTGGCAGTCGGGGGTAATGAGGCTTGGGGTTGATGTTAGCTTTGTAATGTCAGCTAGCATCGAGTCCAGGGGTTAGTAATGGAGAGGTGTCTATCTTACTAACCCAGTAATCAAAAATAAAACACACACAGAAAAAAATTATGTATTTAAAAAAATACTCCCCCCACCTCACTCACCAGCTTATAAAAAAACAAAAACAAAATGAAGATCCGATGTAGTCCCTCAAATCCGAAGTGGTCCAAAAATGGGAACCTGAAAGACATAAAAAAGAGGTAAATAAATAACAACAAGAAAGTGTTCCTCATTCACAAATTTATTAATAAAAAAAATTCCCTGCAGCGTTGACGGAATCCATCGAGATCCTACAATGATCAGCGATTGGAACGTCATTCTGAGAACGATGCTTCATAGGTCACTTCTGGTCATGTCATAGGTCACTCAGTAGCTTCATCAACCCCATAAGCCATTACAATGATTGCCATCGCACTAGGACAATCGGGAAAAGCTGAGGCAAAGCGCCCGAATTAGCGAATCTAACAGACGCACCAATTCTGAGGCAGCGCAAAGGCTGGAATGTTTAGCCTGGGAAGAACAAGATAACCACGGACCTTCCCAGCCTGATAACATCAGCACACAGCTGTTTGGTTTTTCTTTGCTGGTTATAAAAAAAATTACATGGGTCTCCCCCTCATTCTTTAAAGCAGGAAAGGGAAAGCTAACAGCTGTGTGCGGATATTCCCAGGCTGGGCAGGTCCATGTTACCGGGCCCTTCCCAGCCTGATAACACAAGCCCGCAGGTGTCTGCTTTCCCTTAGCTGGTTATTAAAAATTGAGTGAACCCTTTGACATTTTTTATTATTTATTTAATAACTTTAATAAGGCTAAACACCCTTTAGTGCCACATGAAAGACAGGGTGCTAGTTTATTATATCTAGGGGGCTTGTGACATAACATTTCTACATGCCACCTACCTATTCCATCTGTTCTATAGCTCTATTCTATTCTGACGTCCCGGCTGTGAATTTACTGTACTTGGCTGATGAAATGTCGGGTTTCCTTTGAGATGTTTGCGTAAAAATCGGACGGTATATGCATGGTCCGAGCGTCGTGCGAATTTCTTCTCACAACCATTGCCGTGCATTGGCGAGTGTGAGCCGATTAGAACCGAGATAAAACTTGCAGATGAGCACGGACTCACTAACACTGGGGAGAGCTTTTCTCGCATTGCACTGGTCCGGTATATACCCTTGTGTGAATGAGGCCTTAGTGTGATCTCTGGCTCATCCAGCAAACACTGGAGCGACCTGGAGAAGACAGATTGGCACCGGGGGGCAGAAGATGGTGGTTGGTGAGTATGATACTGGGGCAGGGACCGTAGATTAGTGACACCACTCCAGCGGGAAAATAAGTCACAAACGCCGGAGTGGCGCTGTAACCGGAGCGGTCTCTGTCCCGGCAGACGAGGGGTTAATGCTGTCCCATCCACTGGGCCATGACGTGCGCTCTGGCGCCCCCTGCCGGCCGCGTCACCTCCTGTCTGACTGCAGCGCGGGATGAGCTGACAGGCAGCGGTGGATGCTCCCGCTACAGCCGATGGGAGGCAGCGTGAGCCCAGCAATCGCGGACAGCACGGAAGGCAAAAATCACAGCTGCTTCCCGGGCTCCAGCCATCACTGATACCCACAATGCACAGAGACCGACTCCAAAATAGAAATCTGTGTGGCAGGTAATATGGCTGCGCTCGGCGTTACCTTCCAGTGAGGACATCGCCCGGACTGCGCCTGCCGAGCGAGCACACGGAGGAGCCGCCGCTCACCTCAGCTGGGGAACGCGGGATCCGAGGCGGGGACCGGGAGCGCCGCACCGAGGAGGGAAGCATGGCAGCCCTGGAGCTGTACACAAAGGTAAGCGAGCCCGGTGCAGAGCCCGGTGCTGAGCCCGGTGCAGAGCCCGGTACTGAGCCCGGTGCAGAGCCCGGTACTGAGCCCGGCATGTGAGCGCCCAAGGAGCCATCACTGCAATCAATGGATGCCTCCTGCCATTGTGCAGCATCCCTCTCCTAGGCAGCAGGCCACATCATCATCATCAGCATCCATGATGGGCACCAGGGCACGGTATATAGACGTGTGTGCATCTGGGCACGGGCGATACGTACGTGTGTGCAGCGGGGTACGGGCGATACGTACGTGTGTGCAGCGGGGTACGGGCGATACGTACGTGTGTGCAGCGGGGCACGGGCGATACGTACGTGTGTGCAGCGGGGCACGGGCGATACCTACGTGTGTGCAGCGGGGCACGGGCGATACGTACGTGTGTGCAGCGGGGCACGGGCGATACCTACGTGTGTGCAGCGGGGCACGGGCGATACGTACGTGTGTGCAGCGGGGCACGGGCGATACGTACGTGTGTGCAGCGGGGCACGGGCGATACCTACGTGTGTGCAGCGGGGTACGGGCGATACGTACGTGTGTGCAGCGGGGCACGGGCGATACGTACGTGTGTGCAGCGGGGCACGGGCGATACCTACGTGTGTGCAGCGGGGCACGGGCGATACGTACGTGTGTGCAGCGGGGCACGGGCGATACCTACGTGTGTGCAGCGGGGCACGGGCGATACGTACGTGTGTGCAGCGGGGCACGGGCGATACGTACGTGTGTGCAGCGGGGCACGGGCGATACGTACGTGTGTGCAGCGGGGCACGGGCGATACGTACGTGTGTGCAGCGGGGCACGGGCGATACGTACGTGTGTGCAGCGGGGCACGGGCGATACCTACGTGTGTGCAGCGGGGCACGGGTGATACCTACGTGTGTGCAGCGGGGCACGGGCGATACCTACGTGTGTGCAGCGGGGCACGGGCGATACCTACTTGTGTGCAGCGGGGCACGGGCGATACCTACTTGTGTGCAGCGGGGCACGGGCGATACCTACTTGTGTGCAGCGGGGCACGGGCGATACCTACATGTGTGCAGCGGGGCACGGTATATAGACGTGTGTGCATCTGGGCACGGGCGATACGTACGTGTGTGCAGCGGGGCACGGGCGGTACGTACCGTACGTGTGTGCAGCGGGGCACGGGCGGTACGTACGTGTGTGCAGCGGGGCACGGGCGGTACGTACGTGTGTGCAGCGGGGCACGGGCGGTACGTACGTGTGTGCAGCGGGGCACGGGCGGTACGTACGTGTGTGCAGCGGGGCACGGGCGGTACGTACGTGTGTGCAGCGGGGCACGGGCGGTACGTACGTGTGTGCAGCGGGGCACGGGCGGTACGTACGTGTGTGCAGCGGGGCACGGGCGGTACGTACGTGTGTGCAGCGGGGCACGGGCGGTACGTACGTGTGTGCAGCGGGGCACGGGCGGTACGTACGTGTGTGCAGGAGGGCATGGGCGGTACGTACGTATGTGCGCCGGGGCTAGGGCGATACCTACATGTGTGCGCAGGCCTACGTGTGTTGTGCGCTGGGGCACGGGCGATGCGTACACGTGTGCGCCGGGACACAGGTGATGCCTACACGTGTGCGCCAGGGCACAGGCGATACGTACCTGAGTGCGCCGGGGCACGGGCGATACCTACACACGTGTGCATCGGGGCACGCCCCATATACATATGGCAGCTGGCATCCATGATGTGCATATGGTACATACGTGAATTATAAATGACACATATTGTGATTGCACACGGTGTATACAGTGGTACGCACGTGTGCTAACAGCTGTCATCTATATACGTGCTGGTATAAATCACTATGATGTATATGTGACAGGACCTATCTATGTACGTGGTTTGGGCGGTACATGGAGCACGGGTGGCTGTGATCTACGCAGCGTTGTATCTTGTGGCTGGATATGATATTTCCGATCTCTCTTCCTGGCTGACAATACAGAGCTGCATCGTTGGTCCTCTGGGCATCTTCTGACGTGCGATTCTTAGGGTGGGGGAGGGTGCCGGTGCTTGGCTCTATGGGGTGGAGGATACTATGGAATCGGATGACCACTCTGCCAGTTTGTCCTTGACGGCTCCTTCTGGTCGGTAATTCCTCTTTGTGCCGTGCTAGGGTGTATGATGAGGGCAGTGCAGCCACAGGGGAGGGATAAGAGCAGATTATTCTTTAGAATAT
Organism: Ranitomeya variabilis; assembly: GCF_051348905.1. Taxonomy (NCBI): domain Eukaryota; kingdom Metazoa; phylum Chordata; class Amphibia; order Anura; family Dendrobatidae; genus Ranitomeya; species Ranitomeya variabilis. Next base: position 209,172,668 of record NC_135236.1, on the reverse strand, counting down.
GAATCATAAACTACATTTCCTGAAGCCGATGTTTGGACTGGTGAAATGTGCCATGTGTGAGCCTTCACCCAGCGTCATCTGGGCATTGAGCAGCTAGGCCTCATTTATAATACTGATCTGTGGTTTTTAGCTGATCTGATAACAGGGACCTTTCTAACATAGATTGTAAGGTGAGGTAGGTATCACTATAGTGGGTACAGTGCTTCTGCCCCCAGAGAATGCGAGCGCTCACAATGGGCATCTGCCCCCAGACAGTGCGAGCGCTCACAATGGGCATCTGCTCCAAGAGAATGCGAGTGCTCGCTCACAATGGGCATCTGCCCCCAGAGAATGCGAGTGCTCGCTCACAATGGGCATCTGCCCCCAGAGAATGCGAGTGCTCGCTCACAATGGGCATCTCCCCCAGAAAATGCAAATGCTCGCTCACAATGGGGCATCTGCCCCCACAGAATGAGTGCTCACAATGTGCCTGTCTCATTTCAGCCAGCTCCTGCATGAAAGTGTGCCTGATATGTGGCATGTCCTGTTAGGTTTAGCATTAAGACTAGGAGCCCATGGCATACATGAAGCTGTCCTCGTCCCCCAGAGCAGTGTCACTTTTTACATTTTATGAGCAAACATTTGTCTACCTACTTTCAATCTCATGGGGACAAGGAACGCAAAGTACCCCTCGTCTGTTGGGGGGGGCTGATGTTCTGGTGCCAGTGGAGAGGGAAAGCCATTTGTAGGTTCTTGGACCTCTTTGTAGACAAAAGAGCAAAGTGCGCTCTTGAGATCCCCCACCAAGTCCTTTCAGGGATTAGTGGGGGTCTCAGTACTTGGACTATCACTGATCAAAATTGTGACACATCAGTATCTAAAGGTGATAGATAGACAAGGCTGCATTCTTCCACAAACAGCGCCTCCCTTGTTTGTGGGTTGTCCGATATTGCGGCTCACCTTTATGGCAGTAACTAATACAGATGTGCCGTACTTCACACAAGCTGTGGGCAGATGTGGCAGAATTTCCGACATGAGGTGCCATGTTTTTACTTTAAATTCCTGCACACATGTACCCTTCACCCTCTGACAGTGGTAATTGGTTAAATGTAAAGGGAGCACACCGTGTAACCTCTTGTAATCTGAGGTGAGCGAAATGCTTATTTTCCATGTCATCCAGTGACTGTAGAGACCTAAATTGCTGATGTCTGCGATGTAGACCCTGCCATGTTCTCATGGAGCCTGGCAGAGATGCCCTTAGCTGGCTTTTTGTCTAATTGAGACCTCCACATCCTTTGTTCTCAGAATATACAGCGCCGTGTATCACGCTTAGTGAGTCTGCAGGTGGCTATGTTCAGTGCAGCGCCGAGTTTACCAACATCGTCTCCTACGCTTGGCAAGATTAAAGTCGTTTTTTATACAAGCCGATTAACGTGTCTTGTATATAATTAGGACTCTAGCTGTAACATGTAGAGCAGAAGAACGTGACGGCGCTCTGCAAATGTACTCACATAGGGAGCAGTAGTATGGGTAACGCCATCTTTATGTGCCCTGATCATGGCATCTGGAATATGGCACAATAATTTGGCACTTTCCATGCTGATGGGCAGCAGAGAATTTACCGTATATACTCGAGTATAAGCCGAGATTTTCAGCCCAAATTTTTGGGCTGAAAGTGCCCCCTCGGCTTATACTCGAGTCACGGTCTGTGGCAGGGTCGGCGGGTGAGGGGGAGAGGGCGCTGAGGCATACTTACCTAGTCCCGGCGATCCTGACGCTCCCCCTGCCCGTCCCACGGTCTCCGGGTGCAGCAGCCTCTTCCCCTGAGCGGTCACGTGGGACCGCTCATTAGAGAAATGAATAGGCTGCTCCACCTCCCATAGGGGCGGAGCCGCCTATTCATTTCTCTAATGAAGCGGTGCCGGTGACCGCTGACAGAGGAAGAGGCTGCGGCACCGAACACAGGCAGGGGGAAGGAGCGGGACGCCGGGAGCAGGTAAGTATGTCATATTCACCTGTCCTCGTTCCACACGCCGGGCGCTGTCTCCATCTTCCCGGCGTCTCTCCTCACTGACTGCAGGCAGAGGGCGCGATGACGCATATAGTGTGCGCGGCGCCCTCTGCCTGATCAGTCAGTGCACTGAGTGCAGGGAGACGCCGGGAAGATGGCGCCGAGAAGCTGCAAGCAAGAAAGGTGAGTATGTGTTTTATTATTTTTATTGCAGCAGCACAGCTATGGGGCAATAATGGACGGTGCAGAGCACTATATGGCAGAGCTATGGGGCAATGGTGCAGAGCACTGTATGGCACAGCTATGGGGCAGTAATGGTGCAGAGCACTATATGGCACAGCTATGGGGCAGTAATGGTGCAGAGCACTGTATGGCACAGCTATGGGGCAGTAATGGTGCAGAGCACTGTATGGCACAGCTATGGGGCAGTAATGGTGCAGAGCACTGTATGGCACAGCTATGGGGCAGTAATGGTGCAGAGCACTATATGGCACAGCTATGGGGCAGTAATGGTGCAGAGCACTGTATGGCACAGCTATGGGGCAATAATGGTGCAGAGCACTATATGGCACAGCTATGGGGCAGTAATGGTGCAGAGCACTGTATGGCACAGCTATGGGGCAATAATGGTGCAGAGCACTATATGGCACAGCTATGGGGCAGTAATGGTGCAGAGCACTATATGGCACTGCTATGGGGCAGTAATGGTGCAGAGCACTGTATGGCACAGCTATGGGGCAATAATGGTGCAGAGCACTATATGGCACAGCTATGGGGCAGTAATGGTGCAGAGCACTATATGGCACAGCTATGGGGCAGTAATGGTGCAGAGCACTGTATGGCACATCTATGGGGCAATAATGGTGCAGAGCACTATATGGCACAGCTATGGGGCAGTAATGGTGCAGAGCACTGTATGGCACAGCTATGGGGCAATAATGGTGCAGAGCACTATATGGCACAGCTATGGGGCAATAATGGTGCAGAGCACTATATGGCACAGCTATGGGGCAGTAATGGTGCAGAGCACTGTATGGCACAGCTATGGGGCAGTAATGGTGCAGAGCACTGTATGGCACAGCTATGGGGCAGTAATGGTGCAGAGCACTGTATGGCACAGCTATGGGGCAATAATGGTGCAGAGCACTATATGGCACAGCTATGGGGCCATAATGAACAGTATGGAGCATCTATTTTTATTTTTGAAATTCACCGGTAGCTGTTGCATTTTCCACCCTAGGCTTATACTCGAGTCAATAAGTTTTCCCAGTTTTTTGTGGCAAAATTAGGGGGGTCGGCTTATACTCGGGTCGGCTTATACTCGAGTATATACGGTAAGCTACAGCCAGATGTTTCTGGCAGCGCCTTATCTCAGTGGGAATAAAGAATTGGGCATGTTAAATCATGTGCAACAACGGTCCATTTACACTGCAAGATTATCATGATTGAGCCCACCCAAGAACGCTCGTTTCACTATAACCATGCAGTCTAAACAGCAAAATGCTCGTTTTGTTGAGTGAAATGATCTTTTGGAATGTATAGAAAACCTCGGCAGCACGTTGTCCTGTGTAATCAGGATCTGTGCTGTCGAGAACAATGGCAGCCTATGCACACAGAATAATTTAATACAAATCGTTCAGTACGTAAGTGTGGTGTACCTGGGTAAACGGGCTGTTACACGACAGCCGACCGTTAAATGTTTACTAATAGGAGGTCGTTTATTGCCCCGCAAATTTGGATAATATAACCCCTTAGTGTCCGGGCCAATTTTTTAACATCTGGCCAGTGTCAATTTATATAGTAATTACTCTGGAATGCTTCAACATACCCCATTGATTTTGATATTGTTTTTTTTTCGTGACACATTGTACTTTATGATAATGGTAAACTTAGGATGATATGTTTTGCTTTATTTTATAAAAATATCAGAAATTTGACAAAAACTTGCATTTTTCAATCTTTGAATGATTATTCCTTAAATCCAGATAGTCATACCACACAAAAACATTAATAAATAACATTTCCCACATGCCTGCTTTACATCAGCACCATTTGTAAAATGTTTTTTTATTTTGTTAGCATTTTAGAAGGTTTAAAATGTAGCAGTAATTTATTATTTTTTTCAAGGAAATTTACAAAACTTGTTATAGGGACCTTTCCAGGTTTGAAGAGACTTTGGGGGTCCTATATATTGGACACCCCCCAAAAGTGATACCATTTTAAAAACTACACCCCTTAACATGTTCAAAATTGCTTTGATACCTCATTAACCCTTCATGTGCTTTTCAGGAGTTAATGTAAAGCGGCATAACAGGAATGAAGAAGTGTATTTTTACCATCTAAATGTCTCTAACTTTTGAACAGGCCGCTAAAGCTGTCAGACGCTAAAGCCGCTATTTGGCCGTGAACTGCCTTAGGAAACATCAGGGCCACACAATCATGATCTCAGGATGCCAATGGGGATGAAGAGGGAACCCCACACTCTTTTAACCATTTATATGATAGTCTTTCTTGAGAGCAGCATCAAAGGGGTTAAACAGATATGGTCGGTGCAAACCCTGATCGTGGCTAATGCAGCAAGTTGTCAGCTATAGTGTACAGCGGAAGCTGCTGGATTGTCACCTGTATGGGGATGGTATTCTCTAATATCTCAGGTCAGAAAAAAGACGTATTGGCGGTCATTAAGGTGATAAACCCACCTCAAATTTCATGGGCCATTAGTATTTGTGAGCCCGAATCAGGAGTGTGCCCTTTGATAGAGGGGGAATGTTTTTCACAGCTTGAACAGGTCCTTCTTATTTTGACCTTCGGAAATGGAATTATGTTGGGTCACCGAGCAATTTCTGGTAACCATATTCAGAGAGTGCGACGCTTCACATCTGTGACCTCTCATGTATCTTGTTTAGGTGAACATCAATAATGTCACTAGAAGCCAGAGAAACCATATTTTTGTTTTATTTAGTTATATAAATTTCTTTAGGAAAAAAAATGTATTTTTCGAAATGGCCACGTGTCATTAGCATAATTCAGAATGCAACAGATGATACTGCGCAGGTTCCACCTCCAGCACCATTTTTTTTTTTTTTTTTTTGAGGAAAAAAATAATTTGTCTTCTCCATGGCATCAGCAGCGCCTGCGTGGCAGCATTTATTGGATCACCGATAGATGCTACTGCGCAGGCGTGGATGGTGCTATCTTGGTGGAGACACAATGGCGGTGGTGCCTGCTCAGTAGCATTTATCGCATTCTGAATTATGCTACTGCGCAGGCGTGGCCGGCGCCATTTTAGGGAATACATTTTTTTTTTCCTAAAGAAATGTATATGACTAAATAAAGCAAATATGGATATTATAGTTCCGATCATGCTACAGTGCCGCCGCCTGCATGATGAATGTAATTTTTTTTTTTTCCAGACAATAAGATATACATTATTTATAATAGGGGTTAGGTCAGTGAGGGATCAGTGACTGGTCATAAGCCCATGCAGATGAATATGTAAGCAGAGCACCACATGAAGCCCCCCACAGGTCGCCCCGGAGCACGGGCATATCATTAGCTCAAAGCTGAAATTTAAAGATTAAACAACAACCACAAGATGGATTTCATCACCCAAGGTGTCATTGTAATCAGTATAACAGCGCCGACCTGACACTGTCTGTAGCTTACTGAGCACAATCCTGCTGACAGGTTCCTTTAAATTTCATACTTTGAGGGACACTTAGATGGCTTGTGTTCTTTCCTTCTTGTTTTTCCACCAGAGTCTTCTCATGCCGCCATATTTTGTTTTGTTTTCGCCAGGCTACTCCATCCCTTTTGCCTATATCATGTTGCCTGAGAACAAAAAAGCAGGAAAGTACTTATCAACTTATACAGGTCCTTCTCAAAAAATTAGCATATAGTGTTAAATTTCATTATTTACCATAATGTAATGATTACAATTAAACTTTCATATATTATAGATTCATTATCCACCAACTGAAATTTGTCAGGTCTTTTATTGTTTTAATACTGATGATTTTGGCATACAACTCCTGATAACCCAAAAAACCTGTCTCAATAAATTAGCATATTTCACCCGTCCAATCAAAGTGTTTTTTAATAACAAACAAAAAAAACATCAAATAATAATGTTCAGTTATGCACTCAATACTTGGTCGGGAATCCTTTGGCAGAAATGACTGCTTCAATGCGGCGTGGCATGGAGGCAATCAGCCTGTGACACTGCTGAGATGTTATGGAGGCCCAGGATGCTTCAATAGCGGCCTTAAGCTCATCCAGAGTGTTGGGTCTTGCGTCTCTCAACTTTCTCTTCACAATATCCCACAGATTCTCTATGGGGTTCAGGTCAGGAGAGTTGGCAGGCCAATTGAGCACAGTAATACCATGGTCAGTAAACCATTTACCAGTGGTTTTGGCACTGTGAGCAGGTGCCAGGTCGTGCTGAAAAATGAAATCTTCATCTCCATAAAGCTTTTCTGCCGATGGAAGCATGAAGTGCTCCAAAATCTCCTGATAGCTAGCTGCATTGACCCTGCCCTTGATGAAACACAGTGGACCAACACCAGCAGCTGACATGGCACCCCACACCATCACTGACTGGGTACTTGACACTGGACTTCAGGCATTTTGGCATTTCCTTCTCCCCAGTCTTCCTCCAGACTCTGGCACCTTGATTTCCGAATGACATGCAAAATTTGCTTTCATCAGAAAAAAGTACTTGGGACCACTTAGCAACAGTCCAGTGCTGCTTCTCTGTAGCCCAGGTCAGGCGCTTCTGCCGCTGTTTATGGTTCAAAAGTGGCTTTACCTGGGGAATGCGGCACCTGTAGCCCATTTCCTGCACACGCCTGTGCACGGTGGCTCTGGATGTTTCCACACCAGACTCAGTCCACTGCTTCCTCAGGTTCCCCAAGGTCTGGAATCGGTCCTTCTCCACAATCTTCCTCAGGGTCCGGTCACCTCTTCTCGTTGTACAGCGTTTTCTGCCACATTTTTGCCTTCCAACAGACTTACCATTGAGGTGCCTTGATACAGCACTCTGGGAACAGCCTATTTGTTGAGAAATTTCTTTCTGGGTCTTACCCTCTTGCTTGAGGGTGTCAATGATGGCCTTCTTGACATCTGTCAGGTCGCTAGTCTTACCCATGATGGGGGTTTTGAGTAATGAACCAGGCAGGGAGTTTTTAAAAGCCTCAGGTATCTTTTGCATGTGTTTAGAGTTAATTAGTTGATTCAGAAGATTAGGGTAATAGGTCGTTTAGAGAACCTTTTCTTGATATGCTAATTTATTGAGACAGGTTTTTTGGGTTATCAGGAGTTGTATGCCAAAATCATCAGTATTAAAACAATAAAAGACCTGACAAATTTCAGTTGGTGGATAATGAATCTATAATATCTGAAAGTTTAATTGTAATCATTACATTATGGTAAATAATGAAATTTAACACTATATGCTAATTTTTTGAGAAGGACCTGTAGGAACCAGCAAATAGTCCAACTTGGTCTAAAATTTTTCTTTGCTCCAGGATTCTGTGCTTTATGGGGTTCAGGCAGTGAAGCCAGCATGTTACATTCTGACCCATAGCCAGCGGCAAGGCTTTGTTTTCTTGTACATGCCGCTGGTTGGTGAGTGGCCTGCAGCAGATGATTGGTACGTCATTTAGTCCTGTGATTTCCCGCTGAGATTGAGGCAGAGCTGCTCTGTTGAGTACCTGAAGATGGGACTGTTCACATTGCTTCCACAGAGACCTCTCACTCAAAAATACCCGGAACCTATAAGCATAACGGAGGTGTGCAGGTCATTTATTTTTCTGAGGTGTTTCCAGTTTAGAATCCTGTGACTCATTAGTGAGGCGCGCAGTGATAGTGCGATCAGTGGTGGTTCGTTCTCAAACACCACGATGGAATGAATACAAATTAAGGGTATGTGCACACGTTGCAGATTTCTTGCAGAAATTTCCTGAAGAAAACCGGAAATTTTCTGCAAGAAATCCGCATTTTTTTTTTTGCGTTTTTTTTCCGTTTTTTTTCCGTTTTTTTAGCATTCTGCAAGCGTAATTAGCTTGCAGAATGCTAAAGTTTTCCAAGCGATCTGTAGCATCGCTTGGAAAACTGACTGACAAGTTGGTCACACTTGTCAAACATAGCGTTTGACAAGTGTGACCAACTTGTTACTATAGATGCTGCTTTTGCAGCATCTATAGTAAAAGATAGAACGTTTAAAAATAATAAAAAAAATAAAAAAAATGCTTATACTCACCCGCAGACATCAGATCTCCTCACCGGCGTCCGTTCCGTATAGATGGTGTGTGCGCGCAGGGCCTTCCATGACGTCACGGTCACGTGAGCGGTCTCGGCCAATCACAGGACAGTGACGTCATTCGGCAAGGTCCTTCACCGCACACCAGCTACAGGAACCGAAGCCAGCGTGCAGCACAGAGGCGGGAACACTTCGGGGGCCATCAGAGGGTGAGTATAGGACTATTTTTTATTTTAATTCTTATTTTTTTACCAATTATATGGTGCCCAGTGCGTGGAGGAGAGTCTCCTCTCCTCCACCCTGGGTACCAACCGCACATAATCTGCTTACTTCCCGCATCGTGGGCACAGCCCCGTGCGGGAAGTAAGCAGATCAATGGACCCCTAGGTGTGCGGAATCCCCTGCAATTCCGCATTTTAAGGCCATGTGCACACGTTCAGTATTTTTCGCGTTTTTTTCGCGTTTTTTCGCTATAAAAACGTGATAAAAACGTGAAAAAAACGCTAACATATGCCTCCCATTATTTTAAGTGTATTCCGCATTTTTTGTGCAAATGTAGCCTTTTTTTCCGCGAAAAAATCGCATCACGGAAAAAAAAGCAACATGTTCATTAAAATGCGGAATTGCAGGGGATTCCGCACACCTAGGGGTCCATTGATCTGCTTACTTCCCGCACGGGGCTGTGCACACCATGCGGGAAGTAAGCAGATTATGTGCGGTTGGTACCCAGGGTGGAGGAGAGGAGACTCTCCTCCACGCACTGGGCACCATATAATTGGTAAAAAAATAAGAATTAAAATAAAAAATAGTCCTATACTCACCCTCTGATGGCCCCCGAAGTGTTCCCGCCTCTGTGCTGCACGCTGGCTTCGGTTCCTGTAGCTGGTGTGCGGTGAAGGACCTTGCCGAATGACGTCACTGTCCTGTGATTGGCCGAGACCGCTCACGTGACCGTGACGTCATGGAAGGCCCTGCGCGCACACACCATCTATACGGAACGGACGCCGGTGAGGAGATCTGATGTCTGCGGGTGAGTATAAGCATTTTTTTTATTTTTTTTATTATTTTTAAACGTTCTATCTTTTACTATAGATGCTGCAAAAGCAGCATCTATAGTAACAAGTTGGTCACACTTGTCAAACGCTATGTTTGACAAGTGTGACCAACTTGTCAGTCAGTTTTCCAAGCGATGCTACAGATCGCTTGGAAAACTTTAGCATTCTGCAAGCTAATTACGCTTGCAGAATGCTAAAAAAACGCAAAAAAACCGGAAAAAAAACGCAAAAAAAAAAATGCGGATTTCTTGCAGAAAATTTCCGGTTTTCTTCAGGAAATTTCTGCAAGAAATCTGCAACGTGTGCACATACCCTAATGAACATGTTGCTTTTTTTTCCGCGATGCGATTTTTTTCGCGGAAAAAAAGGCTACATTTGCACAAAAAATGCGGAATACACTGAAAATAATGGGAGGCATATGTTAGCGTTTTTTTCGCGTTTTTATCACGTTTTTATAGCGAAAAAACGCGAAAAAACCGCGAAAAATACTGAACGTGTGCACATGGCCTTACAGTGCTTCTAATCTGTCATATCTGTTCAAACCACTCAAGGTCGGTCCTGTGCACCTTGTGCATGGCTGAGCCGCTCAGTGCATGTTCCCTCTTAAGCCACGTTCACTCGTTCAGTATTTGGTGAGTTTTTTACCTCAGTATTTGTAAGGCAAAACCAGGATTGGGTGATAAATACAGAACGGGTGAATGTGGCTTTACTTGTTTTCCATTATCTACTCTCCCTCAGTCTTTGACTTTAAAAGAGAGTGGGGTTTCTCAGCAAACAATTAGGTGGGGTGGTGCACCCATCATGACCTGTGCTTGGTTTGAACAGTCAATGAGAACTGACAGTCAGTCTCCCTTTTAAGAAAATCTGAGTGTTTCCATTTGCTTATTAAGTATGTTTTTAGGAAAACAATATATAACATTCTTAATGAGCCTTTTAATGCTATTTACAACCTGGCACAGCAAGCAGTTAAATGACCATCCTAAATATACTCCACCTCTACCTCTACAATACAAGTCCCCATTGGAATGCAGGAAGTGTCTGTCTTGTGACGTTGGAGTTAGTGTCGTACCTTGAGAAGCCTTTTCAGAAAGTAACAGCATAAAGCAGTTTGACCGGCTTCTACGGAGGATTTCTGTGTCGTGGAGCTTTATTTCTTTGTACAGGACGTAGCTACAACCCCTTTATTATGCTGTGTATTCAATATAATTTGATGTTTCATTTGTTACTAAAGCAGAAGTACGTAAAGGGTCTTGGGCAATCGGTTCATCAGAAAATGCCAGTAAATCGGTAGCATCAGCTGACATGTACGTTTGCCGTAGACCAACTGTGCATGACTGTCTATCTCGGTGTTATTGCCAGTAACCTTCCTTCATCACCAAACAGTAAATCTCTTGTGACCTTTTTCACCCCTCTAAAAAGCAGTCGCAGACAAGTTGCACAGTGGGTTTTGTTATATAACACATTTCCTGATGTGGCCTTGGCCTTACCGAGAAGGAAAATGCCTCTAACCACTATCTTACTAATCTTTTCTTCCATTAATGGTTATAACTAGTGATGAGCTGTTAGGCTACTTTCACATTAGCGTCGTGCACTGCACGTCGCAATACGACGTTGCAGCGCACCGACGCATACTGTGCAAGCGCTGCACAACGGGGGCAGCGGATGCTGTTTTTCAACGCATCCGCTGCCCCATTGTGAGGTGCGGGGAGGCAGGGGTGGCCCCCGTTACAAGCAACGTTTTTTGGTGGCGACGGACCGACGCAACCGTCGCACGACGGTTGCGACGTGTGGCAATCCGTCGCACTGCGTCGCTAATGCAAGTCAATGGAGAAAAAACGCATCCTGCAAGCACTTTTGCAGGATGCGTTTTTTCTACAAAACGACGCATAGCGACTTGCAGTGCACGACGCTAGTGTGAAAGTAGCCTTAGACAGCAGCACATGCGGGGATTACCTGTGTGTTAGGGTATGTGCACACGTTGCGGATTCTCTGCGGATCCGCAACGTTTTTTGAGGTGCAGAAACGCTGCAGATCAGCAATTGATTTACAGTACAATGTAAATCAATGAGAAAAAAAAATTCTGTGCACACTTTGCGGAAAATTCGCTGCGGAAACGCTGCGGTTTTTAAGAAATAGCATGTCAATTCTTTTTTGTGAATCTGCAGCGTTTTTGTACCCACTCCATTATAGAAAACCGCAGGGGTAAAAACCGCAGCAAATCCGCAAGAAAATCGCAGCAAAAACGCTGCGGAACCGCACAAAAAACCGCAGGTGCGTTTTCTGCCAGGAGAGACAGAATCCGCACCAGAAATTCCTAAGCCTAATCCGCAGAGTGTGCACATAGCCTTAGGCAATCTCTGCATGTGTTGAGGCTGTCTACCAGCAGCGGATCATGCAGCCGCAGGGACTCGGACATATTACTCGATCTTGCCCAAGATACTCGGATAACGCCTTATCTGAGCACGTTCGCTCATCACTAGTTCTAATAAAACAAAGAATGTGGTCCAGAAATTGGTCACTTCTAATAGTCATTCATGGATAAAATAGTAATGAAGCCATGTTCGTACACTATTCTGAACCTTCAAAGAAGCCGTCTCTTTACATAAACCTGTCATATGTATCCAGAAGGACACTTTTTGGCACACAATTCTCCCATACAATCTAAAGAATTTTTTTGGGGGGTCAATGATACTATTTTGGTGTGTATACAATCTTTTGATCGCCTGTTATTGCATTTGAATGCAATGTTGCAAAGGCCAAAAAAACATAATCCTGGGGTTTTGACATTTTTTATTTTTATTCTTTTTTTTTTTTGCTTCACCGCTTACTAATCAAATTCATTCTTTTTTATGTTGATCTGGCAATTCTGAACGCGGTGACGCCAAATATGTGTTTCTTTATTTTTTATTTTTTTTTATTTTGAATGCGGCAAAATGGGGGTGATTTGAGCTTTTCTTTTTATATATATATATATATATATATATATATATATATATATATATATATATATATATATATATATATATATATATATATATATATATATAAAAACATTTTTTCTATTTTTTGCATGCTTCAATAGTTTCCATGGGAGACTAGAAGCTGCACTTGTCCGATCGCCTCTGCTACACTGGAGCGATGATCAGATCGCTTGCATGTAGCATAAATACTCACTTGCTATGAGCGCCGACCACCAGGCGGCGCTCATATCAATCCAGCTATGACAACCATAGAGGTCTGCTGGAGACTTCTTGTTGTCATGCCAACCCATCGGTGACCCATGATCACGTGATGGGGTGACCGATGGGCGTGATTGACAACGGCATTTAACAGGTTAACAGCCGCAGGTGGATTGAAAACAGCTGACATGTGGAGGTGCCAGAGCCCACATGAAAGGGGAGACAGGACATGCTCAGTATATGTATGGCGCAAGTCGTGAAGGGGTTAATATACATATATTCCTTTATATTCATCTGTATGAGTTTTGAAGGTTTATGGATAGAGCAGCTTTCTTTCTCTATTCCTACTTTAGGTATATCTAGAGTAGATAAAATGGGAACAAAGAAATCCGGCATGTAACACGTTTGCAGTTGCACTTCTGATTTTCTCTTTTTTTTTTATTTATTTTTTTTTACCTTTGCTTGTAATAGTTATAGGTTTGTTTTGCATTTCTAAAAATGTACATCACTCCACTGTAAATTAACTTTCAATAGATGCAAGGTGGCTAAACTGAGAGATGCAAAATGCATTATAGGCTATGTTCACACGTTGCGTTTCTGCTGCGTTTTTCCCCGCAGGCAAAATCTGCTCTCTTTACAATAAAGTTCTGCTTGCAGTTTTTGCTGCTTTTTGTTGTCTCAAGTGCATGCTGATATAATTTAGTGCCCCCCAAAAAATCATGATGCAACTTCATTAAGGTTTTTCCACTTACCCATTACTTTCTATGGCTGATTAAACGATGAAAAATACGCTGAAAGAAGCGACATCCTGCATTTTCCAAAAACACAGCAGTTTTTCAAGTCAGTCAGGAAAAAAAAGGTGTTTGCATGAGATTTCTGAAGTCTCATAGCTTTTGATGGTACTGTAAAATGCAGATTAAAATTTGCATTAAAAAGCAGCAAAAACGCAATGTGTCAAGATTGGACAATTCTCTTCGCATATTGCAGGTTTTCTGAATGGAAGAATCCCAAAGTAAATGTTTATCAAGTTACTCCCCCTTCCTGCACCCTGTATCTTCAGATAAGACCAGCAGTCTAAATTCTTCACGTTAAGTCTATGTGCACACGTTGCAGATTTTGATGCGCTTCCGCAGCATTTGTTGATGCACGGAATTGCATCAAATCTGCAGTGTAGTGCACAAGCAATGTTAGTCAATGCGAAATTAAGAATTGTTGTGCACATGCTGCGGAAAAAACGTGTGGATTTGCAGCAAAAATTATTTTTGTGGATCTGCAGCGTTTCTGCACTCATTGACTTTTATTGATTCAGTCAAAACCGCAGGTTTAAAAAAATCTGCGGTTTTACTGCGGAGTTGGGTGCGAGAAACGCTGCAGATCGGGAGGAGGCGGAGACTGTGGACGGAGACTGTGTGGGCGGAGAAGATGTACGTGTCTGTGTGCGGGTGTTTGTGTCTGCGGGGCTGTGTACAGGTGTGTGTAGGTAGGCATCGTCCGATGGCACTACTAGTCCCATCCGGCTATGCCTGCCACAGTGACAGCTAGTCAATGATGGGACAGCAGTAGCCCCATCATCTGGCTACTGTGTAGAAGAAAACAAAAAATACACAGAGTACATACATATACAGTACATACTCACCAATCATCTAGTCCCTGACGCCCTCAATCACCTGTAAAAAGAAAAAATATCAATAAACCAACAGTATCCTCCCTGTTCCGATGTAATCCATTTATAGGGAACGTGTCAGCAGATTTTGCCGCTGTAGCATGCGGCCACTTCCATTCAGGGCTTATCTACAGCATTCTATAATGCTGTATATAAGCCCCCAGTCCGACCTGCAAGTGAAGAAAAATACGTTTTATTATACTCACCCGGGGGCGGTCCTGTGCGGTGCAGTCCGATGGGTGTTGCAGGTCCTGGTCCGGCGCCTCCCATTTTCTTGTGACGCCACCCTCCTTCTTCATTGCTCCCTGGCATCGGTGCTCCGGCGCAGGCGTACTCCTCTGCCCTGTTGAGGGCAGAGTAAAGTCCTGCAGTGCGCGGGCGCTGGGCCTCTCTGACCTTTCCCAGTGCCTACGCACTGCAGTACTGTCCACTCTCTGCTCACACACTTCCCTCCTCCCGATCTGCAGCGTTTCTAGCACCCACATCTGCAGCAAATCCGCAGATCTTTTTAAGGCTAGTTTCAAATTTGCGTTTAAATCCGCAGCTTTTAAAACGCATCCGCAAGTGGTGGAAAAAAACGCATATAAATGCGTACAAACGCGGCGTTTTCTAGACGCATGCGGTATCGCATGTGGTTAAAATAACGCCGCATTTGTACGCGTTTATATGCGTTTTTTCCTGCGTTTGCGTTTTTGGTGCGCATGATGAGAAATTTCACAAGAGAAAAATCAAGATAACCAGACACCGCCAATGGGACTACAGAGGGCGTGTATTATGGGATCTCTATATATAGACCCTAGGGCTACTGAAATCTTAACAGTTTGCTACTGTATCCTGTGTCATGATGGATCTTCGCATGGAGAGCTTTTATTTCAACCTGGATTTAAGCATCAAGCTGTTTCTTGCCTGTGCTTTTGCTTGGGAGCAAGACAGAAATCGCGAAAGATGGAGAAGGAGACAACGTAGGCGTCTTTGGAGACACCCCATTATCGAATTACGTGAGAGCCGTGGAGCCTATCACACTCTGTATGCCGAGCTTAATGCCAACCCGGAGAAATTCCATGAATATACAAGGATGTCGCAAGACTCGTTCCAGGATTTGCTTGCTCGTGTCCAAGGAGCCATACGGCGACAGGACACCCAGCTCCGTAGAGCGATTCCACCGGAGGAACGTCTACATGGCTACATTAAGGTACGTTCCAAATCTAAACCAATGACAGTCCAAATTTTGTGTTTTCTGACATGTATGTTTTGGGTATTTTCCTTTCTTTAGCGTAACCACACCATAAATAGATTGTAATGTTTTTTGGGTTTGTTTTTCTTACAGAATTCTGGCAACCGGAGAGAGTTTATCATCCCTCCATTTCTAATACCGGCTTGGAATATCCACCCTGTCCGGAATAGTTGCGGATACCTGTCGGGCTTTGTGGAATGTACTCTGGGATGAGTTTATACCCCTACCCACCTTGGACATGTGGCTAGAAATTGCGGAAAAATTCTGGAGTGTGTGTGATTTCCCCAACTGTTTAGGAGCGGTGGATGGAAAGCACATTCGCATTATCAAACCAGCCAGAACAGGATTGGAGTACTTCAGTTACAAAAAATATTTTTCTGTTGTGCTCATGGCAATAGCCGATGCGAACTGTCGCTTCATCGCCGTGGACATTGGAGCTTTAGGCCGTGGCAACGATTCCCAGACTTTCAAGAACTCGGATATAGGCCGCCGTGTGTATGGCCAAAATTTCAATTTACCCCCGCCACAACCTCTCCCCAACACTCAAGGTCCACTGATGCCATTTGTTATGGTTGGGGATGAGGCCTTTCAGAGGTGTGAAAACCTACTGAAGCCCTATTCCAGTCGGGACTTGAACCACACTAGAAGGATCTTTAACTACAGACTGACCAGGGCCCGAAGAACAGTAGAGTGTTCCTTTGGCATTCTGGTCTCTAAATGGCGCATTCTTGCATCAGCCATAAATCTAAAAGTGGAAACAGTCGACGAGGTGGTCAAAGCCTGTGTGGTTCTACACAATTATATAATGGTTAAGGAGCAACCCAACATTGAACTGGATGAACCAGTTGCACACCCACTGCCCGATTTCCAGCATCACCCGCTGCGGTCAACTGCAGCAGTTGGTCACATGCGGGACCAATTTGCTGCCTTTTTTGATTCAGATATTGGACGTGTGTCATGGCAGGACAATGTTGTGTAAATGTCCTGTTGTAGTTAGATCTGTACCATTAATTTTCTGATATGAAAATAATATTTCTCATTAATAAACTTTAGTTTTGGTTGTGTTGACCGTGTCTCCTATCTTTTTCCTCTCCAAACCAAGGCTGTCCTAAAACTAGCAGTATTTGGTCTGTATTTAATATCAGTTTTTGTAATCCAAAACCAGGAGTGGGTGATAAAGGCAGAGGTGCTAGTTATTATGTTAATATCATAATTTACCTCTAATTGTTCCACTCCTTGTTTTGGCTTACAAATAGTGATATAAAACACTGGCCACATACTGCTAGTGTTAGGGCAGCCATGTTGCTTTATTGGTAAGCTTGTTGACGTCATTGCGTCCTGATTCTGTTCTGCTTTATCCATTGGACACAGACTGAAGAGACAATGACTGTCACACTAAAGAGATCTATACTCATCAAGTCAGGTGTCAGAAATAATGAATTCATGATGCACATATAACAGCCTCATGAATTCACTGTTTCCGACACCTGTGCAGGTGAGCATAGATATGTAGTGTGTGACCACCATTGTCCCTCAATTTGTGTGTAATAGATTATGTACAAATAAGAGAAAATGGTGGTTATACAAGTCAGTTCTCTACTCGCCAGGTCAGGTGTCCTATTTAATGAGGTTTTTTGACACCTGACCTGTTCAGTAGAGGTCTGCACTGCATTTCCACCATTTTCTCTTCAGACTGCCACACTAGTCACAGACAAGAAGAGATTATGGAGATAATACATCTAATATTTTTTGGCCCACCTCATATCTGTATACTAAAGACACACAAAGCTGCAGTCTTTTTTTTTTTTTTATAACTACTGGAGATATGATGTGGCCCAAAAAGTAAGTGTGTGGCGAAGTTTCTTAGTTGGCGCACGGTGTGTGTTGCCGGCGGCGGAAGATACAATAAACCAAACATAATTGTGGCAAATCAAATTTTTTTTTATTTTTTAACAACCAAAAAATGTATTTACTGTGCCGGCTTGGGGTAGAGTGATGTAAACGGGGGGTGTGAAGCACTGAGGCCTGGCTAACCGTGGACGACGCAGAGGTGGCAGGAGAAGGGGCAATGAAACTAGAAGGGTCTGGAAGTTCGGGGATGGGGCTTGACACATGAGAGGCTTGAGACGCACTGGAAGGGTGAGACAAACCTGGCATTACAGACACATTGGGAGGTGAAGGGGGGGGGGGGGAATGCTAAGAGTCCTCTTTTTTTTTTTGTGTGTTTTTTTTTTTTGGTTTGCCTGGTTGTGGGAGGTCTTGGTGGGCTCATGGCGTGGCGTGGTGGTGGGTGAATCCATAGTGCTCGTAGAGCGTGCAGCCATGCCAGAGTCCATAGTGCTCGTAGAGCGTGCAGCCATGCCAGAGTCCATAGTGCTCGTAGAGCGTGCAGCCATGCCAGAGTCCATAGTGCTCGTAGAGCGTGCAGCCATGCCAGAGTCCATAGTGCTCGTAGAGCGTGCAGCCATGCCAGAGTCCATAGTGCTCGTAGAGCGTGCAGCCATGCCAGAGTCCATAGTGCTCGTAGAGCGTGCAGCCATGCCAGAGTCCATAGTGCTCGTAGAGCGTGCAGCCATGCCAGAGTCCATAGTGCTCGTAGAGCGTGCAGCCATGCCAGAGTCCATAGTGCTCGTAGAGCGTGCAGCCATGCCAGAGTCCATAGTGCTCGTAGAGCGTGCAGCCATGCCAGAGTCCATAGTGCTCGTAGAGCGTGCAGCCATGCCAGAGTCCATAGTGCTCGTAGAGCGTGCAGCCATGCCAGAGTCCATAGTGCTCGTAGAGCGTGCAGCCATGCCAGAGTCCATAGTGCTCGTAGAGCGTGCAGCCATGCCAGAGTCCATAGTGCTCGTAGAGCGTGCAGCCATGCCAGAGTCCATAGTGCTCGTAGAGCGTGCAGCCATGCCAGAGTCCATAGTGCTCGTAGAGCGTGCAGCCATGCCAGAGTCCATAGTGCTCGTAGAGCGTGCAGCCATGCCAGAGTCCATAGTGCTCGTAGAGCGTGCAGCCATGCCAGAGTCCATAGTGCTCGTAGAGCGTGCAGCCATGCCAGAGTCCATAGTGCTCGTAGAGCGTGCAGCCATGCCAGAGTCCATAGTGCTCGTAGAGCGTGCAGCCATGCCAGAGTCCATAGTGCTCGTAGAGCGTGCAGCCATGCCAGAGTCCATAGTGCTCGTAGAGCGTGCAGCCATGCCAGAGTCCATAGTGCTCGTAGAGCGTGCAGCCATGCCAGAGTCCATAGTGCTCGTAGAGCGTGCAGCCATGCCAGAGTCCATAGTGCTCGTAGAGCGTGCAGCCATGCCAGAGTCCATAGTGCTCGTAGAGCGTGCAGCCATGCCAGAGTCCATAGTGCTCGTAGAGCGTGCAGCCATGCCAGAGTCCATAGTGCTCGTAGAGCGTGCAGCCATGCCAGAGCCCATAGTGCTCGTAGAGCGGAAGGCCATGCCAGGGTCCTGCTGCATCGTGGTGTCAGTGGAGGAGGTCCAAGCAGGAGCAGCGGTTGTCATGGTGGTGGCGTTGGGATGTCCAACTGCACTCGGTATGGTGGTGGTGCTGTAGTGGTGTCCGGCTGTGGAAGGAATTGAGGTGGCCGTGCAGTGGGATGCAGCAGAGGTCGGCATTGAGGTTAATCGTGACAGTGAAGGCACAGGTGGATATGCCGCCACTGTCTGCTGGAAATACCGACTCTGCTGCATAGCCTGCACGTAAGCAGCATTGCAGGCCTGCATGACACTCAGCTGGAGATCAGGAGTAAGGTGTTCCAACATGCCCTGCTCAATTTGGTTAAAAAAATGATGTGCTGGCCTCTGGAGGTCGGCTTTCACTTGATCAAGGCTTTTACTGACCTCCTGGATACGTGCATTCAAGAGGCTATGTGAAACATCCATTCGGTCACCCAAAGCCTTGATTGCTTCGTGTAAAACCGAGCTCAAGTGCAAAAACTCGGGCATGAGTGACCTGTCCGAAGCCTTCTGCTGCTGCCGGGAGGAGCCCCCCCAAAAAGGGGCAGGGGAAGACCTGATGGACCAGCTCCCTGGTCTCCAGTTAGTGTGGAAGGCGCACTTGCTGCTGCGCTGTTGGATGGCTGGGACGGGTCCCTGGCTGTCGGATGAAGGACCGCTCCAGAACCTGGGCCAACAGTAGTGCTGTATGTGCTCTGAAAAAAGGAAAAAGAAAATTAATACCAAATATTAACCAGACGCAAAATCCTGTGGAATATAAAAATACTGATTATGGCAATACAATACAACCTAATGCACGTGATAATATACTTACGTTCTCTGGGCAAGGAGCGGTCTTAAAAATGCCAGAACTCGATGGTATTTGTATCTTCTGATCCTTGCTCCTGAACCACTGGGAACACTGCTCTCTTGACGCAGGTCCTTGTTGAAGCGGTCCTTCATCGAACGCCAACGTGTTTTGACTTTGGCCACTGTTAAAAAAGAAAAATAAGTAAATAAAAAAATAAAAATTGTGGTCAGAAGGACTTTTGGCCGTGCTCACACAACTGTGTGTGATGACAGAAACTCCTGAGAGTTTCTTTCATCACACACAGTCGAGTGAGCACGGCCAAGGTCTCTGCTGCTTCACACTGCAGTGCAATACTTACCAAATGCATTTCGGACCCGTGTCGGGGCGTTGTCCTAGCCATCCCACATCTCTTTGGCCACCTCATTCCATAAGCGCCGGATCGTGATGTTGTTTGAGTGCAGTGGATCCCGGGTGTCCCACAACGGGACTCGCTCCTGGACCAGGGAGATGAGGAGGTCATTCTCAATAAGATCATCCTCCCGTTGTGAAACCTAAAAATTAAATAAAGTCATTAAAGTTTGCTCAATTAACATAAGGAAAAGATAGAAAAAAGGTGCTGAGAAATGGCATGAATAGGAAAGTCAACATACAAAAGGATTCCAGAGGAAAAAAGTAAAGAAATACGAATGGAAAGAAAGGAAGATTCAAGAATATTACACTGAGGATACAGTAAACAGTCAGCCTTGTGTACGTACCCGCTGCCGTCTTTCCACCGGACCTTGACTCCGCTGCTCCTGCCCTGTCTCTGCCGCAGTAGAAGAAGAGCTCTAAAAAAATAGAAAAATTCAAATTGTCACATGTGTCTATGTGACAGTGAATACTTACCAATCTGACGAGGCAGGTACTCACCTCACTGACATGCTCCACTTCCGACGGCCCAGGACGAAACTCCTCACCAGAAGAAGAACAAGAAGACATTCTGATGCATGTAGAAAGAAAGAAATGCAAGAAATTAGGACATGTAGAGAAAGAAAATTAGAAAATAAAGGCATTGGCTAGGATATAGTCACATTGTTAAGAGGCTTGTTTTCTCAAAGGTGCTGTTGTCTGTATGCTCTGCTTGGCTGTCCGCTGTGGTCCGTCTGCTCTGCTTGGCTGTCTGCTGAGAAGTGACCTGCAACTGTCCACACCCTCCCTTTATCACCTTGTATGTGGGGGGTGGCTTATCAGTGTCTAGACATGTTTTTCTCTTGTGAAACGCATGCGTTCATGAACGCAACCAAACGCATGTGCTTGTTGCGACGTGTGGCAATGCGTCGCACTGCGTCGCTAATGCAGTCAATGGAGAAAAAACGCATCCTGCAAGCACTTTTGCAGGATGCGTTTTTTCTACAAAACGACGCATAGCGACGTGCAGTGCACGACGCTAGTGTGAAAGTAGCCTAAATCTGCAACGTGTGCACATAGCCTTAAGGGGTTTTCTGAGACTTTAAAGTCTCAGATCTTTCCTAAGGCATGAACTGTTCGACAACTAAATAGGAGAGAGCTGCCCGTACCCCTAATGGTGATGACCTAATGTATGAAGCTCTACAACTTCTGGTGCGGACTGGCCCCTTTAGTCATCTGATCAGTGGTGGAGCCAAGCATTGGATCTTACCTATCTAATTTAATCTAGTACTGTTCTAACTACATGTGACATTCATGGTACACGATGTCCAGATCAGCCACGAGTCTCCTGACCCAAACTAGTCAGCCTCATGGCTATATATGATGAGGCTGTTGCGCTTCAGTGAAGAGTCTTGTGGCAGATCCAGACGTTGTGGTCCATACTCGTGCCATGAATGTTGGACTCATGAAATCAGCCAAAACTTTAATTATTTCACTCAAAGTTATAAAAATCTGAGATGGGCTCTAGCTATAGTATTAGAAAAAGCCTGTAGTGCCAACAATGTGTAAACCTGAAAGGGACTGTCAGCTCAGAATGACGGTTTAAACCAAGTACAGGCTCTCTGTGCATCATGGCGGAACCAAATCTTTAAGTGCACCTTCCTCGGTTTCCACCTTTCTCCATTCTTCTCTGACTCTATGAAGCCAGAGCTGTCAATCAAACAAGGGGGGGGGGATTAAAGGAGAAGAAGCAGGTGGGAAAGTGTATTTAAACAGTTGGACCCAACATGATGCATTGAGCGCCTGTAATTGGTTTGAAGAATCGTTCCTTTTAGGGTATGTGTCCACGTTCAGGATTGCATCAGGATTTGGTCACGATTTTTCATCAGTATTTGTAAGCCAAAACCAGGAGTGGGTGATAAATACAGAAGTGGTGCATATGTTTCTATTATACTTTTCCTCTAAGGGTATGTTTCCACGTTCAGGAAACGCTGCTTGTTTGATGCTGCGCAGCGCTGCAGCGTCAAACAAGCAGCGTCCAGATGTTCCTGCATAGTGGAGGGGATTTGATGAAATCCTGTCTCCACTATGCGTGGAAACCCGCACGCGGTGGCCCTGCGACTCCGGACATGCTGCGCGTCTTTTCAGATCGCAGCATGCCCGTACACCTTGCAAGGCATATCACAGGGCCCTATGGGAGCGAGCGATCATCCCGGACGTGAAGAGTTAACACATCCGGCATGATCGCGTCCCATTAAGGGGCGGGGCTTAGCGCCGAGCGGCTTCGCCGCTGCGGCGATACCGCCGCCCATCTATACCGTGGAGACATACCCTAAGGGTATGTATCCACGTTCAGGATTGCATCAGGATTTGGTCAGGATTTTTCATCAGTATTTGTAAGCCAAAACCAGGAGTGGAACAATTAGAGGAAAAGTATAATAGAAACATATGCACCACTTCTGCATTTATCACCCACTCCTGGTTTTGGCTTACAAATACTGATGAAAAATCGTGACCAAATCCTGATGCAATCCTGAATGTGGACACATACCCTAAGGGTATGTGTCCATGGTCAGGATGGCCGGCGGTATCGCCGCAGCGGCGAAGCCGCTCGGCGCTAAGCCCCGCCCCCTTTCTGGGACGCGATGATGCCGGATGTGTTAACTGTACACATCCGGGATCATCGCTCTCTCCCATAGCGCTCTGTGATATGCCTTGCGGGGACGCTGCGTCCCTGCAAGGTGTACGGACATGCTGCGATCTGAAAAGATGCGCAGCATGTCCGGAGTCGCAGGGAAGACTGATGCGGGTTTCCACGCATAGTGGACACGGGATTTCCAAAAATCCCCTCCACTATGCTGGAACATCTGGACGCTGCGTGTTTGACGCTGCAGCTCTGCGCAGCGTCAAACACGCAGCGTTTACTGACCGTGGAAACTCACCCTAAGGGTATGTGTCCACGTTCAGGTTTGCTTCAGGCTTTGGTCAGGATTTTATGCAGGTAAAATCCTGACCAAAAATGCACCTGAGGTCACTGGCAGGTCACCTGCGGTGTTCCTGCGTGTTTTGCTCATTGTAGCAACATGCTGCGTTCTGAAAAAACGCACCGCATGTGCGTTTTTGCGGGAATTCCGCATGCGTTTTTTAATGCACAGAGGAGACGGGATTTCATTAAATCCCCTCCACTATGCTGTAACATCTGGACGCTGCGTTTTTGACGCTGCGGCTCAACGCTGCGTCAAAAACGCAGCGTTTCCTGAACGTGGACACATACCCTAATTGTTCCACTCCTGGTTTTGGCTTACAAATACTGATGAAAAATCCTGACCAAATCCTGATGCAATCCTGAACGTGGACACATACCCTTAGGGTATGTTTCCACGGTACGTAAACGCTGCTTGTTTGACGCTGCAGCGTCAAACAAGCAGCGTCCAGATGTTCCAGCATA
Organism: Ranitomeya variabilis; assembly: GCF_051348905.1. Lineage (NCBI taxonomy): Eukaryota > Metazoa > Chordata > Amphibia > Anura > Dendrobatidae > Ranitomeya > Ranitomeya variabilis. Next base: position 209,149,205 of record NC_135236.1, on the reverse strand, counting down.
GTGGAGGGGATTTTATGAAATCCCGTCTCCACTATGCGTGGAAACCCGCACGCGGCGGCCCTGCGACTCCGGACATGCTGCGCGTCTTTTCAGAACGCAGCATGTCCGTACACGCAGCGTCCCCGCAAGGCATATCACAGGGCCCTATGGCGAGGGGTGCGATGATCCCGGATGTGTACTGTACACATCCGGCACCATCGCGTCCCAGAAAGGGGGCGGGGCTTAGCGCCGAGCGGCTTCGCCGCTGCGGCGATCCCGCCGGCAAGCCGTACCGTGGAGCCATACCCTTAGGGTATGTGTCCACGTTCAGGATTGCATCAGGATTTGGTCAGGATTTTCCATCAGTATTTGTAAGCCAAAACCAGGAGTGGGTGATAAATACAGAAGTGGTGCATATGTTTCTATTATACTTTTCCTCTAATTGTTCCACTCCTGATTTTGGCTTACAAATACTGATGGAAAATCCTGACCAAATCCTGATGCAATCCTGAACGTTGACACATACCCTTAGTGTCCACGTTCAGGATTGCATCAGGATTTGGTCAGGATTTTTCATCAGTATTTGTAAGCCAAAACCAGGCGTGGGTGATAAATGCAGAAGTGGTGCATATGTTTCTGTTATACTTTTCCTCTAATTGTTCCACTCCTGGTTTTGGCTTACAAAAACTGATGAAAAATCCTGACCAAATCCTGATGCAATCCTGAACGTGGACACATACCCATAGAGGAAAAGTATAATAGAAACATATGCACCACTTCTGCATTTATCACCCACTCCTGGTTTTTGCTTAAAAATACTGATGAAAAATCCTGACCAAATCCTGATGCAATCCTGAACGTGGACACATACCCTAAGGCCTTGTTCACACCATCCTTTTTTTTCTGCGGATTTTTCAGGTCCTGATTTGAGAAAACCCGCAGTGCAAAACCGCGGTGGATTTCCCTGCGGTTTTCTGTGCGGTTTCTCCTGCGGATTCCACTGCGGGTTTCCAACTGCACTTTCCTATTGGTGCAGGTGGAAAACAGTTGCGGAATCCACAGAAAGAAGTGACATGCTACTTCTTTTTTTCCGCAGAAAATCAGCGCGGATTTTCAAGCGGAAAAAAGGAAAGTGGGCACAGCAGATTTGGTTTTCCATAGGGTAACATTGTACTGTACCCTGCATGGAAAACGTCTGCGGATCCGCAGCTGCAAATCCGCTGCGGATCCACAGCAAAAACCGCAGCGTGTGAACATAGCCTTAGGGTATGTGTCCACGTTCAGGATTGCATCAGGATTTGGTCAGTATTTTTCATCAGTATTTGTAAGCCAAAACCAGGAGTGGGTGATAAATACAGAAGTGGTGACATGTTTCTATTATACTTTTCCTCTAATTGTTCCAGTCCTGGTTTTGGCTTAAGCCCCCGTCACACTAAGCGAGATCGCTAGCGAGATCGCTGCTGAGTCACTAGTTTTGTGACGCAACAGCGACCTCAATAGCGATCTCGCTATGTGTGACACGTAGCAGCGACCAGGCCCCTGCTGTGAGATCGCTGGCCGTGTCGGAACGGCCTGGACCGTTTTTTGATCGTTGAGGTCCCGCTGGGTAGCACACATCGCTGTGTTTGACACCTTACCAACGACCTCGTTGACGACTCAGACACTGAATCGTCATAATAGCTCCCATGTGAGATCGTTGTACAGGTCGCTACAGGTCGCTGGTGAGATGTCAAACAGTGAGATCGCAGCAGCGATCGTTGGAAGATCTCACTGTTTGACATCTCACCAGCGACCACATAGCGACGCAGCAACGATCCCTGACAGGTCGTATCGTTGTCGGGATCGCTGTAGCGTCGCTATGTGTGACGGGGCCTTTACAAATACTGATGAAAAATCCTGACCAAACCCTGATGCAATCCTGAACGTGGACACATACCCTAAAAGGTTTATTCCCATCATCAGAAATGGGTTTTGTCAAATAGTGCTTGTGAATACAAGCAATTTTGGCACTTACTGCTTATTAACCCCTCCATGACCGGAGGTATTTTTGGTTTTGCTTTTTTGTTTTTTGCTCCCCTTCTTCCTAGAGCCATAGCTTTTTTAATTTTCTATCAATATGGCCATGTGAGGGCTTGTTTTTTGCAGGACAAGTTGTACTTTTGAACGACACCATTGGTTTTAACATATTGTGTCTTGGAAAACGTGAAATAGCGTGGTGCAATCCCACACTTGTTTTTTGTTTGGCTCTTTTGCTAGGTTCACTAAATGCTAAAACTGACCGGCCACTATGATTCTCCAGGTCATTACGAGTTCATAGACACCAAACATGTCTAGGTTCTTTTTTATCTAAGTGGTGAAAAAAATTCCAAACTTTCTTAAAAAAAAAAAAAAAAAAAAAAAACGCACCATTTTCCGATACCCGTAGCGTCTCCATTTTTCTTGATCTCGGGTTGGGTGAGGGCTTATTTATTGCGCGCCGAGCTGACGTTTTTAATGATACCATTTTGGTTCAGATACGATCTTTTGATCACCCGTTATTGCATTTTAATATAATGTGGCAACCAAAAAAACGTAATTCTGGCAATTTCACATTTTTTTTTTCTCGCCACACTGTTTAGCAATCAGGTTAATTCTTTTTTTTTTTTTTAATTGATAGATTGGGCGATTCTGAATGCGACGATACCAAATATATGTTTGATTTTTTTTTTTTTGAATGGGGCGAAAGGGGGGTGATCTGAACTATCAGTGACTGATAGCTATGAATGTATGCACACTTGTAAAGAAGCAGCTGTCAGTCACTGATGGGACCACCCACAGGCCCAAAAATCCTAGAAAGAGCAGAGGATTAAATCACAAGTTATCCGGAGTGTTCTCTCACAAAACTATACAGTGGTATGTGAAAGTATTCACTCCCTTGGCATTTTTTGTGTTTTGCTATGTCACAACCTGGAATTTCACTTTTTTTTTTTTTGAAGTTTTCTATGAGCTTATGTAAACAACATGCCTACAACCGAGGTTTTTTCTTTTTATTGTGAAACAAACAGCAAATAGGATAAAATAACTGAAAACGTCACACTGCATAACTATTTACCCCCCTAACGTCAGTACTTTTTAGGAAACGCTGAGGTTTATTTTACGCAGCATGTCAATTCTTTGTGCGGATTCCGCAGCGTTTTACACCTGTTCCATAACTGGAATCCGCAGGTGCGAAATCGGCACAAAAAATGCTGGAAATCCGCAGTGGGCAGCGGATGTGTTGAAAAACTGCATTCGCTGCCCACGTTGTGCCAAATTTTCACAACGTACGTCGCGCCGACGCTTAGCGACAGACCTGTACCGACGCAAGTGTGCAAGAAGCCTAAGGTGTTAACTTTTCTTTTGCTAACAGTTCATTGTCTTATAGACCACCGCTGCTAGACAGCAGAACATGCGCAATGCATACAAGCGCTTTTCTATTGAGCTTGTCAGCACTGGTTTAAAGTTGGATAGGATTGCTGGAGCACGCAATTACCTCTTAGGCTACTTTCACACTAGCGTTAACTGCAATCCGCCACAATGCGTCGTTTTGCCGAAAAAACGCATCCTGCAAAAGTGCTTGCAGGATGCATTTTTTTCCCCATAGACTTACATTAAGCGACGTATTGCGACGGATTGACACACGTCGCAACCGTCGTGCGACGGTTGCGCCGTGTTGTGGCGGACCGTCGGGACCAAAAAACGCTACATGTAACGTTTTTTGCTCACGACGGTCCGCTTTTTCCGACCGCGCATGCGCGGCCGGAACTCCGCCCCCACCTCCCCGCACTTCCCCGCACCTCACAATGGGGCAGCGGATGCGCTGGAAAAATGCATCTGCTGCCCCCGTTGTGCGGCGGAGACAACGCTAGCGTTGGGAACCTTGGCCCGACGCATCGCGACAGGCTGAGCCCAATGCTAGTGTGAAAGTAGCCTAAATCCCGGCCAGTTTGAGTGCAGTACTTACAACCTAGAGAGCAGAGTTGGTCGGTCTCCTAGGCAACAAGCTGTAAGCAAAGGTGGTACTACCTCAAGAACGGCTGCGTCATGAAAGCTGATGTAAATGCAAAGGAAACCATTGCTATAAGAAATCCATAAGAATGTTTTGGTTTTTTTTTTCCTGGCCAGTAAACTTAAGTATATCGCAAACCGTTATGGATATGCATAATAGGAGATGATAAACCTTTTAGCATGGGAGCCTACAGGTGACTAATGCCGCTGTACACCATATGTCACAGACATCCATTAAATGTATACATCGTGAGCTTTTCAATAATGTTTTATGGCATATTCATTAAAATTTATTGATGGATGTATCCGTCACAGCCTCCATATAGCGTATACATTGGGAGTTTTCCCTGTGGACAAGACTTAATTCATGGTGGTGATGAAACTACCGTGGATCCTTCCTGGAAAGTGCCTGCGACTGATGGAAGCTCATCTCCAGTGCTGTACAGAGCCATTTTGATATCTAGGTCAGGTGGTGCTTGTGTTGTATAGGCGTCTTTCTGATCAGGGCAGAGCATGGCTGTGCTGAGATGAGCAGTACGCACCCAGGGTTAAGTCAGCAAACAGATATTTCTGTCTTCCATCAGCAGGGTGAGTAATGCCGTAGTCACACGTTACATCATGCTGCCTAGCATCTGTCCGCAGCATAGTGCAGAGCATTATTTGCCCCATAAGAGCAGCCAGAGACAGGTAATTATTCCATCTGATGTAAGAGGCGCTGATAAGACAATGGAGGATAATTGGTGTGACTTCATCCGTACACATGTTAGTTTCCATCACTGCTCGTTAACATCTCTGAACATTGGATCAGTGGAGTCTGTACATTTAGAGCCATGGGTTGTGTGTTCCTCATTGAATAGTATTAGAATATTATTGCTGGCCCAGAGGTCAGATGGCGTTGTTACCTTGATATAGATGTGCCTGGCCCCACTCATGCTCTTAGCACCGTTGCAAGCAGTAGCCGACCTACCTTCCCCCATCTGAAAGATGGAATATGTTGCCGGCCATGAAGAAAGATGGTTGTGATACAGCAGCATGTGTCAGTGGTTGTTGTCAGAGTGCAAATGTGGTGCCGGTGAGGCGCCCTCTGCTGGATGTCCTCATATGAACTTGAGCGTGGGAACTTTTACCAGGCTCCAGTTCATGAGGACATCCAGCAGAGGGCGCATCACCGCAACTCAAGGTAACTACAGGTCATTCCCCTGCAATCCATTAATTCCCGGGGGTTTTACAGGCACGAGCACTGCATTAGCAGAGCTCCTGGCTGTAAAATGATTTAACCCCTTCAGATGGATTTACTTCGTGGGACTTGACCTGAGTGACGGAAGGTATGAGATATTGTTGTTTTTTTATTTTTCCTTTGTTACAGAACGAGGGTCTTCAGGTGGATTACCAGTATAATAAAATATTACAACACCCTGTGTCTTTATTTCATTAAAATACTTTTAAATAATGTGTGTGTGTTTTATTAACCATTTCGTACTATTGGATTAATAATGGATAGGTGTCATAATTGAAGCCTCTCCATTATTATTCTGGCTTAATGTCACCTTACAATAGCAAGGTGACATTAACCCTTCATTACCCCATATCCCACCGCTACACGGGAGTGGGAAGAGAGAGGCCAAGTGCCAGAATTGGCGCATCTTCCAGATGTGCCTTTTCTGGGGTGGCTGGGGGCAGATGTTTGTAGCCAGGGGGGCCAATAACCATGGCCCCTCTCTAGGCTATTAATATCTGCCCTTAGTCACTGGCTTTACCACTCGGGCGGAGAAAATTGCGCGGGAGCCCAAGCCAATTTTTTCCGCCATTTAACCCTTGATTTTACCAGCTACAGCACCCAAATTTTGCACATACACACTACTGACAGTAGTGTTGAATATGCAAAAAAAAAGGGATATGAATTGAATTACCGGCTTTTCACATATCTCGCGCTGAATTAAATATAAATACAGTGTGTGTGTATATATATATATATATATATATATATATATATATATATATATATATATATATATATATATATGTGTGTGTGTGTGTCTCAATGACATATATATATATATATATATATATATATATATATATATATATATACTGTATATATGTTTTAACGAACATTTGAGCACATAAATCCATTAGATGTCGGTTTTGCAAGCCTGCGAGAAAATATCGCAGTACGGATGCCATACGGATTACATACGGAGGATGCCATGCACAAAATACGCTGCCACACCCTGCCTACGGATGACATACGGATCACTACTTTGGGAACATTTCTGCGTATTACGGCCGTAATAAACGGACCGTATTTACATACGCTGAGTGTGACGCCGGTCTAAGGCGTCGCCAATGTCTGTGAACTCTGATGGTGAGATGCCAGATCTTCAGCCATTTTTTGCACACATACATGTAATTAGTGTAAGGGCTATAGTGAAGCCTGGTGGGTTGCAGCCCCCGCAGAACTACTGAGCACAGAAGCAACCCTGCACCCCTGGGATTGAGGGAGGTTGGAGATCAAGGAGGGCAGCCAGTGCTTTTATTGTGGTCGCTGTTGGGACTCCAGCGAAATCTGTGCAACCGCATGGTACGTAATGTCCTGCGCGGTTCAACAAGCGCCCAACTGCCTGACGCCGTCACTTGGGAATCAGACGAGGGATGTCTTCATACCATCCTTAGTTGCCAGCTGTGGGAAGAGAGCTGAGGTACTTTCCTGTAAGCCTGAGGTGCCGTGGATGCCAAGGTCCAGGCAGAGAGAAGTTTTAGGCTATGTGCACACGTTCAGGAATTCTTGCAGAAAATTCCTGAGAAAAACCTGAAATTTTCTGCAAGAAATCTGCATGTGTTTTTTGCGTGTTTTTGCCACGTTTTTGATGTGGTTTTGATGCGTTTTTTTCCGGACATTTCCCAATGCATTTTATAGTGGGAAATCTGCAAAAAAACCCGCAAAATTAATGAACATGCTGCGTTTTTTTACCGCGATGCGTTTTTTTCCGCGAAAAAAACGCATCATGTGCACAAAACATGCGGAATTCATTCTAAATGATGGGATGCATATTGTATGCTGTTTTTTTGCGGTTTTATACCGTTTTTATAGGGAAAAATCAGCAACGTGTGCACACAGCCTTAGTGCACATACAACCCCTGGCAAAAATTATGGAATCACTGTCCTTGGAGGATGTTCATTCAGTTGTTTAATTTTGTAGAAAAAAAGCAGATCACAGACATGGCACAAATCTAAAGTCATTTCAAATAGCAACTTTCAGGCTTTAAGAAACACTAAAAGAAATAAAGAACCAAAAATGTGGTTGTCAGTAATGGTTACTTTTTTTTAACCAAGCATAGGGGAAAAATTATGGAATCATGAAAAATAAACAAATACTTCAAAACATCACTAGTATTTTGTTGCACCACCTCTGGCTTTTATAGCAGGTTGCAGTCTCTGAGGCATGGACTTAATGAGTGTCAAACAGTATTCTTCATCAATCTGGCTCCCACTTTCTCTGATTGCTGTTGCCAGATCAGCTTTGCAGGTTGGAGCCTTGTCATGGACCATTTTCTTCAACTTCCATCAAAGATTTTCAGTTGGATTGAGATCAGGACTATTTGCAGGCCATGACATTGACCTTGTGTGCCTTTTTTCAAGGAATGTTTTCACAGTTTTTGCTCTATGTCAGGATGCATTATCATCTTGAAAAATGATTTCATCATCCCTAAATATCCTTTCAATTAATGGGATAAGAAAAGTGTCCAAAATATCAACATAAACTTGTGCATTTATTGAAGATGTAATGACAGCCATCTCCCCAGTGCCTTTACCTGACATGCCGCCCCATATCATCAATGACTGTGGAAATTTGCATGTTCTCTTCAGGCAGTCATCTTTATAAATCTCATTGGAACGGCACCAAACAAAAGTTCCGGCATCATCACCTTGCCCAATTCATCACTGAATATGACTTTCATCCAGTCATCCACAGTCCACGATTGCTTTTCCTTAGCCCATTGTAACCTTGTTTTTTACTGTTTAGGTGTTAATCATGGCTTTCGTTTAGCTTTTCTGTATGTAAATCCCATTTCCTTTAGGCGGTTTCTTACAGTTCGGTCACAGACGCTGACTCTGGTTTCCACCCATTCGTTCCTCATTGGTTTTGTTGTGCATTTCCTGTTTTCCTGTGTCAGGTTTTACCATCCGTGTTTCATCAGTGATTTTCTCATATGCAGAAAAAATGTAAAATTGCGACACCTCTGCTTCACATTACAGTTTTAAGACAGGCAGCGCACTGATGAAATTACTGTGTTGTCAAACCCAGTCTTGTGGGAATGATTTTGATCCATGATACGGCTCATATGAAATCCGGACGGCACCAAAAACTATTCTGGATATGTGTTCTATACCTAAAAAACACAGGATAGAACACATGAAAAACAGACATCTAAAAGAGGCGTTGGGCTGCATTCACACAAATGTTTGAGTGTTACCAACCGAGAGAAACTAATGTATCCCCCCAACCCCAGTCAGGTGTTATCCTAGTCAGTGATGAGCGAACGTGGTCGGATAGGGGGTTATCGGAGCATGTTCGGGTGCAATCAGAGTGACTCCGGCGTACTCAAATGCTAGGAGTCCCCATGCCTTCATGTCTCTGTTCAACAGCCACAACACATGCAGGGATTGCCTAACAAAAAGGCACGTACTCATCACTAATCCTTGTTGCTCCTATTATTTCTGTTTTTCTTTTTTGGATCTAAGGCTTCTTTTACACATACCGGGCTTTTTGCAGCCCGCTATTGCTGGCCTTTTTTGTGGGCCGTATCGCCGCAATTTTCAAGGTCTGCCACAATAACAGACTGCAAAAAACTTGCTGATCGCCATTTTTTGAGTTCCCAATTGTATAGCAAAAGTATTGGGCAAATAACTGGCGGTCCGCAAAACCAGAAGTCACGGAGCACCGCAAAAACAACCTTCCGTTGTTTTTGCGCCCCATTGATTTACAATGGGGGCCGTGTCCGTAAGCCGTGAAAAAGATAGAACAGGCTCAATCTTTTTTCACGGCCCTCATGGCCATACGGCGCACCTTGAAATTATTGCAGCCCGTTTTTGCGGCCCCATTGAAATCTATTGGGGCCACAAAACAACGGTATGTGTAAAAGAAGCCTAAATGGGATCTGCTCAGAGTCTCAGGGATCTCACACTCGAACCCGTGATTCTCACAGATGTGTGAATAAATCCATGCAGCTCTATGAATCATGTTCTGTCTAAGAAAAAAAAATGGATGTTACTCGGACATTTCACATAGATGTGGGAATCCGGCCTTAGGAGCACATCTCCTAAATTGCTCTGAAGCTTCTGTTCAGGTCAGTAGGGAGAGTTCAGTAATTTTCCTAATGCTTTACCTCTCCTCTAAGTAATTGGTGTGAGGATACACATAATGTAGTTAGCCAGATTCCATTTTCTCTAGTTGCGACCCTTTCAGCATTTTCATGTCAGTTTAGTGTGTGACCTAAACATAAAAGGCTCAGGTGTTAGGTCAACGATCGGAGAAATTATCATGGACAGTCTACTGGGAAACTACAGCTCCGAACTGTATTTGTGTGTTTCACTGTGTAAATAAGATGGTAAGCGCTAGTGTATCAAGCTTTTACCTAAAGGCCCCGTCTCACTAAAGGCCCCGTCTCACATAGCGAGATCGCTAGCGAGATCGCTGCTGAGTCACAAGTTTTGTGACGCAACAGCGACCTCAGTAGCGATCTCGCTATGTGTGACACGTACCAGCGATCAGGCCCCTGCTGCGAGATCGCTGGTCGTGTCGGAATGGCCTGGACCTTTTTTTGGTCGTTGAGGCCCCGCTGACATCGCTGAATCGGTGTGTGTGACACCGATCCAGCGATGTCTTCACTGGTAACCAGGGTAAACATCGGGTTACTAAGCGCAGGGCCGCGCTTAGTAACCCGATGTTTACCCTGGTTACCAGCGTAAATGTAAAAAAAAAAAAAAACAATACATACTCGCCTTCTGATGTCCGTCAGGTCCCTTGCCATCTGCTTCCTGCTCTCACTGACTGCCGGCCGTACAGCGAGAAGTGAGAGCACAGCAGTGACGTCACCGCTGCGCTCTGCTCTCACTGTACGGCGGCTCAGTCAGAGCAGGAAGCAGACGGCGAGGGACCTGACGGACATCAGAAGGCGAGTATGTACTGTTTGTTTTTTTTGGTAACCAGGGTAAACATCGGGTTACTAAGCGCGGCCCTGCGCTTAGTAACCCGATGTTTACCCTGGTTACCCGGGTGCTGCAGGGGGACTTCGGCATCGTTGAAGACAGTTTCAACGATGCCGAAGTCGTTCCCCTGATCGTTGGTCGCTGGAGAGAGCTGTCTGTGTGACAGCTCCCCAGCGACCACACAACGATTTACCAACGATCACGGCCAGGTCGTATCGCTGGTCGTGATCGTTGGTAAATCGCTTAAGGCCCCGTCTCACTAAGCGATTTACCAACGATCACGACCAGCGATACGACCTGGCCGTGATCGTTGGTAAATCGTTGTGTGGTCGCTGGGGAGCTGTCACACAGACAGCTCTCTCCAGCGACCAACGATCAGGGGAACGACTTCGGCATCGTTGAAACTGTCTTCAACGATGCCGAAGTCCCCCTGCAGCACCCGGGTAACCAGGGTAAACATCGGGTTACTAAGCGCAGGGCCGCGCTTAGTAACCCGATGTTTACCCTGGTTACCAAAAAAAACAAACAGTACATACTCGCCTTCTGATGTCCGTCAGGTCCCTCGCCGTCTGCTTCCTGCTCTGACTGAGCCGCCGTACAGTGAGAGCAGAGTGCAGCGGTGACGTCACTGCTGTGCTCTCACTTCTCGCTGTACGGCCGGCAGTCAGTGAGAGCAGGAAGCAGATGGCAAGGGACCTGACGGACATCAGAAGGCGAGTATGTATTGTTTTTTTTTTTTTTACATTTACGCTGGTAACCAGGGTAAACATCGGGTTACTAAGCGCGGCCCTGCGCTTAGTAACCCGATGTTTACCCTGGTTACCAGTGAAGACATCGCTGGATCGGTGTCACACACACCGATTCAGCGATGTCAGCGGGGCCTCAACGACCAAAAAAAGGTCCAGGCCATTCCGACACGACCAGCGATCTCGCAGCAGGGGCCTGATCGCTGGTACGTGTCACACATAGCGAGATCGCTACTGAGGTCGCTGTTGCGTCACAAAACTTGTGACTCAGCAGCGATCTCGCTAGCGATCTCGCTATGTGAGACGGGGCCTTAAGGTATTGTTGGAACCTTTCTATATGTTGACAATGCTCCTATCTGGCTCATTCATGGCCAGTTGAGCACCACCAACATGGACTCCAGTGTCTAGGGCATAACGGATATATTAGTGAACGCCATTTAAATGTCCACAAGATTTTTTCCTTTACAAGGATTTGGGAGCAGATTCTGTTCCAAAATTTAATTGATCTCAGTGGATCAATGCCTTGTAGTGCTCAGTGTTTTTTTTTTTTTTTTTTTACGGCAACATATAAATACTTCAGTCATTTCTGCTTGCAGGGAGGAAATCTCCAAAAGCCCCATGCACACAAACAATACATAAAAACTACATCAGAAGCCACTTATTTATTTATTATGGTTGTTTATTATTGTGGCAGAAATTCCTGCCAGAAAAATTCATGTGAACATACCTGAAAATAACAAAAATGTCCCATGCAATATATTATTACACTAATGTATAGAGTGGCAATAATTTAATTTAGAAAATAAAACTATGAATCCATGTAGAAATAAAAATGTTCTTTTTCTTGTGGCAGGATTATTTGCTTTAGACTATATTGTCCTATGTTTTTAAAGACCACCTGTCAGCAGAATTTTGTTCTTTTAACTAAAGACTTGGCTGTAATGGCCCTTTGAAGCTGATTAAAATGCTGCCTTTCTTTGAAGAAATCCGTTTAGTCGTTCTTATGTAATCAGTCATGTAATTTTATGCTAATGAGACCAAGTGCATCAGGCCTGGACATTGCACTTGGTCATCTCCTGCCAGTCTGAGTATTATCTGCCCCTTTAAGTTTGTGCAATTTTTCTCACAGATCATCCTATATGGATTTTCACTCTAGAATAGACATCTAGTAATTAACTCAATTGTGAAAAATTCCGTGTCCTGGCATCGCGTTTTTTGGCTCTTGGAAGGACTTACAGAGCTGGGCTTTGGTGCCATCATAACAGTCCGAAAACTTGGAGTTCTTCTACATGTTTTACTTTGTGTTAAAGGGAACCAGTCACCCCCCCCCCCCCCCCCCCCGGGCATTTGTAACTAAAAGAGCCGCCTTATGCTGCATTCTGACAAGGTGGCTCTTTTAGTTCTTGTTCTTGGCACTGCTGCAATAATCGCTTTTGAAATTTGTCCCTCATACCTTTGAAATCGTCCGGGGTGACAGGTCTTTCCCCCCTAACCCAGACGCCTCACAGCCGTCACTCATGGCCTCCGGGCGCTGCCTCCTCTTCCTTCATTAGTGTCCCCGGCGCCTGCGCTGTTTTTTTTTTCGGGCATGCGCAGTTGCACTGCCCTTCGAACTTACAGCGCAGGCGCCAGGGACGCTAATGAAGGAAGAGAAGGCGGCGCTCGGCACGCAGAGGCCATGAGTGACGGCTGTGAGGGGTCTGGATTAGGCCTCTTTCACACTTCCGTCTTTTAGAATCAGTCACAATCCGTCAAAGTGTTGAAAAGACGGATCCTGTGCAGATTGTAAAAAAAACGGATGCACTGGATCCTGTTTTTTGACGGATCCGTCGATGCAGCAGCTGCAGGAAAAATGGGTTAAATTAAAGGAATAGAAATCCTTCCAGGCATGCTCAGTGTAAAAAAAAAAACCCCGAATCTGTTGCTGGATTCCGTCATTTGACGGACAGCAACGGATCCTGCGCCCATAGGCTTCCATTCTAGCCAGCGACGGACGCCGCAGGATCCGTCGCTGTACGTTTTTTCGACGCAGACAAAAAAAGTTACTTTGAACATTTTTTCCAGACTATGGTCTGCCAAAACACGACGGATCCGTCGCACGACAGATGCAACGTGTGGCCATCCGTCGCGATCCGTCGCTTATACAAGTCTATGGGAAAAAAACGGATCCTGCGGGCACATTTGCAGGATCCGTTTTTTTCCCAAAACGACGCATTGCAACGGATCTGAAAAGACGGAAGTGTGAAAGAGGCCTTACAGACCTACCCCCCGGATGATTTCACAGGTATGAGGGACAAATTATAAAAGAGATTATTTCAGCAGTGGCAGGAACCCGAACTAAAAGAGCCACCTTGTCAGAATGCAGCATTAGTGCTACACAAGGTGGCTCTTTTAGTTACAAACGCCGCGCCGGGGGGGGGGGGGGGGGGGTTGACAGGTTCCCTTTAATAGTAAATTTTTTAGGAATTGGGCTGGTCCTTTTCACTTTCACCAGAAATGATCAACTCCGCTCCCAATGTTGTCCAGGAGGCTATGTTTACAGCATTTCTTAATGTTCCATTTACACTGCACGTTTATGGTGAATGTGCTCGTAAAAGTGCTTGTATCATCATAATCTTACGTTGAGTACATGTTGCCAGTCACCAGGTGAACTAGTAAAACACTCATTTGTCAGGTGAAATGATCTTTTGGGCTGCATAAAAGATCATCATTCTCGGCAGCACAGCGTCCTGTATATTCAGGCCTTGTGCTGCTGAGATCAATGTCAGTCTATGCACACTGTACGAATGTAAACCAGGTAATAAACGACATGTTGCCGGTTTGTGGTAGTTTAACATTGCGGATCGCACAGTGGATGTAATTATTTTCCAGTGTATGGCCACAGTTCCTCGCCATAAGATGATGTCCCCTAATAACGACCTGTTGGGGGGAGGGGGGATTTATCACTAGAGTTGAGAAGTGCTGAAATAAAGGCGCGTTATCAGTTGTAGCTATCTATTGATTATGTCAATTTTTGTTATAAATTGAATAGTATAAATCTTTTGTCATTAAACCTCAGTGTTTTTTTTTCTAGAAAAAAATAGATTAATTTCTCTTTTGATGGCTTTAGAAGTAGGCTTCCCTTACAAATATTTCTAACCCCGTATATTTTTTTTTTCTTTCACGCTACTGGTTCCTGAAAATGTACATTTTTTTTTCCTACCCTTGCTTGCTGAGTGAGTGGGTATATTTTGGTGTGGAGCCTATGAGATGCCTTCTTCCACCTATTTTTCCCTCACCACATACAGTAAGGGTATGTGTACACGCTGCGGATTTTGCAGGGGTTTCCCATGCATTTACAGTACCATGTAATGCTATGGGAAATGAAATCCGCAGTGCACATGCTGTGGAAAAAAACGCGCAGAAACACAGTGGTTTATTTTCCGCAGCATGTCAATTCTTTGTGCGGAATCCGCAGCGGTTTTTCACCTGCTCCAATAGGAAACTGCAGGTGAAAACCCGCAGTAAAAACCGCAGCGGTTTTGCACTGCGGATTTATCAAAACCGCTGCGGAAAATTCCGCAATGGAATCCGCAGTGTGTACACATACCTAAGTCTTCAAAAATTTTACAGCCGCATCTTCCCTGCTTTCCCTCTAACTTGTCCTCTACTTACTGTTTTACACCAGATCATTATTTTTTTTCATGACTAAGGAGGTTTCTGTAGTTTAATATTGGAAAATAGACAGAATGCCTAGAATACAAACTTTCACTTTTCACATGTACTACATACACTGATACTAGATATTTATTCCACGAGACCGCGTAGAATACAATAGAAGCGTCGGCTTGAGTGAATGATTTTTAATTGTGAATGGTCAAAGTTGCCTACATAATTACTTTCCAGAATTTTCACCCTGCAGTTTTACATCTAATTCAGACACCAGTGATATTTCCTGCATGCAAAATTAAAGAAGCAATCCCACCTATATTTTTTCAGTATATGTGTATGTAATGTAGTGTAATATACTGGCCTACCACAGTCCTCTCCAGGATCCAGCTCTGTTCTGCTCCTCTTCTCAGGGACATCACCACACTTGTGACTATCTGGCTCCGTCTATACTCTGTGTGAGCCGGACGTCTCTTACAATGAAAACCTATTGTCCTCATTCTGCTGCTCCATAGACTTACATTGTCAAAGCCACTTCCAAGTCACCTGAACGGTCTACAGAGAGGTGACGTAATTGAGAAGAAGAGCAGAACGGCTCTGAATCCCGGACAGGGCAACAGTTGTGGCTTCATGTGCTGCTATGGTGGTTGGGGGCTGTTGTCTTTGGGTGTAAGATTGTCTCCGTTTTCTCTGTTTGGCTGTACTTCCGGTGAACTGGAGAAAGGATTATTCAGCTCGCCAACTGTGGGAATGTAGCCTCCATCACGATGTGCGGTGCACGGACACCAGCCCGGGAGCAGCGCAACAGAGAAAAAAAGAAATGTGACTTTTAATAGTAGCATTAAAAAAAAGAATATAAATGGTTAAAAAAGAGTAGGGGGATTGAAGAATAGGGGCTTGGGGGAGAATAGAAGACTTGTCAACGTGTTTCGAGCTGAAAGCTTTTAGTCCTGGACTACTCAGGACTAAGCTTTCAGCTTGAAACGCATTGACAGATGTGCTCTATTCCCTTCAACCCCCTCTCTTTTTTTTTTTAACCATTTATAATGTTTTTTTTCTATTTTAATGCCACTGTTAAGTCATTTTTTAAACCTATTATACAAGGCAGATGCTGGAACCCCTTTTTTTTTTTTTTTTTTTTTTTTTTAACTTCCGGTGATCTGGCCTAACATCATTAGGATATTACTTTGGTTTTGATATTACTATAGTTTCTCAAGGTGTTATTATTATCAGAAATGTGCTATACTTTTGTCTAGATGAGGTTTCTGTGAATAAGTATTACTTTAAATGTCGCATGATTCTGATACTTGTATATTTTGGATCCCCACTGAAGTGTTATTTCATGACACCAATAGCCATCATTGTTTTTTTCATTTAAAAATACAATTCTGTCATTAAGGCAATTTTTCTTTTAATTATTTGTTGTTGGCCATGAATAAGATATAACCTGCAGTAGCATGTAGTCCAGTTCGTTGGTTCCTGTATATTTTGTTAATTGGTTTTAAATATGGGCAGCACGCTGGCTCAGTGGTTAGCACTGCAGTCTTGCACCTCTGGGGTCCTAGGTTCAAATCCCACCAAGAAAACATCTGCAAGGAGTTTGTTTTTCCTCCAGGTTCTCCAGTTTCCTCCCACACTCCAAACACATACTGATAGGGAATGTAGATTGTGAGCCCCAATGTGGACAGTGATGATGCCTGTAAAGCGCTGCGGAATATGATGGCGCTATTTAAGCCAGTAAAATAAATAAACCCATGATTGAATAAACATGAAGTCCTATGGGATCATCTCTGCATTGCTGGACTCTTAAGTTTGGTATAGACTTGTATAGACGATTTTGATCTGTGACTTGGATAAAAAGCAGACGTCTGTTTTCTTTTTTCCCGACCAGTCAGTCCACAAATAAACACGGACATGTGCACAGCCACGTAGACTATAATGGGTACGTGTTCTATCAGTGAAAAACCATGGCAAGTACGCGGACGTGAAAAATGGCCACCTGAATGAGGCCTAAGCTTTGTGGTTTTCTTGATGCCTGATCCAGTCACAATAAAGTATATTTGTGACTTATTTTATATTTGATTAATTAAAATCAATCATTAAATCAATTACTCTTTTCCTTGAGGGGTTGTGTAGAGTCCAAGCACACTTGCCAAGAGCTTCCTAATGGAGTATAGTTGCATGCCTCCTTTGGGTTCCAGCTTTGACCACCCATCTGAAGAGTAAACACGATAGTCTGTGTAGTCTTCTAGAAATGGCCCCGACACGCTGCATCTGAAGGCATATTGTTGGCTCACACTGGAGTTGTGCATAGCGGACAACCAGCGAGTAAACAGTGTGTGGCCTTTTTTGACCCCAGGCTTTCTCTGTATAATATTGCGTTTCATAGAAGCCCCTCATGAAAGGAGTATTCGGAGGAAGATGCTCTATAATGTGGAGGCCAGTATGTTCTAATCATGTACAGAATAGCTATGTAGCCTTGAGGGGGTCTTCCTGAAAAATACATTTTGTTGAATACACACTGTGCATCCTCAATGCCCCAAGGCCTCTATTCCCGGCAGGTGGTGACTCCATGATAGCAGCAGGACATCTTGGGTGAGGCACAGCTGCGGTAGCAATTTTGGCAAACGAGCATACTCTCCACACAATTGTACCTGGATCATATTTTAGGTTTAACAATTTATCTGCCTCTCTGTACTCGATTCATCAGACTTTTTTCACCAGTATTCTGGCATAAAAAGCTTTGAAATATTGCATAACATTGGCGCAACTGTAGGCTGCGTTAAAATTATTTGACTTTGTGTTCTCAATCCATTTTTGCCCAGTTTCGATAAAGTGGTCAGTGCTGGAAGCTGGATGTGGGAGTAGCGATCACTACTCAACAAATTAATGAGGAGCAGAGGAGTGCACTCGCTATGCCAATAATCTTACTCCAGCAGGGCCTGGAGTAGGATTTGTGGCGAGGCACACTCAGAGGTGTATGCCACTCGTTGGCGTTCCTGATTCATGAAGAGGCGTGCACTTTTCATGAATCGGGAGCATTTGAATCTGGCACATCTTTTCATCAAGACCGGCGTGAACAAACAGTCTTGATGAATTTGGCTCTTTGTGTTTATTTGAATGTTTATTTTTTTCTGTGTGGAAGCTTTAGCTGTCATTATCCTGTAAATGAGGTACTCCGGGAGCCATTATAGCAGGGAAAACCCATGGGTGTCACCAATTAGGGGGCTCTGGATGTAACTTCTGACCACCTCTGAGAGCTGAATGTGGCTTATAATGTAGAAAAGGATGGGGGCTGCTGATCTACAGTATACCGTGTACTTCTGGTAGATATTGTTTTTTAAAATAATGTTCATCAGGAGGCAACATAAAGAATTATATGTCTACCGGTTGTTAACAAAGTTAAGTAGCCCATGAATTTGGCAACTGGCCCTTCCCCATTCATTTTTTTTACTAGATCAAGTCATGATTTGTAATACACATACTCGACTGAATGCAAAAACTATATAGCTTGATAGACTAATACTGACCATGTACAACTTTGTTATTAAATGGGATTGTCCACTACTTGGACAACCCCTTCTGACTCTGTCGTCCCGCCCCCCATCAAATAAGAACACCTGTACTCCCCTCTGATGCCGGTGCTATTCTGCCGAGGATTGTGTGACATTGTTATGCGATCACTGCTGCCAATCAGCGCTGGCTTCTCTCTCCCTACCTTTGTACAAAACAAGACATCTGGAGGAAGTGAGAGCAGCTGCAGCTTTCTCTTCCTCTGGATGACGATTACATTCGTATTGCTTATATAATGTAATCATATTCTGCAGGTCTTTACATATATTATCACTGTACCCATTGGGGCTCACAATCGAACTTATTCCCTATCAGTATGCCTTTGGAGTGTGGGAAGAAACCGGAGAACCCGGAGGAAACCCATGCAAACATGGGGAGAACATACTTTTTGCAGATGTTGTCCTTGGTGGGATTTGAATCCAAGACCTCAATGCTGCAAAACCGTGCTAACCACTGAGCCACTGTGCTAATGCCAGCGCTGATTGTCAGCAGGGATCGCGTGACATAACAATGTCACTTGATCCCTCCTGGAGAACCAGTGCTGACATCGCTGAGTTTAGGTGTTCTTATTTTACTTGGGGGACACAGGAATTCAGAAGGGTTTTTCCGGGTAGTAGAAACCCCTTGAACGCTTCTACTTTACATTTTTATTTTCCAATGTTTTATTTTTATGAATTCTCTCCTTGTGTTGCTCTCTATTTTCAGCTGTTTTTTCCCCTCCACAGTTCATGATCTCAGTCAAACTTTCAAATAAAGTTATGTTACACGGTGATGATTCTAATTATGTCTAATTGAATATTGGTATAATTAGCTTCTGAACAGAAGCCTGAATTGAAATCTGAGTAAACAACTTTCAAGTTATCTCGCTAGCACTTGTAGGCCAGGGCTGCCCCTACTTAATTTGTGACCCATATATATCCCCAAGAATCAAATAGTCTACAGTTAATATAAGCGTAGGATCTTATTTTAGTCTGACATCATTAAAACGTTGAACGCCTGTCCTGTTCTATCTGAGCCAGAAGACGCTAGCTCCTTAATCCTGGTTTCCATGGAATGTCAAAGCAGTTGCTGCTGATAAGATTCTGTCTTCACTGAGTAGAGATTTTACCCAGGAATTGATAATTTTGGAAATTAATG
Source organism: Ranitomeya variabilis (assembly GCF_051348905.1). Taxonomy (NCBI): domain Eukaryota; kingdom Metazoa; phylum Chordata; class Amphibia; order Anura; family Dendrobatidae; genus Ranitomeya; species Ranitomeya variabilis. The sequence goes on along the minus strand of NC_135236.1, from coordinate 209,129,885 downwards.
ATCAGTCCTGGAGAAGAAAGAAGTAGATTTCTCCGATAAGATATATTTCAAATTTCCCTATTTTCAAGTACTACTTACTTTTATGAAATAAAAATTAGAACGATGGTTAGTATTTAAGTTAGTTTTTAAGTAGACCGTCATAAAGAATAAGGAAACACTCATGCAATAATAAAGTATTACTCTTGGAGACCTTTTATTATCAGTGATTATCTGAGAGGATCTCTATATGGCTGTGTGCACACGTTGCATTATTTGCAGCAGATTATTTTGCAGAAAAAAAATCAGAATATTGTCAGGAAAAACTGTGTACGTGTTTGTGTTTGACTTTGACCCGGTGACCCACTCCACAGCGCAGACGCCAGATTCCCAGCCCCGCAGTGTGAATACATAACGCACTGTGGGGCGGGATCTGGGGCCTTCGCTACACGAAGGCGCCGGTGACGTCACGCACGACAAAGAGAGGAAGCGGCACCTAGGGACACGGTAATGATGGACGGCTGCGAGGCGGATGAGTCGGGGGAAGAAAACATACCTCCCAGACTCAATAGAGGTATGGCGGGAAATGTATAAAACTCATTATTTCAGTGTTCCTAGGGATACTAAACATAAGAGCCACCTTCACAGAATGCAGCCTTAGTGCTGCTGAAGGTGGCTCTTTCACTTAAAAACGCCTGTGGGGGGGTGACAGGTTCCCTTTAAATAAAAAAAGTACCCCCTTTTATTTGGACAGCTTTATACACCCTTGGCATTCTCTCAGACATATCTGCTTTTCATGATCATCCTTGTCGAGTAACCAGTTACATGACCCAAGAAAGCGCATTTTTTTTATTTTTATTTTTTGGAGAGAAGAGGGCGCAATTTATTTGTGCCATTGATGGCATGTATAACAATCACAGCCAGCGTATATATCGGTCTTAAAGGGGTTTTCCGTTTTCAGAAAGCTTTATGCCACTTGCTGAGTTGGTTATAAACAAACTTGTAGTTTGGGCTAAGCTCAGTGATTGGCTGCAGTGCTGTCATTGTGATATCAGCGGTATAACCAGAGAGCGCACCTGCGGCGGAAAGCTGGCACCGAGCCAAGTCCTGCTCTGTTTTTTGATTATTTTTATAGCATTAACCCTATTCTAGTTGTATGAGTTATTCCATTTCAATGAACTTTCACATGTTCAAATCTATTTTATACTGTACATCACCTGGAAAATGTCAGAACACGTTGAAGGTTTCAGAATAAGTTAATACAGATTTCATAAGTGTAGTCAAAATCTTTGGGATCATCATTTTACATTTGAGCCCTTCTATGTACAGATGTGCACTTCAATAATCAGATTTTTACCTTAATATTTTAAATAATTGGTTTTCTGCAAATTACTCAATCACTGGACTGCATTGTATAGATCATCCAAAGCCTGTGGTTAGACAGCAACTATGGCTATTACTGGGGACGTACAGCCAAAAAGTGCTCTGTGCCACTACAATATTGCAGATGAATGGGATGGCATTTTCACACACTGGGTAATGCAACCAGTACAAGCAAGTCACAAAGGATTCAACTGACTCCCTCTTTGCACGACTTGCTTGTTGCGGTTGCAGTACGCTCACAATGAAACCCCTTGCACCTTCATTATGCTGCGACGTAACAGCGGCACAGTGCAATCTTTGGCAGGTTGACCTGTGTTGCAGCCAAAGTTGCCGTCTAGCTCCAGCTCCATAGAAAGTTTCATAACTTCTAATATCTGGAACAAATTAGCATTATTAACAATAACTGGAAAACTTATTCCAAATTTATAGACGTACATTGAAAGCTGCACGTAGACTTTCTAGCCCTGCAATCCAAACACCAAGTAAGGCTCTGGTATTAGATCCGATAGGTCTAGGCGATATGGTAAATGATGGACTCTGCCTCAGATCTTAAAATTTTGTCATGAAGCGTAATTAGGGAAACACTCACCTCTTGCATATGATACCACCGTAGAGTAGTTGTCGGCAGCCCGGGTGGGGCTTAGTTAGCAGATAGACCATACAATGAATGTCTCGCCACAATCTGTATCATCGTCCTTCACACTTGCAGAAAGACTCCGACGCTAATAAGATTATTCTACATGGATATAGGAGCACATTTATATGGTCGTGTCCAAAATTATTAGGAAAATAAGTTTGGCCAATGACGGCCGTACAGGGAGGTTCAGGGAGTTACTGCACATCATGGACTGTCACAATAAACATTCGTTTGGATAGATCTCCAGATCAAGCATTTTGATTATCACAAGACCACAGATTTTTATTGCTTTCAGCAAAACAATTAGCCCTTTTAGACTTCAAATAGCAAGTAGTGTGTATTTCAGGAAATCTATACAATGCGTGAATTCACAGCCCAGGAATGGCATGTCACAAGTCTACATTTGTGATTTCCATGCCTCTTTAATGTAACCTCCGTGAGGCAGATGATCCAGTGTCGTCAGCCATCCAAAGGATGGAGCATGTCTGGCCTTCAATAAGTCTATCTTCAAGGATAATGACCTCACATAAATGATTTAGGAGCAGTCCTAGAAATCTGGAGAAATAACATTTGGAAGATGGAAAACTATGTAGATTTTGGATATTTTACAGTGAGTATCATCTCTTTACCATTTCATGTACACAATGGTATTTGTGGTCATGGCTGTCCGATCCTCCATTGCTTACAATCCTGTGGGATCAATGAAATTTAAGCTCAAATACTTTACTTTTACTTCTGGATAACATTTGTCTATAGATCTTGTAAAATGGTATCTGCAGTTGTCGTCTTAAATATAGTATCCTTGGCATTAATGACTTGAGTTAATGTTTTATTTCATCTAATGACCTAGCAGGACTTCTGGTTCAGATCGCTGTTACAATATCTTAATCCTGATCAAATCCCTGCACTGAATGTTTAGGAAGCCAGGAGATCTATTCCTGTGTGCTATCTGCTTTATACTTGCGGTATTATAGAAACACGATATGGGCCTAGAAATGTACCAAACGTTATCACATGTACATTGGAATAGATTTTATGCTGAAGTCTTAGTATGTGCACATGTTCATTGTTTGCAGCCAAAAAATCTGCCACCAATACTGATGTGTTGGCAGCAAAAAATACAAGTAATTTTGATGCATTTTTGACACATTGTTTTGCATGTTTTTGATGCCAATTTTGTCACAACCTGAAGGATTTCCTAGCATCAGCAAAGTCCATGAGATTCCCGAGGTCTTATGCACACTTTGCTTATTTTTTTATTGCAGATTTAAATCGTCAGCGTGTCAATTCTTCCAGCGTTTTGCAGCGGATTTCACCCATACTAATGAATGGGAAAATGCATGCAAAAAAAACAGGGCTGTTGCTGTCGGTGTCCGTTTTGGTGGAGTCGGTATAAAATGGACAGACTCAGACTCCTAAAATATATAACACATTGGGTGCAGTAGTACAATGCAGGATGTGCTGTAAATGTTTCCATAGGAATTTGGGAAAGCTCTGTTCCTGATCTTAGGATCTTGCTTTTAGCGGAGATGAATCTGTGCTGCACTTAATGTACATGCTCAGTAGTGACCAGTGCTGTGGGGGTCGGAGCTGAGATGAATCTGTGCTGCACTTTATGTACTTGCTCAGTAGTGACCAATGCCGTGGGGTTGGAGTCAGGGAAATTGAGATGTCGGTATTTTGGCTTAGCGACTCCACACATAGCCCTTTAAAAAACTGTCAATCTGTCAAGCGTTAAAAAATGCATGTATGCATGTATTGTATGCTTTGTTTATACTGCCAACATATTTGTATTTGCGGCACTTTTTTCTGCTCCAAATACTGAATATGTGCCCATACACGTAGGCTTAACATATATTTAGTATCTTCTAGATGGGTTATTATATGATGCTGTAGCAGATCTAGATGGCAGTGATGGTTTCTGTTGCCCATTTATTGCACTGATTGGATTTAGGCTGTTAAACTTATTACCATTATCGCTATCTTTTCTAGTGAATGGACAGTGAAATCTCTCACCCTCTGGATGCTGCATGTGATCTTTGTTTTGACATCTGTGACATTTCTGAAGAAAGTGCATTTGTTGCATTGTGTAATCTCAATGATGTGTTATGTTTGTGTATAACTATTCTGCCCACCCAGGTTTATAAATCACATTAAGCCCTTAATGACTGGGAGTTTCCGTTTTTGTGTTTTTGTTCCCTTCCCAGAGCTATAAGTTTTTTTTATTTTTCAGTCAATATGGCCTTGTGTGGACTTATTTTCTGTGGGGCGAGTTGTACTTTTGAGCTACACCATTAGTTTTATGGGGAAAAAATTCAAAGTACAGAAAAATTGCATGACTCAATTATTAGGGGAACAGATAGGGCAATCTGTCACAAAGACAGGGATCGTCGGACGGTGTGCTGCCTACCTGGCGCTCGAGTCCGACACATCGCTGATCGGGTGGACAGATTACTGGGAGGGGCTGGTGAGGACCCAACGGTCATGGTGCACATTGGCACAAATGACAAAGTTAGAGGTAGGTGGAAGGTCCTTAAAGATGATTTCAGGGAATTAGGCTGCAAGCTGAAAGCAAGGACCTCCAACGTGGTATTTTCCGAAATACTGCCTGTACCACGTGCCACGCCAGAGAGGCAACGGGAGATTAGGGAGGTTAATAAGTGGCTCAAGAATTGGTGTAGGAAGGAGGGGTTTGGGTTCCTGCAGAACTGGGCCGACTTCTCAGTGGGCTACAGGCTCTGCGCTAGGGACGGGCTGCACCTCAATGGGGAAGGGGCAGCTGTGCTGGGGGAGAAAATGGTTAGAAGGTTGGAGGAGTGTTTAAACTAGGGATTGGGGGGGAGGGTATTCATTTTATAGGAGGGGAAGATAGTGCAGATAGAGAGCTGGGCACAAATAAGGAAGTTGGGGGTGGCGGTGGCATGGGGGGTGGGGTTAGAACAGTTAATAATTTAAGAAAGAATAGAGGTACAGAGAGTAACATCAAGTGCATGTATACTAATGCCAGAAGCCTCGCCAACAAAATGGATGAATTAGAACTAATGTTGTTGGAGCATAATTATGACATGGTGGGGATGATATCTGAAACATGGCTGGATGAGAGCCATGACTGGGCTGTTAACTTGCAGGGCTATAGCCTGTTCAGAAATGACCATAGAGATAAGCGAGGGGGAGGGGTGTGTCTATATGTAAAATCTTCCTTAAAACCCATCCTGCGTGATAATATAGGTGAATTTAATGAAAATGTGGAGTCCCTGTGGGTGGAGATAAGGGGAGGGGGAAAAAATAATAAATTACTGATAGGGGTTTGTTATAAATCTCCAAAAATAATGGAAGCAATGGAGAATATCCTCGTAAAGCAAATAGATGAAGCTGCGACTCAAGGAGAAGTCATTATTATGGGGGACTTCAACTACCCTGAAATAGATTGGGGAACAGAAACCTGCAGTTCCAGCAAAGGTAATCGGTTTTTGACAACTATGAGAGACAATTACCTTTCACAGCTGGTTCAGGACCCAACAAGGAGGGGGGCACTGCTAGACCTAATATTAACCAACAGGCCAGACCGCATATCAAATATAAGGGTTGGGGGTCACTTGGGGAATAGTGATCATAAAATAATAAGTTTTCATGTAACCTTTAATAAGATGGGTAGTAGGGGGGTGACAAGGACACTAAACTTCAGGAGGGCAAATTTCCAACGGATGAGAGAGGATCTTGGTGCAATTAACTGGGACGATATCCTGAGACACAAAAATACACAAAGAAAATGGGAGACGTTTATTAGCATCCTGGATAGGACCTGTGCACAGTATATACCGTATGGGAATAAACATACTAGAAATAGGAGGAAACCAATATGGCTAAATAGAGCTGTTAGGGGCGCAATAAGGAACAAAAAGAAAGCATTTAGAGAATTAAAGGAAGAAGGTAGTGATGAGGCATTAAATAAATACAGAAAATTAAATAAATTCTGTAAAAAGCAAATCAAGGCAGCAAAGATTGAGACAGAGAGACTCATTGCCAGAGAGAGTAAAAATAATCCCAAAATATTCTTTAACTATATAAATAGTAAGAAACTAAAAAATGACAGTGTTGGCCCCCTTAAAAATAGTCTGGGTGAAATGGTGGATGAGGATGAGGAAAAAGCCAATCTGCTAAATGACTTTTTTTCATCAGTATTTACAAAAGAAAATCCCATGGCAGCCAATATGACTAGTGATAAAAATTCCCCATTAAATGTCACCTGCTTAGCCCAGCAGGAAGTACAGCGGCGTCTAAAAATCACTAAAATTGACAAATCTCCGGGCCCGGATGGGATACACCCCCGAGTACTGCAGGAACTAAGTACAGTCATTGATAGACCATTATTTTTAATCTTTAAAGAGTCCATAATAACAGGGTCTGTACCACAGGACTGGCGTATAGCAAATGTGGTGCCAATATTCAAAAAAGGGGCAAAAACTGAACTCGGTAATTATAGGCCAGTAAGTTTAACCTCTACTGTGGGTAAAATCCTGGAGGGCATTCTAAGGGATGCTATACTGGAGTATCTGAAGAGGAATAACCTCATGACCCAGTATCAGCACGGGTTTACTAGGGACCGCTCATGTCAGACTAATTTGATCAGCTTCTATGAAGAGGTAAGTTCCGGACTGGACCAAGGGAACCCAGTGGACGTAGTGTATATGGACTTTTCCAAAGCTTTTGATACGGTGCCACACAAAAGGTTGATACATAAAATGAGAGTAATGGGGATAGGGGAAAATATGTGTAAGTGGGTTGAGAGCTGGCTCAGGGATAGGAAACAAAGGGTGGTTATTAATGGAGCACACTCGGACTGGGTCGCGGTTAGCAGTGGGTTACCACAGGGGTCAGTATTGGGCCCTCTTCTTTTTAACATATTTATTAATGACCTTGTAGGGGGCATTCAGAGTAGAATTTCAATATTTGCAGATGACACTAAACTCTGTAGGGTAATCAATACAGGGGAGGACAATTTTATATTACAGGATGATTTATGTAAACTAGAAGCTTGGGCTGATAAATGGCAAATGAGCTTTAATGGGGATAAATGTAAGGTCATGCACTTGGGTAGAAGTAATAAGATGTATAACTATGTGCTTAATTCTAAAACTCTGGGCAAAACCATCAATGAAAAAGACCTGGGTGTATGGGTGGATGACAAACTCATATTCAGTGGCCAGTGTCAGGCAGCTGCTACAAAGGCAAATAAAATAATGGGATGTATTAAAAGAGGCATAGATGCTCATGAGGAGAACATAATTTTACCTCTATACAAGTCACTAGTTCGACCACACTTAGAATACTGTGCACAGTTCTGGTCTCCGGTGTATAAGAAAGACATAGCTGAACTGGAGCGGGTGCAGAGAAGAGCGACCAAGGTTATTAGAGGACTGGGGGGTCTGCAATACCAAGATAGGTTATTACACTTGGGGCTATTTAGTTTGGAAAAACGAAGACTAAGGGGTGATCTTATGTTAATGTATAAATATATGAGGGGACAGTACAAAGACCTTTCTGATGATCTTTTTAATCATAGACCTGAGACAGGGACAAGGGGGCATCCTCTACGTCTGGAGGAAAGAAGGTTTAAGCATAATAACAGACGCGGATTCTTTACTGTAAGAGCAGTGAGACTATGGAACTCTCTGCCGTATGATGTTGTAATGAGTGATTCATTAATTAAATTTAAGAGGGGACTGGATACCTTTCTGGAAAAGTATAATGTTACAGGGTATATACACTAGATTCCTTGATAAGGCGTTGATCCAGGGAACTAGTCTGATTGCCGTATGTGGAGTCGGGAAGGAATTTTTTTCCCCATGGTGGAGTTACTCTTTGCCACATGGTTTTTTTTTGCCTTCCTCTGGATCAACATGTTAGGGCATGTTAGGTTAGGCTATGGGTTGAACTAGATGGACTTAAAGTCTTCCTTCAACCTCAATAACTATGTAACTATGTAACAATTCCACATTTGTTTTTGTTTTTTTTTCTTTGTACCATGTTCGCTGAATGCTAAAACTGACATGCATTATGATTCTCCAGGTCATTACGAGCCATTTTTCGCGATCTGGGGCTGGGTGAGGGCTGTTTTTTTGGTCATCCAGCTGATGTTTTTATTCATTCCATTTTGGGGTAGATGCGATATTTTGATCACCTGTTATTGCATTTTATTGGAGTGTTCTGGCAACCAAAATAACATAATTCTGACTTTTTTTTTTCATGTTACGCCGTTTACTGATCAGATTACGGTAACTCTTTTTAGATATTGATAGATTGGGCCTTTCTGAACGCTGTGATACCAAATGTGTATTTGATTTTTTATTATTGTTTTATTTTGAATGGGGGTGGTTTAAACTTTTATTTATTTTTTTTTAATATATTTGAAAAAAAAAAAATAAGGGGCACATGTCAGACGGAAAACATGCGGGCTCAGCACCGGAGTCCGCATGAAGTGCAGGGACATGACCTTTGATGTATAAACATGCCAAAGGTCTTAAGAGGTTAATCCGATAAGTCCTATTATGTAAATATATCCTTTACTTTCTTTTACTTAATTTAGAAAAGGGCGCAATATGTAATCTGTTGATGTCTTGATATTGCATGGGTACTCAAGGTCATGGATTGGATTGCCAAGGGACACAAGACTCCTGGACTCATCCAGACAAGTGCCAGCAGAGACGAGGTGTTCTTCAGTGTGAGCGTCATTGGGATGCATTCACAAATCTAGTTTGGCTAATGTTACACGTTGCTGTAGGTGACTCTTGCCCTGTCTCAGCATGTTATTTAGCATGTGATGGATTTATGAGCTCTATTTTTTAATAGATTATTTTAGATGTTGTGATCTTCTAAGTAGATGGTATCTTTTTATTCTCTTATTGAAATATAATATATAAAAATAATTTCCAGTAATGGTTGCCTTTCCAGAAAACACGAGACACATTCTTACAATGCTGTCGTTTAGGTCTGTGATGATGTAATTAATCTAACAGCACTATGATCGCTCCATAAATTGATTTTATGTGTGATTTCTAGATCAGGCAGTCCTGGTCAAGTTCAACAACACTCTTCTCTTTTACAAAATTACTGAATCTAAAAAAGTTCAAGTCAATTAGTTTAGCTCTGTATTTGTCTGCCATTGTAACTGTAATTAAAACTCACATAATAAACAAGTCTCTGTTTACACATCATTAATTTAGTCAGGTTTTTGACTTGGAAGCTTTTCTAGTGTTTCAGAAAGAATAGACAAAAATTTGGAAACCTGCTGACTGTTATAAGGCGATAGAATCTTATATATAAAGGTACCGTCACACTAAACGATATCGCTAGCGATCGGTGACGTTGCAGCGTCCTGGATAGCGATATCGTTTAGTTTGACACGCAGCAGCGATCAGGATCCTGCTGTGATATCGCTGGTCGTTGATAAAAGTTCAGAACTTTATTTGGTCGTCAGACCGGCGTGTATCGTTGTGTTTGACAGCAAAAGCAACGATACCAGCGATGTTTTACAATGGTAACCAGGGTAAATATCGGGTTACTAAGCGCAGGGCCGCGCTTAGTAACCCGATGTTTACTCTGGTTACCAGTGTAAAACGTAAAAAAACAAACACTACATACTCACCTTCGCGTCCCCCGCCGTCCGCTTCCTGCACTGACTGAGCGCCGCTCGTAAAGTGAAAGCACAGCGGTGACGTCACCGCTCTGCTGTTAGGGCCGGCGCTCAGTCAGTGCAGGAAGCGGACGCCAGGGGACGCGAATGTGAGTATGTACTGTTTGTTTTTTTACATTTTACACTGGTAACCAGGGTAAACATCGGGTTACTAAGCGCGGCCCTGCGCTTAGCAACCCGATGTTTACCCTGGTTACCCAGGGACCTCGGCATCGTTGGTCGCTGGAGAGCGGTCTGTGTGACAGCTCTCCAGCGACCAAACAGCGACGCTGCAGCGATCGGCATCGTTGTCTGTATCGCTACAGCGTCGCTTAGTGTGACGGTACCTTAACAGAAAATTATGGATTCATCAGATTGGTCATGGCTTCTGTCAAAACTTAAATAAATAATAAAGCACTTGGCACTCAAAGATTCATTTGCAAGATGAACGTAAAAGTTTTGTTTATTTGTGCGACCAGTTCAAGAGATCTTAAACGTTTTCGGTCACAAGACCTTCATCAGAAACATCTCTTATGAAACTGGAGGCAAGACAGCGCGACGCATAGGCCCAAAAGGCCCGCGCACAAATATAACCTGGCAAAAACACCATGTGCTCCTAGTTACCTCGGGGGTCCTGGAGGGTGTATAAGAGGTAGGGCGCACCGGGACGGCGAGGACTCGCTGTAGGAAAATGGCGCTAATATGTCCAGATTCGGGATGCCGAGGTACTGGGGAGCCGGTGTTGCCAGAAGCCTGTCGTGCCTCCAGTTTCATAAGAGATGTTTCTGATGAAGGTCTTGTGAAAAATTATTTACTGACGGGTTGGAAACCTTACTTGTGCACCACCAAGGAACCTTGAGTGCCGTGTGCTACTTGTATTTCTGTCAAAACTTAGTCAGTGTGAGAAGTTCTCATAAGGCCAGCTTAACATATCTACTCTCTTTCCATGTCCTCTACTTGATAACCCATGCGTGGTACTTTTATAGATGTATTCTAGTATCTGACTGTTCACTGATCCACTGAGTTATTAGCTGTGTTTTGTGACTGTCGTGCTGACTGTGGAATAGCAAATGGGCTCCTATACTGTTCCACAGGGTAGTGGTTTCTAGTTAGGATTAACCCTGATGGTGGGGATGCCTGCGTCTTTCTTCACTATGCTCCTGAGTAGCACTAATCTGTCAAAACCGGGCAAAATGTAGAATCACAGTTGCACAGCACTCACAGGGAAAAACACTAAGGAACAAAGTGTAAAGCCTGTGAGTCAAATAAGTAAATAAAGATACCAAGGGAAAAGGAAAAGCTTCACCAAACACCACTCTCAACAACTTTGGAATAACCACCAGTAAACCAGGATGTGTCCACCTCTGCAGACCAGGATAGACTAGCTATAGCTGACATTACCTGCATAGCAAAGCCTACAGGAGGTGAGGAATAGTGCCAGTTTGTCACCTCTGGCAGCATGGCCTGCATCTGTAGCGGTGTACATGAGTGTGGAGCCCTGTTTTTTCTTATGTTCCAGGTGTCTTTAGAGTAACATGACTCAGACTGAGAACTAATAGATTCTTGCTGTCACCATTCAAAGCTTGCATTGCAACTGAGGCTATGGAGTGCTCCAGGGCTAATAAAGAGCCCTCGGAGAGTCATGCCTGCCGAGCACACTGCCAGCTGTTTTGTGGCTTCCCGAACATATAAGTGTTGTACAGAAGGAGTAGCTGCTATTGTTCTATTGTTTTGATACATATGTCTTTCTGTATTGTTTGTTAGGACAACATGAACAGTTGGTTTCCATGCCGCCTCCCTGACAAATGAGAATACATTATGTATGCGTTTGTCATCTGTTCATTTTCTCCATCTCATCCTGCTATATGCTTTATAAAGGAGCTTATCTAGCCCATATAAATACAAATTTTAGTAATATTTTATGTCTCAATCTTTTTATGTTGTGTTGCCTTTTTCTCACATGGTTAACGATAGTGATAAGCGAATGTGCTAGGCTAAGGCGTTATCTGAGCATGCTCGGGTATTATCCAAGTGACTTCAGCTGCTCGAATAATATGTTGGTGTTTCCGCGACTGCATGTCTCGCAGCTGTTAGACAGCTGTCATATATTCAGGGACTTCCTGTGTGTTGGGCAATCCCTGCTTGTGTTGAGGCTGTCTAACAGCTGCGAGACATGTAGCCTCAGGGACTTGTACATATTTTTCGAGCACACTGAAGACACTCAGATAACACCTTATCCGAGCACGTTCGCTCATCACGATCAACAAACTATTCTTTTCATCAGGCACTGCGAAACCACCACTGACTCTTTAATAGTGTTGGTGTAAGCTGACCTATCCAGGCATGCATTTATAGATTCCTCGTGTTCATGGTTTCGCTTTATGCACCCTTCCTACCTCCTTATAATATGCATGGTATGCTGGAAAGAATTACCGCTCATAATTTCTACAATTTTTTAATTTGCCAAAGCTGTTAAAGGACTTGCGATATTAGCATCTACTTTTTATTGGGACACATCTTAAAGGGAACCTAGCACCCCGTTTTTTAAAGATTAGATAAAAATAGTGTGAAATAGGGGCAGAGCTGGGCTTTACATTACTGCCTTTTTGGTGCCTTTACACCCCCGTTAGGCTGCCGAAATACCTTTGTGAAGTGGCCGTTTTGTCCTGTCACTCAAGTTGGTCAGGTCGGATGGGCGTGGTCACAGCGCTGTTTCTCCCCCAGATCAGGCTCATCATTATGTTGGTGGCGTAGTGGTGTGCGCATGTCCAAGGTCCCGAATCCTGCACAGGGGTGTGAAAATAGCAGCGATGTCCGTTATTCCATTGGTGGTCGGTGGGCGCGGCCATCTTGCTTTGGCCGCGCGTGCGCAGAAGCGGCGCTCTGCTGGCCGCGGCTTCAGGAAAATGGCCGCGGGCATCCGTGCGTGCGCAGATGGCTATCGCGGCGGCCATTTTCGTGAAGCCGAGATGCAGAGTTCGCAGAGCAAAGTACTGGAGTGTGCAGGCGCCGGGCCTCTCTGACCTTTCCTATCAACCAAAAAAGAAGTCTAGCACTCAACTTCAGTAAACGTAAATGACGTTTTATTTTGTAGCACTCGAAACGTTTCAGTCCTAACATGGACTTTCATCAGTCACGTGCCAATGTGGGCCTGTGGGGCTAGGCAAAAAATAAGGAGATGGAGGCAGGATGCCAGGATATAGCAGAGGAACCCTATGCGGCACAAATAGGGAGAATGGTAACCGCTTAGTTGTGGTATTTAAGGTCATGGATGACCATATCACGGGTGGAATGTAGCACCTATAGGCGGAGGTAGTGCCGATGAGAGGGAGAGGGGTGCTTCCTTCAGACGCGGTATCCGCCGCTTGTCAAGCGGCGGATACCGCGTCTGAAGGAAGCACCCCTCTCATCGGCACTACCTCCGCCTATAGGTGCTACATTCTCCTTATTTTTTGCCTAGCCCCACAGGCCCACATTGGCACGTGACTGATGAAAGTCCATGTTAGGACTGAAACGTTTCGAGTGCTACAAAATAAAACGTCATTTACGTTTACTGAAGTTGAGTGCTAGACTTCTTTTTTGGTTGATACTAACGGTTTGGGAACCTAGTCTATGCACCACAGTGTGACTGTGCACACGGTGTTTTCTGATTCTCTGACCTTTCCGGCGCCTGCGCACTGCAGTACTTTGCTCTGCCCTCAATAGGGCAGACAAAGTACGCCTGCGCCGGAGCCGCGGCATGAAGACCAGAAGAGGACGTCATGGAATGAAGATGGGAGGCGCTGTACCGGACCTGAGACGCCCATCGGACCGGGACCGCCCAGGTGAGTATAATCGAACCTCTTTCTCCTCTTTCAGGTAACATCGGCGGCTTATCTACAGCATTACAGAATGCTGTAGCTAAGCCCCTGATGACAATGAGCTTACCTCACCATCGATTTTGGGGGTGACAGGTTCCCTTTAATAGTTGAATTCATGTTTTTCATGCAGTCCCATTGCCACAGATGTATAAAATCCAGCCCCATACCATGCAGGCTGTCTTTACAAACCTTCATGAATGGCTCAATTGAAAAAGCTCAGGATGTCACCATTCTAGCAAGTCAGTTCAAGAAATGTCGTCCCTCTAAATATTCCCCAATCATCTGTGATGTTATTGAAAATAGGAAGTATTTAGGAACTTTAGCAATTCATCCATGAAGTGGAGACCATGTGAAGTTACAGAAAGTGGCCTGAAGCGTATGGTGGATAAGTCTCCATCAGTCTGCTGACTATATAACTGCAGAGTCCAAACCTCGGCTGTCATTAACATTACAAGATCTGTGCACCATGAGCTTCATGGCGTGGGTTTCCAGGTACTAGCGGCTTCATGCCAGCCTTACGTCACCAAGCACAATGCCAAGTGTGGGATGAAGTGGTGTAAAAAGCCAAGGAACTTTGGAGCAGTAAAATTGTGTTTAGTGGAGTGATGAAAAGCGCTTCGTAGTCTGAAGGAAGAGTCAGAATTTGGTGAATGCCAGGAGAAAGTTGCCTGCTTGACAGCATTGTCCCAGTTGTAAAGTGTAGTGGATGTGGGATAATGCTTCAGGGTTGTTTTTCAGGGGTTGTCCTAGGCACTTAGTTCTGGTGAAGGGAAATCTTAATGTTTCAGCATGCCAAAATAATATGGATAATTATTTCCTTCAACTTTGGAGAAGACTTTTCTGTTTCCCATGACTGTCGCGGTGCACAAAGCAAGGTCCATAAAGGCATGGATGGGTGATGGTTGGGCGAGTTTGAACTCCCTATACCACTTTTAGGCTATGTGCACACGTTCTGGATTTTTTGCGGTTTTTTTTTTTCCGCGGTTTTTTCGCTATAAAAATGCGAAAAAAACGCACACTTTAAGCATCCTATTTAAAAGAATGCAATCCGCATTTTGTATGCACATGCTGCGTTTTTTTCCTGAGCGGAAACGCATTCCGGAATAAAAAGCAGCATGTTCATTAATTTGCGGAATCGCGGGGATTCCGCACACATAGGAATGCATTGATCCGCTTACTTCCCGCATGGGGCTGTGCACACCATGAGGGAAGTAAGTGGATCATGTGCGGATGGTACCCAGGGTGGAGGAGAGAAGACTTTCCTCCACAGACTGGGCACCATATAATTGTTAAAAAAAAAAAGAATTAAAATAAAAAATCGTGATATACTCACCTTCCGATGGCCCCTGGGGTCCTCCCGCTTCTCAGCAGTGCACGCGGCGGCTGGGATGCTGTGTGCGAAGGACCTGCGATGACGTCGCGGTCCCGTGACGTAATCCCAGGTCCTTCGCACACAGCATCCCAGCCGCCGCGTGCACCGCTGAGGAGATTGGGTGACGACGGAAGGTGAGAATAACTATTTTTTTAATTTTTTTATTATTTTTAACATTAGATCTTTTTACTATTGATGCTGCCTTTGCACAAGTGTGACCAACCTGTCAATCAGTTTTCCAAGCGATGCTTCAGATCGCTTGGAAAACGCTAGAATTCTGCGAGCTAATTACACTTGCAAAATGCTAGTGTTTAGCGGGAATACACATACCAATTCCGCATGCGATATACCTGCGCCAGGAGTGCGGAATTGCCGCGGAAATTCCGCAACGTGTGCACTTAGCCTTAGGGTTAACTAGAACAGAGATCGGGTGCCAGGCCCTCCAATCCAACATCAGTGTCTGACCTCACAAATGTTCTTATGGATGAATGGGCATCCATTCCCACAGACACACCAATATATAGTAGAAAGCCTTTCCAGACTAGTGGTAGATGTTATTGATGCAAAGGGTTTCCTAACTCCATACTACTTGGCTATGAATTTAAGTGGTAGAATGGGAAATCATAAAAGGTATCCAAATACCGTATATACTCGTGTATAAGCCAAGATTTTCAGAAAAATCTTTTTGTGCTGAAAACTCCTCCCTCAGCTTATACACAAGTCAATTGTCCAGAACGCTGACGGGGGAGGGGGAGCAGCGGCAGGAGCCGGCAGCTGTGGCACTGAGATCATACTCGCCCTCCGTCGCTGCATCTCCGTTATCACAGAGAAAAAAGCAGCTCAGATGATTACCTGCTGAAGCCTCCAAACAAATGCACCAGCAGGGTGCATCGGACCCGATTAATGATGGCAAAAACACAGGTGCAAAAAATACCGATGAAACAACCACTTTCAATCCAGTATTGGTTGTTTGGCATTAGTGCACAAAAGGATAAACGATAATAGTCTGTATGTGGCATTGTTCACACAGGCAATGCAGAGCATCTGGTTTACAGCCTATTACTAACGCACATACAGGCGGGCTGCCCAGTGCTACAAAATGCATGCTGTGTGAATAGAGGCCTACAGTTTACAAAGCCATCTTGGTCCGACTGCGCCCTGCAAGATAAAGTGCAAAAAAAACACATATGTAATGTACCGTATTTTCCGGCGTATAAGATGACTTTTTAACCCCTAAAAATTGTCCCAAAAGTCGGGGGTCGTCTTATACGCCAGGTACGGCATGTGCAGGGAGCGATCCTGGATGTTCCCAGGGTCTGAAGGAGAGGAAACTCTCCTTCAGGCCCTGGGATCCATATCCATGTAAAAAATAAAGAATAAAAATAAAAAATATGTATATACTCACCCCTCCGAGAAGACTGGCTGTCACCGCTGCAAGCGTCTGCCTCCGTTCCTAAGAATTGCAGAGCGTGAAGGACCTTCGATGACGTCACGGTCAGGTGACCGGTCACATGAGCGGTCACGGACCAATCACAGGACTGCGACGTCATCGAGGGTCCTTCATGCTCTGCAATTCTTAGGAACGGAGGCAGACGCTTGCAGCGGTGACAGCCAGGCTTCTCGGAGGGGTGAGTATATACATATTTTTTATTTGTATTCTTTATTTTTAACATGAATATGGATCCCAGGGCCTGAAGGAGAGTCTCCTCTCCTTCAGACCCTGGGAACCACACGCCGTATAAGATGACTGGGCGTATAAGATGACCCCCGTCTTATACGGCGGGCATATCCCAAATTCCATATTTTATATGGAAAAGTTCGGGGTCGTCTTATACGCCCAGTCGTCTTATACACCAGAAAATACGGTATGTAAGGTATTAGTTTATATTGGGGCCTCAATACGTAAGCCGGCAACTCGCGTCAAGGGTCCTTACATTTACTCGGACTCCCATGACAGCACGACGAGAGAGGGGATCCGCCCATTAGGAACAGGAAACCTACAGATACAAAAGGGCGGCACCTCTCCCCTGCATCAGTTGGTTTCCTGTTCCTAAAGGGACGGGTGTCTACAGATTAAGAAAAGGAGCCCAGGCCGGCCGGACCGAATCTGGTAGCGGGGGGGTCTCCTACCTCGGCCGGTGCGGAGAACCCTGGAGACGCCACGGTGGTCCTGGCTGGACTGCACGCGGTGGCGTTCGCAGCAGGCAGCGGAGTCCGGAGGATTTCCTGCCTCCATCAGCGTCGGCGCCGGTAAGTATATCCATTGGTGGTGCAGCGGTGCGGTGAATGTGGGGTGCCGGCGTCAGGGCTGTCTGGGTGAACTCCCGGAGCGCTGCGGTCCGTTCCCGGCGTCCTGCACCGCTCTCAGCGTGTGCTGGAGCGTTTCCGGGTGCAGTGACGTGAGGGGGCGGAGTTAGCAGCCGCTTCCGGGTCGCCGGGTGTCTGCGCATGCGCAGTCGATCCAAGATGGCGGCGCCCATAGCATCCTGATGCCGGTTTTCTCCCACATGGTTCCTGCCTCCCTGCGGTATCCTGAGCCAATGGGGCAGCGTCTGACCTATCTGCTGACCGGATCCAAGGGGGATTTAAGCAGGTGACAACTACAGAGCCCTGCTTTTGGTCGCAAATCATCATGGAGAGTGGTGGTGAGCAGCAGCAGCAGCAGCTGGATGAGGTGCGTCAGAAGCCCAAAGACAGAAGCGACCAGTCCAGTCGAAGAAGCTCGTCCGCAAAAGGATCCAGAGCTTCGGCTAGGAAAGAACCCCCTCGTATTCCGGTATTTACTTTGGCGCACGGGTAAGTGATCTACGTGAAAGTTCACTCTGTGACGCAGGCCCCCTATACTTTATCATTCTAGGGGAAGAAAAGCACGGACAAGTCAAGGCATAAGGAATGTGCCCTCTGTGGGGTCCCCTTACCTGATTCTTGCCCCCAAAAATTATGTGCCCCCTGTATACAACAGACGGTGAGGTCTACAGGAGTGGTTGGGTGGAAGTGACATTAGGTCAGATAGTATTTATCACCTATATTGTCCTCCCCTAGGTGGCGGAAGAATCTGTGAGTGCGGCTAACCTGAAAGAAATGATCCGTTTGGAAGTAAGGGAATCCTTACGGTCCCTGTCCCAAGCGGGAGGTTCCAAACATAGGACCCCTCTGGACTCTAATTCTTCGGAGGAAGAAAGAGAAGAGGGTGCCTATCACTCAAGTCCTTCCTCCTCTTCATCAGATGAGGAGTCTGGACGATTCTGTCTACCCCTGGATAGAATTGACAAAGTCGTCAAGTCTGTTAGAGGCACAATGGGGATAGAAGAGCCCAAATCGCAGCCCTCAAAGCAGGATATGATGTTCAGCGGATTGGATCGTAAGAAACATAGATCTTTCCCGGTGAACGAAAAAATCCAAGACCTGATTCTCCGAGAATGGAAGAAACCCGAGAAAAAGGGTTCCTTACCGCCAGCGTTGAAACGCAGGTACCCTTTCGACGATCCGGTTGTGGAAACATGGGATAAAGCCCCTAAGCTGGATGCGGCGGTGGCAAAAGCGTCGAAGAAGGCCTCATTGCCATTTGAGGATATGGGGACCCTCAAAGACCCCCTTGACAGAAAGGCAGATGCTTTTCTTAAAGGAACCTGGGAGACGGCGGCAGGATCTCTAAGACCAGCTGTTGCCGCGACATGTACAGCCAGGTCTTTAATGGTCTGGCTGGATCAGTTAGAGTCCCAGCTCAAGGACGGCGCTTCCAGAGATTCCATTCTGAAGGCTTTACCAACAATGCAGAATGCTGCGGCCTTTCTGTCAGACGCATCTGTGGACTCAGTCAGGATGGCGGCTAGAGCGGCAGGACTCTCCAACGCGGCTCGTAGAGCTTTATGGTTGAAGTGCTGGTCTGGCGACATTCAATCCAGAACTAAACTCTGCGCCATTCCGTGTAAAGGAGAATATCTCTTTGGACCAACTCTGGATGAGTTGCTGGAGAAAGCGGGGGATGATAAGAAGAAATTTCCCAATCCATCTTCAGCATCCTACCGCAGACCCTTCATTAAAAGGAGATTTGGTCGCGGGAAAAAACGCGGATCCTCACCCTCTAGAGAGAGTTTTAGATGGGAGGACAGACGCGGAAGAGGTACGGGCTATATGTTTCGCCGTTCCTCGAAAGAACAGAAAAAACCGGACCAATGACTAGCGGTCCCCGTGGGGGGTAGACTGTCAGCTTTCTCATCAGCTTGGTTTGACATTACAAACAGTAAATGGGTCCGAGGCATCATAGCGAAAGGTCTAAGACTTGACTTTGATCACTGGCCTCGAGATAAATTTAATTTAACCCCTTTACGTTCCTCCCCCCTTGAGCAAGCAGCCTTGGAAGCAGAGGTCACAAACTTATGCTTCAAGAATGTTTTGGTTGAAATTCCAGTATCAGAAAGAGGGAGAGGATTTTACTCTCCTCTCTTTCTGATCAAGAAGCCAGACGGATCATTTAGAACGATCATAAATCTTAAAGGCCTTAATAATTTTCTGACCAATGAATGGATGGAATCAATTGGTTCAGCAATAAAAATGTTGTTTAAACACTGCTTCATGGTAGTTGTAGATCTAAAGGACGCGTACTATCATGTCCCAATACATGAAGACTTCCAGAGATTCCTGAGGGTAGCTGTGTCAATGGGGGGACAAATTCGTCATTTCCAGTTTAGAGCTCTTCCCTTTGGCTTATCAGCGGCTCCTAGGGTGTTTACCAAGATAGTGGCCGAAGTCATGGCACACTTACGAGAGTCTGACATCTTAATTGTCCCCTATTTGGATGATTTCCTTAGGGTACCGTCACACATTGAAATTTTCATCGCTGCGACGGTACGATTCGTGACGTCGCAGCGTCGTATAATCATCGCTCCAGCCTCGTAGACTGCGGTCACACGTTGCAATCACGACGCTGGAGCGATGCCGAAGTCCCCAGGTAACCAGGGTAAACATCGGGTAACTAAGCGCAGGGCCGCGCTTAGTAACCCGATGTTTACCCTGGTTACCAGCGTAAACGTAAAAAAACAAACAGTACATACTCACCCGTCGGTGTCCTTCAGGTCCCTTGCCGTCTGCTTCCTGCTCTGAGTGCAGCCGTACAGTGAGAGCAGATCGCAGCACCGCTGCGCTCTGCTCTCACTTTCCGGCCGGCACTCAGAGCAGGAAGCAGACGGCAAGGGACCTGAAGGACACCGACGGGTGAGTATGTACTGTTTGTTTTTTTACGTTTACGCTTGTAACCAGGGTAAACATCGGGTTACTAAGCGCGGCCCTGCGCTTAGTTACCCGATGTTTACCCTGGTTACAAGCGAAGACATCGCTGGATCGCTGTCACACACAACAATCCAGCGATGTCAGCGGGTGATCAAGCGACGAAAGAAAGTTCCAAACGATCTGCTACGACGTACGATTCTCAGCAGGGTGTCTGATCGCAGTAGCGTGTCAGACACAGCGATATCGTAACGATATCGCTAGAACGTCACGAATCGTAACGTCGTAGCGATGGAAATTTCAATGTGTGACGGTACCCTTATAGTTGGGAATTCAGCAGACCATTGCCTCTCTCAGCTACAGACAACCACAACCAAACTTGAGCATCTGGGGTGGATTGTGAA
The DNA here is from genome assembly GCF_051348905.1 of Ranitomeya variabilis. NCBI lineage: Eukaryota > Metazoa > Chordata > Amphibia > Anura > Dendrobatidae > Ranitomeya > Ranitomeya variabilis. The sequence continues at coordinate 209,109,355 of NC_135236.1, read as the reverse complement.
TTATGAAAAATCCCGATTACAGCCCCAGAAAATACAGAGATTCTTAGGACTGTTGTTAACCCCTTAGTGACGGAGCCAAATTTTTTAAATCTGACCAGTGTCACTTTATGTGTTAATAACTCTGGAAAGCTTCAACAAATCCCAGTGATTTTGATATTGTTTTTTCGTGACACATTATACTTTATGATAATGGTAAATTTAGGTTAATATGTTTTGTGTTTATTTATAAAAAATATCAGGAATTTGAGAAAAATGTTAAAAAATTAGCAATTTTCAAACTTCGAATGATTATCCCTTTAATCCAGAGAGTCATACCACAGCAAAACATTAATAAATAACATTTCCCACATGTCAGATTTACATCAGCACCATTTGTAAAATATTATTTTATTTTGTTAGCATTTTAGGAGGATTTAAAATGTAGCAGCAATTTTTCATTTTTTCAAGGAAATTTACAAAATTTATTTTTTTAGGAACTTATCCATGTTTGAAGTGACTTTAGGGGTCTCATATATTGGGAAACCCCCAAACATGATACCATTTTAAAAACCACACCCCCTGACATATTGAAAACTGCTGTCAGGTAGTTTATTAACTCTTCAGGTGCTTTACAGGAATTAATGCAAAGTGGCATGACAGAAATGAAAATGTGTATTTTTACCACCTAAATGCCTCTAACTTCTGAACAGATTACTACAGCTGTTAGACTCTAAGGCCGATATTTGGTCATGAATTGCCATGACAAATATCAGGACCACACAATCATGATCTGAGGGCACCAATTGGGATAAAGAGGAAGCCCTCACACTCTGTTAACCATTTATAATGATGTAGTCATTATTGACAGCAGCATCTAAGGGGTTAAACAGATATGCAAGGTGCAAACACTGATCGTGGCTGATGCAGCAAGTTGTCAGCTATAGTGTACAGCCGACAGCTGCTGGATTGTTAACTGTATGGCGATGCTATTCTCTTATATCTCAGGTCAGTTAAAAGACGTATTGGCTGTCATTAAGGGGTTAAATTCAGAGACCCAACAGTGTTGTCTTCCGCCCGACAAGTTATTACACATCCAACAACAGGTGTCTAGAGCAACTGATAATCCATCCATGACACTTAGACAGGCTATGTCACTGTTAGGATCTCTAACCTCGTGCATTCCTGCTGTCCGGTGGGCCCAATTTCACACCAGACCCTTACAATCCGAGGTACTGGTTAATGACAGAATCTTGCAAGGCTCCTTGCAGAGTCAGATTACTTTGGGTCCAGAAGCACTGACATCTCTTAGATGGTGGCTAGTCACTGACAATTTATCGGCAGGAGTTCCCTGGGTGACACAGGCGACACGTATTGTAACGACAGACGCTAGCCCTTCAGGTTGGGGAGCACACATGGACGACATGATAGTTCAGGGTCTATGGGACCCCTTAACATCAGCCTCCTCCAACCAAAAAGAATTAATGGCGGTTGAACTGTCAGTTAAAAAATTACTCTCATATCTGCAGGGTCACCACGTCAAGATCCTCTCGGACAACCAGGTGGCGGTCGCGTACATAAATCACCAGGGTGGAACTCATTCCGAATCATTGATGAGGGTGACAGATCGTCTATTCCAGACTGCGGAAGACCATTTTCTATCTTTAACCGCACTGCACATAAGAGGAAAAGAAAATGTAAAAGCGGACTTTCTAAGCCGCAACACCCTGAGACAAGGGGAGTGGTCTCTAAATAGTCTTGTGTTCGACCAGATTGTCCACAAATGGGGACATCCAGAGGTGGATTTATTTGCCACCAGGGACAATCGAAAGACAGTAAAATTCTGTTCCCTAAATCCCAGGGAGAATCCTCTAGCGGTAGACGCCTTTCTGATCAGTTGGAACTTTCGGCTGGCTTATGCGTTCCCCCCGCTGGCCTTGATACCTCTGGTAATCAGGAAGATAAGAGAGGATCGGGCAAGAGTTATTTTGATTGCCCCATTTTGGCCCAGAAGGGCCTGGTTCACCTGGCTCAGGATCATGTCAGTGGAGGACCCCTGGGTGCTTCCGGACATCCCAGATTTGCTCCACCAGGGTCCGATCAGCCATCCTCAAGTAAAGAATCTCCATTTAACGGCATGGAGTTTGAGAGGGCGTTACTGAGGGACAAAGGGTTCTCCCCAAATTTGATTGAAACCCTTATGAAAAGTAGAAAGCAGATTACAACAACAATCTATGCTAGAACCTGGCGGAAATTCCTAGCCTCTTCTGACTTTAATTTAGAAGAGGGAATTCCTATAAAACAGATCTTAGAATTCCTGCAAAGGGGCTTAGAGCTAGATCTATCCACTAGTACCCTAAAGGTACAAGTCTCGGCCCTAGGGGCCTTGTTTTCCTGTAACATCGCCAATAATTATTGGATCTCAAGGTTCATAAAAGCTTCTAGCAGGGCTAGACCCATACATAAGGATAGATCTATGCCGTGGGATCTTAAAGGGAACCTGTCACCACGTTTTTGGAAGATGGGATAAAAATAGCGTTAAATAGGGGCAGAGGTGGGCGTTACATTAGTGTGTTTGTTATGCGTTTATTACCCACCTAAGTTGCCGAAATACCTTTGCAAAGTCTCCGTTTTCGCCTGTCAATCAGGCTGGTCTGGTCAAAAGGGCGTTGTCTTCCCCCAGATTTTGCGTAGTTTTCCGTTGGTGGCGTAGTGGTGTGCGCATGCCCAAGGTCCCGAATCCTCTGCCAGGGGATTTAAAAGAGCGCGCTGTTCGTTATTTCATTGGTGATCGGTGGGCGCGGCCATCTTCCTTTGGCCGCGCGTGCGCAGAAGCGGCGCTCTGCTGGCCGCGGCTTCAGGAAAATGGCCGCGGGATGCCGCGCGTGCGCAGATGGATATCGCGGCGGCCATTTTCCTGAAGCCGCGGCCAGCAGAGCGCCGCTTCTGCGCACGCGCGGCCAAAGGAAGATGGCCGCGCCCACCGATCACCAATGAAATAACGAACAGCGCGCTCTTTTAAATCCCCTGGCAGAGGATTCGGGACCTTGGGCATGCGCACACCACTACGCCACCAACGGAAAACTACGCAAAATCTGGGGGAAGACAACACCCTTTTGACCAGACCAGCCTGATTGACAGGCGAAAACGGAGACTTTGCAAAGGTATTTCGGCAACTTAGGTGGGTAATAAACGCATAACAAACACACTAATGTAACGCCCACCTCTGCCCCTATTTAACGCTATTTTTATCCCATCTTCCAAAAACGTGGTGACAGGTTCCCTTTAATCTAGTCCTGTCAGCATTGACTAGAGAGCCGTTTGAACCATTACAATCAGCTTCAATCAAGGCCCTATCCCTTAAAACAGCATTTCTGGTAGCGATAACATCTGCCCGTAGGGTAGGGGACATACAAGCTCTCTCCAGAATTTCCCCTTACACAGAGTTTCTGCCAGATAGGGTAGTCCTCAGACCGGACCCAGCCTATTTACCAAAAGTGTCATCACGGTTTCACAGGTCACAGGAGATAGTTTTACCATCTTTCCTTCCCAATCCCTCCAACCCTAAAGAAGAGCTACTCCATACACTAGACGTTAGGAGATGCCTGTTAGAATACATCTCTGTTACTGATACATGGAAGAAAGATAATGCGTTATTTTTATCTTTCCAAAACCCTAGAAAGGGACTCAGGGTATCAAAGTACACACTAGCGAAGTGGATTAGGGAGGCTATCTCTTTGGCTTATACTGCAGGTGGGGGTCCGACTCCGCAGAATCTGAGGGCGCATTCCACCAGAGCCATGGCTACATCCTGGGCGGAAAAATCTGGAGTATCAATCGACCAGATATGTAAGGCGGCCACATGGTCATCCCCGTCCACCTTCTTTAAACACTATAGGTTGGATTTAGGGGCCTCCTCTGATCTCACTTTCGGGTTAAGGGTGCTGCAAGCTATAGTCCCTCCCTAAGGTAGTGTTACATCTCTGTAAATCTCTCGTCGTGCTGTCATGGGAGTCCGAGTAAAGCATTAAGCTACTTACGGTAGCGGCATTTCTCGGAGGCCCATGACAGCACCCTTAGTTCCCTCCCTATTCACGTGGGGGTTGCACCTCCTATAATGTATATATCTCACGTATAATACCCAGTTCCAATATATGGGTTATAATATTGTATATAAACTGTATATAATGTATATTTTTGTGTGCCACTAACCGCGGTAGTCCTCTCAAGGCTCTGAAATACAACTGATGCAGGGGAGAGGTGCCGCCCTTTTGTATCTGTAGGTTTCCTGTTCCTAATGGGCGGATCCCCTCTCTCGTCGTGCTGTCATGGGCCTCCGAGAAATGCCGCTACCGTAAGTAGCTTAATGCTTTTGCCAGTCCTAACGCTAAACATTGAGTAAAAGCTCACAGACACAAAAAGAGGACTTAAAAATCCTCCAGAAAATTGAAAAAAATCACAGAGAAAAAACCAGAGATGTTTACCTGTTTCAGCTGTTTGGAGGCTTCAGCAGGTAACCATCTCTGCTTTTTTCTCTGTGATTTTTTTCCATTTTGATTTTTTTTTTGTAAACTGTAGGCCTCTATTCACATAGCATGCATTTTGTAGCACTGGGTGGCCCGCCTGTATGTGCGTTAGTAATAGGCTGTAAACCAGATGCTCTGCATTGCCTGTGTGAACAATGCCACATACAGACTATTATCGCTTATCTTTTTGTGCACTAATGCCAAACAGCCAACACTGGATTGAAAGTGGTTGTTTCATCGGTATTTTTTGCACCTGTGTTTTTTCCATCATTAATCGGGTCCGATGCACCCTGCTAGTGCATTTGTTTGGAGGCTTCAGCAGGTAACCATCTCTGCTTTTTTCTCTGTGATTTTTTTCAATTTTCTGGAGGATTTTTAAGTCCTCTTTTTGTGTCTGTGAGCTTTTGCATCTCCGTTGTCCCAGCGCCTCTCCTCTCCTCAGCGGTCATGTGGTACTGCTCATTAAGATAATCAATATGGACGCGTCTCCACTCCCATAGGCGTGGAGCGCATATTCATTACCTTAATGAGCGGTACCACGCCACCACTGAGGAGGGGAGAGGTGCCGGGACAACGGAGATGCAGGCGCGAGGAGGGTGAGTATGACGGGGAGGGGACAATGTGAGCCATGCATACAACCATGGCACGGGGGAGCTGAGCCGTGCGGTACCTGGGGAGCCACGCACCCGTAGGGGATGGGGGGAGCCACGCACCCATAGAGGACTGGGGAGCCACGCACCAGGACAGGACGAGGGGAGCCACTCATAGCAGGACAGGGGGAGCTACATACCAGGACCAGACGGGAGAGCCACGCAGAACAGGACAGGGATGAGGGGACAATGTATACCCGGCTTATACTTGAGTCAATAAGCTTACCCAGTTTTCCGTGGCAAAAGTAGGTGCCTCAACTTATACTTGAGTATATACTGTACGTGTATCCATATGCATGTTTTAATGTCCATTGACCATTTAACCGCATGTAATCTGAAAGTGTTGAGCCTTGAAAAAATATTTCCTAATGGATGGCATTTTGGATTTTCTAGAAACCATTTAAGTGTCCTTGTCTGAAAGGCCAAAAAAACATCTCTTCCAGTTACATGGGGCTAACGGCGCGTGACTCAGACGGGGTGTGTGTGTCCAAAGGAATGTGCCAGTTCATGAGAACACGTGGAAGTCTGCCGTCTGCTCCAAGAACTGTGTGATCAAAGCTAAGGCTACTTTCAGACATAGCGCATTTTTGAGCGCTATTTTGCGGGCGCTTTTCAAAAATGCGCAATGTCATTTTCGTCTGCCGGCAAAGTGAATGAGAAATTCACTTTGCCGTTCAGACACACCGCAAAAAAACGCGGCGCTTTTGTCTGCAAACACGCCGGCGTAAAAAGAATTGACATGTCAATTCTTTACGCAGCGGCGTGTCTGCGTATCCCCATAGGGCCCCATATTACCGTCCACACACAGTGCCTTTGTCCTGGGTGTCGGCGTCTTTGTACGGAGGGGTTGACACCCAGGACCGGACGTGACGTCGGACAGGAAGAGGGAAGCCCCCGCCCCCCAGTGAAGCAGCATGGAGTCCTTCAACAGAATGAGCATAAACGTGGGGCTGCTGATCGATTTGGTATGTGTGTGTGTGTGTGTGCGTGTGCGTGTGCGTGTGCGTGTGTGTGTGTGTGTGTGTGTGTCCCCATGCGATGCTAGTGCCTCCATTGTGCTAAGTCGCCGTATGGGACTACTACTCCCATCCGGTATTAGGATGGGAGAGTTGTCCCTGTGTCCGGCGACTTAGCACAATTGTAAAGTTACACAAAACACCTACACACAATACACATACATGACACACAGTACAGTACATACAACACATAACATAGAGTATATACTCACCAACAGCACACTTGTAGGCGAAGCCCTCGATCCTCCAGGAAAAAATCCAAAAATAATAAACCAAATTCATACTCCCTGTCCGCAGAATCCATAAAACGAGTGTCCCACGCCGATCCCCTGCTCTCCGGCGATACACTGCCAGGAGCGAAGCTCCTAGCAGTGTATCGCGTACTGTCCCGGAGTTCAATGACTCCGGCGTCTCGGTTAACAGCAGTACAGCTGCGTTGAACTTTCCCACGCAGCACTGCCGTTAAGCGAGAGTGCCGGGGTCAATGACCGCCGGTAAACTTGCTCGCGCATGCGCAGTGACACACCGACAGGAACTATGGCTCCTGTCAGTGTGTTGCTGCAGCCGTGGAGAGCAGACATATCTCTGGATGTGTCTGTTCTCCATGGAAAATCTTGATACGTGGCACTTAAATACGTGGCAATTAAATACGTGACACGTGGCACTTATACGTGATACGTGGCACTGAAATACGTGGCACTGAAATACGTGATACGTGGCACTTTGATCCGTGGCACGTGTCACTGAAATACGTGGCACTTAAATACGTGGCACGTGGCACTGAAATACGTGGCACTGAAATACGTGGCACTGAAATACGTGGCACTGAAATACGTGATACGTGGCACTTAAATACGTGGCACTTAAATACGTGGCACTTAAATACGTGGCACTTAAATACGTGGCACTTAGGCTATGTTCACATTTGCGTTGTGCGCCGCATGCGTCCTTTTTTGATTGATTTTGGACGCAGCAAAAATGCAACTTGCTGCGTCCTCTGCGGCCGGATGCGTGCGCTGCAGTGACGCATGCGGCACCAAAAGGCAAGTGCGACGCATGTCCATGCGCCCCCATGTTAAATATAGGGGCGCATGACGCATGCGGCGCCCGACGCTGCGGCGCAGACCGCAAATGTGAACGTAGACTTACATAGCTGGATAGAGCTGGATCCGCGGGCTGTGATCTGGCCTACGCTCAGCACTCTGCGGAGCGCTGTCATTCAAAACACGTCCACTCATTTTGGTGTTTAGTCCCAAAATGGAGGATGGAAGAAGAAAAGGGTTGGACAAGGAAATGACATCATTTCTTTTTTTTTTCCCCCACTGCAGTTAAAGCTTTATTTGTGTCAAACACAGACAATCTGCAGAGAAAACTGCATTAAAAACCGCATCAAAAACGCACCAAAAACGCACCTGCGTTTTCTGCCAAGAGCTGCGGTTTTTGTCCTGAAAAAAAAGGATTGAAATCAGGATCGTGTGAACATACCCTTACCGTACAGGGTTACGAGGGGGGGCGTCTGACTGACGCCTGCCCTAGTAACCTGGGGTTAGTGACAGTGGGGTTAGTAAACCCCAGCTGATGTCTGTTCCGCTTGCTGAGGCGTCTTTGGCTCAAGGCCATTGCAGCTGGCAGAATCGACATGATGTTAACTCCAGTGTGTATTGTATTCTGAGTCATAAAGACAGGAAATGACCTCAATGACTTTTTTTTTTCCCCTTTTTTTTTTTTTTCAAACAAACTTTATTTTCAGTACACAATGCTGAAAAAAACGCAGCTGCAAAAAACGCAGCAAAAAACGCTGTGTGTGAAAGCAGCTGCGTTTTTTGCCTGCGTAAAAAAACGCAGGTAAAGCAGCAGCAAAATACACGCGCGTAAAAATACGCAGCAAATACGCTGTGTGTGAAAGTAGCCTAAGTGTCCAAGTAGCATTGGGTTTTTGAAATGAGCAAACCATTAATATAAAAAATACAAGGGGTGTAGGAGTTCTATGTTCCTCTTGTGTCAAAATGTGCAGCCACATAAAAGGAAGATGTTGTGAAATTGTAGCAAAAAATGTTAATGAGCTTTTCTACAAGGACTATGGAACTGCAACTTTCTTTTGGGTAAAGCTGAATTTTGTTGGAGCCCAAGAGGTTTGTGCCCCACTGTATATAGAACGGCTGCAGTGCTCTGTAGACTACCCAAGGATCCTCCCTAATAACCCTCCGTCCATATTTCCAATTACACTTTGTCTACAACAGCTTTCTCTTCCTTATTTATAGACACCGACATCTCAGATCTGTTAATCGTCATTTTCCGTGTGCTACATTTGTTTGGGTTACCATGGAAATACTTTCACAGTAATTTCATGTGAAGTTCACCTCTATGAAAGACTGGTGTTGTGTTCCTACACAAGTTGGAAATGTAATGGAAGGGTAGCGAGCAGGAGAGAAGCGACCGTTCATTCATGCACTGAGTTTTCTGCCGGTGCTGCGTCCCTTGTGAATGCGCAGTTGGATAGTGGAGTACTAGAGCGCACACCTGGATTCGAGGGGAAATGTTAGGCTTCACCTCACAGGTGTGGAGTGTGGACTACCGTACTCCTTTTATTGTATAGGCAGGAAAATCAAACGAAAACAAAACTATTTTTTACACCTAAATTGATTAAAAAAAAATGAATGTTTGCAAAGTATAATTTTTGGTGGAAAATATTTGCAATTGTTGAGCTAATAAGCCACCAAAACTTTAGTGAGCCATAGTGTGCAAAGGTATTAGCCATTCATGTGCCCTGATCCTACACTTTCTTCCATTCTTAGGCTTTCGGATTTAGTTCCAGCCTTTTTATAAAGAATGTCTGGGTGGTACATTTGTCCATTCATCCTTTCTTTGATTATATTATGTTTGCCAGTGCCGTGTGCTGAAAAACAGCCCCACACCATGATGTTCCCACCTCCAAACTTAACTGTTGGTATGGTGTTTTTGGGATGATATGCAGTGCATCTTGACCTCCAAACATGATGTGTACGTAACGTTGATGAGGGACAGCCACAGGATGAGGGGTACAGCAACAATCAGCAGACAAGCACAAAGGTATAATTAAATATGAATATTTGCTAACCAGATTATTAAACAAAGGAAAGGATGGTTGGTAAACAGTATAACAAATACAAAGGCAGCAGTTAGGCTATGTGCACACGTTGCGGATTTGCTGCGGATCCGCAGCGTTTTTTGAGGTGCAGAAACGCTGCAGATCCGCAATTGATTTACAGTACAATGTAAATCAATGAGAAAAAAAAAATGCTGTGCACACTTTGCGGAAAATCCGATGCGGAAACGCTGCGGTTTAAAATAAGTAGCATGTCACTTCTTTTTTGTGAATCTGCAGCGTTTTTGTACCCACTCCATTATAGAAAACCGCAGGGGTAAAAACCGCAGCAAATCCGCAAGAAAACCGCAGCAAAAACGCACAAAAAAAACGCTGCGGAACCGCACAAAAAACCGCAGGTGCGTTTTCTGCCAGGAGAGACAGAATCCGCACCAGAAATTCCTAAGCCTCATCCGCAACGTGTGCACATAGCCTTACTCTCAATAACACGGGCTAAGAGTAAACACAGGTACACTTAGACAGAATTAAGTTATATGTGAGTAAAATACGCTTTTTTGAACATAAATCAATAAAAATTGTGTTGTGCCAGTACTTTGAAAACTGCTCCGAGTAAGCGATTACTAGAGTCTGTTACAGAAGAGGCCTTTTCTCCCATTTAGCTGGACCTCTATAAGGCTATTTATGTATGCACATACTGTATATATTCAAACGTAAGATAATCCTGGTACATCCTGAAACTGAAGTACAATGGTTCTTGCTGGACTGACTCCCGAATAATCAGAAATACCGTCTTGAAACTTTTAGGGAATGCCGATCTCTCCAACACAGGTCTTCCCTAAGTTTAGAGAACGAGGACTCATGTTGACTAGCGCAAGATACAGTGTACTTGGTTGTCCTCATCAAGTCGGCTCATGTCAAGCTGATCAATGCATCCCAAAGTCACCAACAACAGATCCAGAGTCGCATCACCCTATCCAGACTTTCTGCTTCTCTTACACCCGGACTCTCCTTCGACTCCTCCCAACTGCCAAAAACTCCCATGCTCCAACTCCAGCCTCTCACCGCTGCCCTCTACTGGCCACATCATATATTACATCACCTATCTCCAACAATGCAGTAAACTGTGATTTAACCCTTACATGTATTATGGCATCCAATTTTGGACTCATTTGACCAGACTATACTCTCCCAGTATTTCACAGACTTGTCTAAATGTTGTTGAGCTTTTGTTCAACAATGGAGTCTTGCGTGGTGAGTGTGTATGCAGGCTGTGACATCTGCATACTCACCGTGCTTCCTACCTCCATGTGTTGTGGGCCACACTTCCTGGTGGCATGTCTACTGCTACTCTTAAAGGGGCAGTGTGCGCTTTTAGTAAAATGCCCCTAGCCAATGGCTGGGAAACTTTTAGTATAAGGGTGCACCTGCAAGATGGCTCCCAGCCACTGGCTGGGAGGCATCTTGTATGAAAGGCATCCTCCCCTATAGGGAGGTTCAAAGTATCATTAAGTAGTGTGGTACTCTAATTGTTAGTTGTGAGGTCCCCTGGCCTTGTGTGGCCAGAGTCCTAAACCCGTAGTCCCAGGTTCTTGTGTGGGTAGAGTCCTGAACCTGTAGTCCCAGGTCCTTGTGTGGCCAGAGTCCTGAACCCGTAGTCCCAGGTCCTTGTGTGGCCAGAGTCCTGAACCCGTAGTACAAAGGTCCTTGTGTGGCCAGAGTCCTGAACCCGTAGTCCCAGGTCCTTGTGTGGCCAGAGTCCTGAACCCGTAGTCCCAGGTCCTTGTGTGGCCAGAGTCCTGAACCCGTAGTCCCAGGTCCTTGTGTGGCCAGAGTCCTGAACCCGTAGTCCCAGGTCCTTGTGTGGCCAGAGTCCTGAACCCGTAGTCCCAGGTCCTTGTGTGGCCAGAGTCCTGAACCCGTAGTCCCAGGTCCTTGTGTGGCCAGAGTCCTGAACCCGTAGTCCCAGGTCCTTGTGTGGCCAGAGTCCTGAACCCGTAGTCCCAGGTCCTTGTGTGGCCAGAGTCCTGAACCCGTAGTCCCAGGTCCTTGTGTGGCCAGAGTCCTGAACCCGTAGTCCCAGGTCCTTGTGTGGCCAGAGTCCTGAACCCGTAGTCCCAGGTCCTTGTGTGGCCAGAGTCCTGAACCCGTAGTCCCAGGTCCTTGTGTGGCCAGAGTCCTGAACCCGTAGTCCCAGGTCCTTGTGTGGCCAGAGTCCTGAACCCGTAGTCCCAGGTCCTTGTGTGGCCAGAGTCCTGAACCCGTAGTCCCAGGTCCTTGTGTGGCCAGAGTCCTGAACCCGTAGTCCCAGGTCCTTGTGTGGCCAGAGTCCTGAACCCGTAGTCCCAGGTCCTTGTGTGGCCAGAGTCCTGAACCCGTAGTCCCAGGTCCTTGTGTGGCCAGAGTCCTGAACCCGTAGTCCCAGGTCCTTGTGTGGCCAGAGTCCTGAACCCGTAGCCCCAGGTCCTTGTGTGGCCAGAGTCCTGAACCCTGAAGCCACTCCGGCGGTACCTGAACCAGTGTGTCTGAACGTGTATCTGGACTGTCATATCAGTCTATTAATCAGTCCTGTCTGAGACTCCTTTTCCGTAACCACTCTCTCCGAGGATCCTGAACCTAGTATTCTGAACAGAGCCCAAGTCTGTATCACTGTCTGCGTACCTGACTCCGGGGTCAGCAGCTGCAGTACGGAGGACCACTCACCTGATGGCTACTTGCAGCTCAAGCCTGACTCCATCATCAGGAGCTCCAGTGAACACCAGGTAGCCACGTACAGTGGCATGTAAAAGTTTGGGCAACCCTGGTCAAAATTACTGTTATTGTGAACAGTTAAAGGGAATCTGTCACCCCAAAATTGGCCTATAAACTAAGGCCACCGGCATCAGGGGCTTATCTACAGCATTCTGTAACGCTGTAGATAAGCCCCCGATGTATCCTGAAACATAAGAAAAACAGGGTATTTTATACTCACCCAGGGGCGGTCCTGCTGCGGTCCGGTCCGATGAGCGTCGCGGTCCGGGTTCGGCGCCTCCCATCTTCATACGATGACGTCCTCTTCTTGTCTTCCTGCCGTGGCTCCTGCGCAGGCGTACTTTGTCTGCCTTGTTGAGGGCAGCGCAAAGTACTGCAGTGCGCAGGCGCCGGGAAAGGTCAGAGAGGCCCTGGCACTGCAGTACTTTGCTCTGCCCTCAGCAGGGCAGAATTTTATACATGTGGAATTATATACTTAATTTCAGTTGTTTCACACTTTTTTGTTATGTCTTATATTCATATTCTAGGTTCTTCAAAGTAGCCACCTTTTGCTTTGATGACTGCTTTGCACACTCTTGGCATTCTCTTGATGGGCTTCAAGAGGTAGTCACCAGGAATGGTTTTCACTTCACAGTTGTGCCCTGTCAGGTTTAATATGTGGGATTTCTTGCCTTGTAAATGGGGTTCGGACATCAGTTGTGTTGTGCAGAAGTCTGGTGGAGACACAGCTGATAGTCCTACTGAATAGACTGTTAGGATTTGTATTATGGCGAGAAAAAAACAGCTAAGTAAAGAAAAACGAGTGGCCATCATTACTTGAAGGTCCGTCAGTCTGAAAAATTGGGAAAACTTTGAAAGTGTCCCCAAGTGCAGTGGAAAAAACCATCAAGCGCTACAAAGAAACTGGCTCACATGAGGACCGCCCCAGTAAAGGAAGACCAAGAGTCACCTCTGCTCCTGAGGATAAGTTTATCCGAGTCACCAGCCTCAGAAATCGCAGGTTAATAGTAGCTCAGATTAGAGACCAGGTCAATGCCACACATAGTTCTAGCAGCAGACACATCTCTACAACAACTGTTAAGAGGAGACTTTGTGCAGCAGGCCTTTATGGTAAAATAGCTGCTAGGAAACCACTGCTAAGAACAGGCAACAAGCAGAAGAGACTTGTTTGGGCTAAAGAACACAAGGAATGGACATTAGACCAGTGGAAATCTGTGCTTTGGTCTGATGAGTCCAAATTTGAGATCTTTGGTTCCAACCACCGTGTCTTTGTGCGACGCAGAAAAGGTGAACGGATGGACTCTACATGCCTGGTTCCCACCGTGAAGCATGGAGGAGGAGGAGGTGTGATGGTGTGGGGGTGCTTTGCTGGTGACACTGCTGGGGATTTATAAAAAATTGAAGGCATAATGAACCAGCATCGCTACCACAGCATCTTGCAGCGGCATGCTATTCCATCCGGTTTGCGTTTAGTTGGACCATCATTTATTTTTCAACAGGACAATAATCCCAAACACACCTCCAGGCTGTGTAACAGCTATTTGACCAAGAAGGAGAGTGATGGGTTGCTACGCCAGATGACCTGGCCTCCACAGTCAGCAGACCTGAACCCAATCGAGATGGTTTGGGGTGAGCTGGACCGCAGAGTGAAGGCAAAAGGGCCAGCAAGTGCTAAGCATCTCTGGGAACTCCTTCAAGATTGTTGGAAGACCATTCCTGGTGACTACCTCTTGAAGCTTATCAAGAGAATGCCAAGAGTGTGCAAAGCAGTCATCAAAGCAAAAGGTGGCTACTTTGAAGAACCTAGAATATAAGACATAATTTCAGTTGTTTCACACTTTTTTGTTAAGTATATAATTCCACATGTGTTCATTCATAGTTTTGATGCCTTCAGTGTGAATTTACAATATTCATAGTCCTGAAAATACAGAAAAATCTTTACATGAGGTGTGTCCAAGCTTTTGCTCTGTACTGTATAATGTGTATTACATATATATATATATATATAATCTATCGGTGTATATACTCGATAAAAGCCGAGAATTTCAGCCCATTTTTTTAGGCTGAAATTGGCCCTCTCGGCTTATACTCGAGTCATACCCAGGGGTCGGCAGGGGAGGGGGAGCAGCAGCTGTCTAATAATACCAGCTCCTGGCGCGGCCCTGGACGTTCCTGGTTCTCCGGGTGCCGGCAGCTTCTTCCTGTAGTGAGCGGTCACATGGTACCGCTCATTACAGTAATGAATATGGACTCCCATAGGGGTGGAGCCACATATTCATTACTGTAATGAGCGGTACCATGTGACCACTCAATACAGGAAGAAGCTGCCGGCACCGGAGAACCGGGGACTGCACTGCGCCAGGAGCAGGTGAGTATAACGCAGTGTGCGATAATCACTTGTTCCCCGTTCCACCGACAGCTGCCGATGCATCTTCCCCGTCCTCTGCATTGACGCTCAGGTCAGAGGTCGCGGTGATGCGATTAGAGCATGCCGCCCTCTGCCTGAACATCAGTGCAGAGGATGGGGGAAGACACAGCGGCGGCCGTCGGTGGAACGCGGTCCGGACCGGTGAATATAGCCTGAGAGGTGAGTATGTCATTTATTTTTTTATTTATTTATTTATTTATTTTTTTTCGCATCAACAGCATATGGGGCAAATGTCTGTATGGAGCATCTTATGGGGCCATGTGCAGCGTTATATGGGGGCAAATATCTTTATGGAGCATCTTATTGGGCCATGTGCAGCATTATATGGGGCAAATATCTCTATGGGGCCATGTGCAGCATTATATGGGGCAAATATCTCTATGGGGCCATGTGCAGCATTATATGGGGCAAATATCTGTATGGGGCCATATGCAGCATTATATGGGGCAAATATCTCTATGGGGCCATGTGCAGCATTATATGGGGCAAATATCTGTATGGGGCCATGTGCAGCATTATATGGGGCAAATATCTCTATGGAGCATCGTATGGGGCCCATCATAAACTTTATGGAGCATTATATGGGGCTTATTTTGTATGGAGCATCTTATGGGGCCCATCATGAACTGTATGGAGCATTATATGGGGCTCCTGATTCAATATGGATATTCAAAAACACTTACCGTATATACTTGAGTATAAGCCGAGATTTTCAGCCCAAATGTTTAGGCTGAAAGTGCCCCTCTCGGTTTATACTCGAGTCATGTTCGGCGGCGGGGTCGGCAGGTGAGGGGGAGAGAGGACTGTCGCCTACTCGCCTGCTCCTGGCGCTCCTAACGCTGTCCCAGCCTGTCCCATGGTCTCCCGCGCTGCAGCTCATCCTCTATTCAGAGGTCACGTGGTACCCCTCATTAAAGTAATGAATATGGACTCTGCGTGCCGCCCTCTGCCTGAACAGTCAGTGCGGAGAGACGGGATGCTGAGGAGCAGCGGGCAGCGACTAGAGGGGAGTATGTATTTTTTATTTTTTTTTATTGCAGCAGCAGCAGCAGCATTACATGTGGCATAATGCTGTATGGAGCGTCTATGGGGCCATAAAGAACTGCATGGAGCATCTATGGGACCATAACTGCATGGAGCATTATATAGAGCATTATATGGGGCCATAACTGCATGGAGCATTATATGGGGCATCTATGGGGCCATAACTGCATGGAGCATTATATGGAGCATCTATGGGGCCATAACTGCATGGAGCATTATATGGAGCATCTATGGAGCCATAACCGCATGGAGCATTATATGGGGCATCTATGGGGCCATAACTGCATGGAGCATTATATGGAGCATCTATGGGGCCATAACCGTATGGAGCATTATATGGGGCATCTATGGGGCCATAACTGCATGGAGCATTATATGGTGCATCTATGGGGCCATAACTGCATGGAGCATTATATGGGGCATCTATGGGGCCATAACTGCATGGAGCATTATATGGGGCATCTATGGGGCCATAACTGCATGGAGCATTATATGGATCATCTATGGGGCCATAACTGCATGGAGCATTATATGGAGCATCTATGGGGCCATAACTGTATGGAGCATTATATGGGGCATCTATGGCAGAGGTGTCAAACTGCATTCCTCGAGGGCCACCAACAGGTCATGTTTTCAGGATTTCCTTAGCATTCCACAAGGTGCTGGAATCATTCTGTGCAGGTGATTAAATTATCACCTGTGCAATACAAGGAAATCCTGAAAACATGACCTGTTGGCGGCCCTCGAGGAATGCAGTTTGACACCTCTGATCTATGGGGCCATAACTGCATGGGGCATCTATTGGGCCATAACTGCATGGAGCATTATATGGGGCATCTATTGGGCCATAAAGAACTGCATGGAGCATTATATGGGGCTCCTGATTCAATATGGATATTCAAAAACACTTAACCTACTGATGTCTCAATTAATTTTACTTTTATTGGTATCTATTTTTATTTTTGAAATTTACCGGTAGCTGGTGCATTTTCCACCCTAGACTTATACTCGAGTCTTATTTTACACCCTAGGCTAGGCTCCCAGTTTTTTGTGACAAAATTAGGGGGTCGGCTTATACTCGGGTCAGCTTATACTTGAGTATATACGGTGATTATGTAAAAATCATACAATGTGATTTTCTGGTTTTTATTTTTAGATTCTTTCACTCACAGTTGAATTTTACTAACAACAAAAATTACAGACCTCTAAATTCTTCATAGGTGGGAAAACTTGCAAAATCAGCAGTGTATCAAATACATTAAGTCATTAAGTTTTCCTAGTTTTTTGTGGCAAAATTAGAGGGGTCGGCTGGGTATATATACGCGTGTGTGTGTATGTATATATATATATATAATGTGTGTGTGTATGTATATATATGTATATATATGTGTGTGTGTATGTATATATATATATATGTATATATATGTATATGTATATATATATATATATATAATGTATATGTATATATTGAAGCAAAGAAAAAATTGCGGCAGCACTCACCAGTTCTGGAGTGGTCTGAGTCCTTTTATTGAAACATGCTAAAACAACATCTTCACGGCTCGGGGGTGTGTAGACGGAAAGGAGGTGCGCAGGGATAGACAACGGCCGTTTTTCTTTGTTTCGTTGCTTGTTTCATCTAATTTTTTTCTTTGTGCGAGCACCCCTGTTGTGCTGTCAGGCTCTCCGTCGCACCACATATGGGCTACGGCTGGCTCCAGGTTTACAGCTGTGCTGCTCTACTTTTTTCTTTTGTTGGTCTATATACAGTCATGGGCAAAAGTATTGACACCCCTGCAATTCTGTCAGATAATACTCAGTTTCTTCCTGAAAATGGTTGCAAACACAAATTCTTTGGTATTATCTTCATTTAATTTGTCTTAAATGAAAAAACACAAAAGAGAATGAAGCAAAACGCAAAACATTGATCATTTCACACAAAACTCCAAAAATGGGCCAGACAAAACTATTGGCACCCTCAGCCTAATACTTGGTTGCACAACCTTTAGCCAAAATAACTGCGACCAACCGCTTCCGGTAACCATCAATGAGTTTCTTACAATGCTCTGCTGGAATTTTAGACCATTCTTCTTTGGCAAACTGCTCCAGGTCCCTGATATTTGAAGGGTGCCTTCTCCAAACTGCCATTTTTAGATCTCTCCACAGGTGTTCTATGGGATTCAGGTCTGGAATCATTGCTGGCCACCTTAGAAGTCTCCAGTGCTTTCTCTCAAACCATTTTCTAGTGCTTTTTGAAGTGTGTTTTGGGTCATTGTCCTGCTGGAAGACCCTTGACCTCTGAGGGAGACCCAGCTTTCTCACACCTACATTATGCTGCAAAATTTGTTGGTAGTCTTCAGACTTCATAATGCCATGCACACGGTCAAGCAGTCCCATGACAGAGGCAGCAAAGCAACCCAAAACATCAGGGAACCTCCGCCATGTTTGACTGTAGGGACCATGTTCTTTTCTTTGACTGCCTCTTTTTTTCTCATGTAAACTCCATGTTGATGCCTTTGCCCAAAAAGCTCTACTTTTGTCTCATCTGACCAGAGAACATTCTTCCAAAACGTTTTAGGCTTTTTCAGGTAGGTTTTTGCAAACTCCAGCCTGGCTTTTTTATGTCTCGGGGTAAGAAGTGGGGTCTTCCTGGGTCTACTACCATACAGTCCCTTTTCATTCAGACGCCGACGGATAGTACGGGTTGACACTGTTGTACCCTCGGACTGCAGGGCAGCTTGAACTTGTTTGGATGTTGGTCGAGGTTCTTTATTCAACATCCGCACAATCTTGCGTTGAAATCTCTTGTCAATTTTTCTTTTCCGTCCACATCTAGGGAGGTTAGCCACAGTGCCATGGGCTTTAAACTTCTTGATGACACTGCGCACGGTAGACACAGGAACATTCAGGTCTTTGGAGATGGACTTGTAGCCTTGAGATTGCTCATGCTTCCTCACAATTTGGTTTCTCAGTCCTCAGACAGTTCTTTGGTCTTCTTTCTTTTCTCCATGCTCAATGTGGTACACACAAGGACACCGGACAGAGGTAGAGTCAACTTTAATCCATGTCAACTGGCTGCAAGTGTGATTTACTTATTGCCAACACCTGTTAGGTGCCACAGGTAAGTTACAGGTGCTGATAATTACACAAATTAGAGAAGCATCACATGATTTTTCGAACAGTGCCAATACTTTTGTCCACCCCCTTTTTTATGTTTGGTGTGGAATTATATCCAATTTGGCTTTAGAACAATTCTTTTTGTGTTTTTTCATTTAAGACAAATTAAATGAAGATAATAGCAAAAAATATGTGTTTGCAATCATTTTCAGGAAGAAACTGAGTATTATCTGACAGAATTGCAGGGGGGATGTCAATACTTTTGGCCATGACTGTATGTATGTACAGTGCCTAAAAGTAGTATTCAACCCCCTGCAGATTTAGCAGGTTTAATAAGATGCAAATAAGTTAGAGCCTTCAAACTTCAAACAAGAGCAGGATTTATTAACAGATGCATAAATCTTACAAACCAAAAAGTTTTGTTGCTCAGTTAAATTTTTATAAATTTTAAACATAAAAGTGTGGGTCAATTATTATTCAACCCCTAGGTTTAATATTTTGTGGAATAACCTTTGTTTGCAATTACAGCTAATAATCGTCTTTTATAAGACCTGATCAGGCCGGCACAGGTCTCTGGAGTTATCTTGGCCCACTCCTCCATGCAGATCTTCTCCAAGTTATCTAGGTTCTTTGGGTGTCTCATGTGGACTTTAATCTTGAGCTCCTTCCACAAGTTTTCAATTGGGTTAAGGTCAGGAGACTGACCAGGCCACTGCAACACCTTGATTTTTTGCCTCTTGAACCAGGCCTTGGTTTTCTTGGCTGTGTGCTTTGGGTCGTTGTCTTGTTGGAAGATGAAATGATGACCCATCTTAAGATCCTTGATGGAGGAGCGGAGGTTCTTGGCCAAAATCTCCAGGTAGGCCGTGCTATCCATCTTCCCATGGATGCGGACCAGATGGCCAGGCCCCTTGGCTGAGAAACAGCCCCACAGCATGATGCTGCCACCACCATGCTTGACTGTAGGGATGGTATTCTTGGGGTCGTATGCAGTGCCATCCAGTCTCCAAACGTCACGTGTGTGTTTGGCACCAAAGATCTCGATCTTGGTCTCATCAGACCAGAGAACCTTGAACCAGTCAGTCTCAGAGTCCTCCAAGTGATCATGAGCAAACTGTAGACGAGCCTTGACATGACGCTTTGAAAGTAAAGGTACCTTACGGGCTCGTCTGGAACGGAGACCATTGCGGTGGAGTACGTTACTTATGGTATTGACTGAAACCAATGTCCCCACTGCCATGAGATCTTCCCGGAGCTCCTTCCTTGTTGTCCTTGGGTTTGCCTTGACTCTTCGGACAAGCCTGGCCTCGGCACGGGAGGAAACTTTCAAAGGCTGTCCAGGCCGTGGAAGGCTAACAGTAGTTCCATAAGCCTTCCACTTCCGGATGATGCTCCCAACAGTGGAGACAGGTAGGCCCAACTCCTTGGAAAGGGTTTTGTACCCCTTGCCAGCCTTGTGACCCTCCACGATCTTGTCTCTGATGGCCTTGGAATGCTCCTTTGTCTTTCCCATGTTGACCATGTTTGAGTGCTGTTCACAAGTTTGGTGAGGGTCTTAAATAGTCAGAAAAGGCTGGAAAAAGAGATAATTAATCCAAACATGTGACGCTCATTGTTCTTTGTGCCTGAACTACTTCTTAATACTTTAGGGGAACCAAACAGAATTCTGGTGGGTTGAGGGGTTGAATAATAAATGACCCTCTGAAAAAACTTTTCCCAATTTAAAAAAAAAAAAATAAACAAAGAAATAACATTCTTTTTTGCTGCAGTGCATTTCACACTTCCAGGCTGATCTACAGTCCAAATGTCACAATGCCAAGTTAATTCCAAATGTGTAAACCTGCTAAATCTGCAGGAGGTTGAATACTACTTGTAGGCACTGTATATATTTATGTATGTATGTATATATATATATATATATAGGTATGTACGTATGTATGTGTGTGTGTGTGTATATATATATATATATATATATATATATATGTGCTTTTCCCAGAACTGGAATATCATCAAAAAGTTAATTTATTTCAGTTCTCCACAATCATGGGAAAGACTGCTGACTTGACAGATGTCCAGGAGGCGGTCATTTACACACTCTACAAGGAGGGTAAGCCACAAAAGGTCATTGTTAAAGAAGCTGGCCGTTCACAGAGTGCTGTATCCAAGCATATTAATGGAAAGTGGAGTGGAAGGAAAAAGTGTGGTAGAAAAAGGTGCACAAGCAACCTGGATAACCGCAGCCTTGATAGGATTGTTAAGAAAAGGCCATTCAAAATTTTTGGGGAGATTCACAAGGAGTGGACTGCTGCTGTAGTGATTACTTCAAGAGCCACCACACACAGACGTATCCAGGACATGGGCTACAAGTGTCACATTCCTTGTGTCAAGCCACTCATAACCAATAGACAACGCCAGAAGTGTCTTACCTGGGCCAAGGAGAAAAAGGACTGGACTGTTGCTCAGTGGTCCAAGGTGTTGTTTTGAGATGAAAGTAAATTTTGCATTTCATTTGGAAATCAAGATCCCAGAGTCTGGAGGAAGAGTGGAGAGGCACACAATCCAAGCTGCTTGAGGTCTAGTGTGAAGTTTCCACAATCCGTAATGGTTTCGGGAGCCATGTCATCTGCTGGTATAGGTCCACTGTGTTTTATCAAGACCAAAGTCAGCACAGCCGTCTACCATTTTAGAGCACTTCATACTTCCCTCTGCCGAAAAGCTTTTTGGAGATGGGAATTTAGTTCTCCAGCAGGACTTGGCACCTGTCCACACTGCCAAAAGTACCATTACCTGGTTTAAAAACAACAGTATCTATGCTTGATTGGCCAGCAAACCCGCCTGACCTTAACCCCATAGAGAATCTATGGGGTATTGTCTAGAGGAAGATGAGACACCAGACCCCCACAATGCAGACAAGCTGAAGGCTGCTATCATAGCAACCTGGGCCTCCATAACACCTCAGCAGTGCCACAAGCTGATCACCTCCATGCCACGCCGTATTGATGCAGTAATTGATGCAAAAGGATCCCTGACCAAGTATTGAGTGCATTTACTGAACATACATTTCAGTAGGCCAACATTTCGGATTATAAAATCATTTTTCAAGCTGGTGTTATAAAGTATCCTAATTTACCGAGATAATGACTTTTGGGTTTTCATTGCCTGAGAAGCACGTGTGTGTATATGTATGTATGTGTGTATATATATATATATATATATATATATATATATATATATATATATATATATATATATATATATATACACACACACACTAGCTATTGAACCCGTTCTACGCCCGGGTGGTGAGCATTTATATTGGTATATGGTCTCCATCCTGGTATGTGCTGCTCCCATCTTGCTCTCCCATCCTGTCATGTGCTGCTCCATCCTGCAACCCCAACCTGTCATGTGCTGTTCCATCCTGCACCCCCATCCTATCATGTACTGCTCCATCCTGCGTCCCCATCCTGTCATGTGCTCCCATCCTGCGCCCCCATCCTGTCATATGCTGCTCCATCCTACAGCCCCATTCTGTCATGTGCTGCTCCCATCCTGCGCCCCATCCTGTCATGTGCTCCTATCCTGCACCCCCATCCTGTCGTGTGCGCCCCATTCTGTCATGTGCTGCTCCCATCGTGCGCAATCATTCTGTCATGTGCTGCTCCCATCCTGCGCCCCCATTCTGTCATGTGCTGCTCCCATCCTGTGCCCCCATTCTGTCATGTGCTGCTCCCATTCTGTGCCCCCATTCTGTTGTAATGTGCTGCACCTATTCTGCCTGTTCCTTTTTCCATTCTGCCATATGTTGCTCCCATCTTTCTCTCTCTGGCTCTACTGCCCGAGTGCGGCTGTGCTGAGTGCGGGCGGCTGTGCGGAGTGCGGGCGGCTGTGCGGAGTGCGGGCGGCTGTGCGGAGTGCGGGCGGCTGTGCGGAGTGCGGGCGGCTGTGCGGAGTGCGGGCGGCTGTGCGGAGTGCGGGCGGCTGTGCGGAGTGCGGGCGGCTGTGCGGAGTGCGGGCGGCTGTGCGGAGTGCGGGCGGCTGTGCGGAGTGCGGGCGGCTGTGCGGAGTGCGGGCGGCTGTGCGGAGGGCTGTGCGGAGTGCGGGCGGCTGTGCCGAGTGCGGGCGGCTGTGCCGAGTGCGGGCGGCTGTGCCGAGTGCGGGCGGCTGTGCCGAGTGCGGGCGGCTGTGCCGAGTGCGGGCGGCTGTGCCGAGTGCGGGCGGCTGTGCGTGGCTGTGCTGGGCGCCGAGTGCTGGGGGCCTGAGCAGGCGGGGACACCGGCGCGCTGTGGGGGTCAGGTGCCGGAGTTGCCGCTAGCTCAGGCCCCCGGCACTTGCTATAGTCACCTGTCCCCCGTTCCACCGATGCGCGCCACTCCGTCTTCCGGGTCCTCTGGCTGTGACTGTTCAGTCAGAGGGCGGTGCGCATTAAGCGCGTCATGGCGCCCTCTGAACTGAACGTCACAGGCAGAGGATGTGGAGGACGGAGCAGCGCGCATCGGTGGAACGGGACAGGTAAATATTGCATACTCACCCTCCTGGTACGTCCCTGCTTCTCCGTTGGAGATCGCGGTGTGCGTTCAGTGCTTATGCATACCGCGATCTCCTGGGAGCGTCACTCTGTGGGGTCCAGATTGCGCTTGCGCAGTCTATAAAGGCTTCGGACAGAGTGACGCTCCTATATATATATATATATATATATATATATATATATATATATATATATATATATATATATATATATATATTAGACTGTGGCCCGATTCTAATGCATCGGGTATTCTAGAATATGCATGTCCCCGTAGTATATGGACAATGATGATTCCAGAATTCGCGGCAGACTGTGCCCGTCGCTGATTGGTCGAGGCAAATTCGCGGCAGACTGTGCCCGTCGCTGATTGGTCGAGTCAACCTTTATGACATCATCGTCGCCATGCTGTGCCCGTCGCTGATTGGTCGAGTCAACCTTTATGACATCATCGTCGCCATGCTGTGCCCGTCGCTGATTGGTCGAGGCCTGGCGGTATATGGACAATGATGATTCCAGAATTCGTGGCAGAATTCGCCCGTCACTGATTGGTCAAGGCAACCTTTATGACATCATCATCGCCATGGCAACCATTATGACATCTACGTCGATACTGTGCCCGTCACTGATTGGTCAAGGCAACCTTTATGACATCATCATCGCCATGGCAACCATTATGACATCTACGTCGATACTGTGCCCGTCGCTGATTGGCCTCGACCAATCCGAGGCGCGGGATTTCCAGGACAGACAGACAGAAAAACCCTTAGACAATTATATATATACTAGACTGTGGCCCGATTCAACGCATCGGGTATTCTAGAATATGCATGTCCCCGTAGTATATGGACAATGATGATTCCAGAATTCGCGGCAGACTGTGCCCGTCGCTGATTGGTCGAGGCAACCTTTATGACTACATCGTCGCCATGGCACCTATTATGACATCTACGTCGATACTGTGCTCGTCGCTGATTGGTCGAGGCCTGGCGGCCTCGACCAATCAGACACGCGGGATTTCCATTATGACATCATCGTCGCCATGCTGTGCCCGTCTCTGATTGGTCGAGGCCTGGCGGCCTCGACCAATCAGAGACGCGGGATTTCCAGGACAGACAGACAGACAGACAGACAGACAGACAGACAGACAGACAGACAGAAAAACCCTTAGACAATTATACATATACTAGACTGTGGCCCGATTCTAACGCATCGGGTATTCTAGAATATGCATGTCCCCGTAGTATATGGACAATGATGATTCCAGAATTCGCGGCAGACTGTGCCCGTCGCTGATTGGTCGAGGCAACCTTTATGACATCATCGTCGCCATGGCAACCATTATGACATCTACGTCGATACTGTGCCTGTCGCTGATTGGTCGAGGCCTGGCGGCCTCGACCAATCAGAGACGCGGGTTTTCCATTATGACATCATCGTCGCCATGCTGTGCCCGTCGCTGATTGGTCGAGGCCTGGCGGCCTCGACCAATCAGAGACGCGGGATTTCCAGGACAGACAGACAGAAAGACAGACAGACAGACGGAAAAACCCTTAGACAATTTTATATATATATATACACACGCACACACTGTGTGTGTATATATATATATATATATATATATATATATATATATATCCACCATAAAAGAGTTCAGTAGGCGGCACAATCTCTGCTGAGGTTCTATACAAGTCGGTATATCCCTGAGGGAGTGCTTAACAAATAACTCTTGCAATATTCACTGAACCAAACGTCGGGTGCTCCTCCAGAAAATGCGACTATGATAGTAATCCAGGAAATAGAAAAATAGAGGGCACTCACCGGTCTTCATATTCAGTCTTTATTAGCAATACATATGGATAAAATTCATGGCCGGGAACGTCGGAGCCGAAGCTCGTGTGAGCAGGGAAGGAAGGAGACGACGATCGTTTCGCGCTGTGCTTTGCGCTTCTACGGGTCACTCAGTATGAGAGCAAGACAGCGGAAATATAGTGCCGGCCATGACACCCACCTCCACCTGTGAGCCCTCCCACCAAATCTAAAACACTCATTAAAAGGCACAATTAAAAACAATGTCATATAAGCATAATTTCATTACAAAAATTCTTCAGTTATTAAATTAGAATGCTGGCTTGTAAATATGTAAACGAAAATCAACTATACTTAATACCACAGATATAAACACATACACACTAACGAACCCTTAGCACTTGCCCTTGTATTAACCCTCCTCTATCATTACTCTTTTTTTATTCTAGAGGTGCCTATTATTAATCATTTATCCATAAGCTTTCCTAATCCTTTCAAAGAAATATTGAGAGATCCACTCTATCATTGAAACCTAAAGGGCCCATCGCGTTACTGCGCATAATCCATTTTGCCTCGGCCCTGAGCAGCAGATTATCTAAATCACCACCTCTGGTAGGTAAACTAATTTTTTCTATTCCCGCAAAACTTAAACAGTCGGGCCATCCTCCATGCTTCTCCTTCACATGGGCAATTAATCTCGGTACCCCCTTACCTGTGATTATCGACCGGCAATGCTCACGGAACCGCACAAACATAGGTCTGATCGTTTTACCTATGTAATAATATCTGCACGGACAGAAAACCACGTACACAACGTGGTCCGTCCTGCACGTTATGAAATCATTCACTATGTGCCTTATCGCTCCCATTTGCAATGTCCGTTCTATAACATGCTGTTTGCACATAGGGCAGTGTCCACACTTATGGTTTCCTTTAGGCGCAGCAGTCCTCAACCAATTTTGATTAGGCTTGACAATTCTATTCCTCACCAGTTTATCCCGTAACCTGACACTTCTTCTGTTGGCTATCAAGGGACCTCGTGCCACAATAGCTGCCAATTCTTTATCCTGTCCCAAAATGTGCCAATTTCTCTTAATAGCCAACCTAATCTGCTGATCCATACTATTATATGGGAAACAAAAAGTGAATCTTTTTTCTTTTTTCGGCCTGTGTGTCACCAAAATATGATCATTAGCCAATTCCCTTTCTCTTATCACTTTCTCCTTTTCTGATGTGATCAATTTTTCTGGGTAGCCTCTCTCTCTAAATCGTTGTGACATTTCCTCAGATTGTCGCAAAAATCCCTCTTCAGTATTGTTAACCCTATCAATTCTCATGAATTGACTGCGAGGCAATGCCTGTTTTGTATGCTCAGGATGGAAACTTTTATAATGCATCATCGTATTAGCCGCTACAGGCTTGCGATACAACGATGTGCAAATTTTATCCCCTTTTACCTCCACCAAGACGTCCAGAAATTCTAGACGCTGGCCTCCGAATACGGACGTAAATGCCATGTTCATCCTGTTACTCTCATTCAGATAGGAAACAAAATCATTGAAGGTTTTTTCAGTGTCATCCCAGATCACCACTACATCATCTATATATCTCTGATAAAATTTAATATGCCGCAAGTAACCATTGGTGTCTGCATAGATATATTTCTCCTCAAAGAAACTCAGAAAAAGATTTGCGAATGTACATGCTGCCGGAGTCCCCATCGCAGTCCCCACCTTTTGTACATACCATTCATCTAGAAACATGAATGCATTATGTGCGAGGATGAACCTCAAACCCTCGCACACAAACCCAATGAAATCCTGACTTTTATCAGTCGTGCATAAAATCCGTTCAATTGTTTCAACCCCTATGTCCTGGGGAATTCTAGTGTACAAACTCTCAACGTCTATTGAGGCTAAGGAATAATTATCCTGCCATTCAAAGTTCTGTATACTATCCAAAAAAGAGTTTGTATCTCTAAGATAAGCCGGAATGTCTTTCAGGATGGGCCGCAATAGCCAATCAATGTACTGGGATAGGGGCTCTGTGAGCGACCCTATCCCAGACACTATCGGCCGTCCAGGGGGATTTTGAACAGATTTGTGCACTTTCGGAATATGATACCAGTGGGGTCTGGTGGGGAACTCCGGCAACAATTTTTCCGCTTTCTTCTGGGTGATCACCCCTATTTCTACATACTTTCTCAAAAAAGATCTCAATTCGGATTTGTATCGATGCAGAGGGTTACTTGGTAGCAGTTCATAGACTCTTCTATCCGACAATTGTCTCTTTGCTTCATTGATGTAGTAGGATCTGGGAAGCAACACTGTTTTGCCCCCCTTATCAGCAGCTCGAACTATTGTGTCTTCCCACGTTTGTATCTCATGAAGGGCCCCCACTTCTTCTCTAGTTAAATTTTTAGGGGATTCTTTATAAATAAGTGCTTCCACATCCTTCACAACCTGTGCCTCAAATAAATCCACTACGTTGCCGGGGGATACTACAGGCATAAATCTGGACGAAACTCCTCCAATAAATGGGGCCACCTCTCCTACTCCCAAATGTGAACCCCCACTCTGTGACTCATTAATACCTAACAAAAGTCTAGATTGTTCCCCCAGGTCCGCCAATGCCCCTGTTCCTGCCATGAACCCTAAGGGTCCAATAGAAACCGGGATTTCTCCTTCTGGAGCATTGTTTGCAGATACTTTATTGTTAAATGCTTTATAAAGATGAATTTTTCTAGTCGCCTTAAAAAGATCGATTCTAAAATCAGTCAAATCAAATTCCTGCGGCATACAAAACCCCAAACCCTTGTTCAATAGGGACAAATGTGCCGATGTTAATGTATGGTCAGTCAAATTGATAATTGTGTCTTCGGGACCACTTAATATCTGTGTGTCCACGCCACATGTTTCCGTTTCTGTTGCCTGTTGCCTCCGTTTCTTCCTTCTGCCCCTCCGGATCTTTCTCCTAAAGGGATCACACCATCGGTGGACTCAGTTACTCCTCCTGGTAATAGCTCTGAAGAACCAGCTGAGGTGCCTGCCTCATCGCTCATGCTTGACTCTGATTCAGTGGTTAGATATTCATTCCTCCGATATCTCTTTGTATTTTTATTTTTATTTTCAAACCTCTTTCTGCGGCTAAAGGGATTTCTTCCAACAAAATTATAATCTTTATTGTATGTAAACACTCGTCCTGTGTCAAAATCGATTTTATCACGGACAAATTTGTCCTTTTTCCGTTGTTTAACATTTGCCTGAATTATTGTTAGTTTATTATCTAATTTTTTGTTGAAAGTTGTCCACTGATCCTCAGGCATTCTTGCTTTGAGTTCTGTTTGTGTTTTAATTAAATCTTCATTTAATTCATCATAACTCCGTGTATTAGTTTTCAATACCAGAGACAAAAGTTCCTGCGAACATCTCAGCATGATATTTTCCCATTCCTTTCGGAACTCCATATTGTCATTGTGTTGCGAGATCTGTTTCCAGACTCTTAGCCCCCGTGGGACTCGCCCATTGTCACAATACGACTGTAGGGATCTGTTCGTCCAGAACAACTTTATCTCCTTTTCAGCCAAATTCATCATACGGTGTTCCAAAGCTTTTGTGCTTAATGAATGTATCCCTTCCACCTGCTCACACTCACGAAAATAATTGTCGACATTTTCCCGGCCGGCTTGTAGCCCCACTCTGGGTTGACCGACCGCTAAATCCATTTGCTCCATTTGTGCAATCAATTCCAACGTTTCTCAGCCTCTCAAAGCAATGCAGACGTGCTCAGCCCAATATAAAGTTGTGATAACATCCACCATAAAAGAGTTCAGTAGGCGGCACAATCTCTGCTGAGGTTCTATACAAGTCGGTATATCCCTGAGGGAGTGCTTAACAAATAACTCTTGCAATATTCACTGAACCAAACGTCGGGTGCTCCTCCAGAAAATGCGACTATGATAGTAATCCAGGAAATAGAAAAATAGAGGGCACTCACCGGTCTTCATATTCAGTCTTTATTAGCAATACATATGGATAAAATTCATGGCCGGGAACGTCGGAGCCGAAGCTCGTGTGAGCAGGGAAGGAAGGAGACGACGATCGTTTCGCGCTGTGCTTTGCGCTTCTACGGGTCACTCAGTATGAGAGCAAGACAGCGGAAATATAGTGCCGGCCATGACACCCACCTCCACCTGTGAGCCCTCCCACCAAATCTAAAACACTCATTAAAAGGCACAATTAAAAACAATGTCATATAAGCATAATTTCATTACAAAAATTCTTCAGTTATTAAATTAGAATGCTGGCTTGTAAATATGTAAACGAAAATCAACTATACTTAATACCACAGATATAAACACATACACACTAACGAACCCTTAGCACTTGCCCTTGTATTAACCCTCCTCTATCATTACTCTTTTTTTATTCTAGAGGTGCCTATTATTAATCATTTATCCATAAGCTTTCCTAATCCTTTCAAAGAAATATTGAGAGATCCACTCTATCATTGAAACCTAAAGGGCCCATCGCGTTACTGCGCATAATCCATTTTGCCTCGGCCCTGAGCAGCAGATTATCTAAATCACCACCTCTGGTAGGTAAACTAATTTTTTCTATTCCCGCAAAACTTAAACAGTCGGGGCAACCTCCATGCTTCTCCTTCACATGGGCAATTAATCTCGGTACCCCCTTACCTGTGATTATCGACCGGCAATGCTCACGGAACCGCACAAACATAGGTCTGATCGTTTTACCTATGTAATAATATCTGCACGGACAGAAAACCACGTACACAACGTGGTCCGTCCTGCACGTTATGAAATCATTCACTATGTGCCTTATCGCTCCCATTTGCAATGTCCGTTCTATAACATGCTGTTTGCACATAGGGCAGTGTCCACACTTATGGTTTCCTTTAGGCGCAGCAGTCCTCAACCAATTTTGATTAGGCTTGACAATTCTATTCCTCACCAGTTTATCCCGTAACCTGACACTTCTTCTGTTGGCTATCAAGGGACCTCGTGCCACAATAGCTGCCAATTCTTTATCCTGTCCCAAAATGTGCCAATTTCTCTTAATAGCCAACCTAATCTGCTGATCCATACTATTATATGGGAAACAAAAAGTGAATCTTTTTTCTTTTTTCGGCCTGTGTGTCACCAAAATATGATCATTAGCCAATCCCCTTTCTCTTATCACTTTCTCCTTTTCTGATGTGATCAATTTTTCTGGGTAGCCTCTCTCTCTAAATCGTTGTGACATTTCCTCAGATTGTCGCAAAAATCCCTCTTCAGTATTGTTAACCCTATCAATTCTCATGAATTGACTGCGAGGCAATGCCTGTTTTGTATGCTCAGGATGGAAACTTTTATAATGCATCATCGTATTAGCCGCTACAGGCTTGCGATACAACGATGTGCAAATTTTATCCCCTTTTACCTCCACCAAGACGTCCAGAAATTCTAGACGCTGGCCTCCGAATACGGACGTAAATGCCATGTTCATCCTGTTACTCTCATTCAGATAGGAAACAAAATCATTGAAGGTTTTTTCAGTGTCATCCCAGATCACCACTACATCATCTATATATCTCTGATAAAATTTAATATGCCGCAAGTAACCATTGGTGTCTGCATAGATATATTTCTCCTCAAAGAAACTCAGAAAAAGATTTGCGAATGTACATGCTGCCGGAGTCCCCATCGCAGTCCCCACCTTTTGTACATACCATTCATCTAGAAACATGAATGCATTATGTGCGAGGATGAACCTCAAACCCTCGCACACAAACCCAATGAAATCCTGACTTTTATCAGTCGTGCATAAAATCCGTTCAATTGTTTCAACCCCTATGTCCTGGGGAATTCTAGTGTACAAACTCTCAACGTCTATTGAGGCTAAGGAATAATTATCCTGCCATTCAAAGTTCTGTATACTATCCAAAAAAGAGTTTGTATCTCTAAGATAAGCCGGAATGTCTTTCAGGATGGGCCGCAATAGCCAATCAATGTACTGGGATAGGGGCTCTGTGAGCGACCCTATCCCAGACACTATCGGCCGTCCAGGGGGATTTTGAACAGATTTGTGCACTTTCGGAATATGATACCAGTGGGGTCTGGTGGGGAACTCCGGCAACAATTTTTCCGCTTTCTTCAATGATTTTGTTTCCTATCTGAATGAGAGTAACAGGATGAACATGGCATTTACGTCCGTATTCGGAGGCCAGCGTCTAGAATTTCTGGACGTCTTGGTGGAGGTAAAAGGGGATAAAATTTGCACATCGTTGTATCGCAAGCCTGTAGCGGCTAATACGATGATGCATTATAAAAGTTTCCATCCTGAGCATACAAAACAGGCATTGCCTCGCAGTCAATTCATGAGAATTGATAGGGTTAACAATACTGAAGAGGGATTTTTGCGACAATCTGAGGAAATGTCACAACGATTTAGAGAGAGAGGCTACCCAGAAAAATTGATCACATCAGAAAAGGAGAAAGTGATAAGAGAAAGGGGATTGGCTAATGATCATATTTTGGTGACACACAGGCCGAAAAAAGAAAAAAGATTCACTTTTTGTTTCCCATATAATAGTATGGATCAGCAGATTAGGTTGGCTATTAAGAGAAATTGGCACATTTTGGGACAGGATAAAGAATTGGCAGCTATTGTGGCACGAGGTCCCTTGATAGCCAACAGAAGAAGTGTCAGGTTACGGGATAAACTGGTGAGGAATAGAATTGTCAAGCCTAATCAAAATTGGTTGAGGACTGCTGCGCCTAAAGGAAACCATAAGTGTGGACACTGCCCTATGTGCAAACAGCATGTTATAGAACGGACATTGCAAATGGGAGCGATAAGGCACATAGTGAATGATTTCATAACGTGCAGGACGGACCACGTTGTGTACGTGGTTTTCTGTCCGTGCAGATATTATTACATAGGTAAAACGATCAGACCTATGTTTGTGCGGTTCCGTGAGCATTGCCGGTCGATAATCACAGGTAAGGGGGTACCGAGATTAATTGCCCATGTGAAGGAGAAGCATGGAGGTTGCCCCGACTGTTTAAGTTTTGCGGGAATAGAAAAAATTAGTTTACCTACCAGAGGTGGTGATTTAGATAATCTGCTGCTCAGGGCCGAGGCAAAATGGATTATGCGCAGTAACGCGATGGGCCCTTTAGGTTTCAATGATAGAGTGGATCTCTCAATATTTCTTTGAAAGGATTAGGAAAGCTTATGGATAAATGATTAATAATAGGCACCTCTAGAATAAAAAAAGAGTAATGATAGAGGAGGGTTAATACAAGGGCAAGTGCTAAGGGTTCGTTAGTGTGTATGTGTTTATATCTGTGGTATTAAGTATAGTTGATTTTCGTTTACATATTTACAAGCCAGCATTCTAATTTAATAACTGAAGAATTTTTGTAATGAAATTATGCTTATATGACATTGTTTTTAATTGTGCCTTTTAATGAGTGTTTTAGATTTGGTGGGAGGGCTCACAGGTGGAGGTGGGTGTCATGGCCGGCACTATATTTCCGCTGTCTTGCTCTCATACTGAGTGACCCGTAGAAGCGCAAAGCACAGCGCGAAACGATCGTCGTCTCCTTCCTTCCCTGCTCACACGAGCTTCGGCTCCGACGTTCCCGGCCATGAATTTTATCCATATGTATTGCTAATAAAGACTGAATATGAAGACCGGTGAGTGCCCTCTATTTTTCTATTTCCTGGATTACTATCATAGTCGCATTTTCTGGAGGAGCACCCGACGTTTGGTTCAGTGAATATTGCAAGAGTTATTTGTTAAGCACTCCCTCAGGGATATACCGACTTGTATAGAACCTCAGCAGAGATTGTGCCGCCTACTGAACTCTTTTATGGTGGATGTTATCACAACTTTATATTGGGCTGAGCACGTCTGCATTGCTTTGAGAGGCTGAGAAACGTTGGAATTGATTGCACAAATGGAGCAAATGGATTTAGCGGTCGGTCAACCCAGAGTGGGGCTACAAGCCGGCCGGGAAAATGTCGACAATTATTTTCGTGAGTGTGAGCAGGTGGAAGGGATACATTCATTAAGCACAAAAGCTTTGGAACACCGTATGATGAATTTGGCTGAAAAGGAGATAAAGTTGTTCTGGACGAACAGATCCCTACAGTCGTATTGTGACAATGGGCGAGTCCCACGGGGGCTAAGAGTCTGGAAACAGATCTCGCAACACAATGACAATATGGAGTTCCGAAAGGAATGGGAAAATATCATGCTGAGATGTTCGCAGGAACTTTTGTCTCTGGTATTGAAAACTAATACACGGAGTTATGATGAATTAAATGAAGATTTAATTAAAACACAAACAGAACTCAAAGCAAGAATGCCTGAGGATCAGTGGACAACTTTCAACAAAAAATTAGATAATAAACTAACAATAATTCAGGCAAATGTTAAACAACGGAAAAAGGACAAATTTGTCCGTGATAAAATCGATTTTGACACAGGACGAGTGTTTACATACAATAAAGATTATAATTTTGTTGGAAGAAATCCCTTTAGCCGCAGAAAGAGGTTTGAAAATAAAAATAAAAATACAAAGAGATATCGGAGGAATGAATATCTAACCACTGAATCAGAGTCAAGCATGAGCGATGAGGCAGGCACCTCAGCTGGTTCTTCAGAGCTATTACCAGGAGGAGTAACTGAGTCCACCGATGGTGTGATCCCTTTAGGAGAAAGATCCGGAGGGGCAGAAGGAAGAAACGGAGGCAACAGGCAACAGAAACGGAAACATGTGGCGTGGACACACAGATATTAAGTGGTCCCGAAGACACAATTATCAATTTGACTGACCATACATTAACATCGGCACATTTGTCCCTATTGAACAAGGGTTTGGGGTTTTGTATGCCGCAGGAATTTGATTTGACTGATTTTAGAATCGATCTTTTTAAGGCGACTAGAAAAATTCATCTTTATAAAGCATTTAACAATAAAGTATCTGCAAACAATGCTCCAGAAGGAGAAATCCCGGTTTCTATTGGACCCTTAGGGTTCATGGCAGGAACAGGGGCATTGGCGGACCTGGGGGAACAATCTAGACTTTTGTTAGGTATTAATGAGTCACAGAGTGGGGGTTCACATTTGGGAGTAGGAGAGGTGGCCCCATTTATTGGAGGAGTTTCGTCCAGATTTATGCCTGTAGTATCCCCCGGCAACGTAGTGGATTTATTTGAGGCACAGGTTGTGAAGGATGTGGAAGCACTTATTTATAAAGAATCCCCTAAAAATTTAACTAGAGAAGAAGTGGGGGCCCTTCATGAGATACAAACGTGGGAAGACACAATAGTTCGAGCTGCTGATAAGGGGGGCAAAACAGTGTTGCTTCCCAGATCCTACTACATCAATGAAGCAAAGAGACAATTGTCGGATAGAAGAGTCTATGAACTGCTACCAAGTAACCCTCTGCATCGATACAAATCCGAATTGAGATCTTTTTTGAGAAAGTATGTAGAAATAGGGGTGATCACCCAGAAGAAAGCGGAAAAATTGTTGCCGGAGTTCCCCACCAGACCCCACTGGTATCATATTCCGAAAGTGCACAAATCTGTTCAAAATCCCCCTGGACGGCCGATAGTGTCTGGGATAGGGTCGCTCACAGAGCCCCTATCCCAGTACATTGATTGGCTATTGCGGCCCATCCTGAAAGACATTCCGGCTTATCTTAGAGATACAAACTCTTTTTTGGATAGTATACAGAACTTTGAATGGCAGGATAATTATTCCTTAGCCTCAATAGACGTTGAGAGTTTGTACACTAGAATTCCCCAGGACATAGGGGTTGAAACAATTGAACGGATTTTATGCACGACTGATAAAAGTCAGGATTTCATTGGGTTTGTGTGCGAGGGTTTGAGGTTCATCCTCGCACATAATGCATTCATGTTTCTAGATGAATGGTATGTACAAAAGGTGGGGACTGCGATGGGGACTCCGGCAGCATGTACATTCGCAAATCTTTTTCTGAGTTTCTTTGAGGAGAAATATATCTATGCAGACACCAATGGTTACTTGCGGCATATTAAATTTTATCAGAGATATATAGATGATGTAGTGGTGATCTGGGATGACACTGAAAAAACCTTCAATGATTTTGTTTCCTATCTGAATGAGAGTAACAGGATGAACATGGCATTTACGTCCGTATTCGGAGGCCAGCGTCTAGAATTTCTGGACGTCTTGGTGGAGGTAAAAGGGGATAAAATTTGCACATCGTTGTATCGCAAGCCTGTAGCGGCTAATACGATGATGCATTATAAAAGTTTCCATCCTGAGCATACAAAACAGGCATTGCCTCGCAGTCAATTCATGAGAATTGATAGGGTTAACAATACTGAAGAGGGATTTTTGCGACAATCTGAGGAAATGTCACAACGATTTAGAGAGAGAGGCTACCCAGAAAAATTGATCACATCAGAAAAGGAGAAAGTGATAAGAGAAAGGGGATTGGCTAATGATCATATTTTGGTGACACACAGGCCGAAAAAAGAAAAAAGATTCACTTTTTGTTTCCCATATAATAGTATGGATCAGCAGATTAGGTTGGCTATTAAGAGAAATTGGCACATTTTGGGACAGGATAAAGAATTGGCAGCTATTGTGGCACGAGGTCCCTTGATAGCCAACAGAAGAAGTGTCAGGTTACGGGATAAACTGGTGAGGAATAGAATTGTCAAGCCTAATCAAAATTGGTTGAGGACTGCTGCGCCTAAAGGAAACCATAAGTGTGGACACTGCCCTATGTGCAAACAGCATGTTATAGAACGGACATTGCAAATGGGAGCGATAAGGCACATAGTGAATGATTTCATAACGTGCAGGACGGACCACGTTGTGTACGTGGTTTTCTGTCCGTGCAGATATTATTACATAGGTAAAACGATCAGACCTATGTTTGTGCGGTTCCGTGAGCATTGCCGGTCGATAATCACAGGTAAGGGGGTACCGAGATTAATTGCCCATGTGAAGGAGAAGCATGGAGGTTGCCCCGACTGTTTAAGTTTTGCGGGAATAGAAAAAATTAGTTTACCTACCAGAGGTGGTGATTTAGATAATCTGCTGCTCAGGGCCGAGGCAAAATGGATTATGCGCAGTAACGCGATGGGCCCTTTAGGTTTCAATGATAGAGTGGATCTCTCAATATTTCTTTGAAAGGATTAGGAAAGCTTATGGATAAATGATTAATAATAGGCACCTCTAGAATAAAAAAAGAGTAATGATAGAGGAGGGTTAATACAAGGGCAAGTGCTAAGGGTTCGTTAGTGTGTATGTGTTTATATCTGTGGTATTAAGTATAGTTGATTTTCGTTTACATATTTACAAGCCAGCATTCTAATTTAATAACTGAAGAATTTTTGTAATGAAATTATGCTTATATGACATTGTTTTTAATTGTGCCTTTTAATGAGTGTTTTAGATTTGGTGGGAGGGCTCACAGGTGGAGGTGGGTGTCATGGCCGGCACTATATTTCCGCTGTCTTGCTCTCATACTGAGTGACCCGTAGAAGCGCAAAGCACAGCGCGAAACGATCGTCGTCTCCTTCCTTCCCTGCTCACACGAGCTTCGGCTCCGACGTTCCCGGCCATGAATTTTATCCATATGTATTGCTAATAAAGACTGAATATGAAGACCGGTGAGTGCCCTCTATTTTTCTATTTCCTGGATATATATATATATATATATATATATATATATATATATATATATATATATGTGTATATATATATATATATATATATATATATATATATATGTATATATATATATATATATATGTATGTATATGTGTATTTTGGTAATTGCACCGTGGAATAATAGGGGAAGCATGAAGGGTACATAGTCACATATGGTATGCTAGTGTTGTTTAAAAAAAAATAAATAAAAAAATAAAAGGATCAGTGCATACTTCATACTGTGTGTGTGCTATGTATACACACAGTAGGGATAATAAGTATTTGATACACTGCTGATTTTGCAAGTTTTCCCACCTACGAAGAAATTAGAGGTCTGTAATTTTTATCGTTAGTAAAATTCAACTGTGAGTGAAAGAATCTAAAAATATAAACCAGAAAATCACATTGTATGATTTTTACATAATCACAGTATGTACTCGAGTATAAGCTGACCCGAGTATAAGCCGACCCCCCCTAATTTTGTCACAAAAAACTGGGAAAACTTAAGTATAAGCCTAGTGTGTAAAATAAGCCTCGAGTATAAGCCTAGGGTGGAAAATGCAGCAGCTACTGGTAAATTTCAAAAATAAAAATAGATACCAATAAAAGTACAATTAATTGAGACATCAGTAGGTTAAGTGTTTTTGAATATCCATATTGAATCAGGAGCCCCATATAATGCGCCATACAGTTCATGATGGCCCCATAAGATGCTCCATGCAAAATACGCCCCATATAATGCTCCATACAGTTTGATGGGCCCCATATAATGCTGCACAAATGCTGATTATGACAGATATTTGCCCCATATAATGTTGCACATGGCCCCATAAGATGCTTCATAGAGATATTTGCTCCATATAATACTGCACATGGCCCCATACAGATATTTGCCCCATATAATCCTGCACATGGCCCCATAAGATACTCCATGCAGATATTTTCCCCATATAATGCTGCACATGGCCCCATACAGATATTTGCCCCATATAATGGTGCACATGGCCCCATAAGATGCTCCATACAGATATTTGCCCCATATAATGGTGCACATGGCCCCATAAGATGCTCCATACAGACATTTGCCCCATATGCTGTTGCTGCGATTAAAAAAATTAAAAAATTACATACTCACCTCTCAGGACCCTGCTCTTGCTATAATCACCTGCTCCCCATTCCACCGCCGATCGCCGCTGTGTCTTCCCCATCTTCTGCATCGTGTCACCGCGCCCTCTGACCTGAGCATCACTGCAGAGGACGCGAAAGACACAGCGGCACCGATGGTGGAACGGAGAGCAGGTGAATATCGCGCACTGAGTTATACTCACCTGCTCCTGGCGTGGTCCCTGGACGTCTGTTCCCCAGCTTCTTCCTGTAGTGAGCGGTCACATGGTACCGTTCGTTACAGTAATAAATATGCGGCTCCACCCCTATGGGAGTGGAGTGGGGTCCATATTACTGTAATGAGCGGTACCATGTGACCGCTCACTACAGGAAGAAGCTGCCGGGGAACCAAGGACGTGCAGGGACCACGCTAGGATCAGGTGAGTATTATTACACAGCTCTGCTCCCCCTCCCCTGCCGACCCCTGGTATGACTCGAGTATAAGCCGAGAGGGTTACTTTCAGCCCAAAAAAGTGGGCTGAAAATCTCGGCTTATACTCGAGTATATACAGTAGTTACATTTTATTGCATGAACCTACCAACCAGCAACATTCTGGCTCACAGACCTGTTAGCTTTTCTTTAAGAAGCCCTCCTACTCTGCACTTGTTACCTGTATTAATTGCACCTGTTTGAACTTATACCAACCTCTCCACCATGGCTAAGACCAAAGAGCTGTCTTAAGCAAACCAGGGACAAAATGGTAGACCTGCGCAAGGCTGTGATGGGCTAC
This sequence comes from Ranitomeya variabilis, assembly GCF_051348905.1. Lineage (NCBI taxonomy): Eukaryota > Metazoa > Chordata > Amphibia > Anura > Dendrobatidae > Ranitomeya > Ranitomeya variabilis. The sequence continues at coordinate 209,070,812 of NC_135236.1, read as the reverse complement.
AAAACAATAGGCAAGCATCTTGGTGAGAAGGCAACAACTGTTGGCTCAATTATTAGAAAATGGAAGAAATACAAGATGACTGTCAAGCTTCCTCGGTCTGGGGCACCATGCATGATCGCGCTTCGTGGGTAAGGATGATTCTGAGACAGGTCAGGAATCAGGCCAGAACTACATGGGAGGACCTGGTCAATGACCTAAAGCTAGCTGGGACAACAGTCTCAAACGTTACTGTTAGTAATAATAATCTTTATTTTTATATATTGCTAACATTCCGCAGCGCTTTACAGTTTGCAGACATTATCATCACTGTCCCCGTTGGGGCTCACAATATAAAGTCCCTATCAGTATGTCTTTGGATTGTGGGAGGAAAACAGAGCAAAACACGGGGAGAACATACAAACTCCTTGCAGATGTTGTCCTTGGTGGGATTTGAACCCAGCACTCCGGGCCTGCAAGGCTGCAGTGCTAATCACTGAGCCACCATGCTGCCCAGTAACACATTAAAAATCCTGCAAAGCACGCAAGGTCCCCCTGATCAAGGCTTCACATGTCTAGGCCCATTTGAAGTTCACCAATGACCATCAGTGTGAACCCTAGGAGACATGGGAGAAGGTCATGTGGCCAGATGAAACCAAAATAGAACTTTTTAGTATCAACTCCACTTTCCTGTTTGGAGGAAGAAGAAAGATGAGTACAACCCAAGAGCACCGTCCCATCCGTGAAACATTGAAGCATGGTAGGGAGGCATCATACTTTGGGGGTGCTTTTTTTTTTTACAAAGGTGACCGGAAGACTGCACCATATTGAATTGAGGATGTATGGGGTCATGTATCGCGAGATTTTATCCAACAACCTCCTTCTCTTAGTAAGCGCATTGAAGATGGGTCATGGCTGGGTCTTCCAGCAGGACAATGACCCGAAACACACAGCCAGGGCAACTAAGGAGTGGCTCGGTAAGAAGCATTTCAAGGTCCTGAACCCAATGGAAAATCTTTGGAGGGAGCTGAAACTCAATGTTACCCAGTGACAGCCCCAAAACCTGAAAGATTTGGGGAAGATCTGTATGGAGGAATGGGCCAAAATCCCTGCTGCAATGTGTGCAAACTTGGTCAAGAACTACAGGAATTGTCTGACCTCTGTAATTGCAAACAAATGTTTATGTGCCAAATATTAAGTTCTGTTTTCCCCACTGTGTGTGTGTATATTTTATTTTGTAGAGGATCAGGCTCTAGGGTAGCCGCTTTGGACACGTAGCTACAAGGTTTTTACGTATAAAAAAATGTTTATTTACAGTACCGCAAACAAAGCCATAAACATAAAATCCTTAGCCTTATCCAGGCACTAACTAAACAATAGAGGCCCTGGCTTCAGAGACACGACTGTACCGGTCCCAGTTCGCTCACACATAACGGTTCTCATCCATAGCAACCCCTGTTACTTGCAGATTGGTGCATACGACCTGTGCAGTCACTTCTCTGAAAGATTCGGCTGGTCTCTCCAGCACCAACAAAAACCCACTCTGCACACAATGTACTGGTTCGAGTGCCTCTATAATGGCTCCATACAAATGGAGCTGTGACATGGCTGTGTGCATGATGACTACGTTCTACTTATTGATAGTAAAGTAACTTTCATATTTCAAGCAGATGCCAAATACACATCAAGTGATTCCTGAAAGGAAAAATCTAAAAATAGACCTGGTGCTGTGACCATATATAATGAGATGATAATCATGTACTATATTAACTATTAATGAGCAGATTGATCTTTCCTCTGGCTCTGTTCGGTAAGATCCTTTGTGCAAACAATCGCTGTCAGAGCAACACTCATATAATTGTCTGCTATTCTAGGTTTACACTTCAGCCTGTTGATCAGCAGACTTGGAACATCTGTCAGACTCACAGTCCAGTCTCCATGGTGATTTATAGTACTTTACAGTAAAGAGAGAATATAGCTGTAGATTGGTCATTTTATTTCATAGATGTGCATGTTGCACTGATTGAATTTTTTTTCCCCCCACAGGATTAAAAAAAAAAGTCCAGAGCATGCTGCAGAGCGTTTTCATGAGTATTTTTTAGATTCATTTTTTTCTCACTTTAGAGTCATTACTCAATCTGTAAGATTTGCAAAAGTTGTAACCATTTACAGTTAGGTGCACAAATATTTTGAAAAGTTTTGGCATTTTAGCTGTTTACCAAATCATTTAATCATTTTCAAGATACAGTGATATAATCAATTTGAGTTTAAAATGCAGACTCTTCGCATTAATTTGAGAGTATTCACATCCTAATTGGAGTAAGGGTTTAGGAATTACAGCTCCTCTACAGTATTCCAGGTGAGACCTGACCAAGGAGGAGTAGAAGGGGATAACTATTTCACGTGATACATCCTAGAAGCGTGTTTACCTTTTTTGCTGCAGCATCACACTGTTGACTCATGTTCAGTCTGTGAATCACTGGTTTAGCCAAGGATATTTCATACATGCTGTTGCTTAGTTCTATTCCTCCCATACAGTAGATGTAATTTTTATTTTTATTGCTCAGATGTATAATCATCCATTGTTCCCTGTTAAATACCATTATATTAGTCGCTGCCCATTGTTCAAGCTTCTCTAGATCCTTCTGAATCCTTTCTGTCTTCTCTACTGTTCACTATCGCGCCTAGCTTTGCATCATCTGCAAACTTAATTTGTTTACCTTCAGTTCCCTTATTTAGATAATTTATAAAAATGTTGAACAACACTGGAGCCAGGACAGAGCCCTATGGTACCCCACTGGACACTCTTCCAGTTGGATGTGCAACCATTTATCACTACTATTTGAGTACGATCACCAGCCAGTTATGAATCCACCATAGCCTTATCAATCCAATATTTGGTTATTTTTTCAATAAGGATAGTATGAGATACTTTATCAAATGCTTAGCTGAAGTTGAGATATACTATATGTACTGCATTTTCCTAATTCACCCAGTCAGTGATTCCATAATAGAATGACATTAGATTAGCCTAGCATGACTTGTTTTGCTACAAACCCATGCTGTCTCTGGTTAATTACTGTGTTCTTATCCAAGTACTTGCATTCATGCTGATTAATAATTTGTTCAAAGATTTTTCCTGGTATAGAAGTAAGGCTCACTAGCATGTAATATCCTAGCTCCATCTTCTTTACTTTTTTGAAGATAGGAACAACATTTGTCCTTCTCCAATAGTCTGGGACTTCTCCTGTTTTCCAGAATTTTTCAAAGATTCTGGCTAGTGGTTTAGCAATTTCCTCTGCTAACGCTTTCAGTACCCTAGGATGTAATAAATTCATTTGTTAGCTAAGTGTTCCCTCACCATCTCTCTTTTATAGTGTTGGTTCTTTTATTCCTTCAATATCAAAGTGAAGATCAATTAATGTTACAATTCCTTTGTTAGGGAACACAGATACAAAAAAGGAATTTAAAACTTTGGCCTTCTCAACATCATGTTTGACCACTTTGCCATTTTCATCCTGTAAAACTCCTGTAGCATCTTTGGCTTTTTTTTTGCTTTTGACATACCCCCCAAATCGTTTACTGCTTTTGGTCTCCCTTGCAAGCCTTATTTCATTATTGGCTTTAGCGTTTCTAACATTTGCTTTGCATTTCCTGCAGACATCATTATATTCCGACGAGAGCTGTTGTGCAGTTACGTTTATATTGGTAATATGTTTGCTACATACAGTATGTTGGGAGATTTCAGTATATGACCTTAATGTGATGAAATAAGTAGATTTTAAGCGTTTGCCACAATTGGCTTTAATTAATTTATTTTTTGCTTTGATAATTTGATGTGGCGTCTCTGATGTTACCTTTAAGAAGGCAAAACATTAATTCCCTCAAGGAAAAAAAAAATGGAGGAAAACCATTCTTCCACTTGAAACATTTCAATGCAGGGTCATTCTAGGGGGAGTTTCTGGCTGTCCTTTTAAACTCTGCAATTTAAAATATTGCACTCTAATCTGTGTGCTGGTGGCTACCTGTGGTTTTATTACGATTCTGAACATGCATGAGTGTGATTTTGTTGCGGAGTGCTGCATATGGCCCCATCCTTTATTAAATCTGCCCTACATTCAGTGCTAGTCAACCCATTCATCCAAATACTATGTAACAGCACTCTGCCAACACTACATACATGAATTCCACTATTGCTGCATATGTAAAAACTGGCAGAGTGGTGATAGGTTCCCATCTCAGAGAGGTCATTGGTAGGAAGTGCCCACATACTTTGATCAAATACAGTATGTGGGAAAAAACCCTCACTTTTTTGTGTGTAGCAATAGTGGAATTCATGTACATAACGTTTGCATAGTGCTCGGTGTTTGTACATATATTTGTATTTTAGCCTGATTGTAGTTGCACCTACTTATTCACTTATTATTTTATACTGCATTCGCCCGCTACAAAAAAATCTACATGAATATTAGACCATGCTACAAAATAAAATAAATCTGTGAAAAGTATGAGCATGTTAGTTCATTTTGTGTGCAATTTGCAAAAATAACACTATGGGATGGGCATTTTAAAGCTCTTTTCACATGTTCAGTTATCATCCTTTTGTAATGGATCAAGAATGGAAAAAAAACAAAACTGAATCCTTTCCAAATGGAGCAAAAATTGATGCACACGTTGGTTTCAGCTTTGCATCCAACATTGTAACTTTTAGAACCAATCGTTTTTTACAAGAGGGGTCTCTGGGCACTGTTCAGTTAGTGGATGCACACTTTTTAGTTTCCGTTCTGCATCTGTGATGGTTCCATTCTTACTATAGATGTCCTCGGCATGTACAGTGCTTAAAAAAGGGATTTATTAATGGATGACACAACAGCTCACCATCCATTAGGGTCAGTTCACAGTAGGCGTTTTTTCAGCGTTTTTTTTTTTTTTTTTTTTGGTGCAGCAAAACCTCATCTCTTGGCAGGAAAGATGCTGCAGAAAAAAGCATGTTTCCCCTGTTTTTTCTTAACATCTTTTGCTGCTGTTTTGGCATGCTAGATCTGTCTCTTGTGCATGCTGATAAAGTTTAGTGTTGAAAAAAGTCCTATTCTATAGAATAATTTTTTTTTTTTTTGGCACAAAAACCGCAGCAAAACCTGATACCTGCGTTTTTGGGGCTTTTTTTCAGCATTTTTCCCCACCCATTCATTTCAATGGGCAAAAAACGCTGAATGAAGTGACATGCTCCATTGTGCAAAAAAAACGAAGCAAAGCACAAAATCCTGAAGACTAAAAAAAAACAATGTGTGTGCATAAGGTTTCTGAAATCTCATAGACTTTGCTAGTACTGTAAAACACAGCTAACATTTGCATAAAAAAAGCTGCAAAAACGTCTAGTGTGAACATAGCCTTAGAATGTTTTCCCATAGATGTCCATGTTAAAGAAACAGATCCAATTTCTATCTAATTTTTTAGCCATACAAAATAAGTTGTGCGGGCAGTGGCCACCTATTGATCATGCCCGGGAAGAACAACACTGCATGGATTCTGAGGCGACATGGTGGAATCAAATGCTTCTTATTTATTAGAAGGCGTACACCATTTAATGAACTGTGGACATCTTGAAAAACCTTCATTGTTGAATAGTGTTAAAAAAAAAAAAAAAAAGCCAGGAAATCTCCAATATTAGAGAAGCCATAAAAATGCTAAAAAAAAAAAAGGTACGGTACTTGTCTGCCTGCTGGAAGCCCCCAGACTTGTTTCAAATATCAAGAAGTCCACGTATTAGTATGTGACCAGATCTGTAAGACAAGTTAGCGATTGTAGAGACGGACATTTTTGCGAACAGACTAGAGCCGCCATTCAGTGGGATTAGGGGTATACTACATACTTGGTGTCCCTTGCATTTGCTACAATGAACACAACCCAGATAGGAATCCAGAGAAAAAGGAGTGTATTTATCAACAGATAGAATAGACAATATTTTATTAGTAAATCATGACAAAACAATGAATCAATAAATGAGAAAGCCGGTAAGTTCCTTTCCACAGCATTATCAGTGGTTTCCATTGACTTCCGATCCGTGGCTGTTACTGCATACTGTGATAGAAGATAAATGTAGCCCGCAGTACGCTGTGTCTGATAAGTGTTTCCTGGACACTTGTGAGGTTTCGCAGCCTGGGAGTCGTGAGATGGTTTCATCACTTCTTCTTATGTCCTCTGATCATGTGCACATTAGTTCTGGGTACTAATATTGAGAGACTAGACATTATTTCATGTGTTCCTGTAAACGTTACTGCTACTTCCCCCGGAGACTCCGATACAAAGGGTCTAATATGCAGCATCGCTTCCTATCAGGAACATGGTGACACAAGGCAGAAGTGAGCTTTGTCTTCGGCTGAAAGGCGGCACTGTTCGTATATCTCTCCTGGTTCTGCTTTTCACATCTGCGATCATAGAGGATGGAGCAAAAAAAAAAAACTAGTGGAAGAGCAGCGTAATATTATTTCTTATGCTTTGCTTATATAGCCCCTAATATTCCACAGCGCTTTCCACACATCATCATCACTGTCCCCATTGGGGCTCACAATCTACTCGCTTTCAGTATGTCTTGGAGTGTGGGAGGAAACCGGAGAAAACCCACACAAACACGGGGAGAACATACAAACTCCTTGCAGATGTTGTCCTTGGTGGGATTTGATCCCAGGACCCCGGTTCTGCAAGGCTGCAGTGCTAACCACTGAGCCACCGTGCTGCCCTTATCTTGATGCCAGAAGAGCTCTGCTTTTCCTAGCTCTTGGTAACATTGCTTTTAGTTTGGAAACATTAAAAAGCAAAATTCCAGGCTTGCACAGTTTTCAAGTTTACAAATACAGTAAATGTTTCATCGTTAAAAATATATAATTCAGGCTCTGAGTCTCCAACCTCTGTGTTATGATGTACACCGTATGCCTGCAGAGACCTCCACAATGTCATTTTCAAATAACTCCAGTGCTGTAAGATGTCAATATATTAATCCAGTAGGACTTTGTTGATTGACCACGCTCCTACGTACTGCAGTGCACAGGTGCTGGACCTCTCTGACCCTTCCCAGCGCCTGCGCACTGCAGTACTTAGATAAATACGCCTGCGCAGGAGAGTGATGCAGCAACAGGAGGGCGGCATCACAAGAAGATAGGAGGAGCCGGACCCAGACCTGCGACACCCATTGGACCAGAACACCCCCAATATAGAATGCTGTAGATAAGCCCTGAAAGGTGGTTTCTTATATCGGCCAAACCTGTTGACAGGTTCCCTTTAAGGACACAAAACTTAAAAGTTTGAAAATTGCAGAATTTTCCAAATTTCCATTTTTTCATAAATAAGCGCACGTCATATCAAAGAAATTTTACCACTAACATGAAGTACAAAATGTCACGAAAAAACAATCGCGTAATCAGTGGCATACGTTGAAGCGTTCCAGAGTTATAACCTCATAAAGTGACAGTGGTCAGGATGTAAAAATTGGCCCAGTCACGTAGGGGTTAAAGACGCTGTTATTATTATTATGGTGCTTGAACCCTCCTAGGTTCAAGCAACATATTGTAATCCGATTTCTTATATTTTATTATTCTTCTCCGCGTTTTCCGCAATTAATGCGGCCCGAACCGCTCGGCGCAGAGACCCCGTTCAGGCGGCGTTTCGAAGGCCTCGGTGAGGACAGGTGTGCTATGACTTTTATAGTCGATCCGATATGTAGATTTTATTTAAATCGCATTTAAAAAAAAAAAAAATTCCCATAGGAAATAATGGCGAACTTTCCATTACCCCCAACTTGACCTTCCAAAGATGGCAGCTATGCAAATGTACGGTGTCCATTTTAGGACATGATTATTTATCAAAGTCAAACATCAGAATAAAGTGACTATGACACCCTCTCGTCCCGTGTGTGAAAAGTAAGTGCCCCCCCGACCCCGTGTGTGAAAAGTAAGTGCCCCCCCAGCCCCGTGTGTGAAAAGTAAGTGCCCCCCCGGCCCCGTGTGTGAAAAGTAAGTGCCCCCCCCGGCCCCGTGTGTGAAAAGTAAGTGCCCCCCGGCCCCGTGTGTGAAAAGTAAGTGCCCCCCGGCCCCGTGTGTGAAAAGTAAGTGCCCCCCGGCCCCGTGTGTGAAAAGTAAGTGCCCCCCCCGGCCCCGTATGTGAAAAGTAAGTGCCCCCCCCGGCCCCGTATGTGAAAAGTAAGTGCGCCCCCGGCCCCGTGTGCAAAAGTAAGTGCGCCCCCGGCCCCGTGTGCAAAAGTAAGTGCCCCCCGGCCCCGTGTGTGAAAAGTAAGTGCCCCCCGGCCCCGTGTGTGAAAAGTAAGTGCGCCCCCGGCCCCGTGTGCAAAAGTAAGTGCGCCCCCGGCCCCGTGTGCAAAAGTAAGTGCGCCCCCGGCCCCGTGTGCAAAAGTAAGTGCGCCCCCGGCCCCGTGTGCAAAAGTAAGTGCGCCCCCGGCCCCGTGTGCAAAAGTAAGTGCGCCCCCGGCCCCGTGTGCAAAAGTAAGTGCGCCCCCGGCCCCGTGTGCAAAAGTAAGTGCGCCCCCGACCCCGTGTGCAAAAGTAAGTACGCCCCCGGCCCCGTGTGCAAAAGTAAGTGCGCCCCGGTCCCGGGTGTGGAAAAGTAAGTGCTCCCCGGTCCCGGGTGTGGAAAAGTAAGTGCTCCCCGGTCCCGGGTGTGGAAAAGTAAGTGCTCCCCGGTCCCGGGTGTGGAAAAGTAAGTGGGTCCCGTGTGTGAAAAGTGCTGCTGTAAAGCTGGCAGCGCTGTTCAAGCACCATGTATTTCCTTCAGGAAATGCCCATCTAGTTATTATTTATTATTATAGCGCCATTTATTCCATGGCGCTTTACGTGTGAGGAGGGGTATACATAATAAAAACAAGTAGAGTAATCTTAAACAATACAAGTCACGACTAGTACAGGAGGAGAGAGGACCCTGCCCGCGAGGGCTCACAATCTACAACTGAACTGTTGCTTTTCTTTGGTGCATTTTTATCCTTGTAGGTTTCTATGGGGAGCTTGAAAAGAAAAGGTAATAAAAATTTGTTTGCAAGTGCAGAATTCCAGCACTAAAGTGCTGCATCAAATCTGCACCAAAAACACATAAATTTGGGTAAGTTCACACAGGGCATTTTGATGCGTTTTTTTGTTGCATTTTTTTATGCTAATTTTCAGCTGCTTTTTACAATACCTGCAAAGCCTATGAGATTTCAGATATCTCATGCACACACACTGGTTTTTTGTCATCAGTATTTTGTGCTTTGCTGCTTTTTTGGACATACACTATGTTCCAAATTATTATGCAAATTATATTTTTCTCGGATTGTCCTAAATGGTCGGTGCATATGACAGTCAGTCTAATAAAAGTCATCACCCGTTAGAGTATACATCTAATTTTATTGAAGAAACCTCCCAATGATAACAGTATAATCTCCAAAATGAATAAAAACTCAAATGCACTGTTCCAAATTATTAGGCACAGTAGTATTTCTAAACATTTGATTTGTTTTAAAGAACTGAAAATGCTCATTTGTGGAATTTGCAGCATTAGGAGGTCACATTCACTGAACAAAAAGCTATTTAACTCCAAAACATCCTAACAGGCCAAGTTACATGTTAACATAGGAGCCCTTCATTGATATCACCTTCACAATTCTTGCATCCATTGAACTTGTGAGTTTTTGGAGAGTTTCTGCTTGTATTTCTTTGCATGAAGTCAGAATAGCCTCCCAGAGCTGCTGTTTTGATGTGAACTGCCTCCCACCCTCATAGATCTTTTGCTTGATGATTCTCCAAATGTTCTCTATAGGGGTGAGGTCAGGGGAAGATGGTGGCCACACTCTTTTTATGCCCATAGCAGCCAATGACTCAGAGGTATTCTTTGCAGCATGAGATGGGGCATTGTCAGCATGAAGATGATTTTGTTCCTGAAGGCACGTTTCTGCTTTTTAGACCATGGAAGAAAGTTGTCAATCAGAAACTCTATTTACTTTGCTGAGGTCATTTTCACACCTTCAGGAACCTTAAAGGGCCCTACCAGCTGTTTCCCCATGATTCCAGCCCAAAACATGACTCCTCCACCTCCTTGCTGACGTCGCAGCCTTGTTGGGACATGGTGGCCATCCACCAACCATCCACTACTCCATCCATTTGGACCATCCAGGGTTGCTCGACACTCATCAGTAAGAGTGGGGGCACCATATCCGCTTCACAGTAGGGTGCCAACCCCCACTGCTAGGCAGGAGTCAGATTGGCAGGAAGCAGTCATAGCGAGGTATTTGGTGTATGTGTAGCACTGTTTTTTGCACTTTATGGTATGGTGTCTTGCACCTTTATCACACTGGTGATTAACTGCCATCAATGCCCTGAAATATTATTTGGCAAGACTTTCCTTTATCTATCTCTGTCATTATGATGGCATAAATGTACCACATTGTATAGATGACAGATAGGAGAAATAGTGGATAGCCGACGTTGAGCGGGGGCGCCTATCTCGTTTATTTGTCTAGGGTGCCAACCTCCGCTGCAAGGCAGGGCAATTCAGGATACATAGTGCAAGGGGCAATTTTAGTCTAGCACGGTTGCTTGTATGTTGATTGTCAGTGTTCTATGCTTTTAGAGATTTAAATAAAGAATTGGTTTTATCCAGGATCTGAACATATAAGGTTTCTTTTGATTTTGCTTCAGGGAAGTTGAGCAGCTGCTCAGGCAGTATAAAAAAAATCTACAATCAGATGATAAAAACCGATTAGAAAAATGAATGTTATGATTGTTTTCAAATGTATTATTAGTGATAAAAAAAAAATAAACACCGGCCATTATAATACTCCCAGCAAACGCTTTTGTAGTTAAGATATAGTTTTCTCATGTTGTATACTGTATTTCTATCATTCGTGATAAGATTGTGATCTACCCAACTGTGAATCTAATGACATATCAGCAAGTTGTGACAGTTCTGTCTTGTGACAAATGTTCCTGAGGATTGAGCGGCTTTTATATGTGGTGGAGTTCGGCAGACACATTTACATCTACGCGACGCTTTTCTCCTCTTAAAATATATGAAGCAATCAGTCGACTTGTTCTGTGCTAGTTAGGCTTAGCTCACATTTATTGTGTGCTCTTTCCTAAGCATGGAGTTGGTTGCTGGTTCATCTAAAACCCCCAAAATGGTTTTCCTAAAGAGGCACCTTGGTAAACCGTGCTTTTGTACCCACCTAAAAAGAAGCACACCACCAGAATGGAGTCCAAAGGGTGTCCACCTGCTTCATTGCACTGAATTGGCGGCTCTGTCAAACTCTGTTTGGACATTTAGGCTAAGTTTATTAGTTTGTGGAAAACTACTGCAAGCGATCCATACAAGATTTAATATGTCTACAGCTGTGGGATTGACGTCCAATTTATGCTGCGGATGTAGGTGCACGTTTGACCCTATGCAATGCAAAGGCGGAAATATTCAGCTTCGAAGCTGCACTGCTATCCACAGTGGGGAATACCTCTGCCGCTATTACTGCTAGACCGCCGCTGGCAGACCTCCACCGCAAATAGATTCTGTGGGGGTGTTAACTTTGGCTTTGTTTGCATAGATTTTCTCCCGTTTTGCAGGGGTTTTGGATGTGAGACCCCACAAAGCCTCTGAACGTAGGGTCAAATGTGATGTGAGCCCTGCCTTGGAGAAACTTAGCGCAATGCTTATGTATAAATGTGTGGTGGGTCATAGTGGGGACTTATCATTTTGTGTGTTTACAGCCTGTATTACTGGTCCAGTTTTGTCACTTTTAGAAGGTATGATTGTTTGTCTGATCCCTTTCTCACGGTCTACTATCTTCGAGAAGGCTAAATAATGATTTTACAGTCAATAAATGGCCCATAATGAATTTCCCATGTTTCTATAAATTTGGGTGCCTTTAAATTGAGCAGCGGCTATGTTTTCCTTTGTGCTGTTATTTGTCTTTAGCCTTCGCAGTGCTCCAGAGTGTACCGCTGGGTATTGGGATATTACTGCAAAGATGAAACCTGGATGGCCCGTGTGTGCTGTCTATTTAATATACATTCTCATTAATTAAAATGGACTAGTTTGGCTAGTCTATATGATCAACCTCTGTGCTACTTTCTGAAAGTTATGGAAAACTCAACATTTAATTCTAAAAGTAATTGTGATGTAGTTTATTATACGTTTGAGGACATGCTATTGTCAGTTCCCCTAAGTTCTCTTAAACGCCACTCTGTACACAGTCATGGGAACCTTTGTGCGATTTTACATCAAGGTGTAACATTAAAAAATAAAAGACAAATTTGTGTTTCCTGTGAAAGTGTGATTAAGTAGAGCAGAGCTGGCATATATTGTCCCTGTCTTCCTGCACATATCTTCATTTAATCACCACAGCGGAGTAGTTCTCCATGATGATGCGGCTCTTGAGATGCGTTGTGTGTTTATATGGGTATTTTTGTATTTGGTGCTGGAAGCAAAACTGCATGTTATCACCAAGCCTGGTATAATGATGAGCTCTGCAGCTCCTTATGCATCGATCAGACATACACCTTGTCAGCAGATTCCTTGGTGTCGTGCCAGAGAATTCAATCGAAGATAAAATAAAAAGTGTTTTCCTCGAAGGGTTATTTCCCAACATTGGAGTTATCCCTTATACAGAGGGTCTCCCACTGATCCCGAGGCTCTGAAAGCGTGGGCTCCGTATGTACCTCCGCTCCATTCATTCTCTATGGGACTACCTTAGATAGCGAAGGACAATGCCTCGTTCTCTGGGTCAGTAACTGGTGATGGCTTTCAATGATCGGAATAACCCTTTAATCATTTCTAATGATTTCATAGCATTAAGAGCTTCTAATAGACATAACCAAGGTATTAATCTTAAAAAAATAAATAAATCTGACTGTTTATAACTGGGTTCTAAATAATCTTTGTATTATTTCAGCATGGCAGGGTATGGATCCCAGATCCAGAAGATGTTTGGAAATCGGCCGAGATTCAGAAAGATTACAAGCCAGGGGACACAGTCCTCCACCTACAGCTCGAGGAAGGCACGGTATGGTGAAGCACAGTACTGAGATGCCATCTTGGTTGTGATGGGGCTTTATGAGATGCCTCGTTCTGTTTATTAGCTGTGATGTGTGAGATTAGGGAATGTTCTTCTTTCTGCAATCTTCCAGTCCTGATGGATCTTTATCTTAATATAACATACGGGATTTGAAGAATCCTGCCCGTATGTAAACCATACCCTTCAGCTGTCTTACTTTTTATGGCCTGTCCTTTTAGATTTGGCGTTCCTTGTGGCTATTTTCTCTGGTCTCTGCTATGTAGAGAAGTCCATTTTCCTATTCATAAAGCATCTGTGTCTCCTCTTTATCTTTTTTACACTGTTCAATGCCATAAATACATTAGTTACTTTGTACAAAACGTCAGTACACTGCATAGAATCATTATTTACGTGGCACCAACATATTCCATAGCGCTTTAGAACTCGGGGAACGTGTACCGACATAATGAGACATTACAGCGTACAATCTCCGAGGGATAAGGAGCAACACAAATAGTAAAATACACTTGGACTTTATGGTCCTGCCATCTTTTCTAAAACGAGGTAGTACGCATGAAGTTACGTAGACAGCCAGGCTGTGGGGAGTCTGTTGAATAAGGAGATCAGGGTCTGAAAAATTTTCAAGTAAATGGAAAAATATTTAGAATTGAGAGTCCTCAGTGGTTGATACCTTTTAATGGCTAACTGAAAAGATGGTAACAAATTGCAAGCTTTCGAGACTACACAGGTCCCTTCATCAGGCATAGACTAATACAAAATCTGAAGAATCACATATTTATACACAACACAGCACAGAAATAATGTCATAGATAAGACAGGTGACATGAATCAAAACTACCATTATGGGAGAGTGATAAACAGTTATGTCCATAAATATTGGAACAGTTCATAGATAAGTGTTGTGCTGTTTTGTGCATAAATATGTGATTCTTCAGAATTTGTATTAGTCTACGCCTGATGAAGGGACCTGAGTAGTCTCGAAAGCTTGCAATTTGTTACCTTTTAATGGCTAACTGAAAAGATGGTATCAACCACTGAGGACTCTCAATTCTAAATATTTTTCTATCTGCAGGCTAACACGGTACAAAGATCTATATCTTTCCTGTATCAAGTAAATGGATGAATGGACAATATTTAGTCTAGGGAATGTGGTTATCTGGGGTAGCGCATTACATAGAACTGGTACAGCTAGAGATGGGAGGTTCAGATTATGGAGGATGGTTGTTTTAAAGGGGTTGTCCACTACTTGGTAACCCTTCTTAAATGAAACTGGGCCCCATGGAAAATATAAATAGGTTATACTTTCATCCTAGACCAGTACCGTTCCACCCAATCGATACTCGTGGCATTTTGATAACATGTTAGTTTTGTCCAAGGGAAGTGTCTAATGTGAATGGGAGCTCCCGACTCTCCCTACATAAATGATGATGGGGCGAGAGAAGCTTCCAGGATGTCCGATTCCAGACTGCAGAACCTTTTGTTCCCTCGGAGACAAGCCACCGGAGATGTCTGGCAGCGACTCTTGGAGAGCACAGGAGGCCTGGTAGAGTATGGAAGAGTTAAGCGGCCCCCCCATTCAAGTGAATGGGGTCTGGGCCCGGGTACTGTTCTGGTACCCTAACTTTTTGTAATTGTTCGGCTGAACCCACCGGACCTGAACATCCAGTTGTTCCCCCATCTCTAATGCTCACCTTATAACTAGCCTACTCTTTCCTATGTCCTTTGGCTAGCCTTTGGTGGAAGTGTAGGTAGTACCCATTATCGTGGGGTGATGTGATTATTCTGGTTAGGCAGACAGTAAAAGGATTGATTGCACCCTCAATGCTTTCTTGCGTTGCTGCCTACTGGTCTCTGTCCTCCTTTCAGAGTCTTTTATTATGTTTATAATTTTGTTTCATAGAATCTAGAATATCGTCTAGATGTTAAATCAAAGGAGCTGCCACCATTGAGAAATCCTGATATCCTTGTTGGGGAGAATGACCTCACTGCCCTGAGTTATCTCCATGAACCAGCCGTCCTGCACAACCTCAAAGTCCGCTTTATAGACTCCAAACTCATTTACACATATTGCGGTGAGTGCACGCAGCACCATTTTTCCTTCATGATAAAGTTCTTGTTTCATCTTTATGTTCTGATATTTATTGTAAGTCGTGGGTGAGCCCATTCTCTACAGACCATAATATGTGCCCTCTTATCTTCTGTAGGTGTCTTTCCATGGCTGTAAAATCATGTGTGGATGAGATGACTAAGAGTAGCTGTGCTCTTACAAGCCTTGGTCACCTCTTTATGAAGTCACTGGTTATAGATCCTCCACAGAACCAGCAAAGTTCCTATATGGGTCAGATAATAAGCAGATATTACTGTTATTTTGTCTGGACCTGTGGCTAATAATTTAGATACTTGATGGTCTAAACCAGAGGTGTCAAACTGCATTCCTCGAGGGCCGCCAACAGGTCATGTTTTCAGGATTTCCTTGTATTGCACAGGTGATAATTTAATCACCTGCACAGAATGATTCCAGCACCTTGTGGAATGCTAAGGAAATCCTGAAAACATGACCTGTTGGCGGCCCTCGAGGAATGCAGTTTGACACCTCTGGTCTAAACCATGTTGGGTCCATCAGAGTCAGACGCTGGCCATACACTTTACATTTAGAGTTTTCCGACGACAGCTATTGTTTTCAGTAGGGAGAGCAGAATAAACCTCTGTCACACACATCTGGTGGCAGCTGATCTTTCAAGAATAAAACGATTGGGTATATTGAAATACAGCATGTCTGATCCTATTCCCCCAACATTTGTTGTTTGGAGAGGTTCAGAACCTCACACACATTGGATGGTAAGCACGTGTATGCCTGGCTTGTCAGACTATCTCTCGGTTCTGGCACTTCAAGGGTTCCTGTTCTGGTGACATAACCCTGTAAGCTATATAATAACTCTATATCTATATTTTCACATTTTAGTGTACTTTTTTCTGTATATTTTTTACAATATTTGTGGTTGTGACTTAAAGGGCAGAACTACTTATGTGTCTCCATTTTCATGTATCTTTGTCATTCATTGCACAGTCGCATGATTGATGAGGTCATTTACACGTCTTGTCCATAATGGTGTATTTTTCACATTTCGGTGTTTTTTTCCTCAGGCATTGTCCTTGTTGCCATAAATCCTTATGAACAATTGCCCATCTATGGAGCCGATATCATCAATGCGTACAGTGGGCAGAATATGGGTGACATGGATCCTCATATTTTTGCAGTGGCAGAAGAAGCATATAAGCAAATGGCCAGGTTTGTTTCAGTGACATTTAAAAGTTTAATATTTTATTATTGTTTATTTTTTTGTTCTCCTTTTTTTTTTTTTTTTTATACTGTTTTTTGCGCGTTTTATACACATTGTTATGCCTAAATCATGTTATTCTGTGCATTAGCATTGGGTAACAATAGATTTATGGTGACATCAGATTCTGGGTCTCTCTAGACTGATTGGGGGACCCCATACCCTGCCATCCTAAAAAAATTATCTGTAAAGTGTTTTTCTTCTCCTCATCTCTGTTCTTAATCACAGAAAAGTTTGAATCACGCTATTTCTGAGACACTATTGCTTCATCATCAAATTATCAGGAACTCTGGGGGGGGACAAAGGTACCAGGCTCTTAGTAAATAAACCTATGGATTTGGGTACCATCCTCCATCTTGAAATACGGGGTGCTGGTGGAGCTTGCCGGCAGAAATTCTATGCTTTCTGCTCTCTCCTGATTCTTGTAGAAATAGGACTGTATAATGTTGATGAGGAAGCAATGGATGATGTCTGGGTGATTGCATGCTGAGCTTGCTCAGCATTGCATATATGATATATTTAATGGATTAGTTGCTTAGATACATGAAGCATCTCCAGAAATTAATACAAGACAAATTTCCATGGCTTTCCATGCCCATGACACAACTATTACCTGATCGCATCACATCAAGGGTATTCTCTGACGGCGCTGTATTCGGCACACAACTGAGGTTCAGACCTGGGGTCTCTTATTCATGGAAGGTTTGTGCTCTCCAGCCCCTCAACCTCTCCATTGTAGGATCACATAGATTTGACCCTTTGTTGTAATTTTTGTATAAAAGGATGACCTAAAGGATCTCTAGAGATTGACTAGGTCCTGACAGCATATGTGTATGATGTGGGGGGGAATAGCTGTCTAGCTGCACCCTTGGGCTGCATGCCATGTTGTTCCGCCACAGCCCTGCTGTTACTGCCAGCTCCGGTAATGAATCATCAGGGGATCAGCTTTGATAGCACTGCTCTA
Source organism: Ranitomeya variabilis (assembly GCF_051348905.1). NCBI lineage: Eukaryota > Metazoa > Chordata > Amphibia > Anura > Dendrobatidae > Ranitomeya > Ranitomeya variabilis. The sequence goes on along the minus strand of NC_135236.1, from coordinate 209,053,489 downwards.
CGGATGATGATGTTCTAGACCAGTGAGACAGGCAGGAAAGTGTTAATGTCTCGCCCTCTGAGTAATGAAAATCTGGAGGATTTAACCATTTAGATGCTAAAACATAACAGTGGTGACAGATTATATCCCTGTGTCACTAAAGGCACACCTCACACTGACATTCTATGTGTAATCTGAAGGCTCATGGCCACATCTGTGAAGCACGGCCTGTGCTCGGATCGTGGTACCACAGGCTTATATGAGGCAGTCAGAACCGGCGGCCGTGCCGGGTATTGTAATGTGCACATGCTCCGCATCTCATGGACATGTGACCGGACCATCTATGATAACTAGAATCATCGAGTAATTGCCGTATTCTCCGAAAACCTCATGCCCCTAGTTGTGTGAGACCATACAGGATACCTGGCACTGTTCTCATTCATCTGGTTTTTTGTCTTTTTTTCTTATTTTTGCTGTTTTAAAAAGTTTCAAGTTTTTTGGCGGATTGTTTTTGCTGAAAAATATGCTACTTTTTGTGATTTTTTTTTTTTCTCACTGCTCTCGCCACTATTAAAAAAAAAAAAAAAGGTTTCATTTGGGCATGGTTAGCTATACAAATAAGGTTTGCCCCAAATGTTTTGAATATTGTGTGCCCAGCCACGTGCATAACAGATTTTACAATTCCTCAAATTATGATTTTTTTCTTAAAGGGTTGGTCTGGACTGAAACTACAAGTCTTCAGTCACTCTATACATCAACACCGTGAGGATTCTCCAGTGTTGGCACCGGTAACAGTGAAACGTGACCGGAGGTATGTGATATGCGTACTCCTGGCCACAATCCAACTAGATGTGCGCAGCCTCACTCAATGTAAGTGTGTTGAGCGAGGCCAGCAATAGTCTAGTTGGAATGTGGCTGGGAGTACACCTATCACATACTTGCGGTCACATCACCGCCCGCTCCTGGAGCTGGCTCCAGAAAATCCTCCCAGAGTTTGCGCGATGTGAAGACTCGTACATCTGCAGTCGCATAGTGTGACTGTAGACTTGGAGTTTTAGACCGGACAAACCCTTTCAATCTTTACTGGATCTTGATAACGTGTCCAATTCCTTCTTCAAGTATTAGCGCAAGTATGTGAAGAAGAGGTAGAACCCCAAACTGCATAATTTCAAAATCAAATAGTTATTTTCCTATGACTGTTTTACCCCCTCTGGGACATAACCCCATACAAGTCTCCTTTTCTATCACTATTATATTAATATTTTGCTCACCTAGTTGGGTTGTGATAGATGAATGAAGATCTAAAGCTATATATAAAATAAACTGCAAGCTGTTGTACCTATGCCCAACCAGACCAGCTGAGAGCCTGAGCTTTTGTCCTCTGTTATCAGCAGCCCGGTGTAAATTGTATGTATATACTGTCGTACTTTGCTGTTTGCTTCTGCTTTTACCATTCATTTCTTACTGAATGAGGCCTACAGACCTGATCATTTCTGCAGCACAATGTCAAGATGTTTGATTGTGTCTCACAGGGATGAGAGAAATCAGTCCATCATTGTCAGTGGGGAATCTGGAGCTGGAAAGACGGTGTCCGCTAAATACGCAATGAGGTATTTTGCCACAGTCAGTGGGTCCGCAAGTGAAGCAAATGTGGAAGAAAAGGTGCTGGCTTCTAATCCAATCATGGAGGTAGGTGACTTCTATGTCTGGCCACTCAGAAATTGTCCGATAAACCCATGATGGGGTGAGCACTGCAATATTATATCACCATGTTACCTGGATGTATGTGAGGGAGATGGGTAAGAGTTGTTCTCCGTGCATTAGGGCTGAGTGATCCGAGAACTGCTGATTTCCGTGGGGTGTATGCAGTGTGTTCCATTAATCATTAATAAGCGTTTTGAGGTCTTGCTGAGCAGAGCTAGATACGAGCTGTCACCCAGCACTGTCCTCACTGCCGAAACCTCGCTACACACTGCTACATGTTAATGAGAAATTGCATTAATTTCCTCTGTTGAAGAATAACTGCAGTCCTGACCTCCTCTGGTTGTGGGTGACTGGGCACTAGTTATTGTATGCAATTAAAACATGAATTGTTTGAGAAGTTTAATTAAAATTTAGTTTGTCTATACTGTCCTTGATGCAGGTAGGAGCATATGGAAAATATATGTCTGCCGTTTTCTATTTATTCCCCATAAATGTCTGATTCTCTCCGTTCAGTCATTCTTGACCCTTGGATACTCAGTGGCCAGTTCTCGTCACACTGCCCTGATTTCATCGCTTTCTTTCAACTGCTTGTTGTTCATTCCTGTGTCATATTTGATGGTATCCAGTCAAGGGCCTTTGGTCTTCCCGGTTTCCTTTCACCATTGACCATTCAGTGTAGCATCTCCCTTTCTAGTGAGTTGGTCCACCTCACATGTCCAAAATAGGTCAGTTCCTGTTTGGTGATCTTACTTTCCCAGGACATTTCTGGGTTGATATGATGAAGAGCATCATTGTTGGTGATGGGCCAGAGACCCCTATACACATTTGGCAGCTGCCGGCTAAATGTTGTTGTGCTTTGTCCAGCAGCCATGGTCTGTCTTTTCTTCATTAAAGGCTTCACCGCCTCACAGCCATTGCTATTCACCATCTGTTCTGAGGAAGGCCATTTGTAGGCTGAAACGTCAACATTTTAGTGGATCCTCCTTGTGTTTTCCATGTGCAATAAATATATAATTTCAGCATTGAATATTGGAGTGCCAAATTCTTCTTTAAATGTTGGTTTGGCCAGCAGCTGTCGCCAAGCCTCCAATTCTCCCATACGGCCGAGCAATCCTGGGTTCAGTAAGCGTGAACTGCTGTCAGACTTCCCTGAGTCCCAAAGAACAAAAGGATCAGACGTTGGAAATCCAACTGGCCGGACCCTTCTTTCCTCTATGTTCTGTAGACTCTGTGCAGCTGGTTTGGATGGCATTAGTCTAATTGAGGATTTTTTTTAGTTTTCCTAAATGCATGTATGTGCGTCTAAGATTATTTCTTGCCAATTGGTTTCAATAAAGATGTTACACGGTCTGCCTTCCATAGCCTCCGTAACAATGATCCCAAGGATTGATGTATCTGCACATTTCACGGCAGAGACCAGCACAGGAGAGCTCAGGGTAGTGATGACATCTAGGAGATAAAATTATTCCCAACTGACAGAACTGCATAGAGGCATTTTCAGTTGAGACCTTCTGCTCAAAATGTAATATTTGACATATACCGTGGATATAAAAAGTCTGCACACCCCTGTTAAAATATTAGGTTTTTGTCTCGCAAATAAAAATCATACCAAGAATCATTGCAGAACTCTTCACCTTTTTAGTGTCACCCATAATGTGGACTACTTAAATTAAAATATTTTCTGATGGAAAAAGAAAAATAATGAACTAAAATACTGTAGTTGCATATATATACATCCTTAAACGAATACCTTGTTGAAGTACCCTTTGAATTTATGACAGCATTCAGTGGGTAGGTGTCTATTAGCATGGTACATTTAGAATTGGCCATCTTTGCCCACTGTTCCTTACAGTAGCTCCAAATCTGTCCGATTGTAAGGGCTTTGTTGGCAGATATGCAACAGTTACAGAATTATTTGTGTGCAAGAGGAGTTTACACTTTTCTGACAGTAGATGGCAATGTTGTTACTGTTATATGCTTAGTTGAATGTAATGCATATACTTGTTGTACTTTGGTTTCATTTTCTCTCTGGTAAAAGGTCCTTCAGACTTCCTGTTATCCTGTGTTAAGAAGCTGATGCATGTACCTCATGTTCTGTGAAGATAAAAGTTGAATTACCCCATATAATCTACTCTCACAAGTTTCTTCTGCGACCAAACTATGCAACAGGCTTCTCCTGTGTAGCGTGCCTTCAGGTCCCCAAAGATTTTCGATTGGATTCAGGACTGAGCTATGGCTGGGCCATTGCAAAGCTTTGATCTTCTCCTGGTGAAGTCAATCTTTTGCACTCAGTACAAAAGCCCATGTATCTGATGTTGTGGGGTTGCATGAGTCCCTATGGCATGGGCAGCTTACACATCTTGAAATGCAGTATTAATGCTGAGCATTATGTAGAAGTTTTAGAACAATGTATGTTCCCATCCAGACAACATCTATTTTGGGAAGACATTGTATTCATTCATTCATTCATTCATTCATTCATTCATTCATTCATTGTGTTCACCAACACAATATTGCATCCATCACATCAGCATGACTTTGCAGGAGAAGAGTTCGGGTGATGGACCAGTTGCCTGCAGTCCTGCAAAAAAAAAAAAAAAGAAAAGGACTATTGAGCAACTAGAATTCTACATCTGACGAGTGGGCAATATTCCCCTCCCAAACCCCAGCAATTGCTCTCCTCCCTTTCCAGACATTTACAGACTTTTGTAAAAAAAAAAAAAAAAAAGAGCAGATGCTACACAATGATAGACATAACTGGTTCACAAGTCTTTTTTGAGTTGTGGAATAGTTAGCTGTTTCGTTATTTATGAGCTGTTGACTTAGGCCTCTTTCACACTTCTGTCTTTTCAGATCCGTTGCAATGTGTCGTTTTGGGAAAAAAACGGATCCTGCAAATGTGCCCACAGGATCCGTTTTTTTCCCATAGATTTGTATTGGCGACGGATGGCCACACGTCGCATCCGTCGTGCGACAGATCCGTCGTGTTTTGGCGGACCGTCGTCTGGAAAAAAGTTCAATGTAACGTTTTTTGTCTGCGTCAGCAAAAACGTGTCGTGACGGATCCTGCGGCGTACGTCGTTGACTAGAATGGAAGCCTATGGACGCAGGATCCGTCGTGACACGTCGTATGGAATCCGTTTTTTTACACTGAGCATGCTCAGAATCAGGAATTTGTAGCCAATTGGCCAGACAGGCCCAAAATCTATATAAACCTGGCCTGGGGCGTCACCCCCAAATGTGCCAGCAAGACTCCTGCCAGCCTGAAGACAGCCAGCCAGTCAATATATTGGTTTCCCTATTTTCCAGTAGCCAATCACATTTGGGAGACTCACATTTCTAGGCATGGAAAACGGATCCGTCAAAAAAACGGATGGTAAAAACGGACAAAACGGATGCAACGGATCCAGTTTTTCGACGGAACCGTCTAGCGGATCCGTCGAAATACTGGATGCGTTGCATCCGTTTTTCACTATTTTTGACGCATCCGTCATTACGTCGTGCCGACGCATTGTGACGGATTCAAAAAAATGGAAGTGTGAAAGTAGCCTAATATTGCTTAATTTATAACTGGTTGTACCAAAGTGACATTGGGAGGGCAGTGAATGTTGGTTGTCTGTTTTGCCTTTTAAAGTCAATGGTAAATTATCACTTGGTTATTTGCTGATTACACTTGTTTTCATCAAGGACCACCACAGCAAATAGAAAAATAGCCATATTTCTGTATATACAAATGTGTAATTACCAAACTCTGGCCACTGTTCAAGGTTTTGGGTAGAAATCCTTTTGAAATCCAGACATCTTGATAATGCTGTAATTGTTTTTGCAACCAGACTGGTTATAGTGGTTGTATATAGCTGTTTCACTAGAAGTTTGTTTTTTCTTCTTTACATTTAATAATCATTCATTGGCCCGGCCCAGAGAAAATAGTTCCATTCATTCTTGTGTGTAGATCATTCTTCTGCTGCGCTCTTGAGATGGACTGCAGCTGGTAAACACTGTCTTATGACCAGTTTCTCAAGGGGTGAAAGACTGATCGGAGATGTCAATCACAGCCCGAATACATGGCGCTTTGTGCTGTGCAGAACAAGTGGACATAGGATATGATCCTCTCTAACTTGCACAGTTCAAGGTTTTTGGTGTTTTTTCATTCTGGTTTTTCATGTTTTATACTTCCTTATGTTGTGATCAAACACAGATTTAAGTCCATTTAGGGACTGTAAAATAAAGTATAAATTTAAGAGTTTTAAAAATCTAAAAAAAAAATTCAAATTCGAATTATCCCTTTTTTGCCTGGTAAAAATAAAGAAATAAAAAAAACTTTATTGTGCATCGCCCTGTTCTTAAAGGTTCAGTCTATCAAAATATAAGATGAATTAGCCTGTATAGTAAATGTGATAAAGAGAAAAGATTCAAACTCGAGAATTGCCTTTTTTTCAATCGCTGCACCTCCCTAAAAAATTCCAGTAGAAAGTAATAAATGTACGTTTTATGTACCACAAATTGATATAAATGAAAACGTCAGCAAACCAAAATGAACAGCATTACATTTACATAAAAAGGTGTAAAGTACTAAAAATACTAGTGGTGCAGAGAGCCCACAAAGTAAGTTCCTCTGTAACAGAAAAGTTTTTATAATGTTTGTGACCCCTGAAGGCTCAGTAGGACACTGAATGGGTTTCACCACTTAAATAAAGCAAAAAAATAAAACCAATAAAAATGACACAAGTTTCGATATCGCTGTAATCATACTGAGCAGTAAAATCACGTTGGCGGGTCGTCTTTATTGCAGAATGAACACTGTAATAATAGCACAAAAAATATAACATTAGTGGAATTACCGTATATACTCGAATATAAGCCAACCTGAGTATAAGCCGACCCCCCCCCCCCCTAATTTTGCCACAAAAAACTGGGAAAACTTAATGACTCGAGTATAAGCCTAGGGTGGGAAATGCAGCAGCTACCGGTAAATGTCAAAAGTAAAAATAGATACCAATAAAAGTAAAATTAATTGAGACATCAGTAGGTTAAGTGTTTTTAATATCCATGTTGAATCAAGAGCCCCATATAACGCTCCATACAGTTTATGATGGCCCCATAAGATGCTCCATGTTAAAATATGCCCCATATAATCCTGCATAAAGGTTAATAATGGCCCCATAAGATGCTCCATAGACACATTTGCCCAATATAATTCTGCACAAATGTTGATTATGGCCCCATAAGATGCTCCATACAGACACTTGCCCCATATACCGTAATGCTCCACAAACGTTGATTATGGCCCCATAAGATGCTCCATACAGACACTTGCCCCATATACCATTATGCTCCACAAACGTTGATTATGGCCCCATAAGATGCTCCATACAGACACTTGCCCCATATACCGTAATGCTCCACAAACGTTGATTATGGCCCCATAAGATGCTCCATACAGGCACTTGCCCCATATACCATTATGCTCCACAAACGTTGATTATGGCCCCATAAGATGCTCCATACAGACACTTGCCCAATATACCGTAATGCTCCACAAACGTTGATTATGGCCCCATAAGATGCTCCATACAGGCACTTGCCCCATATACCATTATGCTCCACAAACGTTGATTATGGCCCCATAAGATGCTCCATACAGACACTTGCCTCATATACCGTAATGCTCCACAAACGTTGATTATGGCCCCATAAGATGCTCCATACAGACACTTGCCCCATATACCGTTATGCTCCACAAACGTTGATTATGGCCCCATAAGATGCTCCATACAGACACTTGCCTCATATACCATTATGCTCCACAAACGTTGATTATGGCCCCATAAGATGCTCCATACAGGCACTTGCCCCATATACCATTATGCTCCACAAACGTTGATTATGGCCCCATAAGATGCTCCATACAGACACTTGCCTCATATACCGTAATGCTCCACAAACGTTGATTATGGCCCCATAAGATGCTCCATACAGACACTTGCCCCATATACCGTTATGCTCCACAAACGTTGATTATGGCCCCATAAGATGCTCCATACAGACACTTGCCCCATATAGTGCTGCACAAACGTTATGCAGACAGTTGCCCCATATAGTGCTGCACAAATGTTATTGCCCCATAAGATGCTCCATACAGACACTTGCCCCATTTGCTGTTGCTGCGATAAAAAAAAAAAAATCACATACTCACCACTCCATCGCTCAGGCCCCCGGCACTTTCAATATTCACCTGACTTCGTTCCGGTGCCGCTCCATCTTCAGCGTCTTCTGCACTGACGTTCAGGCAGAGGGCGTGCACTAACCACGTCACCGCGCCCTCTGACCTGAGCGTCACCGCAGAAGACGCTGAAGACGGAGCGGCGCCGGAACAGGGAGCAGGTGAATATTGCGCAGCGCTGCGCTTCCCTCCACGTTATACCCACCTGCTCCTAGTGCGGTGCAGTCCCTGCTTCCCCGGCGCTGCTGCTTCTTCCTGTACTGAGCGGTCACATGGTACCGCTCATTACAGTAATGAATATGCGGCTCCACCTCCCATAGGGGTGGAGCCGCATATTCATTACTGTAATGAGCGGTACCATGTGACCGCTCAGTACAGGAAGAAGCCACAGCGCCAGGGACCTGCAGGGACCGCGCCAGGAATAGGTGAGTATAATTAGACAGCCCCCACTCCCCCTCCCCTGCCGACCCCTGGGTATGACTCGAGTATAAGCCGAGAGGGGGACTTTCAGCCCCCAAAAATGGGCTGAAAATCTCAGCTTATATTCGAGTATGTACGGTAAGTTTTTTTTCACCATTTCACCGAACTTGGAATTTTCACATTTTTCTGTATATTGTTTAGTAAAGTGAATATAGTTATTGAAAATTGCAACTCGTTCTGCAAAAACAAAGTGTATTCCCGTGTCTATGAAAAAAATGAATGAATGGCTCTTGGAAGAGGGGAAAGATGAAAGCGACAGCTCAATAATGAAAATTGTTTGCCACTGGTCAGGATGAATTACCATATTTTGTGTATTATAAGATGCACCCCAAATTTTGGGGAGGAAAATAGGAATTTTTTTTTTTTTTATAAAATGGTGTGTGTTATAATCCGCTTTTGCAGTAGCTAACCTACGGGTTAGCAGTGGTGGAGTGGGGTCTCAGAAGGCAGGGTCGCTGCTGGTGGAGGCAGGAGATGTTGCGGGCTCCCGGCTGGTAGGACGGGTTGCTTAGTGGAGGCAAGAGTTGGGACATGGCTGCGGAGGGATAGCTAACACAGAGAAAGGATTCAGCCTAAAGACACCCCCAGAGAATCCCATGAGCCTACGCCCTTTTAGTGAAGACTATAAAAAGCAGCACTAAGTAAAAATGTCTCTGGAACTGTATGGCAGATTTTAAAAAATGGAGTAATCCAGGGAGCAATGGGAATAAAATAAGAGTACAAACAGGCCAATTTTGACCTGGTGATCGATCCTCTTTAAACGGCATTATATTATTTCCGCACAGTGCCATTATTTGCTTTTTATACAGCTGTTTGTTGCTGGCCACGTTTGGGCACTGAGTACTTGGTCAGAGCCTGGCCCACGTTTGTGTTACATTATTCCTGGAAAATTGCAGAATGGATCAAGTTCATAGTTTTCATGACAGGTCTGATTAACCTTCATTTCCTAATCCTGGTGTCGGGAAACCAGGCCTACAGATGGAACATATAGTAGACGCGGGATAGATTGGTTTGTATTGGATGTAGAAGCCGCGATGCACATCACTACTTTTGTTACATGAATGTAATAAGGCACAGGGCTAACATTGTATGTAGGTGCCGTGGAGGCACTCTGATTTCGATCATAGATGTCCCATGCTTCACCCTGTGCGGCAGTCCCAGTTTTCCTAAATGGTTCATTCTTTTGACCCTTCTCCACCTTGTTGCTTGTTGTAAGTGATGCATCAGACCATTAACCTGGTCAATAAAAGGGCCTGGAAATGCTCTTTTCATTCATGTGAACACTCATGCATCTTTTCCCAGGTTCCCGCAGACAATAAAATATTTATATCCTCCTCCTGGGTGCAGAAGAGGACTGTGTACAAAGCCATCAACCTAAAAATACCGAATCACATGGCAGCTGGGTACAAGCGCAAGGACACTACCTTCTCTTGTACTAAATTGCCATGGAGAATAATGTATTTTCTTCAGTTTTTTTACATGCTAGCCAAGAAATATGTGGGAAGAGAAGTCCTAATCCGGTCTCATGCCTGTAGGCAGGAGGGTGCTGACTACCATCATACTCCTCTATCTTCACAATACTGTACATCTTATATTTAAGTCTTGACAATTATTTATCACATTCCTTATCTACATTAATTGTTTCGCGCCATATTCCTGCAACAATATAATGATGTAGCAGTGCCAAATGTGTGTTTTCGCCATTATTTGTGAAATCACTCCTTGGTACGTTGATTGACAGTGTCCTCTGCATACGCATGCTTGGTGTAGACTGTCAATCAAAGTGTCGGGGAGTGATTACATCCAATAGAACATTGTAGTTTGCAGTTACTGTATCCACTCCCTTCACCACCTCTGACTGGAAGCAAGTGGTTGCAGGGAGGATATATGTTATTTTTCTCCCTGTAGCCTCGTCTCCAGTAAGGGGGGTTTAACATGATTTTAACACCATTTACAGGCAGATTAACCCTATATATAGCATTGTGTATCGTAGTTGAAATTGCACGTTTTGCCTTTCTAGAGTTTATTCTCTTTTCTCTGCTGTATGTAGTAAAACAAAGTGTTTTGTCCCTTCATTTATCACTCCCCCACTTCATCTCCTGTGTCAGCTGTTCCGCTTTTCCCACTGCTATAGACTTTTGCAGTGCCTCATGACTTTTGCAGAGAATATTGACCTCCTGTTTCTAAATAGAGCTTTGAAGGGTTCAGCTGGTCATTGTTTATTCACGTGATGTCATAGACCAATGGGAAACTACAGAATCAGGTGGGTAGAAGGGCAAAATGAGCAATTGTAAGTACACAGTGCTATATACACTGCTCAAAAAAAATAAAGGGAACACTAAAATCCCACATCCTAGATATCACTGAATGAAATATTCCAGTTGTAAATCTTTATTCATTACATAGTGGAATGTGTTGAGAACAATAAAACCTAAAAATGGTCAACGTAAATCACAACTAATATCCCACGGAGGTCTGGAGTTGAAATGATGCTCAAAATCAAAGTGGAAAATGAAGTTACAGGCTGATCCAACTTCAGTGGAAATGCCTTAAGACAAGGAAATGATGCTCAGTAGTGTGTGTGGCCTCCACGTGCCTGTATGACCTCCCTACAACGCCTGGGCATGCTCCTGATGAGGCAGTGGATGGTCTCCTGAGGGATCTCCTCCCAGACCTGGACTAAAGCATCCGCCAACTCCTGGACAGTCTGTGGTGCAACATGATGTTGGTGGATGATGCGAGACATGATGTCCCAGATGTGTTCAGTTGGATTCAGGTCTGGGGAACGTGTGGGCCAGTCCATAGCTTCAATGCCTTCATCTTGCAGGAACTGCTGACACACTCCAGCCACATGAGGTCTGGCATTGTCCTGCATTAGGAGGAACCCAGGGCCAATCCCACCAGCATATAGTGTCACAAGGGGTCTGAGGATCTCATCTCGGTACCTATTGGCAGTCAGGCTACCTCTGGCAAGCACATGTAGGGCTGTGCGGCCCTCCAAAGAAATTCCACCCCACACCATTACTGACCACTGCCAAACCGTTCATTCGAAAGGATGTTACAGGCAGCACAACGCTCTCCATGGCGTCTCCAGACTCTGTCACGTCTGTCACGTGCTCAATGTGAACCTGCTTTCATCTGTGAAGAGCGCAGGGCTCCAGTGGCGAATCTGACAATCCTGGTGTTCCGTGGCGAATGCCAAGCATCCTGCATGGTGTTGGGCTGTGAGCACAACCCCCATCTATGTATGTCGGGCACTCAGACCATCCTCATGGAGTCGGTTTCTAACCGTTTGTGCAGACACATTCACGTTTGTGGCCTGCTGGAGGTCATTTTGCAGGGCTCTGGCAGTGGTCCTCCTGTTCCTCCTTGCACAAAGGCTGAGGTAGCGGTCCTGCTGCTGGGTTGTTGCCCTCCTACGGCCCCCTCCACGTCTCCTGGTGTACTGGCCTGTCTCCTGGTAGCTCCTCCAGCCTCTGGACACTACGCTGACAAACACCGCAAGCCTTCTTGCCACAGCTCGCATTGATGTGCCATCCTGGATAAGTTGCACTACCTCAGCTACTTGTGTGGGTTGTAGAGTCCGTCTCATGCTACCACGAGTGTGAAAGCACAACCAACATTCAAAAGTGACCAAAACAGCCAGAAAGCATTGGTACTGAGATGTGGTCTGTGGTCCCCACCTGCAGAACCACTCCTTTATTGAGTGTGTCTTGATAATTGCCAATAATTTCCATCTGTGGTCTATTCCATTTGCACAACAGCATGTGAAATTGATTGTCAAACAGTGTTGCCTCCTAAGTGGACAGTTTGATTTCACAGAAGTTTGATTGTAAAATATTAAGAGAATACAAGCTATGATGGGAGGAGTGCTTCTTTAAAGGGGTATTACCATCTCCAAGATCCTATCCCAAAATGTAGTAGGTGTATAATGTTACCAAATACCTCCAATTAGCATTTCAAACTGGAGATATTTGCTATTCTTATTATTATTATACCTACTACATATTAGGATAGGATCTTGGAGATGGGCATACCCCTTTAAGACTAAGTAAGCATTTACTGTGCTTTATAAAAAAAAAGAAATGTGATTGTGGGAATAACCCCGTTAATTTCATTATCCTATTGACATCACCTTTTATGTGTAAGTCAGGTTTGTTCTCCATCATTGGGTTTTGAGAATTTTAAGATCATTTTACATGGGCGAAGAGGATCACATGGATAAACCAATTAGTAATTAAACCTAGATCTGTGGAATTTATACATTCTTTGTCGTTATTACTGCTCAAGTCAGCACAGACGAGAATTAGTAGAGGTAAAATGTGTTAACAATACATGGAAGTTCCAGCAGTATATTCCTTCTACAATGATGGCTTATCCCTGTAGTCAATATACTAAGAAATCTGATGTCGCATTCTTTATTTTGAGATTTCTATTGATGTCCATTATAGTTCCAGTTGTCAGCATATTTTGGAAAAAAAACAAAACCTTGCTCTTAGATAAACCACCCATCATTCTCCTGAAGCCGAATATCCTTTATTTAACTTCAAAACTATTTGTGTTTTTCTTTACAGGCAATTGGTAATGCAAAGACCACAAGGAATGACAACAGTAGTCGCTTTGGAAAATACATAGAGATTGGATTTGATAAGAGGTATCGGATTATTGGTGCACATATGAGGACATATTTATTAGAGAAATCAAGAGTGGTGTTTCAGGTATGTGCTTCTCTAATTTAGAAAGAATATATGTTCAGAAAATTGTATATTACGCATAGCAAGCAGGTTTTTATTTACATTTTTTTTTTGTTTTACTCAAGTTTTGATGGTTCTTTTTATGTGACTATTCACATGTAAAAATCCGTCTTCACAGCGGTCACTGGTGCAGTCAGAAACTTCCTGTTTTCTGTAGTTGAATCTTCAGCTTTTCTGTATAGGTTGGGACAGAAGAAGCTGAGTCATCCCATTATCAATCGAGGGTGCTAGAGTTAAAGGGGCTGTCATTGCTAGTTTAAAAACAAATTGTCATATTAGACATTATTCCCTGTTCCTGAACTGCCACTCCACTACTCCCTACTGCTGTTTGTGAACCATTCTGGGCTCCGAGTTGCAGTTTGCTGAGCGAAGTGATTGGAGACAGCAGTTGTGGACATGATGTGATTGCTGCAGCCCTGTAAACCAAATCATTTCCAGAGCGGGCAGGTTTAGAAATTGATTCAAAAGTTGAATCCACTCACTGGTGTAAACTGCAACTCATCCTGCAAAAAACAAGCCGTTCTACAACTGTCTAGAGAGCAACAATAAAGCTATGGTCGTCAAAATTGCTATTATGGGTTTTTCTGTTTTTTTTTTTTAACATTTTTTCTTTCTTTTTGTTTTGCTGTTTATTCCATCTCCTAAAAAGTAAAACACAAATTTTCAGCTGTGTTTTAGGCTATGTGCACACGTAGGTCGGGTCCTCTGCAGGTACTCCCGCAGCGGATTTGATAAATCTGCAGGGCAAAACCGCTGCGGTTATCCCTGCAGATTTATCGCGGTTTGTTTTGCGGTTTCCGCTGCGGGTTTACTCCTATACTATTGATGCTGCATATGCAGCAATATGCAGCATCAATAGTAATGTTAAAAATAATAAAAAATGGTTATACTCACCCTCTGACGTCCCGATCTCCTCGGCGCTGCATGCGGCGGTCCGGTTCCAAAGATGCTGTGCGAGAAGGACCTTTGTGAGGTCACGGTCATGTGACCGCGACGTCATCGCAGGCCCTGCTCGCACAGCAACCCTGCGACCGGACGGCCGCGTGCAGCGCTGAGAGGTGAGTATATCATTATTTTTTATTTTAATTCTTTTTTTTTTTTTACACAAATATGGTTCCCAGGGCCTGGAGGAGAGTCTCCTCTCCTCCACCCCGGGTATCATCCGCACATGATCCGCTTACTTCCCGCATCGTGGGCACAGCCCCATGCAGGAAGTAAGCGGATCAATGCATTCCTATGTGTGCAGAATCGCAGCAATTCTGCACTAAAGAAGTGACATGCTGCGGAATGTAAACCGCTGTGTTTCTGCGTGGTTTTTCCCGCAGCATGTGCACAGCGGATTGCGGTTCCCATAGGGTTTACATGTAAATGTAAACGCAATGTAAACTGCTGCGGACCCGCAGCTGCAGAAACGCTGAGTTTCCGCTGTAAAAACCGCTACGTGTGCACATAGCCTTACAGTACCTGCAAAGTTTGAGATTTCAGAAATCTCATGCTCACAACATTGTTTATTTTTTGTCATCAGGATTTGGTGCCTTAAATATTTTTTTCACAATGGAGCATGTCACTTCTTTCAGCGTTTTTCACCCATTGAAATGAGTGGGTGGTGAGAAAACACACCAAAACCGCAGGTATCCGGTTTTGTTGCATTTTTTGTGCCAAAATCTGATTTTATTGAATAGGACTTTTTTCCAACACTACTCTTTATCAGCATGCACAAGAAGACAAATCGAGCATGCCAAAACCGCAGCAAAAACGCAAGAATACTTTTTTTTTCTTCAGCCTCTTTCCTGCCAAGAGATCAGGTTTTCCTGCAGAAAAGAACACTGAAAAAACTTACCGTGAACTTGCCCTAACAGAAAGAAAACAGTGAAAACTACTTTTTATGGCTAAAATGAAATGGGCAGCTCCTTAAAAGGAATCTGTCAGCTGCATTTCACCACCTGAACTATCTATATATACATGTAGCTCTTTCAAAGACAAGTTCAGCAATACCTTTACATGGCCAGTCTGTTACTCCATTATATCTGAAATCAGCACTTAAATTTGTATGTAAATGATGATGTAGATCTGAAGCCTCTGTCTCTCCAGCTCTATTCCCCACCCAGCACTGCTGCTTCCTGCTGGGCTGACATCTTTTATGCTGTGTGACTTAAGGCAAAGGAGTCATCAGTCAAGCAGGTGGAGTCAGCGCTGGCCAGGGAATAGAGCTGGAATATGAGTTATGCACCTACTGGTGTTGAGGGAGGATCTAAATTGATCCTTCACGGTTGACTCAGTGATTTCCAAATTAATCTACAGGGCGTTGCCGGCAACTGAAAATGACCGAACGGAGACGTGTGCCTCTGTATGGGGGATCGAGCAGATCTCTGGCCCCCGTTTTATTGTGTATCGCTTTTCATAATCATAGAAATTATACTTCAACCAATCAGCATAAGAACACGCTCACAGTTCTTAACCTATAAGAATGCAGGAAAAACTTACCCCATGAGTATACAGAAAAACGGGAAACTACATATATGGTCATATCTTCTTGGCATAGAAAAACACATACTAACAGGTGCCTCAGTCTGGTATAGCGATACACCCCCGAGTCCCTTCTCTGGCTCGAGTCCGAAGACTCAAGGTCTTTATACCAATTATGAACCATAGCCTAGTTGAATAACAGGCTTGTGAACAACAAGATAAAATTATTTCATGGCAGCTATAACCTTTTACCTAATTAAATAACAGAATTTATCTTTAAGCAACAAGAAAATGGAGTCGAAAAGCACAAAATGGAGAATCTTTCTTAATTTGTCCCTTCACACTGGCTATGTAAATAATACTGGAAGGGAGTGTGTGCCGTCAATATATCTGCCCCAATAGGGAAGTTTAAAAAAAAAATAAAAAATTGTAATTAAAAGGGTTTTCCCAATAACATAGTACAGTATATTTTAATCAATAGTAGAAAAACATTCCAGGAGCCGGCAACTTAAATAAAATCTTCAAAACTTTTCTTCCAATACACAATATTAAAATTGAGAGTGGCAAGTAGAAGCCGCTCAGATGCATTTCTGGCATGCGCTGCCCTTGGTGCTCAGCGGTCTGAGCGGCTTCTGTGAATTTTATTCAAGTTGCCGTCACCTGGGAATGTTTTTCTACTATTGATTTACCATTGGTCAGTGGATAATCCTGGTGTGGCAACACACCATTGTGAAGGTTCTTTTATTACCAACACGATGAGGCAAAAACATTTTCAGTTTTGCTTATGACTACCGTATTTTTCGGTCTATAAGACGCACCTAAGTTTTTGAGGAGGAAAGTAGAAAAAAAAATTGAAGCAAAAAATGCGGTCAATTCTGTACTTAATATCCCCTATCCTGGTATGCATGCCCCCCTCATCCCCGTCCTGGTATGTATGGCCCCATCAGAAAACATTAAAAAAAAAACAAAACATCCTTTCCTTCCCCGCGCACCCTCGCAGCATCGTGTTTTGATGCCAGGAGCTGCTTTATGCTTGTAAGCAGCACGTGGCAGGGATGTCATGTCTTGCTTACAAGCAGAGTGACAGCTGCCAGAATACTCACTGCTCTCCATGCCGGGACTATGTGCGTGGAGAACAGTTGAATATTCATTGCTGTTTAATAGGGAGCACAGTGTCGGCCTCCGCTGTCAGGCGTTCACACGTGCCACTGCTAAAGGGAATGAATATTCACTGCATTCCACACCTATGGGAGTGGAGAGCATTGAATATTCATTCCCCTAAGTAGCGGTCACACGCAAACACCCGGGAGCTGCAGGAAGCCGGCTGCTGTGGCTAACAGCATGTCCACTATTAAACAAAAATGAATATTCACTGCCCTCCACTTCCATGGGCGTGAAATGCAGTGAATATTAATTTCTCTTTAGCAGCAGGCACAGGAGTTAGCTGCAGCCGCCGGCTACTGCCTCTGTGATCCGCTGCCCACTGGCGGACACAGATAGAAAAGGGCCCCTGTGCAAGAACAATATATGGGCCCTTTGCAGCCCAGAAGCTCCTTAAAAATGCAAAATTGCACCTGCTTTGGAGGTTGAAATGGGCCCCCTTACCCCTTGGGCCCCTGTGCGGCTGCACAGGTTGCACCAATGATATGTCCGCCGCTGCCGCACCCTCACCTCCCCATCACAGCCAGAGCACGTACATCTGGACTATAAGATGCACCCCTCATTTTCCTCCACATTTTTTGGAGGAAAAAAGTGTGTCTTATAGTCTGCAAAATATGGCATATTTTAATTAATAGATATTTACAATAATTAGAACTTCCACAATTGGATGTGTAAAGAAGCAAAAAAAAAAAACAAAGGCAAAAACTGTTTCTGTGCAGAGATAACCTTATAAATGTGCCCCTGCTGTGTGCTGTGTAATGGCTGTGTCTGACCGTACAGGGACATGGTCTGATCATACCACAGCTTCTGGGCAGGGGAAGAAGCAAAAGAGAGTATACAGACAATGGGATAGCATGGGATCACAGCGGATTCTTTCTTTGAGTGAAAACATTGTTTAAAAACAGGCAGGGAAATGTTGTACCTCCCATGCTGTCTTGTCTGTATCCTCTCTTTTGCTTCCTCCCCTGCCCAGGAACTGTGGTGTGATCAGACCATGTTCCTGTACAGTCAGACACAGCCATTACACGATACACAGCAGGGGCACATTTATAAGATTATCTCAGCACAGGAACATTTTATTTAACACATCCAATTGTGGAGCTTATTTTTGTTCCAAGATCCATTGATTAAAGTGTAATTTGTTTGTTGGAAAACCCCTTGAACTACAACCCCCCCCACACACACACATTCACTCATGTTCTATGGGCTTAAAAGTAACAAATGAGATCAAACAGAAGGCTGTACTCCCTAGGGCCATTGAGAGAGGGGAGATGCTTTATGGATGATTATTGATTGCGTCCTGTCTCTAAGAACGCTTTTGCAGGCTTACAATTCATTCTAAGAGTAAAAATAAAATCAGCGTTACTTATGCCCTACCACTCCAATGTCGTCCCCGGTGTTTGTTGTCATGGCTGCACTGGTGACGTCATTATTGCCGCCATGTCCATAAGGGCTGTGGGTTATGGTGGAGAGGCTGAAGCAGCAGGGCAAAGTAACATTGATTTTCTTCTTTGTATACAAAGGATGCTTATGGCATAAACTACTGTAAACCTGAAAGATCCCTTTAATAATTAGCTGTACTCAGATACCAGTGCTTCTGAGGAAATCTGTCATCAGGTAGACTGCCCTAGCTCATTGTAGCGACGGAGACCCTGATTCCAGCGGTGAGTCACTTATTTTTGTAGGACCAATGTTCTCTAAAATCACTGCTTCTTAGCTGCATTGGAAGATGGTGTTGGAGTCCCAATATTCGGGAGCTGTGGACTCATCCCGTCCTTCCACTGCTGACTGACAGCTTTCTCCCTACACTACAGAGACGTGAAGCTGTCAGTCAGCAGGCAGGCTTAGCCCTCTGCCCTCGCTCATCATGTGGGGCTGCATGAATCTGGCAATAGATTTCCTTTAATGAAACTAATAACCAATATACACTCATGGATATATGGTTCTATGTGGAAATGGTCCCAGACGAAAAGTTGATTTTTTTTTTCCCCCCTTATTCTACATTATTCGGAGCATTTTATTTTTTGGATTATATTTTGGATGGATTATAATCCATTTTTTTTGGATTTTATTTTTAGGATTCATGGTTAATACAGTCCCTTCAGATTCTCTAGACCTAGTATCCAGTGATCTTCTGCTGTATGACCAGAACATCTGCCCAGAGTGCTCAGCACGGGGTTAATCTGGCCTTCATGCATGGTCAGTCATCTTCTGTTCTCAGACATGTTCTGCTTCATAGACTATGTGAATGCACCCTGCTTGCTCTGGTGGCATCTGAGTGCTTGGATTCCTCTACTAGGGTTAGAAACTTCTGTAAGATGATATATAAGGCCTGGTGATTAAATGTTGTGCCATTAATACATTATTGGGATGTAAAACGGAAAAAAAACCCATTTCGGTACCATTTCCAGTTTTGGTTAGCTTTGTCTCTTTCTGGGAACTGAAATAATTTCAAAGCCTAAAAGGAGCAGGTTTTGTGGGGACATAAATGCCTCGTCCTCGCTCCACATGCGGAGTCAGCCTGTGCACTGCTTACTACGCACAGGGTTATCTGTCAGATTTCATGCTTGCCGAGCCGGGCTTTGTGAGCGATGCAGTAATATACGGACTGACTTTTCTCTATGTATGCTGTTCTTTGTTTTAGGCGGACGAGGAGAGAAATTACCACATATTTTACCAATTGTGCGCCTCGGCCTCTCTTCCGGAGTTCAGTGCACTTAAACTAGGTATGTTATAAAAATGGCAAATATTACAAGGGATTGTGAACAGAATGGTTCAACATGGGAATAAAAATCTGTGTTGGTCAGAACGTTTGCCAACCTAATGTCTACAGAAGAATGTGGACTCTCCCAATGAGACCGAGAAGGGTCAGGCATGTTGAATATGACATGCCCATTCTTTTTTTCGCTGTGGAAAAGTAGGTGACAAAGGGGTTTGTTCTTTGCAACACATTAATAACACATACAGATAGAACATACTCATTCAATACTGATCACTTACCATTAGTTTGTATACTGGGGTATATAGAAGATCTGAGCACTGATGAACATGGCAAAATGGCTATGGCACGCATGTTATACATGGCCAGGAAGCTGATAGCCCAGCATTGGGTATCAGAGCAGGCACCCACAGTAACAAAATTTATATATATATAAAAAAAAAATATTAGAAGACCTTGCTCCTTATTATTGCATTATTTTAATGCCTTGTGTAGACAGAAAAGCTGTAGATTTGTTATTGGATTGTTGTTCTGTGCAGTAAAATGCCCTTAAAAGGAGTTTTACCACAAAGTACATTTTAATCAATAGATCTTGGAATAATAAGTTCCACAATTGGATGTGTTATAATAAAATCTTCCTGTGCTGAGATAATCTTATAAATGTGCCCCTGCTGTGTACTGTGTAATGGCCGTGTCTGACCATACAGGGGCATGGTCTGATCACACCACCTCTCCTGGGCAGGGAAGATGCAAAATAGTGTACAGACAGGACAGCATGGGGTCATATGTCGTTTTTCTTTTGAGGTAAAACATTTCACTGCCTTTTTTTCAGCAATGTTTTACCTCAAAGAAAGAATCATCCATGATCCCATGCTGTCCTGCCTGTATCCTCTCTTTTGTGTCCCGGTGTTGGCGGGGTTATACTGAGCTCTGCATTCAGAGAACTGCTAGATCTGCAGCATATACATTGGTAATATCAAAAGTGCCTTAAGCAGCCCAGTTAGTGATATATTGCTGGAATCAGGGTCTCTATCCCTACATTATGCTGCTCTCAGATTAAATAGCAAGAGCCTGGTGACAAATTCCCTTTATTGCATGGTAGCCATCATAAAAAAAAACAAGTAAAATGTAGTGTAAGCTTTCTATTGTTATGATAATTGTATATTATCACTTGTGTATGACAGCATATACACAGATAAAGAAGTAAACCTGTTCTTCTGCATTAATGTGCATGGAGGCATGTGATCACTTACCTGCTGCAGTCAAAGGTTCCCGAAAGCCAAGTCATGTAGAAATACTTGTAGAAATCCAGCAGGAAGTGCGTGCCACCCCCGGGCACAGATCTGTCCACAGAATCATTAATCTCAATGGCCCCGTGTTCCCCCGGAGATTGACAGATATTTCTGTTTGGGTGGGAGG
The DNA here is from genome assembly GCF_051348905.1 of Ranitomeya variabilis. Classification (NCBI taxonomy): domain Eukaryota; kingdom Metazoa; phylum Chordata; class Amphibia; order Anura; family Dendrobatidae; genus Ranitomeya; species Ranitomeya variabilis. Next base: position 209,032,584 of record NC_135236.1, on the reverse strand, counting down.
CTAGGAGACTTATTTCACCCGGACAGTCTCTGTAAGGTGACTTCACAGGGGCCTTTTCTACCATGACATGTCCTGAATAGCTCCATACTGTTCTATTTCACCCCTGTGAAAAACGAGGTGGTAACAAATAGTGACATATGTCATCATAATTTCAGAATAAACCTTAGGAGAAAAACAATGAACAAATACCTTGCAGTAAGAGAATAGTAATTGTGCATGTAAATAACATAGGATACGTAGTTGACAATATTTTGATCAAAAAGTGTAAAAGCCATCCCACTGCGCCAAGGTGGTCCTATCTCTAGTATTTCACTTCTCTATGTGGCGGCCTCAGTAGCCGGGGGCAGAGCAGGACCCAGAATAATAGGGAAGTGTAGGCTGTGAAATACCGAACCCAATACCATCACCCCAGTCCAGGGGTTGGAGTTCTTGTTTGTTGTTGTGAATTCTTTCTGGTAATCTTAATCCACAAATAATGGTCACATTTCTTCTACCCATCGCTTCTTTACCCCAGGAAATGCCAACAGTTTCCACTATACCAACCAAGGGAGAAGCCCTGTGATCGATGCTGTTGATGATGCAAAAGAACTGCGAAACACCAGGCACGCTTGTGCTTTACTGGGTGGGTGGTCCCGTCGTCCCCTCCATAGACTAATGTTGTATCTACTACATTTGCCTGTTTAGGTCGGTGTCTAATTGATTTCTTTTCAAACTGTTGTTTTAGGAATCGGAGATCAATATCAGATGGGAATCTTTAGAATTTTAGCCTCTATACTCCACTTGGGAAATGTGAACATTAAGGCTCGGGATTCGGACAGTTGTTTAATTCCGGTAAGTGTTCTTTAGCATCACACGGTGTCTTTTAAGCAAGGAGCTATAACTACGGCTGACAATTCCAATAAAAAAAAAAAAAAACGCGAAACAACCTAAGATGAAAAATGAACATATACGCTGCTGTAAGTAAGTACAAAACAATAGTAGATATAAATAACATAGGGCAGGGGTGGGCAATTTTCCCGAGGGGCCCCATGAAATTCCCTGACTGCCAATAGGCTGAACATAATTATGCTCAATGTTAGAGTAGTATTTTATATTAATTTTATCACTTAATATTGAGCGGAATTAAGTATGCTGACATCCCCCTTTATACCTTATCAACCCACACACAACCCTCGATATGCCCTAAGAGCCCACATACAGGTGAGCCCTCATGTAGCCCCTCTGTATACAGTATGAGCCCCCACATAGCCTCCTACATACAGTATGAGTCCCTACAAAACATTCTATATGCAGTATAAGTAGACACAATATACAGTATGAGCCACCACAATAGTTTGAGCCCCCGCAGTGCCTCCTGTATACAGTATGAGCCCCCACAGCACCTCCTATATACAGTACTAGGCACCTCCTGTGTACAGTGTGAGCCCCCACCGCGCCTCCTGTGTACAGTGTGAGCCCCCATCGCACCTCCTGTGTACAGTGTGAGCCCCCATCGCACCTCCTGTGTACAGTGTGAGCCCCCGCCGCACCTCCTGTGTACAGTGAGCCCCCGCCGCACCTCCTGTGTACAGTGTGAGCCCCCTCCGCACCTCCTGTGTACAGTGTGAGCCCCCATCGCACCTCCTGTGTACAGTGTGAGCCCCCGCCGCACCTCCTGTGTACAGTGAGCCCCCGCCGCACCTCCTGTGTACAGTGTGAGCCCCCTCCGCACCTCCTGTGTACAGTGTGAGCCCCCTCCGCACCTCCTGTGTAGTGAGCCCCCGCCACGCCTCCTGTGTACAGTGAGCCCCCGCCACGCCTCCTGTGTACAGTGTGAGCCCCCGCCACGCCTCCTGTGTACAGTGTGAGCCCCTGCCACGCCTCCTGTGTACAGTGTGAGCCCCCGCCACGCCTCCTGTGTACAGTGTGAGCCCCCTCCGCACCTCCTGTGTACAGTGTGAGCCCCCGCCACGCCTCCTGTGTACAGTGTGAGCCCCCGCCACGCCTCCTGTGTACAGTGTGAGCCCCCGCCACGCCTCTTCTGTACAGTGTGAGCTCCTGTTTCCCCTGCGCTCTGCTCTGGTCTCCGGTGCACTGACTCTCCACACAACTGACGCAATGAAGTGACGTCATTACGTCAGCTGGCTCATTAGCACATGCTGATTGGTGGAAGAAGGAGCCAGTGGCTCCATCCTCCACCAGTGTATTTGCCGCTATCTGCATCCATCCAGTGACAGCAAGTGGGCGAGGGCATGGTGCGGCCCATGGGTCACTGTTTCATCCTTTCATCTGTCTCGCTCCCTGTTCTGGTATTAAAACCTTACAATGTCTCAAAAATGACCTCAGTGTAAATAAGGGCTGAACAGGACCGGGGCCCAACAATGGATACACTGAATGGGAAGCTATATAAATGTAATGCCATGCTCAAAGAAAGCGAGGCCACTAGTGATGAGCAAATGTGCTCAGAGAAGGTGTTATCTGAGAATGCTCAGGTGCTAACGAGTGACTTTGGTGTGCTCAAATAATATGTTCAAGTCTCCGCGCCTGCCTGTCACGCGGCTGTTTGACAGCTGAAACACATGCAGGGATTGTCTAATAAACAGGAAATCCCTGCACGTATTGCGGCTGTTAGACCTGCAGCCACAGGGACTCGAGAACATATTATTTGAGCACGCCAAAGTCACTTGGTTAGCACCTGAGCATTCTCTGATAACACCTTATCCGAGCACATTTGCTCATTACTAGAAGCCACACATACACGGAGTGCAAGAACCTAAAGAAAAACCAAAAGAAATGAGCTGGAGTGTAAGCTGCATACGTGCAATGTGTAGGAGCATGTTCACACTGGCCATTAAACGGGCAAAACCTAAGACAGAAACAAAGAGTTTCCTCCTGAACATTTATGAATAATTGACAACTGGGTGTTACCATTCCTGTTTATCATATGTCCGGGTGTGTAAACACCTTCCCCAATTGGTAACACCCAGTTGTCAATCTATTCCTACTTTTCTAGAAAGGATAAAGGAATGGAACAAGGCAGAGTGGTAAGAAATAATGCTCCGGGGTGTTACAGCAGACACGTCTGGAGGATAGACGGAAACTTCTCCATGTTAGCTGGAGTATAGTAGTCGGGAATGTATGTGCTCACGTTATCACATTTTTCACATTTTCAGAATTATAAGTGCTTGGTCTTGTACTTTGGTGTAGGCTCATGGGAGGGCGGCTGACTCATGTTGGAGATATCAGGCTACCCTAATCCGGATCGGCCCACAGTGTTGTGTCTATCAGCAGCATCAGACAACCAGGATATGGAGAATAACTTTATTAGCTTGGTTTTCTCTGCCGGACCTTTTGCTTTTATTGCAGGTGTCGGGTACCTGCCCTTTGTTGGATACTTAGGGTACCGTCACACAATGCCATTTTGATCGGTACGACGGCACGATCCGTGACGTCGCAGCGATCGTATGATTATCGCTCCAGCGTCGTAGACTGCGGTCACACGTTGCAATCACGGCGCTGGAGCGATGCCGAAGTCCCCGGGTAACCAGGGTAAACATCGGGTTACTAAGCGCAGGGCCGCGCTTAGTAACCCGATGTTTACCGTGGTTACCAGCGTAAACGTAAAAAAAACAAACAGTACATACTCACATTCCGGTGTCTGTCCTCCGGCGTCTCAGCTTCTTTGTACTGTGTAAGCACAGCAGCCGGAAAGCACAGCGGTGACGTCAGACGTCACCGCTGTGCTCGCTTTCTGGCTGGCCGGCGCTCACAGTGCAGAGAAGCTGAGACGCCGGAGGACAGACACCGGAATGTGAGTATGTACTGTTTGTTTTTTTTTACTTTTACGCTGGTAACCACGGTAAACATCGGGTTACTAAGCACGGCCCTGCGCTTAGTTACCCGATGTTTACCCTGGTTACAAGCGAACACATCGCTGGATCGCTGTCGCACACAACGATCCAGCGATGTCAGCGGGAGATCCAGCGACGAAAGAAAGTTCCATACGATCTGCTACGACGTACGATTCTCAGCAGGGTCCCTGATCGCTGCTGCGTGTCAGACACAGCGATATCGTATGGATATCGCTGGAACGTCACGGATCGTACGGTCGTAGCGATCAAAGTGTGACTGTGTGACGGTACCCTTACTTCACAATCTGTCTGACGATCCTTTCTCTAACCTGCTGGGATGGGTGCCTTTTGAAGTATTATTTAAACTTTGTGCTCCATATGGAGCGACATGAGGCAAAATGACATTTTGTCACCTCCATTAAAATAAACATTCTACCATGCAGAAACACTGAATAATCTAGCACAGAAGCACTGGGAAAGTTTAGTTGCTGTCAATGGAAGAGGCTAAATTACACAATGTGTAAAATTAGTCTTAAAGTGGACAGCCCCTCTAAAGTGGTTTTCTAAAATGACCCTCAAAAATCATCAGAAGACTATAACTGCTGGACTAGGTGACACGTGCAGGCCAGTCAGGTTAATCTCTATACCTCCTCCCCACCACTGATTTGGCAGCTTACTGACACAATGTACGCAGGAAGCTGCCAATCAGAGGTATGGGCGCAGTTATACAGAGCTCAGCATTCTGACCACTGTTACATCTATAGCACAATACTATCAGAGCTGCACCAAGCAGCCCACTAAGTGACACATCGCTGGAATCAGGGTCTCTTCCCCTACATCATGCTGCTCCCAGATTCCATAGCAAAATCCTGCATGGCAGATTCCTTTTCACTTCCTGCAGTGCATTGTCTTCTTTAGGTTCTGTTGAAGATGTTATGGGTGAGATGTCTATAGATTTTGCTGAGCAGTAATTGCCTTTTGTGCATGTTTGACTTCTGAAAGTCTTCTTTGGGCCACATTGGATTCGTTAGGGATCCATAGAAGTCTATAAGAAGCATAGCTCTTGTAAATCCCCGCAGATCGCTGTTCAGAAAGGAAGAGGGGAACACACAAATTTTACAATCTCGACCAGGGCTAGAATGGCATCCTAATTGTAAAGGCACTTATTACATTTTCCCCATAGGCTGCAAATATTTTAGCCTCACAAACTGCAGTATATTTTTAATTGACGTAAATTGCAAAGTAGTTTCATTTTTAATAAGGCGCAAGGTAATGGAAAAATCCCTGCTAGTCTGCAGGGAGAATTCTGCATTGGAAACAAGCAAAGGCTTGGTGGCTCAGCAGCCGCAGTCAGCTCATCTGTTAGGGAGGGGATTACAGGCAGGGGCTTCTCTCTGATCACTGACGCCACAATTAAAAAGAAAAGACAATGGTCTTAAACCAAAAATCTGTTTAAAGTGGATTTCTCATCTTTCTGTAGCGATTGATGAATGCTGTGTATTTGCATACATCACCTCCAGCCAACTATCAAGGCAGGGAAGTGCTCATCTCATGAATCCAGTACTCATAACTATAGTATTCACTGAGCGCCTTCGTATTTCCATGTAATAGCGGAGTTCCCTCGTATAGAATAAAGTAAGCATAGTCTGATGACGGATCATCTTTAGGTGACAATATCCAAGGCATCATCGGTGTGTCAAAGTTTATCTAAACTTTCAAGGACAGAAATTATGAATTATTGCTCTCCTGAAGCGCTATTAATTGGTGGTGAGGTCTAAGTCCTCAGTGTAAAACTGATTGCTCATCCATTCATCAGAAGCACTCAGCTATTGTCTAAGCGTCCACACAGTGGTGTATGAGCGCTATAGAAAGTATAAGGGCGCAAACAGTGGTGTATGAGTGCTATAAAAAATCTACGGGCGCACACAGTGGTGTATGAGCGCTATAAAAAGTCTATGGACGCACACAGTGGTGTATGAGCGCTATAAAAAGTCTATGGGCGCACACAGTGGTGTATGAGCGCTATAAAAAGTCTACGGGCGCACACAGTGGTGTATGAGCCCTATAGAAAGTCTACGGGCGCACACAGTGGTGTGAGTGCTATAAAAAGTCTACGGGCGCACACAGTGGTGTATGAGCGCTATAGAAAGTCTATGGGCGCACACAGTGGTGTATGAGCGCTATAAAAGGTCTACGGGCGCACACAGTGGTGTATGAGCACTAGAGAAAGTCTACGGGCGCACAGTGGTGTGAGTGCTATAAAAAGTCTACGGGCACACAGTGGTGTATGAGCGCTATAGAAAGTCTATGGGCACACACAGTGGTGTATGAGCACTATAGAAAGTCTATGGGCGCACACAGTGGTGTATGAGCACTATAGAAAGTCTACGGGCGCACACTGGTGTATGAGTGCTATAAAAGTCTATGGGCGCACACAGTGGTGTATGAGCACTATAGAAAGTCTACGGGCGCACACAGTGGTGTATGAGCGCTATAGAAAGTCTACGGGCGCACACAGTCATGCTAAAGCAATGGTGACTTGAGCTGTTGCTGGTGGTCTTGGGTTTTTGACGCCCGCTGGTCGATAGTGCTTCAGAGAGGCAGTAATATTTCACAATTGTTTGAAGTTCTAGGTCGTTTCCCCTTGTTACCTATACATATAAGTACAGATGGAATATGATGAGGAGAGCTGGCTTCACATGGGTTTTACTTATCATTAACGCCTTGGCTTTTTCTTATTTGGGATAAAAGCTTAAGATTTTGTTAAATCAATTACTTAAATCATTTTCTTATGCACTTTGTATTTTAATTTCAGCCAAAGAATCAACCTCTTGTTATATTTTGTGATCTGATGGGAGTGAACTATGAAGAAATGTCTCACTGGCTCTGCCATCGGAAGCTGGTAACTGCTGCGGAGACGTATATCAAGCCAATTTCCCGGCTACAGGCGATCAATGCGAGAGACGCTCTGTCCAAACACATTTACGCCTACTTGTTTAATTGGATTGTTTGCCATGTGAATAAAGCCCTACTGTCGTCTGCCAAGCAAAATTCCTTTATTGGAGTCCTCGACATCTATGGGTAAATAACCTGTCCTCCCTGTTATTTATACTCTAGATGGAGGCCCGATGCTATCACATCGGGAGGGCGGTAATGTCATGATGGGGGCAGGCTTTGCAGCGTTGAGAATCTCTCCCCACCATGTGCTCACCCACCTATCCACTCTCTCTTTCCCCATGTGCTGACTTCTCCCGTCTGTGCTCTCTTCTTTGACCTGTCTACCCCATGTGCTATCCCCCTTCTCTGTTGTCTCTCTCCTTCCTGTGCTGTGTTCTCCCCTCATGTTCTGTCCCGTTTGAACTGTCTCCCCCCTGTGCTCTGTCGTTCACCCCTGTGCGCTTTCTCTCTCCCCCATCTGCTGTCTTCTCATCTCATGTCATCTCTTCTTTGACCTGTGTACCCCATGTGCTCTCCCCCTTGTCTGCTCTCTCTCTCTCCACAACTATGCTGTCTTCTTCCCTCATGTCACGTCGCGCATCTGCCGCCAGGGTCAGCTAAATGATTCAAATAAATCAGACCGCCGCCATCACATTAAAACTGTGCATGCGCTCCTCCTGTACAAAGATGGTGTCGGTCAGTGAATCATTCGGGTGATCCCGGTGGCGGCATGTTCGTGACTGTGTTCCGCTGGGGATACCGCGCAAGAGGCTGCGTACAGCATATACAGTGTGTGTGGTGCGTACGGCGTATACAATGTGTGTGTGTGTGGTGCGTACAGCGTATACTGTGTGTGTGGTGCGTATTGCGTATGCAGTCAGTCTGTGTTGGGAGTATGTACAGCGTATACAGTGTGTGGTGCGTACAGCGTATACAATGTGTGGTGCGTACAGCGTATACAATGTGTGTGTGTTGCGTATGGTGTATACAGTGTGCGTGTGTTGGGGGTATGTACGGTGTATACAGTGTGTGTGTGTGTGTGTGTGTGTGTGTGTGTGTGTGTGTGTGTGTGTGTGGTGCGTACAGCGTATACTGTGTGTGTGGTGTGTACAGCATATACAGTGTGTGTGGTGCGTACGGCGTATACAATGTGTGTGTGTGGTGTGTACAGCATATACAGTGTGTGGTGCGTACGGCGTATACAATGTGTGTGTGTGTGGTGCGTACAGCGTATACAGTGTGCGTGTGGCGTATACAGTGTGTGTGGTGTGTATTGCATATGCAGTCTGTGTGTTGGGGGTATGTACAGTGTATACAGTGTGGTGCGTACAGCGTATACAATGTGTGTGTGTGTTGCGTATGGCGTATACAGTGTGCGTGTGTTGGGGTATGTACGGTGTATACAGTGTGTGTGTGTGGTGTGACGGTGTTCCGGTGGTACCGCGCAAGAGGCTGGTACCACCAGCAGTTTCCATATTGAGACACCCATCACCTGGGTGTCTTAATATGGAGATCGGTGAACTTCCGCCGCTTGGAATTCTGGGATCTGAACGGAACAGGAAATGAAAACATTACAAGGTAAGTATATATTAAGATGGAGGTAGACACTTATTATACTTGTTGTTGTTGCTCAGATGTGCTACATTGGTTAATACAAATGCTTATTTTTTGGGGGTCATTTATTTTTTTCTAATTTAATACCTATTAGTAATACGTGGTCTTTGGCATAATTAAATTCTGATTTTAGTTAGTACTTCATAAGCAGACATGAGAGAAATCAATGAGTCAGATTGTTTTTAGCTTGGCCTTTATACGACTACATATTTTGACCTTTGGTGGGTTGAAGTCTGGGGTACCTCTTGTTAAACTCACCATAAAGCCCCTTCCTATACACGCTAGACTGATGTCGGCCAAACTTGCCCATATTGCAGGGTTCGGCCACCAGTCCAATGTGTACGGGGCCCGATAGATGATTGTGTAGGGAGTCAGCATGTCTGATTCCAGTCTGCCTGAGGTTAGCCGCCACCAGTTGTGATTCGCAGCCACTCTCTTATAGAGCGCACAGGAGGACTCCGCAGCGAGCATACTCCTGTGTATGGGAGAGATGAACGCGAGAGCTGCCGGCTGACGTATCTGCGGAACCATCTTTTGGCCAACAGCGATCCAATGTGTATACAGATCCATTGGATCTTTCTTGTAGGCATATGATTTTTTTAAAGGCCCATGAATTGGCCAAGCTGAAATATGGGACACAGTCATAGAGGTTATGAATAGCGGGGCGATCCCTCCATTGGCCATATGATGGAGGTCCTGGATGTTGGTCTTCTATTTATGGCATATGATAAGGATGAAGCTTCAATATTTTGGCCACAGAGAAAAAAGTAAACTTTACCCAGCCATCTTTCCTTAGAATAGACCATCAATATCAGCCTGGCGCTGACTCTGTGCCCCACCTGTCAGGAGTGTGAAGCGGCAGTGTCACCTGTGGGAGTACTGCAGCATCTTCGGATTGTAGTGTGGATGCAAAGTATTAGAACATTGTTCAAATGAATGGGACGACACTACAAAAAGAACAGTAGGATGCTTCACCTAATACACAGCCGCTCTGCAGCGGGGAGCAGCAATGGATCTGTCCACGACTCTACATCCTTGGTCACCAACATAACATGTAGCATCATTATGTCACATCTTCCTTTTCCAGCTTTGGGGATGTTATATTTTCCTAGTAAGCAGTTTGCGCATCTCTTGTATGTAGTCGGCTATTTTAAGCAGCTTCCCATCGCCTTCTAACATTCTAATTGCCACATAAGTAATGTGATACATTTGCTGACTGTGTTGCCTCAAGGAAAGATGGTTACATGACCTGGATGATGTTAAAATTTCTGTCTTTGTAAGATACATTATTGTGCCTCATGGTGTTACCAAGTGAGCTTTACATGTGCATTTAACCCTTCCAACTTAGTAATACAGAAGCTGGTGCTAGAGAACTCATCTATATTATTATTATTATTTATTTATATAGCACCATTAATTCCATGGTGCTGTACATGCGAAGGGGTTACATCAAAATGCAAATATCACTTACAGTAAGCAAAACTAACAATGACAGACTGATACAGAGGGGCGAGGACCCTGCCCTTGTGGGATTACATTCTACAGGATTATGGGGAAGGAGACAGTAGGTCGGGGGTTGCAGTAGCTCCGGTGGTGTTGAGGTGGCCGTGTGGTCAGTGCAGGCTGTAGGCTTTCCTGAAGAGATGGGTTTTCAGGTTCCGTCTAAAGGATCCGAATGTCGTTGATAGTCGGACGTGTTGGGGCACAGAATTCCAGAGGATGGGGGATACTCGGGAGACGTCTTGGAGGTGATTGGATGAGGAGTGAATAAGTGCGGAGGAGAGAAGGAGGTCTTGGGAGGACCGCAGATTACATGAGGGAAGATATTGAGAGATTAGTTTCATTTCTATATGGAAATGAATGTGAATGCTGCCCTGGCATGACTTTGTGGACCACATGATAGAATAAAACTGGGAATACATCCAATGAAATGTATAAGCCAGAACAATCTAGTCTGTTTCATGAGATTATAAATAAAATTGGTTACATCCTTAAACCCTTTTATAAAGGAAGTGTGTCACCAGGATTTGGGTATCTAATATGAAACCAGCGTAATGTAGGGGCAGACACCCTGATTCCAGTGATGTTACTTACGTGGCTGCTTGCTGTTTTCGTCAAATCAACAGAAGATTATCACTAGATGAATAGTAAACCTGTTGATATGTAGTCCTTCGTATTAATGAGCCCTGTATAACCCCACCCCCACCACTGATTAGCAGCTTTCTGTGTACACTGTGCATAGGCAGAAAACTGGTGTGGGCGAGGTTACATAATTCAGCTTTCTGATATAAAATAAAGGAAAGTTGAAGCTACATCTTTCAGCAAAGTAGGAATCCAGATGAGCTTTATTTTAGAGATGGAAAATCAAGCCAATCTGCAATAAGAAGCCGTCTCGTTAACACGACTACATTACATAAGGCCTACTAGGACACATGAATGTGATAGGACTATTCTAATTGGATATTCATTTTACATGCAATGCGTTACCAGAATCTTTTAGACAACTGATGTGTTTGATCTCCGCTATTGGAAGCAGGAAAAAAAATTATAGAATACTGTAAAATGTGTCTATATTATTAAAATGTATCCTGAGCTTCATATACATTTTTTACCATACTAACAATGATTAATATATATTTTTTTTTTTCAGGTTTGAAACATTTGAAATAAACAGCTTTGAGCAGTTTTGCATCAACTACGCCAATGAGAAGCTACAGCAGCAGTTTAACCTGGTGAGCAGCTATGGACGTCGACCTTTTTACTGGTCGTAGGCTAAAAATGTTTTTATATTCCTACAAAGCAAAATACGTTTTACTGCAGAACTTCTCAAACTTTTTTTTTTTCTGGAACCATCACCAGTTAACCAGGCAGTTATTTTCAGTTGGCATGTCATAGGACAGTAGGAGTATTCTCCTGAGTTTGGGGTGCTTCGGATGCATGCTTTATTTCATGAACTGGCAGTCTTTCTCATGGTGTAAAGCAATTTCTACAATACGATCACGTCACTAATAAGTATCCAAACCAGGTTTTTTTGTCTCAAATTTCACTTATAGGCAATGGAAACCTTTTGGGATGGAAACATTATTTTTACTTATGAAGTAGTTACCTTTAGTTAAAGGGGTTGTCCACTACTTTCAATTAACCCCCCAATGTATCCCCCTCGGGCCCCTGATGATTTGTGTAAATACCTTGCGTTGCCTTTTTCCCCTGTGAGCGGCGCTATGCTGGTGCCTGAGTCCGGGTCACGTGACCCCCAGGCTTCAGCCGCCGCTCATTTCCGCCGACGTCACGTCAATTTCCAGACTCTGGAAATTGACGTGACGTCAGTAGCAGGCGTGTCCCCAGGCTCCACAGACAGCAGTCACTCATAAAGAGTGACTGGGCTGTGGGCGGGGCTGAGGCTGCCTGCGGGGCTGTGCTGGCGGCGGGCGGGGCTAGGCAGGGATGTGCGGGCGGGGCTAGGCAGGGATGTGCGGGTGGTCGCCGGCGCTGTGCGGTCCCGGGCGCCGGCGCTGTGCGGTCCCGAGCGCCGGCGCTGTGCGGTCCCGGTCGCCGGCGCTGTGCGGTCCCGGTCCCCGGCGCTGTGCGGTCCCGGGCGCCGGCGATGTGCGGACCGGTATGTGCTGGGGGGTGGTGTGTGTGTGTGCGTGCGTGCGTGCAGGCATCGTCCGATGGGACAACAAGTCCCATCGGGCTCTGCCTGCTACAGTGGCAGTGAGTGACACATTAGCCAATGATGGGACAGTAGTAGTCCCATCATCCGGCTAATGTGTTGAATGTAAAAAAAAATAAAAAAATACACACATACAGTACATACATACATACATACATACATACATACATACATACAACACACGACATGCGACGACACTCACCATGCGGCGACATGCGCCATGCGACGGCATGCGACATGTAACTTGCAATGACATGCGCCATGCAACAACATGCGACATGCAGCATGCGGCGACATGCAGCATGCGACGACATGCGCCATGCAACTACATGCACCATGCGACGACATGCGCCATGCGACAACATGAGACATGCACCATGCGGCGACATGCACCATGCAACGACACTCGCCATGCGGCGGCATGCGACATGCGACAACATGCAGCATGCGACAACATGCAACATGCCGCATACAGTACATACATACAGTACATACAGTACAGACATACAACATACATATAGACATACAGTACATGTAACATAGATTACATACTCACCATCACTTGTCACTTTGATCCCCGAAGCCATTGTCATCTGTAAAAAATATTAAAATAATAAACACTATACTCCCTGATCCGCAGAAATCCAATTAAAACGAGTGTCCCACGACGATCTCCCGTTGAGAGCAGGAGCATCAGCTGACGCAACCACTCACCAGGGGCTCCAGGAACACAATGAGGGGAGGAAGGTATCCTTCCACAATGTATTCCCCACAATGTATTCCTACGCCCCTGTGAGAAAATAGTCCCTAGTCTCACTTTATGGCATGCTGTATGAGAAAGTTCCCACGCAGCTTTTTGCCATAAAGTGAGACCAGTGAACTTTAGTAACCTCAGTGATACACTGCAGGAGCCATTGTCTCCTGTCAGTGTGTCACTAAGGGTCCTATAGAGCGGTGACATCAACCCTAACCGTAAACGTGACAAATACGTGGCACTTTAATACGTGACACTGAAATACAAGGCACGTGGCACTTACATACGTGGCACTTACATACGTGGCACTGAAATACGTGGCACTGAAATACGTGGTACTGTAATACGTGGCACTGAAATGCATGGCACTGAAATACGTGGCACTTACATAGGTGGCACTTACATAGGTGGCACTTACATAGGTGGCACTTACATAGGTGGCACTAAAATACGTGGCACTTAAATCCGTGGCACTGAAATACGTGTCACGTGGTACTTACATACGTGGTACTTACATACGTGGCACTTACATACGTGGCACTTACATACGTGGCACTTACATACGTGGCACTTACATACGTGGCACTTACATACGTGGCACTTACATACGTGGCACTTAAATACGTGGCACGTGGCACTTACATACGTGGCACTTACATACGTGGCACTTACATACGTGGCACTTACATACGTGGCACTTACATACGTGGCACTGAAATATCGTGGCACTATGACTGTCAGAAAATGTTCATTAAATGGTTAGGGGTAGGGTTAGGGTTTGGATCCCTTTATCACCCTGATGGTGGTGGGTGGTGTTTGTGTTTTTTTCTGTTTTTTTCTATAAAAACGCATGCGTTTTTAACGCAAACGCATGTGCTTAAAAACACATGCGTTTACATAGACAGCAATGCGTTTTTTTGCGGCAAAAAACGCCGCTAAAAATTACTACAGGTTGCATTTCTGCAAATGAAGGCGCGCGTACAAAAACGCATGCGTTGCCGAAAACGCGTCAAAACGCAACGCATGCGTATTTAATGTTAAGTATAGGAAAAAAAACGCATGCGTTTTTTAGCGCTAAAACGCAGCGTCCAAAAACGCAAGTGTGAAACCAGCCTCAGTGCCGGAATTGGCGCATCTTACAGATGCGCCATTTCTGGGGTGGCTGCGGACTGGTATTTGTAGCAAGGGGGGGGGGGGGACCAATATCCATGGCCCCTCTCTAGGCTATGAATATCAGCCCGCAGCTGTCTGCATAGCCTTTCTGGCTATAAAATATAGGGGGACCCCACGTCATTTTTTTGGGGATGGCCCTATTTTAATAGCCAGTAAAGGCTACGCAGACAGCTGCGGGCTGATATTCATAGCAGGCTACAAATATTGGCCCCCGGCCGTCGGCTTTCCCCCTCTTGCGCAGAAAATTGCGCGGGAGCCCACGCCGTTTTTTTTCAGTTTTTTATTAAATTAAATGCTCATTAAGGCCTGTTTCACACTTGCGTCGGCACGGGTCCATCGCTATGCGTTGGGCCGACGTACCGACGCACGTTGTGAAATTTGTGCACGTCGTGGGCAGCGGATGCAGTTTTTCAACGCATCCGCTGCCCATTCTGAAGTCCGGGGAGGAGGGGGCGGAGTTTTGGCAGACGCGACGGACGTGCCAACGGTCCGCCAAAACACGACGCATCCGTTGCACGATGGACGCGACATGTGGCCATCCGTCGCGATCCTTCACTAATACACGTCTATGGGTAAAAAACGCATCCTGCGAGCACATTTGCAGGATCCGTTTTTTTCCCAAAAAGACGGATTGCGGAAAACGGAAAACATCGGTCTTTCTATTATATATCTATGGATATATCTATCTATAGATACAGTTAGGTCCATATATATTTGGACAGAGACAACATTTTTCTAATTTTGGTTACAGACATTACCACAATGAATTTTAAACAAAACAATTCAGATGCAGTTGAAGTTCAGACTTTCAGCTTTCATTTGAGGGTATCCACATTAAAATCGGATGAAGGGTTTAGGAGTTTTTTTCTCATAGAGTTTCATCCGTTTTTTGCCGGATCCGTCAAAAAAGCTGTTTCCGCCGGATGGAAAACACATACAGAGGAACGTTTTTTCTGTCCGGCGAAAAAACGCACAGCGACGGATCCGGCAAAAAAAAACGTATGAAACTGAGCTGTGAAATGATGAATCCGGCCTTGGAATCCCGTTTTTTCATGCACATTTCCATTCAAATCATGCACATTTTCCGTTTATTTACTTATTTCCAAAAACGGCATTAAAACCGCGCATAAACCGCACCAAAAAAAGCATCAAAACTGCACCAAAAACTGCATCAAAACCTGGTGCAGTTTTGGTGCGGTTTTGATGCAGTTCTTGGTGTGGTTTTGGTGCGGCTTTTTCCGCAGCATGTGCACAACAAGTCTGCGGCTCCCATAGACTTACATTGGTTGTACACTACACTGCGGATTTGATGCAATTCAGTGCAGCAAAAAACGCTGCGGATCTGCAATCAGATCCGCAACGGGTGCACACAGCCTTAGCATTTAGGGAACCTAGCAAAAAAGCCAAGCAAAAAACAAGTGTGGGATTGCACTTTTTTGCCATTTCATTGCACTTTGAATTTTTTTCACATTTTCTGCTACACGACATGGTAAAACCAATGGTGTCGTTCAAAAGTAGAACTTGTCACGCAAAAGATCACATGGCCATATTGACGGAAAAATTATGGCTTTGGAAAGAAGGGGAGCGATAAACGAAAACAAAAAAGCTCCAGGGGGTGAAGGGGTTTAGAAACATGGATATGGACATACCTATGGAAATAGACATAGATATATAGATATAGCTGTATCTATCTATCTATCTATCTATCTATCTATCTATCTATCTATCTATCTATCTATCTATCTTTCCCTCTATCCGTGTGTAATGGAGTGTGGGTTGGACAAATGTAAAAGAGGAGGTTGGACAGAAATGACATCACAAATCTTTCTGAAGCTAGAGGAGGGAGTGGTTGGGGTGTGTTTTGGAGTGGGTGTGGTAGGTTCGTGCTTAGTAGCAGTGCAATGCATCATGGAACTTGTAGTATTAGAGCACAGTAACTCAGGAGAAAGGAAGTTGTCGATTAACCCCATGAGAGCTGAATCCAGCACTAAAGATGTGCTGCTACAGCATGATAAAAGCTAATATTGCTAAAATAAACACAGTAGATGTTTTCAGTGGCACATAATAGCAAGATTTATGAAAAAAAAAAAAAAAAAGGTTATAGTAGTGGACAACTTCTTTAATACAAATGCACAAAGTCTGTCTGCATTCTCCATTTTTCAGACCCCGTGAGATGGTATCCCTCCCTGTTATACATGTGCCATTTTAACGCTATATGTCCAAGTGCTGTCTGCAGTAGCGCATGTCATATATCAGTATTTCTCTAATACTGTACATAATGCCTTTTCATTTACTTTCCTCCTTTTCTGGAGGTTCTTTATCTGCCCTCCCTGAAAATGTAGATACTTTCCTCTTTCACCACATTGTGGAGATTTGTGTACCGTCTGCTCACTCCTGCTAGCACTCACACTAAAAATAAGTGTGGGAGCACAGTGAGAGCAGCAGCTGTAACAGATTTGTAACATTTTCGCACAAGCGCTCAGCTAGGTAAAGGATTTACATACACCCCACATCAGTAATGTATCTAGAACATTGCTTAAAGTGGACCTTTCACCAGTTTTAGCATGTTAAACTTGGCCACATCATGGAATTGTGGCTGTAGAGCTGAGTAGGTTTTAGTTTTTATTTTTGATCTTCATTGCAGAGATATTGGCTTGTTAAATTGAAATTATAATTTCATCTTCAACCAAGGGAGCTTTTAAGTATTGGATCCCAGCAGAGGCCCAAAAACCAGGGTGGATACACGGTCCCTGACTTATATTTGTATTATCTGGCTGGTCAAGTATGCTACTTAAAACATTGGGTAAATCAGAGTGAACTTAATAATGCAGAAGCTCACTTTATGCATTTTTTGGGTGGAAATACACCATGGACAATATTGGAGGGTTCATACAGACCACCCCAGGGTTTGTTATTTGCACACAGTTTAGCAATACAGGTTTGGCAAGGCAGTAAACGCATTTTGAAATTCACTGATCAAATTGGGGAGATTCAGATATGGGATAATCCCGAGTTCCCGCACCTTCAACATTTACAGGATCCGGTTTTCTGGAAACAAAATGGAATAACAACACTTAATCAGTTTTTGAAAATGAAACTTTATTATCGTTCGAACAAATCCATATCAGGTTTGGAGAGTTTTATAGATATCTACAACTGATAAAACACAACCAGAAAACATATTACCGGGACCAAGAGACCGGCAAAACAGGGGGCTAATTACCACATAATACTGAACAATTAGCCCCAGGCCTACCACGAGGCCACCCACTCCATAATATCACTAAAGATAAGGAGAACAAAGGAGTATATCGGGTACCAAAAATTTATTAAGTATACAATGTATAAATACAAGCAATAATTATATGTTTAAACAACAAGAGGTACAAACCACATGTAAAGTGCATATAGGATGAGGACAGGAAAACCCCATCTGGTGCACAGGGCCCTAAAGGTGAATCAATCTGCACTATGGCGCGGATAGATAGAAACAATAGCCATACAATGCCATGTGGCTACACAAGTACAATATAAGAACACCGGTAATCAGTAGTAGAAACCACAAGGCATGCTTATCGCAATAATGACAGGGCTGCACCTGGGCACCAGGCTGGGACCAAGAGGAAGACACGCCATGATGTACCAGTTCCCGTTTCCTAGAATGTGAATATCTAAATACCCACTAATGGGAGTATTATCAACTCAAGGACCCACAGGTGTAATATCCTCTCTTTACACCTTTCTGTTAAACTCTAAAATCGCAACCACTCACCTCGCTGTTAAAAGTAAGCTACTTTCACACATCAGTTTTTTACCGTCAGGCTCAATCCAGTGAATTTGGAAAAAACTGATCAGTCGCAAATTGTGCAAAACTGATGCAACGGATCAATTTTTTCGCCGGATCCGACTAGCTGTTCTGGGGGGGAAAGAGACAAGAATGGAAAACGCATGCTCAGTTTAAAAAAACGGAGTCCGTCTCTGGATTCCGTCATTTGACAGATCCAGCACCATAGGGTTC
This sequence comes from Ranitomeya variabilis, assembly GCF_051348905.1. Classification (NCBI taxonomy): domain Eukaryota; kingdom Metazoa; phylum Chordata; class Amphibia; order Anura; family Dendrobatidae; genus Ranitomeya; species Ranitomeya variabilis. The sequence goes on along the minus strand of NC_135236.1, from coordinate 209,014,585 downwards.
CTTTATAGTAAACGCTGTCCTTTTTTCGATGGACACAAAAAACGTAACTATGTACATTTTCTGCGGCTGCCGGAAAAACAATTTTCGACTGATCCGGCGAATAACTGATGAAACATGAGGCCATCCGTCTCTAATACAAGTGTATGAGAAAAAAACGGATACGGCGGCAACTTTTGACGGATCGTTTTTTTTTCATAATTTGCTGGATTGTGACTGATGGCAAAAAACTGATGTGTGAAAGTAAGTGGCGACACCTAATACCATCTATCACTGATGATCTGTGGAGCGATATCCTAGAAGCACATGCAATGGTGTCACCTGCTGCAAATAACAAGATAATACAATTGTATATACTTCACCAATCCTATCTGACCCAAGTAGATTACATAAATTTGGTAGAGGAGTGATTGATGAATGTCACAGGTGTGGGGAATCCAGGGCTGATTTCTGGCACCTTATTTGGAACTGTAGGATTATACAGAGATATTAGTGAGGTCGTAGCCACACTGGAGCGGATAATGGGGATACCGATCGAATGTAGACCGGAATTGTGCATTCTGGGGAGGAGATGTGGGTCCACCACGATAGAATATTTCTTCGGGAAGCTCTGTTTATGGCTATAAAAGCGATAGTATTGAGGTGGATGGGGGGAAATCTCCTTCGATTAATCAGTGGAAGATACTTGTGAATGACAGAATTCCTTATGAAAACATATTATACAGAAACAGAGGATGTCCTCAGAAATTTCAGAAGATTTGGGAAAGGTGGTGTGACTTGCCATTGACACACCTGGCTCCTGGTGCTACGGCCTCTTCAATCTAGCGATATAATCCCTGATGTGTATATCTATTCTGGACCAAAAACGTGATGATCTGTGTAGGATTCATAACATGTATACAGGTCCTTCTCAAAAAATTAGCATATAGTGTTAAATTTCATTATTTACCATAATGTAATGATTACAATTAAACTTTCATATATTATAGGTTCATTATCCACCAACTGAAATTTGTCAGGTCTTTTATTGTTTTAATACTGATGATTTTGGCCTACAACTCCTGATAACCCAAAAAACCTGTCTCAATAAATTAGCATATCAAGAAAAGGTTCTCTAAACGACCTATTACCCTAATCTTCTGAATCAACTAATTAACTCTAAACACATGCAAAAGATACCTGAGGCTTTTAAAAACTCCCTGCCTGGTTCATTACTCAAAACCCCCATCATGGGTAAGACTAGCGACCTGACAGATGTCAAGAAGGCCATCATTGACACCCTCAAGCAAGAGGGTAAGACCCAGAAAGAAATTTCTCAACAAATAGGCTGTTCCCAGAGTGCTGTATCAAGGCACCTCAATGGTAAGTCTGTTGGAAGGAAACAATGTGGCAGAAAACGCTGTACAACGAGAAGAGGTGACAGGACCCTGAGGAAGATTGTGGAGAAGGACCGATTCCAGACCTTGGGGAACCTGAGGAAGCAGTGGACTGAGTCTGGTGTGGAAACATCCAGAGCCACCGTGCACAGGCGTGTGCAGGAAATGGGCTACAGGTGCCGCATTCCCCAGGTAAAGCCACTTTTGAACCATAAACAGCGGCAGAAGTGCCTGACCTGGGCTACAGAGAAGCAGCACTGGACTGTTACTAAGTGGTCCCAAGTACTTTTTTCTGATGAAAGCAAATTTTGCATGTCATTCGGAAATCAAGGTGCCAGAGTCTGGAGGAAGACTGGGGAGAAGGAAATGCCAAAATGCCTGAAGTCCAGTGTCAAGTACCCAGTCAGTGATGGTGTGGGGTGCCATATCAGCTGCTGGTGTTGGTCCACTGTGTTTCATCAAGGGCAGGGTCAATGCAGCTAGCTATCAGGAGATTTTGGAGCACTTCATGCTTCCTGGCACCTGCTCACAGTGCCAAAACCACTGGTAAATGGTTTACTGACCATGGTATTACTGTGCTCAATTGGCCTGCCAACTCTCCTGACCTGAACCCCATAGAGAATCTGTGGGATATTGTGAAGAGAAAGTTGAGAGACGCAAGACCCAACACTCTGGATGAGCTTAAGGCCGCTATTGAAGCATCCTGGGCCTCCATAACATCTCAGCAGTGTCACAGGCTGATTGCCTCCATGCCACGCCGCATTGAAGCAGTCATTTCTGCCAAAGGATTCCCGACCAAGTATTGAGTGCATAACTGAACATTATTATTTGATGGTTTTTTTGTTTGTTATTAAAAAACACTTTTATTTGATTGGACGGTTGAAATATGCTAATTTATTGAGACAGGTTTTTTGGGTTATCAGGAGTTGTAGGCCAAAATCATCAGTATTAAAACAATAAAAGACCTGACAAATTTCAGTTGGTGGATAATGAATCTATAATATATGAAAGTTTAATTGTAATCATTACATTATGGTAAATAATGAAATTTAACACTATATGCTAATTTTTTGAGAAGGACCTGTATATTATAACCTGATCCGGTACAAGCTTTAAAACTTTTTTTTTTTTTTTTTTTTTTTTAAAGCTCTGTTGATTAGTAAGTGCAATGCCTGGTAGAATATATTATACTGAAGGTTGTTTTATTTGTTTGTATACTTTATTATTGAAGGTATGTTGTCATATCTATGTCAATGTGAATGTTGATATACGGATCATTTTAATTTTATACCATGTTACCATATGTTTGTCAACTTATTTTGTGGAATTTTTCTATAAAGAGTTAAAAAAAAACCAAAAAAAAACCAAGGGAGCTTTAGCAGAGATTAATCTTTGACGACATTAACTTTGTCCTTTGCGTTATGTTGACCAATCTGAAGCAATAGGCGTAATGCAGCAGAGAAACAAAAAAAAAAATACGCTCCCAGAAAATTATCAGACCAGACTTTAAGTGAACCATGTCATGACATACAGCTATCCTCTCCTCTCTAATTTCTCTGTTGGCATCTATTATTATTGTAAGCAGCGGAAGGAAGTAGAGCAGAACTGTATGTCATTACAAAGATGTATGCAGCTCTTCTCCCACAGTGCTGTCATTTCTGCTTTTACCCCCATCCCTCCACACTAACAGTAGTGTGAGAGCAGTGCTGCAAAAAGTGTTTGTAAAGACACAGTCTTGCTCTTGTCACTGATCTCAATGCTGACATCTACTGTGGTTAAAAGCAGGGGATAGGAGTAGAGCAGAGGTATGTGTAATTAAAAACTTGCAGTACTCATTTCACAGCTCTGTCAGCTTTACTTTACTCACCACCACACTGACTGCCATGAGATGAGAGCTGCTGAGGTGATAATAATGACACACAGCTCTGCTCTACTCCCCCTCACAACACCTGTAATCACAGTAGATGTCAGCAGTGAGATCTTTGAGGAGAGCAGGGCTAGTTGTCATTACATGTCTCACACAGAGTAAGCTTTGTCTATTATTCTCTAGGGTAATATATTTGTTTTGTTTTTTTTCTTCTGCATAACACTTATTTGTTTTGATTTGTCGTCAAATTACAGGCACAGTAACTGCCCCCAGAAGTGAATCTTTGCTGACTCCCTCTTGGTTGATAGAGAGATTAGAATCTATACTTTACTAGCTAATATCCCCATAATGGAGAAAAGAAATAAGAAAAATAAAATTGTTTTATTTAGCTATGCAGCCACTATTTTATATGATGTAATATAATATACACTGCTCAAAAAAATAAAGGGAACATTAAAATCCCCACATCCTAGATATCACTGAATGAAATATTCTAGTTGTAAATCTTTATTCATTACATAGTGGAATGTGTTGAGAACAATAAAACCTAAAAATGATCAATGTAAACCACAACTAATATCCCATGGAGGTCTGGAGTTGGAATGATGCTCAAAATCAAAGTGAAAAATGAAGTTACAGGCTGATCCAATTCATCCTGTAATTCATCGTACATTCAGTGGAAATGCCTCAAGACAAGGAAATGATGCTCAGTAGTGTTTGTGGCCTCCATGTGCCTGTATGACCTCCCTACAAGCCTGGGCATGCTCCTGATGAGGCGGCGGATGATCGGAGGGATCTCCTCTCAGACCTGGACTAAAATATCCTCCAACTCCTGGACAGTCTGTGGTGCAACGTGACGTTGGTGGATGGTGCAAGACATGATGTCCCAGATGTGTTCAATCAGATTCAGGTCTGGGAACGGGCGGGCCAGTCCATAGCTTCAATGCCTTCATCTTGCAGGAACTGCTAACACATTCCAGCCACATGAGGTCTGGCATTGTCCTGCATTAGGAGGAACCCATGGCCAACCTCACCAGCATATGGTGTCACAAGGGTCTGAGGATCTCATCTCAGTACCTAATGGCAGTCAGGCTACCTCTGGCGAGCACATGGAGGGCTGTGCGGCTCTCCAAAGAAATGCCACCCCACACCATTACTGACTCACTGCCAAAACGGTCATGCTGAAGGATGTTGCAAACAGCAGATCGCTCCACGGCGTCTTCAGACTCTGTCACGTCTGTCACGTGCTCAGTGTGAACCTGCTTTCATTTGTGAAGAGCACAGGGCGCCAGTGGCGAATTTGCCAATCCTGGTGTTCTGTGGCAAATGCCAAACAGCATCCTGCACGGTGTTGGGCTGTGAGCACAACCCCCATCTGTGGATGTCGGGCACTCAGACCATCCTCATGGAGTTGGTTTGTAACCCTTTGTGCAGACACATGCACATTTGTGGTCTGCTTGATGTAATTTTGCAGGGCTGTGGCAGTGGTCCTCATGTTCCTCCTTGCACAAAGGCTGAGGTAGCGGTCCTGCTGCTGGGTTGTTGCCCTCCTACGGCCCCCGCCACGTCTCCTGGTGTATTGGCCTGTTTCCTGGTAGCGCCTCCAGCCACTGGACACTACGCTGACAGACACAGCAAACCTTCTTGCCACAGCTCGCATTGATGTGCCATCCTGGATGAGCTGCACTACCTGAGCCATTTCTGTGGGTTGTAGAGTCTATCTCATGCTACCACAAGTGTGAAAGCACAACCAACATTCAAAAGTGACCAAAACATCAGCCAGAAAGCATTGGTACTGAGATGTGATCTGTGGTCCCCACCTGCAGAACCACTCCTTTATTGAGTGTGTCTTGATAATTGGCAATAATTTCCATCTGTTGTCTATTCCATTTGCACAACAGCATGTCAAATTGATTGTCAAACAGTGTTGCTTCCTAAGTGAACAGTTTTATTTCACAGAAGTTTGATTTACTTGGAGTTATATTATGTTGTTTAAGTGTTCCCTTTATTTTTTTGAGCAGTGTATACAATGTGATAGAGGAAAATTAAAATCTATACAGACATCACCAGAGAAGGGAGAAGAGCTAACACTTTAATCTCCTTGAAGGAGGCCTTCAGATTGAACATATGGAATTAATTAGACCTAGGAACAGAGGGACTAATTTAAACAATTGAAGTGAGAAATGTCACTAACACTTCCATCTCCATTGAAGTAGCGGCCTCCTGCAGTGACCAAATAATTAAAGCAAGATTATTTGCTTGGAAGAAGACATCAATTCTGACCTTCATGTACACAGAGGAAGACAACTGCCTTCCCAGGCATAAACTTCCTCTCATCAAGCATTTTTCGTAGACATTGTATCTCCGGTGTCCAATGATGAAGATTGGGGCTTGCATCTATTCAATATTTATGGGAGATATATTTTCAGCGTTGTTGTGAAGGGACGAACATAACACATTCACTCGCATCACCCTAAGGCCAATAGAACCCCGCCAACCTAATAACGATGATGTTATCCAGGCCATGTTTGATCTGTATAGAGAGGAAAAATTGCAATAAGAAATTTGACAACAAAATCTACTGCCTGGGACCTCCAGGGGTGAAAATCTCCTGTAATTTGGGGATCTCATAAAATTCTAAGAGACCTAGTACATTCGACAATCAGCCCCCACATGAGCTCATCAAGGGGAGGTATTTGGTCGTAACCTTGAGCTAATAAGCAGTATTTGGGTCTGGGGCATTTGTCCTCCGGAAGACATAGTTTGCTATGAGGGTGTCCCATTTTTCTAATCTGAGTGCTTCCCTCCGCTAAGAGCTGAGCCTTTTCCATGACATTTCCTCTTCCATCACTTGTCACTCAATTGTGTAGTTGTCCTGACAATTGGAGGCAGCTCTGTGGGATCAGCCCAGTGTCATCTGTGACATAGTGGTAACAGTGGTGTAATCTGCGTGTTACACACACACACACACACACACACACACACACACACACACACACACACACACACGTCTATGATTTGGCCATTTTTTTTTAATGTACAGCCGAATTGCAAACTTGCCTATAACGTGGCTTGCACAGTGGGCAAGTAGCCTTAATCAGGAGTGTATGTTTCTTTCAATGCCAGAACTTGCCCACAAAAACCCATTACATGGAATTATGTGTCATCCAGGTAATCAGTCAAATATGCGACTAGGCTTTTAGTTTTCACAGCAGCCATATAGACAATTGTTTTTACATAGTAACAGACTGCAAAAACTCTGCAGTCTGATCCTGCAGTCATCCATTGTTACGTGCTTCGAAAATAGAAAAGGAAGCAACTTAGCAAATTGACTTGGTCATATCCTATTATGTCTCTAGACCTGTGTGTCTCAATAGTAATAGTGTACAAACAAGCAAGGTGTAGTGAGATTGTGCAGTCACGGTCTCTCATCAGCCCCTTACCTCTCGCTATTCTGCCAATTGTAAGTTATTAAGAAGAGGAAGAGTATGACTGTAGCGTCAGCGTATCGACACCGTGTGTTTGTAGCTGTCTGCATGGTGCAATACACACAACCAATGGGACATTTTAATATTGGTTGTCATTTTCTTCAAATGTCAGATTTATTAATATAAACTGAAACACATTAGCTTTGCAGGTGGACATTCCCTTTTAAAGGGATTGTTTGACTTTCTTAAATTGGTAAAATTGCAAAATGTTTGTAAAAACATGGAACTTATTATTTAAAAAAAATCTGTGTTCTTAAAGGGGTTTTTTCGGAACCCTAACAATGATGACCTTTCCTTAGGATAGGTCATCAATGTCTGATCGGTGGAGGTACGACACCGGTCACCACCCACCAATCAGCTGTTTGCGTTGTCAGCGGCTGCCAGAACTGCTCAGTTACCGAGCTGCACAGCACAGCTCCGTCAACGGAGTTGTGGCCGCAGGCCAGTACTGCACATCGTCCCCCTATTGATTTGAATTGGGAGTGGATGTGCAGTACCCGGCAGAGGCCACAATACAGTCGACCAGGTTGTGCCGTGCAGCTCTTTGATTGAGCAATTCTGTCCGCTAACAACGTGAACAGCTGATTGCGAGTGTGCCGGGTGTCACACCAAAACCAATCACACATTGATGGCCTATCCTAAGGATAGGCCATCAATGTTAAAGTCGTGAAAAGTCCCTTTAAGAACAGAGGGATATTTTATTTGATATTTTAATATTCACTGCCTAGATTACCAGCCACCTCTGCAATCTAACAGAGGTGGCCGACTGCCTAGTCAGAAGAGAGTGCTAGCAAGTTTTTTTGCTATGCACCTCAAAAGCTCTGCTCTAAAGCTAGCCAGACCACTGCAGCACCAGTTTCCTTGCGGTCTTGAGATGCTGCAGAGGTAAAGCTGCCTCTGTGCAGCATGGGAGCCCAGTTCGGAGGAGTGGTGCAAGGATACCGCTGGCCTGAGCTATCGGTATCCAGTAGCTCACCACCACCCTGACAAGCAAGGACCTGGTAGGCTGGGCAGCAGTGTGCTCCCAAAAAAAGACGTTAAACCCTCTAACATTTCTTGTCTGCATGGTCATAGACCTGAAGATGATGAATGAGTAAAGCAAGGAAGAATCAAACCTTTTGGAGAGGGGGGAGCGTTACTATTGTTCTGTATATACAGTATGTGATCATGAAGAAATCCATGTATGAGCCTCGCTCTCATCACCAGCAGTGGTGTCATGTAGTGGTTTTTGGAATTCAAGGATATACTGAGATGAAGGGCAGCACGGGCACCCCAGGACTCCTTGCAGCGCTGGGTTCCTACACCCAAGTCCCACCAATGACAACATCTATAAGGAGTTTGTATGTTCTCCCTTTGTTTGTGTGTGTTTTCTCCGGGTTCTCCGGTTTTCTCTCGCTCTCCAAAGACATACTGATAGGGAATTTAGATTGTGAGCCCCAGTGGGGACAGTAATGATAATCTACGTAAAGCGCTGTGGAATTAATGGCGCTTTATAAATGAGTAAAATAAATAATGAGTATCAGATCTGGTCCACATTTTTGGACAGAAGCATCACAGAATTCATTGAGATTCTGTTCCAATAATTATAAGTAGTGATGAGCGAGTATACTCATTACTCGAGATTTCCCTGAATACACTTGAGGAAATCCTAACAAACAGGCAATTCCCACATATACTCAGGCTGTCTAGCACTTGCAAGTCATGCGGCTGCGGTGACTCAAACATAATCTCCGAGCACGCCCAATACTCAAGCATGCTCTGGAAATCTCGAGTAACGAGTATACTCGCTCTTCACTAATTAGAAGTCATAAATAATAAGGTTCTGTTATTCTTAGCGTTAATAATGAATACGACCCCAGGCCTGTATGTTCTGCATTCTTGTCTTCTGAGATGCATCTTTGTGTCCCATTTACAGCATGTGTTCAAGTTAGAACAAGAAGAGTACATGAAGGAACAAATCCCGTGGACCCTGATTGATTTTTATGACAACCAGCCCTGCATCAATCTTATAGAGGCCAAAATGGGTATTCTGGACCTGCTCGATGAAGAATGTAAGGTAGGAAGTAGTCTTATCCTGCTTGGCTGATATTGCAATGGCAAATGTATTTTACTTTTAAAATTCTTTGTTTATTAATGTTTTTCTTAGATGCCTAAAGGAACAGACAGTACCTGGGCCCAGAAATTGTATAATACGCAGTTGAAAACTTGTGCATTGTTCGAGAAACCGCGTCTATCCAATGTAGCATTTATCATTAAGCATTTTGCTGATAAGGTAACCAGAGACTCTTATTACACCAAGTTTTCCTTATACACTTATCTTCTGGTGAGCCGGAAATCCAGAATATAAGTGAGAATTTTTCTCAATGTACTGACATACACTAAACTTTAGTGAAAAAGATGTTGAAAATTGTTGACAAAAGTATGTCCATATCACCCTAAACACTCACTTTAGCTGAGCAAATGAATCAATAGTGATATGATTAATGATTTTTCCTGCAGATCTGTCAGCAGAATATAGGCTGTTTTATGTTAGTCAGTAGTCTGATGTCCATTGACAGATTGGGGACAGATGTGTCACTTACAGAAGAATTAACCCCCTAATTACCGCTGATATGCCTTTTAATGGCGGCAGTTAAGGCTACATATTCCTCAGCGCCACTTTTTAACGGTTATAGCGCGTCCCCCCGTGTCAGAAAATCTCCGGGGTCTCAGCTACCGTGGGTAGCTGGGACCCTGGAGAACATGATTCAGGTCGGTTTTTACCGTTCCCAGAGTTGCGATGAATAACGTGTAAAAAAAAAAAAATGTCTGATTTTCCCATTTATTTTTCTCTCCTCTGATATGATCTAGCATACCAGAGGAGAGAGAAATGTGGTCCCCCGAGCCCCCCTGGTACCATCCGCATCCTCTGGTCCTTCCAGCTCTTTCCCCTGGCATCCTCTTAAGGGAAGAAAATGGCAGACGCTTGCGCAGTGCGCCCGCCGAGGTCTGCCTGCCGGCACTCTGCAACAATAGGAGATTTTTCCTATTGGTTCATTTTGATCACTGTGATGGACCCTATCACCGTGATCAAAATAAAAAAAAAAAAAAGTAAATCAAACCCCCCTTTATCACCAACTTAGTTACGTAAAAATAAAATTAAAACATTTATTTTTTTCCATTAGGATTGGGGCTAGAGCTAGGGTTAGTGCTAGGGTTAGGGTTGGGTTTAGCGCTAGAGTTAGAGTTTGGTTAGGGTTGGGGCTAGGGTTAGAGCCAGGATTAGAGTTAGGGTTGGGGTTAGAACTAGGGTTAGGGTAGGGGCTAGAGTTGGGGCTAGGGTTGGGGTTAGGGTTGTGGTTAGGGTTATAGGTGTGTTGGGTTTAGGGTTGAGGTTAGAGCTTTGTTAGGGTTGGAGTTAGAATTGGTGGGTTTCCACTGTTTAGGTAGATCAGGGGGTCTCCAAATGCAACATGGTGCCCACCTCTTCTGAGCCCTTCCATGCTCCCAAACATTGGCTTTCCCCCACATACAGGGTATCGGTGTACTTAGGAGAAATTGCACAACACATTTTGTGGTCCATTTTCTACTGATACCCTTGTGAAAATACAAAAATTTTGGTTCCAAAGTAAATTTTTTGTGAATTAAGTAAAATGTTCATTTTTTCCTTCCACATTGCTTTAGTTCTCGTGAAGCACCTGAAGGGTTGATAAAGTTCTTGAATGTGGTTTGGTGCACCTTGAGAGGTGCAGTTTTTAGAATGGTGTCACTTTTGGGTATTTTCTGTCATGTACACGCCTCCAAGTGACTTTAAGTGTGAGATGGTCCCTAAAAAAAATAAATTTTGTTGGAAAAATGAGAAATCACTGGTCATCATTTAACCCTTATAATGTCCTAACAAAAAAAAATTGTTTCCAAAATTGGGCTGATGTAAAGTAGACATGTGGGAATGTTATTTATTAACTATTTTGTGCGACATTACTCTCTGATTTAAGGGCACAAAAATTTAAAGTTTGAAAAATGCTAAATTGTGCCAAATTTCTATTATTTTTATAAGTTATATCGAAGAAATTTTACAACTAACATGAAGAACAATATGTCGCAGAAAAACATTCTCAGAATCAGTGGGATACGTTAAAGCGTTCCAGAGTTATAACCTCATAAAGTGACAGTGGTCAGAATTGTAAAAATTGGCCCGGTCATTAAGATCAAAATAGGCTCTGTCACTAGGGGGATAAAGGAGTTGTATAGAATTGGAAAAACATGACTGCTTTCTTTCAGAATAGTACCATACTTGTGGCTGCACAAAAAAGAAAGTCTTTATACCTCACCAAAAAAACTGCTGTGATTCAGTGTAAAATAATGCAGATTCTCTTGTCAAATACAATCAACAGAAAACAAAAAAGGTTCACCAGCAAATAAAAAAAGCCATAAAGCGTATTGAACCTGTATTACATCATCAAGTATGGGCCTGCACCGAGACCCTTTTCGAGTGCAATACGACCATAAAGGGCTCATATCACGAATACACGTGTATACTGCATCATATGAGCGTCAAAATCTAATGACTTGTACTTTATTTTATTAATGCGTCATTAAAAGATACTACTTATAACTCGCCTTAAACTCGCTGGGGTCTACAAGGCAATATTCGGCTAAATGTACTAATATATGTTGCTTGGTGGTTTCTTTCTTGCTTTCTGTGTGTATGGGCCGCCATCATGGTACATTGCACAGGCCCATCGCCACAGCGCTGTCTAATTGTCATCCGGACAGTGGGTCTGCATGGTACTGGTGACAAAGGTCTTTTGCCAATTTCATAAATGTTAACTGGGTTAAAGGGAGTCTGTCAGCAGGGTTTAACACCTTTGTCCCCCTTCCTCCCACCCCCTACAAATTAATTTTACATACATGCATGCAAGTCCTTTACATGGTCGGTCCATTCTTCCATTACTGAGAAATAAGTGCTTGAATTGTTGTGTAAATGAAGCTGAAGGACTATGGTACCTCTAAAGCCTCTGTCACTCCAGCTCTATTTCTTTCGCAGCACCGCCACACCCTGCCTGACTGATGACTGCTCTGTGTGAAGTCACATAGCATAGAGACTGTCAGCCACGTAGGAGGAAGCAGCACTGGGCAGGGAATAGAGCTGGAGTGACAGAGGCTTCAGATCTACTAATAGCTCATTTGCCTCATTTGCATATGAATTCAAGCACTGATTCCTCAGTAACGTGCCGGCCATGTAGCTCTGATCTTTGAAAGAGCTGCATGCTAAAACAAGTAGTTGTGGTTGGGGGAATCTGCGAACTGATTCCCTTTAAATAGCTTTAAAACTCCTTAATCTTACTGCATATGTGAAATCCTTGAAATGCAAAGTATATACGGTAAGTTTTCTAAGTGTATCTATTGGACAAGCACAGGGTTGCTGTGTGCTAGGAATGTAGGGAGGTAATCTGGCATAAAGCATTTATCACGGATCCACTGAATAGGTAAGAAATGCTAGAACCTTGAAGATCCAAATACCGGGACACCACCTCTCTCTCCTTCAGATTGTATAGAGGCAGGAGAGCATGCGCCAGCACTGGATGTGCTCTGATGTAATCACTGTAATAGAATGTAAGCGGGCAACGTGACACATGACCAACTGTCCATGCCATTCACATTCCTTATTTTGGCTGGGGGTACTGGGGTTCCCTGTTTTGGAAATCTGTTGGGATCCTATTATTCTGCTCCCCACTTACCTAGCATCCAATGGATAGGTGACAGATGCTTCTGTCATAGAGCCAGGAGGCAGTGGGGTGAGCTCCTGAGGAGAGAAGATGAGAATAACCCTCCTCTGATTTATGCTCCTCCTAGAATCACAATAATTGAAAGTTCTATATATTCTGCTAGAATGTGATATAAATGGCCAGCACCTATATATAGGGTAGGATTGTGCCTATACAATGGACACATTGTTCCTATTTTGGCTATTAAGCAAACCATGAAACAAAGTTCCGTAGTTGTTAAGTGGTCACACCTGTTGTGTTCTCTACGACTGTCATGTGGACACCTGTATGTGGTCTACACATCCTTGTATGTTAACATTTTAGATTTGATATTTTATTACAAATTATTGTCTTCTGACATTACTTGCAGGTAGAATATCAATGTGAAGGGTTTCTAGAGAAGAATAAAGATACAGTATTTGAAGATCAAGTAAAAGTTCTCAAAGCGAGTAAGGTTGGTGAAACAATACGACCGTGAAATGTTCGGCTAGAAGCCCGAGGCCTATTACACCTCTCCAGATCATGTAGTAGAACCCAACTCGTTCTCTGGTAAAACCCACTTAGGATGATAAAGTTGTGTCTATCTCACCTATTACCCATAAGTAGATAACTGTGCGTGCGTGTGTGCGTGCGTGCGTTTGTGTGCGTGTGTTGTCACCGACAGCTGGAATGTCATCTTTTATTTCCCACTGCTGATTAAACGCCAACGTATTCTGTCATGTTGTACACAGGGATATGCCTATTCCCTCTTGAGGGTTCACATGCCATTAGTAATGATCACTCATAGATAAGCATGAAGAATTCCATTTCCTAGGAAGTCCGTTATTCTCTTAGTATATCTTTGCCTGGGTTTCCTACACACTGCAAACACAGGGAAAATATACAAACTCTGCACCAATGACTCCAATGCAGGGAGTACTATTACTCAAGCATATATCATTAGGTTGCAGTTCTTTTTCCCAAAGTAATGTGCGCCCCCTTCTGGAAAGAATCATACAGGAAAGTACATGTGAAACAAAATAACGTTTTTTGACTCTTGCATTACTTTTTTGCTCATTTTAGTTTGTACCTTGTTAATGGCCATTAAGGAGGACCAGTAGATGCCTATGTTTGTAATGAAATACCTGGGGCTTGTTCTGTCATTGTAATGATGTGGTTGTTATCAGTGCGCCCCTATGCTGAGCCCTAATCCTACTTAGACCAGAGGCAATGCAGTTTAACCTCTTATACACTGCGGTCAGTGACTTCTGGGGCATCTAAGCTGTTTGACAGAGGGAGGGGGCTTCATCTGTCACTCCAGTCACCTGTGCCAATAGACTGTTACAGCAAGATGTAAAAGGATGCCTGTTTGTCAGCAATATTATAATGTTGTGAATTATTATCAAATAGACAATAAATGGAGCATCCACTGCCCCAAACTCGTTGACATTTTCAGATCCCTCCACAGAAGGACCCCAGCAATTAGCAAGTTATTTCGCCTATCCCATGGATAAGTGACAACTTGCTAAGATGGGAATAATCCATTAAGGCCCCTAAAAAGCTGGTTCTTAAAGGGAACATGTCAGCTGTTTCATGCTACCCAAACCATGGGCAACATGAATCAGAGTCTGGCTGCACAATGGCAGGCAGGTATATTTTTCTCTAAAACGCTACATCATTTCAGAAAATACATAGTTGCATAATCTGGCTGGCGCAATAGCCAGAGATGAGATTAGCCCGATGTTGCTCGTGCCTGGTTTTCCCTATCATGCTAGAGGTCCTTCCCATAGCGAGTGGCCCTGGGAACAGCTGGCCGGGGGGCAGCACCAGAGTAATCCTGGATCTTCTAACTATCTTCTCAGAAACACCAGTGCATTTCAGTGAAAAATATACGTGGTAGTAATGGTGCCGCCATGCTCTGGGTCATGCTGCCTGTGGTTGTTCAGCATCAACTAGCTGATCAGGAGTAAATCTCTGCATTGTGCTGATCCAGATGTCGTGTACCGAGCTGCATGTATATATTGTATATCGGAGCATACTATACTGCCATTTCTGTCTTATTTTCTGATAATACATGTATACATGCTATGTGAGTCGCTCACCTTACTGTACTCGTGCTTCTTATGTTCTTCATCACAGTAAATGTGTTATTTTCCTATCTCACCGGTGCATTGTATTTCTTCTTTTTCTTTCATTCCATTTGTGTGACACATTCATCAGAAGGTAACTTTCATCAAGTATCTTAGACTGTAAATGATTCTGCTTTAGCTTTCCTTACGCTTACGCCTAGAGGTGTGCTTGGGAGAAAAGGCGCTCTAAAGGCAGCATGATCATTGCCAGCGACATAGCGGATCGTTGCTTTATTGGTGTAGTTCCATCAGTAGACTCTCTGTGTTACAAAGACGAGAGAAGCACTACTACTCTATACTAACTCACTAACAGGGCTGAAATCGCCTCTTTTGCACATTTCCTTGAGACACAATAGTGTTGTTGCTGCAAAGACAGACCCCCCCACTCTGGCGGACGACTGGCCTCTGCGTATTGTACAGATAGTGACCGATTTTGATTGGAACCTTCTTTATGATTGTTACTTTTCAGCATCATTGAGTAGTTCACTTGGTGAAAATCGGATATCTTATCATGGTCCTCAGCAGCGGGACCCTCCAATCTGCTACTAGCTAGTTACCATGGAATAGGCATCGACCACAGTGGAAGCTTCTTTAATAATCTGGACCTTTCTTAAAAACAGATTTGTTTTTTACATTTGATTCACTAGATCTACATAAAACCAGTAAAAGATAATGACAAGACTTCTTTTTCTGCTATGCAATGTTTTAAAGGGGCTTTCTTCTTGCTGAGAGTGATGGCGTGTTGCTAGGAATAGAGCGCCATTGCAGTTCCATTGTCCGGTTGACATCAATTCGCAAGTGGTCACATCCAGAGAAGTCAGCGCTTTCTGTGATGGGGAAAAGGTTGTGGCCGGCCCGTTTACAGGGGCTGTGTCATACTCTGTACCAAGTGGCAGGACAAGGGCTCTTATGCCCTTTATTCAAACCTTTCACCACTATTGTGCTAGAATTAATTGGGGTCCCAGATGGTAGGACCCCAGCGATCATATATTTATCACCTATCTTGAGGTGGGGGGTAATAATAGTTTGTAGTGACATATGAGAAATGGGCTGTCCACTGATATTTGTGGGGAATTATGGCCTGTAAATCATTGATGGCCAAGACTTGGAACAGAATCCAGCACAGATGAGGAGCGGGGCCTTTCATGTTTAGGACAATCCTGTAAAACCTCCAGATCAAGGTATTACTTTACAACTAGATGCGTTAAATAGTATGGTATTAAATAACCCCCACAATAAACCCGTATTCTATAATATTGGTCTGCCTAAAACTGTCCTTACCCTGCGCTTCTAGTACTGCATGCGATAATGCGTCTAATGCTCCCGATCCTAAGGTGCTGTGCACACTTCTGGACACTTCGCTGCTCTGATAAATCAAAAGAAATCTGACAGTCGCAATATAAAACCATACTGTAAAATGGAAGCATGACCCAAGTGTGCACAGAGCCATTGTCTCAGGATGCAGTTTTTTCTTTCCGAACACTTACTAACTTCCATTTCAGCATTATAAACCGGCATACTGTGCCACTATTACCTGCGGGGTTGTAATTATCGTCTTTTTGCCTTCCAATTTTCTAGTTTAAGTTGCTGACAGAGCTTTTCCGGGATGATGAGGCCTTAAGTCCAACATCAACTGCTCCCACCGGACGGACTCTCCTATCCCGCACAAGTCTACGCAAGCCAAAGCCTGAGCAAGCAAGCAAGGAGCATAAGAAAACTGTTGGCCACCAGGTGATCTGATAGAAGGGAATACACTCGTGTTACTGAGATCAGTACCCATATACAAGAGTTTCCCTGTACTTCAAAGTGGAAAATGCTTATGGGGTTTTTTTTTGTAACTTTTCAGCTATTTTTTCAATGGATGTCAATATGGAGAGCAATTGTTCTACTTTCTGTGCAGCCAGACACTTTTGCTCTATTGGTCTTGAGCCTGTTATTTCCATTTTCAGTTTAGGAACTCTTTGCATCTGCTAATGGAGACACTGAATGCCACAACCCCTCACTATGTGCGATGTATTAAGCCGAATGACTACAAGTACCCGTTCACGTAAGTCGCTGCTTTGGTAAACTGTTATTTCGTATCCATGCAATAAAAAGCCTCCCTCCCTAAATATATACGTATAGGCCCTGGCATTAGATCAAAAGAAATCAGGTTTTACTCTGATATTCTTACTGCTACTCCCGTGTGTGACATACTTTTTTTTTTTTATTTCACCACTAGTGTGGTGCCGCCAATGTGAGCTCCCTTCCCTGAGTATTATACTCGCCATCCTTCGTCTTCTGCTCTTTCCAGCGCCGCTCCGGTTCCCAGCCCGCCATCTTGTGACTGCTACTTCTGACTAACTGGAAGTCAGAGGTAACGGCCACAAGCTCCCAGTGTAAGTCTGAGAGCTTCATCCTGGCCTTGCTCTGGCTCTCATAGACTTACGAGTTTTGACTTCCGGCTTACCGAGCAACCCCTGGAGCCATCCGGCAGGCCACAACCTGCAAAAGGGCGACCAGAGCGGTGCTCATAACATATGAAGCCGGCTGCTGGTAAGTATGAGACTATGGGCAGGGAACCTACATTAGTGATACCACTCAGTAAGTGCAATAAAAAAAATAAAGTGCTGCTTTGATTCCACCATATAGTTCCACAGATATAGGCCTTTTTATTCAGTGGATAGCAAATAAGGCAACATGTCCAGCTCTACGGTGTGCAGAAGAAAATATTTCAATCAAATCCAAGGGTAGAATTCAGATATCAAATGTCATGTTCAAAATCCATGAGAACACTAGAGCTACGCATTTCAGATGATAACCATCCTTAATCATGATGTCTTGGATTTCTTTGAAAGTTTTTTCTGAACACTGTAGAGCTGGAATTTCGCCTTGTTTGCTATGCGCTACACCTGGACAGCAAGCTTCCTTGTGTCAGAGTGCCGTTTTGAGGGTTTTTATTTGTGCTGATTTTTATGGACTTTACAAAGAGGTGTGGTGCACAGGATCATGTGATTGGGGGGGGGGGGGGGTGTCTTCAAGCAGCTTTGTATTACTACCCGAAGAGCTCCACTCCTTTGTTACAGACCACAAAAATTAACACAAAATAACAAGGCCCATATCACTGGTGCCTTATCACTTATACAAAACAAATGATGGAAAATTCAGGGGAGCGTTGGGAATAAAATAAGAGTAAAAACGGCCCACTTTTGACCTGGTAACAGGTTTTTTTTAAAGGGTTATTACCTTCTTAGTTGGTGATTCCTACAATATGCCATCATTTAATGATCGCTGGAGTTCTGACCCCTGGTGCCCCCACTGATCCTGAGAATGAAGGGGTTCTGCACTGCTACACTTGTAAGTTTCCTGCATGGTGGGTGGGAGGAACGTGATTGTGAAGGGTGGAGTGCCCAGAGACAGCGGCATTCCTTTATTCTCAGGGTCAGTGGGGGTCACAGGGGTCTGACTCATAGCGGCCATTAAGTGGAGATACATGCCATTCCATAGTAGGGTGGTAATACCCCTTTAAACTCTTAATGTCTCCTAGGACATTAATTCTGCTAAGTTCTCTGACTATCTATCATCAGGCTGTGGCCTGTCTGACATTTTACAACTGGCTCAATACTAAACCAATTGCATTAATAGCTCTTTGCAGTCTTCTGGTGACAGCTGCTGTACATTCAGATCACCATTGTATTTAATATGTAACAGAAGAGATAGGGATGGCCCCTATGCCAGGACAGGGGTGGCCCCTATGCCAGGACAGGGGTGGCCCCTATGCCAGGACAGGGGTGGCCCCTATGCCAGGACAGGGGTGGCCCCTATGCCGAAACAGGGCCCCCTATGTCTGAAATGTATATGACCTATTTGCAGTCCAATAACTCCTCATAATCCTCAATTGCTTCTGCTTTGGAGGTGGAGGTGGACCCCGAACCTCTTAGGCCCCTCTGCAGCTGCACATGTTGCACCAATGGTATGTCCGCCCAGAAGAAGGGATCTGATGGCTCCATATGCATTTATAATATTTTTGTAAATGTGCAGATAATGTCTGCTAAGTAACTAAAATGTAATATAATATAATAAATTCTTGATGTGAACGTCCAGCTCATACAATACAGTGATTAGGAGCAAAGGTTCACATAGTAGCCAGTCACCACTCACAAGATCTAATCATAAAGAAGATATTGAGTGATGGAGACACATAAAATCTAGTAGATCTGACCCAGGAGTGGGCTCCCTTTAAGGACTTGTTTTCTTACTTAAATCCATGTGTTTAGGGCTAAAAATTATTTTTTTGCCTTTCGGTTTAATTAAAAATGTTTTACCATTAGGCTTTTACAGGCTCTGTGGCCATAAATCGGCTGAGAGGAGCTCAGAAAGACAGATATAAGAATTCCACTGTCTCCTTCGGACTATCGGAGGGCTGACTGATGGATTCTCAGTTAACATTCTGCAGTCAGCAGTATAGGGCAACATTTTTAATGAAACCCAATAGTAAAAATGATTTTTAGCTCCAATTACATGCATTAAAGTAAGAGGTGTCTGTGTTGCATTGTCTATTTCTGACTGCAGAAAGAGTTAACGGAGCATCAGTTATTAGGGGCACCATGATGGTGTGATGGGGAGTTTTTAACTCAATCTGTCTTTTACTCAGGTTCTCTCAGATGATTTATAACCACAGACATCAATGTTGAATGTGTAAGGAAACAGAGTCTGGAAAAGCCAAACAGGGAAACATTTTTAATTAAACTGAATTGCAAACGTAGACAACCCTAGATGCAGTGCAGATCGGACAAAGCATGAACTTCTATGGACATCAAGGAGTTCCTCAAGATCTTTGCCATCGTGCTCTGATTGTGTTTTTCTTTATAAGGTTTGACTCAAAACGCGCCGTCCAGCAGCTCAGAGCTTGTGGTGTGTTAGAAACTATAAGGATCAGCGCTGCAGGATTCCCATCTAGGTAAGTGGTTGCACGTGTTGTCCATAAAAAACATAAAAATCTGTAAAAAAAAAAATTTTAAGTTCGCTAATCATACTTATTTGAAGAATTGTGATACCATGCAGTAAAGGCAGTAAAAAAAAAAATGGGAGAATTGTGCTTTATTTTTATATTTCAAATGTAATATTTTATTTTAAAAGGGTTGTTTAATACTCGGACGACTTCTTCTCAATCCCAATGTTTCCCCAAGTAAAATAATAACAGCCAGAGTTCTCCTTTGGTGCCAGCACTGTTATAACTGTGTCACCACTGTCTCTCCCGGGGCTCTCATGACATTATGTCACACAATCCCTGTGACCAATCAGCGGCCGCTTCATTCTCCCCTTCTCTGGCCGTAACTGACAGAAGAAGTCAGATCTGCAGCTGCTCTCTCATTTCCTCCAGATGTCTGATTTGTTTGCAGGAAGGGGACAATGAAGTGTCCCCTGATTGGCTGCAGGAATCGTGTGACATTGTCATGCCAGCTCTGGTTATAGCCAGTGCCGACACCGCTGGAATGGCACCCTAGATGAGCACAGTTTTTTAATTATTTTACTTGGCAGGACATAGTGATTGAGAAAGGGTTGTCCGATTAGTGAACATTGATTTTCAAAGTATGTACACCGGCTTCACTGGGTCTAAAAGATGTTTCCAATAATGTATGCAATATTGTGAAATGTGACAAATCCTCTTTTTGAAACTGTACTTAAGATTGCCATAAAACAATACTATATGTGTAAAAAATGCACTGTATTTTTCTTTGGATATCATGCATGAACTCCTGCTCCCAGAATCTGGTGTACAAGTGTTCGTTATTAGTAGCAATGAGTGAATATACTCATTATGCGAGATTTCTCGAGCATGCTCGGGGGTCCTCCGAGTATTTTTTAGTGCTCGGAGATTTAGTTTAGTACATGTGGGGGTTGCCTGGTTGCTAGGGAATCCACACATGTACGTATGCTGGCTAACAGATGTAAATCATTCATCTGCGGCAATAAAAACTAAATCTCCGAGCACTAAAAAATACTCGGAGGTCACCCGAGCGTGCTCGGGAAACCTCGAGTAACGAGTATATTCGCTCATCACTAGTTATTAGACATTAATATCACTGGCTTACAGGAATGTACATGTCTTCTCCTGCTTTGTGTTAGGTGGACCTACCAAGAGTTCTTCAGTCGATACCGGGTTCTTATGAAGCAAAAAGATGTCCTTAGTGACCGTAGACAAACCTGCAAGAATGTGTTGGAGAAGCTCATTCTGGTATGTTACACTGAAGGCTATGAAGTTCTCCGGAATATGGCGGCACTATATAACGAAAAGTATTATGAAAGCTGTCCTATGTCAAAGGATATGGATTTGGCGTGTGTTGGGTACATGGAGGCCGATGGCTACAGTAAGCTCCTGTCATATATGGTGAATGTGAAGGATAAGCTAGTTCTGAGCAGAGCCTAATAGTACAGTAAGATAGCTGAAATACACTTTCTTTTTATATAAACCAAATACTAAAACGTGTGCCCATTTTATTGTAATAATAGAGACTTTTTTCAGCTGGGCAGAATGGATCCTTGGTTAAAATGACCTTCTCTCACCTGTCATTTAGATAATTTTTTTTTTTTTAAATAAGTACTACCTAAGATGTCCTACAGATCAATGTGGGTTCGCTTCCTGAGATCCCTCCTGATTGCACAAAAAGCCACTCTGAAGCTCGCAGACCTTCAGCGCTCATCGGGCAGAAGCACTGGCTTTTCTCTCTGAGCGGCCGCACAGAGCACAGTGCTGTACGTGTTTGTCACAGACTTATAGAATTGTATTGGCATTTTTCATCCGTGATCCAGGGAAAAAAAACGGAACATGTTTCTGTGAGTTTTGCACGGACAGTCAGTCCATGAAAAAACCCGGCTTGCATACAGCCCCATAGATTTAAATAGCAGTGAAAAAACCTGATACAACAACACGTACATGCCACATGGACATCTGCATGACACAAGCTATTGTATAGATAACTATATTCATATAATGCATTTTTTTCAATGAAAACAGGACCAAGATAAATATCAATTTGGGAAAACAAAAATTTTCTTTCGTGCTGGGCAAGTGGCCTATCTGGAGAAAATAAGAGCTGACAAGTTGAGAATGGCCTGCATCCGCATCCAGAAGACCATACGTGGTTGGCTTTTAAGGAAGAAATACTTGCGTATGAAGAAGGCCGCTATCTGCATTCAAAGATACGTTCGAGGGTACCAGGCAAGATGGTACGTGTATACCGAGTCTCCATATTATGGTATTTTCCCTTAAGAGCTGTACCATTGTGTTATATGAATTATGAGGGTGCTTTAACCATCTGAATTGTCCATACAGCTATACCCAGTTCCTGCGCAGGACCAGAGCAGCAATTGTTATTCAGAAGTACCGGAGAATGTATGTTATTCGCCAGAAGTATCGGCGTATACAGTCGGTCACACTTTCACTCCAGACATATCTTCGGGGTTATGCAGCCAGAAAGAGGTACCAGCAGGTAAGGGCAGCCAACAGTGACCGTGCAAGCAGCCGTCTATTGTTCAGTGGTCATGGCATGCCTGAAGGCGTATTCAACCTCTGTGATCCCCACCGATCCTGAGAATGAAGGGAGTGCAGCACCAATGTAGAAATGTATCTATCCTCTTCAATGTGCCCCAGCCAACCCCATTGAAGTGAATGGGATGGCTGCAGTTCCCTGAGCAGGCAGGTTACCGAAAGTGTAGCCATGTAGAAGAAACATAGGAGGCAATGTAATGCAAAAGCGCCTTCTTTCTTAGGATCTAAAAGGGCCCCAGTCATTTTGATTGGTAGATTGATTTTATTTCTATTTTATGCTTTCTCTTTATCAGATTGGAATACCCCTTTAAGGCTGCGTTCACATTATGTGCTTCTTACTTGCTGATGGTAAAACCACAACATTTTTTCTGCTCTCATTGAAAATGTTAGTAAAAGGTTGCATTTTTTTATCAAGATTGTAGCAACAAAAGCGCAATATGAACGTGAACGCAACAGAACACACTTCTTGTGTAATGACTTCACTATTTTGCGCAATTATAAGGTGTCAATATTGAGATATTGCAGCTATTTATCTATTTGCTATATAAGTCTTTTTTGGTTATGCACCAGTTCAGACTAGATTGCTGTTCAGTCAGTTTACCTATATTTACTATGTACTATTTTTTCTGACTTGAACACCCCACCCTTCACCATGCTTTGATTTTAATTACATCCAAACACAGTTGGTTCCGACCTTCCTATAAATGCAGGCTTTACCATGTTATTAGCCAGAGGTAAGTGTTCACACTACTAGGCAGTTAGGTCAGGGACCCATCCGATTCATGAGATTACCTTGACGTTGATGGATGGGCTCACATTTTTTAGCCAAATTTTGTGCTAAGCATCTCATGTGTTTTTTCATAGATTTCACAAGCCATTATGCTATTCACATTTCATGTACTACACATTCCCTTGCTTTAGCACAGTTGAGTGCAGCCGTTTATCCATTTGCTATGTAAGTTGTTTTTGGTTATGCACCAGTTCAGACTAGTTCTCTGTTCATCAGTTTACCATTACTTAATATTGAGATATGTACAAAATCACTAATAACTGTCTCCATCAACCTCCAGATGCTGCGGATACACAAAGCCACCATCATTCAGAAGCACGCCCGCGGCTGGTTGGCACGTAAGGCTTACAAGAGAAGCATGACAGCCATTGTCTACCTGCAGTCCTGCTACCGCCGGATGATGGCCAAGAGGGAGCTGAAGAAATTGAAAATTGAAGCTCGCTCCGTCGAACATTACAAGAAACTCAACTTTGGCATGGAAAATAAGATCATTCAGCTGCAACGTAGAATTGATGAACAGGTAACACTACAGTGTATGGCAGTGATATGGCCAGACACTACACCACATTCTCTGTCTGGCCATCTGTCTCTTGCTATTTGCTGGGATCATTCGATCTCTTATGTGTTTTCAGCATAAAGACAACAAGTCCTTGCTGGAGAGACTGACGCACCTAGAGGTGACCTACAGTACTGAGAAAGAGAAGCTCCGAAGTGATGTCAACCGCCTGAAAAAGTTTGAAGAGGAGGCGAAAAATGCCACAAACCGAGTGATTAGCCTGCAGGATGAGTTAGCCAGGCTTAGGAAAGAGCTTCAAGAAACGCAGAATGATAAGAAGATGATCGAGGAGGTCGCCAACCAATACAAGACTGAAACGGAGAAGGTATGTACTAGAGGAGCTATAGAAAAAGGACACCAAATAAAGAATTATCAGCATTGGAAATTATGAAAAATAGATAATATCTTATATGTTTTATTTTTTGGAAAAGACGGAAAAATACTACCATCTAGCTCTATAAGCATATTTTGGAACATATAGAAAATGGGATGTCCCAAAAACAACATGCATCCCTTGTCAACATGTTATCATAACCACTAACCCATATCGATCCCGATATCTGTGACGTGGTGCTTACTACCATGACATTCACACAGGGCACTTAAAGAAGCACTCCCATCAAAGTTTTTATCCTCTTGATATATTGTAGTCATCCTATTATATGGCACTGTGTACTTAGAAATTGCTAATTTTGCCTTTCTACCCAGATAATTCTTCTGTTTTCTTTGCTCTATGGAGAAACAGTCTATTTTTCCTGCATAAAATATTCCCCTCTTCAGCTCCTGACCCACCTTCTCCTTTCTTCCCCTTGCCAAGGACTTTTGCAGTGACTTATGGGTCATGCAGGGAAAATGTACCTCCTGTTTCTACATAGATCTTAGAAGGATTTAGCTGGTCAGATTTTAATCACGTTATGTCATAGACCTAAAGTAAAAGAGAAGAAATAACTGGAAACAAAGGCAAAATGAGCAATTGTAAATACACAGTGCTATATAATATGATTGCTTCTTTAAAGTCCCCTGTTCTTCAGATGAACTGGGACTGGCTGGTGTCTCCGCAGCCAAACCCTGAGCGATTATCATTTAACCTGAGGATAAACCCCTTTATGTATAATGCTGTATGGTGCTGACTTTAATGAGCAGACTGGGAAGAAGACTGCTTTTTGTTCCCCCCAAAAAATAAATGCTTGACATCATGATGCTACACTGAAAGCAAGCAACTTGCTTATATGTTGCTTTTTTGTGAAAATGAAGGATGATTAGCCCAAGACAGAGCAATCTTAGTGCTTTATGTACAGAGTAGAGCCCGTTTCTGGTCCACTTTGTTGAAGCACATACAATAATAATTTCATGGATGAACAGCAGAGTCAATGTCTTGTCGCATTTTTCGTTTTTACCCATAGGAGTATAAGTTCTTGTTCCCACAGTCCAACAGCTCATGCTCTGCTGGTATATTTCACCTACATTGGATGGATCTTACCTTAGTTTGTAGCTTTCCCACCATAGTCTTCTGAGGACAAAGATAACAGTTTTGCTTTTCTTGCTTTATTTTGCAGCTGTTGTCAGAACTCAAAGAACAGAACGCATTGTTGAAAGCAGAAAAGGAAGAGCTGAATCTCATAATCCAAGAGCAAGCCAAACGAATGACCGGTATGTGCTGATAATAATCGTTCAAACATTTCCGCTTCCTAATGCACACATATCACTGTTTCGTCACCTTAAAGCTGTTATCTCATTGGTGAAAAAACCTATTAAAATTAAGCCATACCACTTTCCACACCCCTGGCTAGGAGAATCGGAATTTAGCCATTTCTATAGCGCCTCGGCAGGAAAAAAGTAGTATTACATGGAAGCCAATCATATGAATGGTACTCAATGCAATCCAGGAATTACTCCACTTACAAATAGCGGCTCTCTAAAGCCGGCCATACACATTAGATTGCTGTCGGCTGAACAATGCATTGGCCCATCGTGTGGTCGATAGCCAACTTGGCCAGCTCTCCCGTACATAGGAGTGCTCCTCTGGCCGAGCCCTCCAGTCAGGTACAGACCTTGACTGAAATTCAGCCCTGGCATTTGAAATCACACAGGCCCACATGATCTCCGCCCCCAAGCATCAGATGGGATATATTACTAATATTACCCTGGATGGAGGAAAGGAAGATTTACTACAAGACCAATATGTCTAATGATACCTGTGGCCTGCTAGGGTAAGTGACGAAGTCAGCGACTTTGTGCTGCGTCACAACTCTTAGTAGTATGAATGTCTTGAAACACAGATTCTGCTAACAACGTAGCAAACAAGGTGGCCCACAACCAGACTGGTCCTTCTGGCATTTGCCAGAATTGCCAGATGGCCAGTCCGGCCCAGCCTCCAGTGTTCTCTTTGAGAGAGCCATCCGCTGACATGTCAGCCCCAGCATCTTATCTCCAGGTGAACAAAGAGCTCAACCATCTGAAGTCGTACATGCACAATCAACAACTCTCTGGACCATCAGTCGTCCGGCACCCCCATACACGTTAGACGGTCGGCCAAACCCATTGATACCGGCGACTTCAGCACACATTAATCTAATGTGTATTGGCGACCTAAGTTTATAAATTGTTGCAAACCTTTGCTTAAAGCTGATTGAAGTAACCATGGTTTTGCCTTCTTACAATCTCTGCTCTGTCATGTTAGATTTCATGTAGAAATGTAACAAATTAGTTAATGATAGTATGTTCGGGTATTCCTCTACACACTACATTTCACTAACTAAAAGTAGTTCAGAAATGGATGTCTTGTTAATCTAGTCTGGTTTTCTTTTTTCTTGCATTTGCTAGAGGAAATGGAGAAAAGATTGTTACAAGAAACAAAGGAGCTTGAACTTGAGCTGAATGATGAGAGGCTGAGATATCAGAATCTGCTCAATGAGTTCAGTCGCTTGGAGGAGCGGTATGATGACATTAAAGAAGAAATGAGCACCATGGTAGGTTGGCGAGGTATGAGTATAGCAGAATATAGAAGAGATTAGTAAGCTGCTCTGATGTTACCGTTCATACTGCAGAGCCTTCCGAAGCCCGGCCGCAAGAGGACGGACTCCACACACAGCAGCAATGAGTCTGAATACACCTTCAGTTCAGAAATCACGGAGTCGGAAGACTTCCCATACCGGAATGAGGTAAGACTAAAATGAGCAGGACTTGGTGTCCCGGTGAAGATAAGCCTAGGAATAAGCTGGTGGTGTCATTGCAAAATGAGAAGAGCAAACAGCAGGCACAGTCGCGCCAACCCTAGACGGTCATTCACTACAATGACCACCATGTAATGCTGATCACTGCTCATGTTTCTTTACAGGCGCACATTATTCTGTCTGTGTGACGTAAAGTTGGACCATGACTATTCACCACAGTCACCAAATGCTTTTCCATAGAGATCAATGTAACAAGCTTCACCTCTAATCCAGCTATAAACCATGTAAAACAATTATTTTATACAGAAATGTCACTTTTTCACGACAAAATCTTCAGATGGCCATGTACCAATTTTGGTTAAACTGGCTGACTTCTGTTGTGTATTAGATGTTTGGCTACATTTCCTTTAGCATCTGCTGAAGAAGAACAGAGTATGTTGAATTTCAACATATTTTTTGAGTCCTCTGGCTGTCGGTGTATGAGGCGTCTCCTTCTGTTTAGAATATATGCATGCTCAGTCAATTTGAGCTTGCATGTGTATGGATAGTTTAGTGTGATGGATGTGCTGTATAAGGTGGTTTAATAGGACAAATGTGTCCTTTACTTTTGTCATTCCCCAGGAGCCAGCTGATAAGAAAGCCCCTCTGGACATGTCCTTATTCCTCAAGCTTCAGAAACGTGTTAAAGAATTGGAACAAGAGAAACAAATAATGCAGGACGATTTGGATAGAAAGGAAGAGTTAATCAATAAAGCAAAGAGCCAGGTACTTTTATTTACTAGAACACTTATGGTTTTATTATTATTAACAGCGTAGTCCACTATCTATCAGATAGTGTCATATCGGTGGCGGTCCAACCCCCGGCACCCCCACTGTTCAGCTCTGGTGGTGGCTGGATGTAAATAATGTGCAGAGCTCCGTACACTGTTTAGTGCAGAACCAGAGAGAACTGCAGCCCAACTCCTATTCAATCATAGGATGCCACTGAATTATCTGGGAATTGCACACAATCTCATGCCTTTGGGGGATTCAGGGTATGTGCACACGTCCAGATTTCTTGCAGAAATTTTTTTTTTTTGCGTTTTTTTCCTGTTTTTTTCGCGTTTTTTTAGCATTCTGCAAGCGTAATTAGCTTGCAGAATGCTAAAGTTTTCCAAGCGATCTGTAGCATCGCTTGGAAAACTGACTGACAAGTTGGTCACACTTGTCAAACATACTGTTTGACAAGTGTGACCAACTTGTTATAGTAAAAGACAGAATGTTTAAAAATAATAAAAAAAAAAAAAAAATGGTTATACTCACTCAGACGATCTCCCCAGCGGCGTCCGTTCCTATAGATGCCGGTGTGGTTCAGGACCTGTGATGATGTCGCGGCTTGTGATTGGTCACGTGAGTCACATGAGCGGTCACGCGACCAATCACAAGACTGTGACGTCATCACAGGTCCTGAACCACACCATCTATAGGAACCGAAGAGAGAGCATGCACCGGAGAGGCGGGAACACTTCGGGGGCCATCAGTGGGTGAGTATAGGACTATTTTTTATTAATATCTGGAAGTAAGCAGATCAATGCACTCCTAGGTGTGCGGAATCCCCGCAATTCCGCATTTTTAATGAACATGTTGCTTTTTTTTCCGCGACATTTGCACAAAATTTGCAACATTTGCACAAAAAATGCGGAATACCCTGTAAATAATAGGAGGCATATGTAAGCGTTTTTATCACGTTTTTATAGCAAAAAAACGCGAAAAATCCTGAACGTGTGCACATGGCCTTAGTGTTTCAATATGTGACATTTCTGTATCTCCTGTCCTTTGTTCACCTTGGAGATGAGTTTTGCCAGAGGTGTCTAGCAGAGTCTGATCCCACTCTTATCTGTTACAATAAACATGCCTGAAAAGCACAAGAAAGCGTGGAGATTGCTATTGACTGAAGTGTATCTGGCTGCCTTTTGCATGGCTAACAAAAGAATTGAAAAGTTTCTAACCGTTAAATTCATACAAATCTATTCTTATATTTTTTTTTCTAGGAGGAAGCCAAATCACCAGTCCGAGGCACAGAACTGGAGTACGAGTCTCTCAAGGTAACAGAAGGGATACTGTATACTACACAGATATATGGTGTTTTCCACCACTTACCATTGACCATGTTGATAGAAATTACTATAAAATCCACATAGTGGCTTCTTGAGTAGCAACTAAACAGACATTGGCTTTAAAGTAGGTGCTAATCGATTTGCAGTTCCCATTACATCAGCCACAACAGTGGTGTATGGCTGTGGCATGGGAGCAGCAGAAGCGCCTCGTAACTTCTGGCAACCGTGACTCTTCCTTTGATTAGCTGGCCTGGCGCGACTTCACATGTGCATCACGCCACAACGATGACATTGCGCCAGTGTCTCTAATCAAAAGAAGAACCGTGGATGGGACGTGTGAATGAATTCACACCAGCTCTATTTGGCGTAAAACATTACAATGAAATCTTAGAATTTACTGTGCACAATATGATTTGTATAATAACCAATTGACAAGCCATTGGTTGGCAGTTTATTCCCGTACCATAACATAGATTACTATTATCATGGTGATCTTCAGCCTCTTGTCAGTGCGCCTATGACGTCAGAAGCGGGGCTGAAGTACACAACCCTACTACTTCCCAATACAGAATTAACTGATCCCAGTATTGCCCCTCAAATGCAGTGGTCAATAGCGACTGCTGCATCTAAGGTGTGTGATGGATGGGGAGTGTTTCCTCTGCCGATCAGTGCCAAGTGATGTGATCGCAGAGCTCGGAGTGGTGGCCAGCTGGAGGTCTAACAATGGCCTCCAACCTGCCAAGGCTATATGCCTACTAGGCTATTCCAAGGGCATTTTTTCCCCCATGGATTTAGGTATCCTGTAAGTCCTTGTCCAACCCCTTAACAAGCTTGACTGCCTTTCTGGTAGATAACTGATGTGAAAGCAAAAAAGAAAAAACAAAAGTATTGCTATGAATGTACCGACCAATAGAATAAAGGTAACATGGTGCTATGTGAATTGTGTACTATTAAATCACAATGGCCCTGATTCACTAAGACCAGCATTGTACTCTCCGGTTTTGAGGAAGAGGTGTTCTAGAGTCTCACACTCCCGATTTATGAAGAGGCTTACACCTCACTACCAATCCTACTCCAGTCCTTGCTGGAATAAAGTTTGTGGCATAGCAAATGCTGCTGCTTTTCATTAATTTCACGGGGATCGGTCGTCACGTCCCATCTTGCCCCAGCTCCACCTACTTTGGGCTAAAATGGCGTGAGAACACCAAAAGTCGCTAAATTTTAGCACAGCTTCATGTTGTGTCATTTTGAGACTTTTCAAAGGTTTTTACATTAAAATACTGGTGTAAAAGCTTTCATGAATCTGGCCCAAAATATCCCATGGCAGGATGGCTGTCTTTTTTTTTTTCTCCGTACTCTTTCAAAACAGTTAAAAAAAGTTAATAAGTTATGTGTACCTCAAAATACTCCCATTGGAAAATCTATCTCATCCCATAAAAAGACGCCATCTGAGTGCAATGTCAAAAGAAATGAAAAAGTCCATAATGAGGTCATCTTGCAGCTTAATCCAATTTATGTCACATCACTTGTGTTCTTTCTGTTACTATCAGCGTCAGGAGCTGGAGTCTGAGAACAAGAAGTTGAAGAATGATTTAAATGAGTTAAGGAGGACCATCACTGATAAAGTCTCCCCAGATCCGTCTGGGCCAGGAGCTCCAGTATATAAAGTGCTGCTAGAGCAAATGACCTCAGTCAGCGAGGAATTGGAAGTGCGGAAAGAGGAAGTGCTCATTCTCCGCTCGCAGCTAGTGAGTCAGATGGAAGCCATTCCACACAAGGTGAGCTGCGTCACTTCCGCTTACTCAGTGAGCCTATGGAAGGAATTGTGGCCAAGTGACCGTTGTGTTTTATCTCTCCTGCTAACCAGGATAAACACGAAAACCAAAATAGACAATACTGTAATTATACCGAAAAAAAATGCGGGTAGTTTCTGGCACAGCCAATCAAGTTACCGTAAATCTATAAAAGTAAAAAACCTCCGGTGTTGAGGTTTTTAACTTTTATGGACTTTTAACTTGCTTCAATAAACTTAGTTTTTATCCAGTTGGTTGTGCTGGAAACCACTCTCATTTTTTTCTCTGTCCGCTTCAATCACCAGAAGGTACGGCACCCACTTGTTTTTAATTAAAGCAACGGATCCATGTATACTACAAGCGTGAACAGCTCCAACCTTCCCCCTCTCCTTTACCTTCTTATCATTATAGTATACTAGCTGAAGAGCCCGGCTTTGCCCGGGCATAGTAACTAAGGCTGCTTTCACACTAGCGTCGGTACGGGGCCATCGCGCTGCGTCGGCCCGACGTACCTACGCATACTGTGACAAAAATGCCCGACGTGGGCAGCGGAAGCAGTCTTAAGACGCTTCCGCTGCCCCATTGCAAGGTCCGGGGAGGAGGGGGCGGAGTTTCGGCCGCGCATGCGCGGTTGAAAATGGCAGTCCCGACGCACAAAAAAAGTTACATGTAATGTTTTTTTGTGCCGGCGGTGCGCCAAAACACGGCACAACCGTCGCACGACGGTTGCGACGTGTGGCACTGCGTCGCTAATAAGTCTATGGAGAAAAAACGCATCCTGTGGGCAACTTTGCAGGATGCGTTTTTTATCCACAACGACGCATTGCGACGTGCAGTGCATTACGCTAGTGTGAAAGTAGCCTAACTGTGGTTAGTTATAACAAATAACGGTGGCAGTTAAGGGCCCTTATTCCTCCTGCACCTCACACTCTTCCTTTATACATAGCATTTTTCTGCAGCACAGCTTTTATATACACACAGTGGCAGGCAATGTCCCTGGGCAGACAGCGCTGCCCCGTCCCCTCCATGCCAGCACTGCCCCGTCCCCTCCATGCCAGCACTGCCCGGACCCCTCCATGCCAGCAGTGGCCCTCTGCCGCTCTCATGTAGTTCCCGTTAACCCCTTTCAGGTCTGCGGGGACCCGTAGCGGGGCACGGGTGTGACTTGCGCCTTCTGTACGGGTTTGCGCCCTTCCTGCTGGCATACATGATGTTGGTGTTCTTGTCGCTGCTCTTTTTCAGCGCAGACTGACAGCGGGGGCGCCGCCTGTATGTGGTGGGTTTCTTCTTTCTTCCTTCCAGGCCAGCAGCTGGTGCACATATCCAATCCTGGGTCCAGAGATTTTCTGGGCTTTATGTCCCAATCAGCACATTGGCGGCAGCGAGCAGCTCAGACAGAATGAAACTCCGGAGAGGGGCAGTCAGTGCTGCCGGAGAGGATGGCAACGCCTGCTGCTGCTGCTTTTTCCTCTCTTTTCTGCCTGAACTCTCAGTAGATGCGAGATCCTGGGCAGCTAAAGGACCTGTGATGATGTCACGACCATGTGACCAGTCACGTGCTTGGGAGGATGTGTCAGACGTAGGGCTGTGCTGAAGTAGAAGTGTCAGCTCGTGTAACATAGCAGGGTCTTGTATCACATCACTGGGGGGGGGGGGGTCGGGGGGGGGGGGTGGGAAGTATAGTAACCCCGAATACATGGGATCAGAGGGTCCCTGCAGCAGAGCTGTGTGTGCAATGTATGTGAGGGCAAGCGGTGTGTCACAACTGTTGTCGGGTGCCCCTGGACTAGGAGCTCTTTCCCTGTGGCTATGCTGGGTGGGCGTGGCTTGATACACACACCAACACTCATATATATAATGTGTGTATGTATGTATGTATGTATATATATATATATATATATATATATATATATATATATATATATATATATATATATATATATATATATATATATATATATATATATATACACACACACATATATATATATATATATATATATATATATATATATATATATATATATATATATATATATAATTATAGTTGTCAGTTACACATACCAATCATCCAAGTCTGTCATGGTATTCCTCTATAGTCTAACATGTAGAAATAAATGTTTTTATCAGTTTTGATTTAAAATCTGCAAATTTATGCATTCTCTTACTTTAAAGGGAATCTGTCACCCCAGAATTTGCCCATAAGCTGTGGTCACCGGCATCAGGTACTTATCTACAACATTCTGTAATGCTGTAGATAAGCCCCCGATGTCACCTGAAAGATAAGAAAAGCAAGTTAGATTATACTTACTCAGGGGCGGTCCCGCTGCGGTCCGGTCTGATGGGCGTCGCGGTCCGGCGCCTACCATCTTCATATGATGACGTCCTCTTCTTTGCTGCCTGCCGCGGCTCCTGCGCAGGCTCACTTTTCTGCCCTGTTGAGGACAGCATAAAGTACTGCAGGGCGCAGGCGCCGGGCCTCTCTAACCTTTCCTGGCGCCTACGCACTGCAGTACTTTGCTCTGCCCTCAACAGGGCCGAGAATTGCGCTTGCGCAGGAGCCGCGGCAGGCAGCAAAGAAGAGGACGACATCGTATGAAGATGGGAGGCACCGACCGGACCGTGACACCCATCGGACCGAACCGCATCAGGACCGCCCCTGGGTGAGTATAATATAACCTGTTTTTCTTATCTTTCAGGATACATCGGGGGCTTATCTACAGCATTACAGAATGCTGTAGATAAGCCCCTGATGCCGGTGGCCTTAGCTTATAGGCCAATTTTGGGGTGACATATTCCCTTTAAAATAATTCACCGTATAATGGCCCCTTCATGTCCTTTTGAAAGGGAGGGTGTATTCAATGGCACCAGTATTATGAATCATTAGCTAAAAAGAACTTCTGTGATTTTGAACAAATGTCCTGTTAGAACCAGGTGTAGAGTCAATTGCAAATTAGAGATTCAGCCTGCAAAGGAAAAGATGGGTGAAAAATGCAGAAGATTAGACCTGAAATAGCAGTGTTCCACATGTGCACACAGGAACACTTATTCTAAAACGTTACTTAAAAGTATACACTGTGTTCCAAATTATTATGCAAATTGGATTTAAGTGTCGTAAAGATTTAATTGTTTTGTTTTTCAAATAAACTCGTGGATGGTATTGTGTCTCAGGGCTCAATGGATCACTGAAATCAACCTGAAACACATGTGATAATTAGTTTTCCAGGTGATTCTAATTAAAGGAAAACTACTTAAAAATGATGTTCCACATTATTAAGCAGGTCACAGGTTTCAAGCAATATGGGAAATAAAAAGGATCTCTCTGTTGCTGAAAAGCATCAAATAGTGCAATGCCTTGGTCAAGGGATGAAAACAATAGATATTTCCCGAAAACTTAAGCGTGATCATCATACTGTGAAGAGATTTGTGGCTGAATCTGAGCACAGACGTGTTCGTGCTGATAAAGGCAGAATGAGGAAGGTTTTTGCCAGTCAAGTTCATCGGATTAAGAGAGCAGCTGTTAACAAGCCATTACAAACTAGCAAACAGATATTTGAAGCTGCTGGTGCCTCTGGAGTCCCTCGAACTTCAAGGTGTAGGATCCTTCAAAGGCTTGCTGTGGTGCATAAACCTACTATTCGGCCACCCCTAAACAGTGTTCACAAGCAGAAACAGTTGCAGTGGGCCCAGACATACATGAAGACTAATTTTCCAACAGTCTTGTTTACTGATGAGTGTCGAGCAACTGTGGATGGTCCAGATGGATGGAGTAGTGGATGGCCACCATGTCTCAACAAGGCTGCGATGTCAGCAAGGAGTGGAGGAGTCATGTTTTGGGCCGGAATCATAGGGAAACAGCTGGTAGGGCCCTTTAAGGTTCCTAAAGGTGTGAAAATGACCTCTGCAAAGTACATAAAGTTTCTGACTGACAACTTTCTTCCATGGTATAAAAAGGAGAAACGTGCCTTCAGGAGCAAAATCTTCTTCATGCATGACAATGCACCATCTGATGCTGCAAAGAATACCTCTGAGTCATTGGCTGCTATGGGCATAAAAGGAGATAAACTCATGGTGTGGCCACCATCTTCCCCTGACCTCAACCCTATAGAGAACCTTTGGAGTATCATCAAGCAAAAGATCTATGAGGGTGGGAGGCAGTTCACACCAAAACAGCAGCTCTGGGAGGCAATTCTGACTTCACGCAAAGAAATACAAGCAGAAACTCTCCAAAAACTCACAAGTTCAATGGATGCAAGAATTGTGACGGTGATATCAAAGAAGGGGTCCTATGTTAACATGTAACTTGGCCTGTTAGGATGTTTTGGAGTTAAATAGCTTTTTTGTTCAGTGAATGTGACCTCCTAATGCCGCAAATTCCACAAATGAGCATTTTCAGTTCTTTAAAACATA
This sequence comes from Ranitomeya variabilis, assembly GCF_051348905.1. Lineage (NCBI taxonomy): Eukaryota > Metazoa > Chordata > Amphibia > Anura > Dendrobatidae > Ranitomeya > Ranitomeya variabilis. Next base: position 208,979,653 of record NC_135236.1, on the reverse strand, counting down.
TCAAATGTTTAGAAATTATACTGTGCCTAATAATTTGGAACAGTGCATTTTGAGTTTTTATTCATTTTGGAGATTATACTGTTATCATTAGGAGGTTTCTCAATAAAATTCAATGTATATTCTAACGGGTGATGACTTTTATTAGACTGACTGTCATTTGCCCCAACCTTTCAGGAAAATCTGAGAAAAATGTAATTTGCATAATAATTTGGAACATAGTGTAGTCCTTTTAGTCCTTTTCAAGTTCTACTATGCCTTTTTTTCTGTAGAATGTCTAATGTGGATTCCCATCCCCACTACTCCACCTCTTTGGAATAAATTCCACATTGAATTTTCCTGCTTAGAAAGTGTCACTTGTAATTTCCACCTTGAAAACAGAGCAGTTTAGTTCACTAGTGAATGGAGTTTACAGATTATGTTCATACCTGGTTTTCCTTTAAGTGCAGTACAGTGTTATGTACCGTGCCTTCATTTCTTACTGATGTTTTCTAATTAAGATTTTTTTTCCTTTTTTATTTTTGTGTTTAATAAAGGATGACAAGGTAACATTTGCCATTGTTGCAGCTTTAGCTTTCTGCATGTAATGCAATAACCTTTTACTGCTGTTGGACCCATGAGCAAAACCAGACTTTGTGCTGCCAAGTCCAATGCTGCTTGTGCTTTTGTAATCCATTTGTCGAGTGAAGTCTCTAATATGACGAATGACCATACAGTCAGTGCAGTCATCTGCTCCTCCTATTGTAAATCATTGTAATCAATAACGCATTCGATCCATCATCTAAGAGTAAAATGTAGTTTGTTGCCAACTTTCAAGCTTCATTATTGTGTGTTCATGCCCTGTGATGCGAAGTCTACTGATTGAACCTCTCTTGTCAAGCAAAAATATTATTTTTATTGGCTTCAGATCCACTAAAGGGGTTCCATCTTTAACATTTTAAAGGCCGAAGACTTGGTCTATGTAAAAATAAAAAAAATTGACATTGCTTACAGGGCTGTGGAGTTGGTAAGCCAAACCTCCGACTCCTCAATTTCCGTGACTCCCGACTCCACAGCACTGATCACTACTGAGCATGTACATAAAGTGCAGCACCGATAAATCTCAACTACGACTCCACAACACTGCCTCACTACTGAGCATGTGCATAAAGTGCAGCACAGATTCATCTCGGTTCCCACTCCACAGCATTGGTCACTACTGAGCATGTGCATAAAGTGCAGCACAGATTGATCTCTACTAAAAGCCAAGATCCTTAGACCAGGAACAGAACAGATGTGTATAGGACAATTCATAACTTTCCCGAATTATTATGAAACATTTACCGCACATCCTGCATTGTACTACTGTATCCAATGTATTCTATATTTTAGGAGTCGGAGTCTGTCCATTTTATACAGACTCCACCAAAATGGTCTCAGACTTCACAGCCCTGCCTCACTCACTACATGTGTAGCACATGTACATAAAGTGCAGCACAGATTCATCTCAACTAAAGGTACCTTCACACTAAACGACTTTGCAACGATAGCGATCCATGACGTTGCAGCGTCCTGGATAGCGACATCGTTGTGTTTGACACACAGCAGCGATCTGGATCCTGCTGTGATATCGCTGGTCGTTGCTGAAAGTCCAGAACTATATTTGGTCGTCAGATCGGCGTGTATCGTCGTGTTTGACAGCAAAAGCAACGATGCCAGCAATGTTTTACAATGGTAACCAGGGTACATATCGGGTTACTAAGCGCAGGGCCGCGCTTAATAACCTGATATTTACCCTGGTTACCATTGTAAATGTAAAAAAAAAGCAGTACATACTCACCTTCTGATGTCCGTCAGGTCCCTGGCCGTCTGCTTCCCGCACTGACTGTGAGCTCACAGTCAGTGCTGGAAGCAGACGGCCAGGGATGTGACGGACATCAGAAGGTGAGTATGTAGTAGGTTACTAAGCGCGGCCCTGCGCTTAGTAACCCGATGTTTACCCTGGTTACCCGGGGACTTCGGCATCGTTGGTCGCTGGAGAGCTGTCTGTGTGACAGCTCTCCAGCGACCACACAGCGACGCTGCAGCGATCGGCATCGTTGTCGATATCGCTGCAGCGTCGCTTAATGTGACGGTACCTTAAGACTCCACAGCACTGCCTCACTACTGAGCATATGCATAAAGTGCAGCACAGATAAATCTCAACTACGACTCCACAGCACTGCCTCACTACTGAGCATGCACATAAAGTGCAGCACAGATTCATCTCCGCTCCGACCCCACAGCACTCATCACTACTGAGCATGTACATAACGTGCAGCACAGATTCATCTCAATTACGACTACACAGCACTGCCTCATTACTGAGCACGTACATAAAGTGCAGCCCAGATAAATCTCAACTACAACTCCATAGCACGGCCTCACTGCTGAGCACGTGCTTAAAGTGCAGCACAGATAAGTCTCAACTACAACTCCACAGCACTGGTCACTACTGAGCATGTGCATAAAGTGCAGCACAGATTCACCTCAACTAGAAGACGAGATCCTTAGATCAGGAACAGAACAGACATGTATAGGACATTTCATAACTTTCCCAAATTCTTGTGAAAACATTTACAACACATCCTTCATTGTATTACTGTACACAATTTATTATATATTTCAGGAGTTGGTCCATTTTATACAGACTCCAACTCCACCAAAATAGACACTGACTCTGACCCCACAGCCCTGCTTGCTTACCTCCTTTCTGCTCTGGCACGGTCTCTTTGATTCTGCCACGATATCATGTTGATGTAGCTCAGTGATTGGCTGCAGTGGTCTGATATTGTAGTCATGATGTCACTGCTGCAGCCAGGGCAGTGCTGGAGCAGCAGCATGTAAGTAAGGCTTATTTTATTAATTTTTTTGGTAAATAGACCAAGCCTTTAAAAATAAGAGAAAATTTAAAGTTAGAACCTTTAAAGTCTGTTTACTAAAGATAGACTCTATTAGTGTGGTTCATTGCACTATTGGCAAACATTAGTATAATTGTGTAAATGACGGAAAACATGATGAAATTACTTTCTTGATAAATGGTATCTCATGATCAAATTGACTGCAATTGTTTATGAGCTATTGCTATGTTTCTGGGCTAAGTATCCCAGCGATCACTAAACGATTGTTTCCACGAGTATTTTTTTTTTTAAGGCCAATCTTTATGGTGGCCTATGTATTACTGCAGATGACACCGGAGGTCCGAGCTATAGCCCCCAGCTGAATAGAGAGGTGCTTTCCTTGAGCAGAATTGTTTAGATATGGTAAATGTGGTCAATATATAAAGTAATAGTTTTACTCCTTTAGGACACTATGACAGACACATTACCTATATCTGAGGATGTAAAGAAAATGAAGGATCACAGGGAGATTGCTCAGGCTTATACAGGCATGAAGGAAAGCAACAGGTGAGTTATTACCCTTGATCATACTACTTTTGCTAGTTCTAGCTAAAATCTGTTTACCTTTTATTTGCTAGACCACAGAGAGAGAGAGAGAGAGAGAGAGAGAGAGAGAGAGACCAGAATGGAAAATGTGCATGATTTCAATGCAAAATACTTGGAAAACCGGATCCGGGGGCCGGATTCATCGTTTCACACGTTTTTGCCACTGTGCACTTTTTTCGCCGGACAAAACAACGTTCCTCTGGACGTTTTCTCCGTCTGCCGGAAACGACTGTTTGGACGGATCCGGCAAAAAACGGATGAAACGTGTGGCCATCAGGCGCAATCCGGCGCGAATACAACTCTATGAGAAAAAAAACGGATACGTTTTTTTTTTTTCAAAACTTGCCGGATTGTGCCGGAAACAAAAAACCTGATGTGTGAAAGTAGCTTCATAAGATTTTATAAGTGAGATCCACTTAATTTTACAATCTATTACTTTATTGACTTGCATATATGTGTCAATATTTTATTAAATCAAATTTAGAAATGTGCAACACAAATGAAAAAGGGTGGTATTACATGAGCTGCAGCTAGGATAGAAGATCCACCAATTATCTGTCTATATTTTCTTTTTGATAAAGAACCACTCCTATTTTATGCTATTATACTACAACAAAACGAGCTCACATTTGAACCCGTTGACTTGATGGGATTCTAAAGTGATGTGTACCAATATTTAGAAAGTACAAATGGCAAGATAGAAAAATGAATATGAACAGGCAATTCAATTTACATCTCTAGGAAAGCGCTTTTTCTTGAAAATAAAAAGCCATTTACTGATTAAAGGGTTTACTCCTTTCAAATACTTTTGGGGTATGCCGCTATGCATCCCCACCACTGCTTCTGTGAATGTGCACACAGACTGCAGGGGTGACTACAGTGCTGCAGCCACTCATGCGGCTCTGCGTTAGAGCTCGAGCAGATGAGCGGAGTGATTGGCTGCAGCGCTGCTGATCTGACGACGTTCTGACTTCACTGTTGCAGCCTTACACATTTATGGAGCAGTGGCTCAAGGCACAGTGAAAAGGCTAATTATCGCCTAATTTTATAATTTTTAACATGGTAAGGACAAATTATTATTTGTCAGTGCTGTTTACCCATGAAATCCGGCGCCTGCGCTGTGTATCGCTGTTTTGGTGCAGGCGCAGAGAGCTCTGGCCGTCTGACGTCACAGCCAATAAAACCCTTTATTTATATTTTCGCCAAAATACCTTTCTTTAGCCAGGGAGGCAGGTCCTCACCCCCCTGCTTGTAACGCCACATTGCCGTCACTCAAATGTTCAGGGGGCCGGGCACCGCCCCCTCCGCGCTGTTTACCCATGAAATCCTGTGCGGCGAGTGCGGCCACCCACCTTGGTAATCCCAGCCCCGCAGTGTGTTATGCATTATGCAGAGTGCG